>NC_058081.1:209912047-210628864 GCF_014858855.1 Bufo gargarizans | reverse complement strand
CTGATGGCATTTGTAAGACTGATCAGGATCCTGATCTGTCTTACAAATGCATTGAAATGCCGTATCCGTATTTCTGGTGTCATCCGGAAAAACGGATCCGGCGTGTATTTTTTTCACATTTTTTTCGGTCTGCACATGCGCAGATCGGAAGGACGGGTCCGGCATTCTGGTATTTTGAATGCTGGATCCGGCACTAATACATTCCTATGGAAAAAAATGCCGGATCCGGCATTCAGGCAAGTGTTCAGTTTTTTGGGCCAGAGATAAAACCGTAGCATGCTGCGGTTTTATCTCTGTCTTGATCAGTCGAAAAGACTGAACTGAAGTCATCCTGATGCATCCTGAATGGATTACTCTCCATTCAGTATGCATTAGCATAAAACTGATCAGTTCTTTTCCGGTATAGAGCCCCTAGGACGGAACTCTATGCCAGAAAAGAAAAACGCTAGTGTGAAAGTACCCTAAGCTGTATTCTTATTTATTTAATTTATGTAAACATGTGTGTGTTGGTACTTAACCGCTTGCCGCCACGCTAACGCCGAAAGGCGTCATTGCGGCGGCTCTCCCAGGCTACACTAACGCCGATTGGCGTCATCTCGCGTGAGCCGAGATTTCCTGTGAACGCGCGCACACAGGCGCGCGCGTTCACAGGAACGGAAGGTAAGCGAGTGGATCTCCAGCCTGCCAGTGGCGATCGTTCGCTGGCAGGCTGGAGATGTGATTTTTTTAACCCCTAACAGGTATATTAGACGCTGTTTTGATAACAGCGTCTAATATACCTGCTTCCTGTTCCTCTGGTGGTCCCTTTTGTTTGGATCGACCACCAGAGGACACAGGTAGCTGTGTAAAGTAGCACCAAACACCACTACACTACACTACACCCCCCCCCGTCACTTATTAACCCCTTATGAACCCTTGATCACTCCATATAGACTCCCTGATCACCCCCCTGTCATTGATCACCCCCCTGTAAGGCTCCATTCAGATGTCCGTATGTGTTTTACGGATCCACGGATACATGAATCGGATCCGCAAAACGCATACGGACGTCTGAATGGAGCCTTACAGGGGGGTGATCAATGACAGGGGGTGATCACCCATATACACTCCCTGATCACCCCCTGTCATTGATCACCCCCCTGTAAGGCTCCATTCAGATGCCCGTATGTGTTTTACGGATCCATGCATCCATGGATCGGATCCGCAAAACGCATACGGACGTCTGAATGGAGCCTTACAGGGGGGTGATCAATGACAGGGGGGTGATCACCTCATATACACTCCCTGATCACCCTCTGTCATTGATCACCCCCCTGTAAGGCTCCATTCAGACGCCCGTATGTGTTTTACGGATCCATGCATCCATGGATCGGATCCGCAAAACACATACGGACGTCTGACTGGAGCATGACAGCGGGGTTATCAGCCCATATAGCCTCCCTGATCACTTTCCTGTCATTGATCACTTCCCTGTCATTGATCACCCCCCTGTCATTGATCACCCCCCTGTAAGGCTCCATTCAGACGCCCGTATGTGTTTTACGCATCCACGCATCTATGGATCGGATCCGCAAAACACATACGGACGTCTGAATGGAGCCTTACAGGGGGGTGATCAGTGACAGGGGGGTGATCACCCCATATACACTCCCTGATCACCCCCCCTGTCATTGATCACCCCCCTGTAAGGCTCCATTCAGACGTCTGTATGTGTTTTACGGATCCACGCATCTATGGATCGGATCCGCAAAACACATACGGACGTCTGAATGGAGCCTTACAGGGGGGTGATCAGTGACAGGGGGGTGATCACCCTATATACACTCCCTGATCACCCCCCTGTAAGGCTCCATTCAGACGTCCGTATGTGTTTTGCGGATCCGATCCATGTATCCGTGGATCCGTAAAAAACATATGGACGTCTGAATGGAGCCATTCAGAGGGGTGATCAATGACAGAGGGGTGATCAGTGACAGGGGGGTGATCACCCCATATACACTCCCTGATCACCCCCCTGTCATTGATCACCCCCATGTAAGGCTCCATTCAGAATTTTTTTTGGCCCAAGTTAGCGGAAATATATATATATTTTTTTCTTACAAAGTCTCTTATTCCACTAACTTGTGTCAAAAAATAAAATCTCACATGAACTCACCATACCCCTCACGGAATCCAAATGTGTAATTTTTTTTAGACATTTATATTCCAGTCTTCTTCTCACGCTTTAGGGCCCCTAAAATGCCAGGGCAGTATAAATACCCCACATGTGACCCCATTTCGGAAAGAAGACACCCCAAGGTATTCCGTGAGGGGCATATTGAGTTTATGAAAGATTGACATTTTTGTCCCAAGTTAGCGGAAAGGGAGACTTTGTGAGAAAAAACAAAAACAAAAAAATTTCCGCTAACTTGTGCCCAAATTTTTTTTTTCTATTAACTCGCTATGCCCCTCATTGAATACCTTGGGGTGTCTTCTTTCCAAAATGGGGTCACATGTGGGGTATTTATACTGCCCTGGCTTTTTAGGGGCCCGAAAGCGTGAGAAGAAGTCTGGGATCCAAATGTCAAAAAATGCCCTCCTAAAAGGAATTTGGGCCGCTTTGCGCATCTAGGCTGCAAAAAAGTGTCACACATGTGGTATCGCCGTACTCAGGAGAAGTTGGGCAATGTGTTTTGGGGTGTCATTTTACATATACCCATGCTGGGTGAGATAAATATCTTGGTCAAATGCCAACTTTGTATAAAAAAATGGGAAAAGTTGTCTTTTGCAGAGATATTTCTCTCACCCAGCATGGGTATATGTAAAATGACACCCCAAAACACATTCCCCAACTTCTCCTGAGTACGGCGATACCAGATGTGTGACACTTTTTTGCAGCCTAGGTGGGCAAAGGGGCACACATTCCAAAGTGCACCTTTCGGATTTCACAGGTCATTTTTTACAGATTTTGATTTCAAACTACTTACCACACATTTGGGCCCCTAGAATGCCAGGGCAGTATACCCTACCCCACAAGTGACCCCATTTTGGAAAGAAGACACCCCAAGGTATTCCGTGAGGGGTATGTCGAGTTCCTAGAATTTTTTATTTTTTGTACCAAGTTAGCGGAAACTGATGATTTTTTTTTTCTTACAAAGTCTCATATTCCACTAACTTGTGACAAAAAATAATAAATTCCATAAACTCACCATACCCCTCACGAAATACCTTAGGGTGTCTTCTTTCCAAAATGGGGTCACTTGTGGGGTAGTTATGCTGCCCTGGCATTCTAGGGGCCAAAATGTGTGGTAAGTAGTTTGAAATCAAAATCTGTAAAAAATGGCCGGTGAAATCCTAAAGGTGCTCTTTTGAATGTGGGCCCATTTGCGCATCTAGGCTGCAAAAAAGTGTCACACATCTGGTATCGCCGTACTCAGGAGAAGTTGGGCAATGTGTTTTGGGGTGTCATTTTACATATACCCATGCTGGGTGAGATAAATATCTCGTCAAAAGACAACTTTTCCCATTTTTTTTATACAAAGTTGGCATTTGGCAAGATATTTATCTCACCCAGCATGGGTATATGTAAAATGACACCCCAAAAATCCAACTTCTCCTGAGTACGGCGATACCACATGTGTGACACTTTTTTGCAGCCTAGGTGGGCAAAGGGGCACACATTCCAAAGAGCACCTTTCGGATTTCACCGGTCATTTTTTACAGATTTTGATTTCAAACTTCTTCTCACGCATCTGGGCCCCTAGAATGCCAGGGCAGTATAACTACCCCACAAGTGACCCCATTTTGGAAAGAAGACACCCCAAGGTATTTTGTGATGGGCATAGTGAGTTCATGGAAGTTTTTGTTTTTTGTCACAAGTTAGTGGAATATGAGACTTTGTAAGAAAAAAAAAAAATCATCATTTTCCGCTAGCTTGTGACAAAAAATAAAAAGTTCTATGAACTCACTATGCCCATCAGCGAATACCTTACGGTGTCTACTTTCCGAAATGGGGTCATTTGTGGGGGTTTTCTACTGTCTGGGCATTGTAGAACCTCAGGAAACATGACAGGTGCTCAGAAAGTCAGAGCTGCTTCAAAAAGCGGAAATTCACATTTTTGTACCATAGTTTGTAAACGCTATAACTTTTACCCAAACCATTTTTTTTACTCAAACATTTTTTTTTATCAAAGACATGTTGAACAATAAATTTAGTGAAAAATGTATATATGGATGTCGTTTTTTTTGCAAAATTTTACAACTGAAAGTGAAAAATTTAATTTTTTTGCAAAAAAATCGTTAAATTTCTATTAATAACAAAAAAAGTAAAAATGTCATCAGCAATGAAATACCACCAAATGAAAGCTCTATTAGTGAGAAGAAAAGGAGGTAAAATTCATTTGGGTGGTAAGTTGCATGACCGAGCAATAAACCGCTAAAGTTGTGGAGTGCCGATTTGTAAAAAAGGGCCTGGTCACTAGGGGGGTATAAACCTGTGGTCCTTAAGTGGTTAAATATACTGTCACCTAGACATTATAAATTATTGTAAATAATAATTATTTTACTGTTCATGTTTTTATTTTTGCTTGTGACTTGTGTGATGAATACCACCCCTCGTGTCCGCTGACGTCAACCACGTCGAGCTCACGAGACCTGGTATGATCACGGGGTTTACCAAAAACGTGAAGTTACGCCCTCCAGAGGAGCACGTAAGGTCAGGCTGGTATAGTTTACACACACACCTCCTGTCCACGCGGGCACAGAGAGGCAACAAGCTGGAAGGGCCTTTTCACTGCCGCAGTGAAAACAGCCCACACTCAGCCCGGGTAACTGCCACCAGTTTCTCGTTTGATATAAGCCCGGTCCGCTAACGGGATTATATAGGGTCAGAAACCAACCCGCGGTAGCTTATAACTAGGCCAAAACACGGACGTGGGGATTCGTGATCGAGATACAAGATAGCACAAGATTAAATTATAGATTTAATCGCTATAAGAGCACACTAGATATAACACACTATACACAGACAATATATATACGGTGGTCTGAGGTTACAGATTACAGGGTATATGGTTACAATAGGATTAAGCAGTGTGAAAGTAAGTTACCAAGTATGATGAGAGTTCCTTGGCGATGTCCTGAGCAGGAGGCCACCCGAGGGGCTGTGTTCTCCTGCTATTTCCTGGGTCCCTCTAAACACATGTGTAGCATGCGACCCCTCTTCAGAAAAAGACGCCCCCTACTTGCTGGCACCAGGCTTTTAACCTGCAGCTGGTCCGTCCCCTCCCTGCCTCAGGGAGGGGTCAACTCCCCCTCTTCTGGGCTGACAGTGAATGACCCACAAAACACTTTAGGGGTCATAGCTCCAGACCAGAGGGTCACAGGGAGATGGTTCTGGGACTAATGGACCTGCCTGGGTTCAGGCTACAATTAGAGCCCAAACCTGGTACCGGTAGGTGGCTTCTATGGGGAGATATGGGTATCTCCCTACCCCGACTGGGTACGAGTAAACAAAGACCATGGGACCGTACCTCGTGGCCACCGGGACACAAATATGTATCCGGTTTGCGTCTGCGGTGGCCAGGTGATTCATAATTCCTTATGAGAGGTAGGTGCCAATATGTCTAGGAAATCTCATTGATCCAGGCCAAAGCAGATACCCCCTGCTGGGGGTTTTTCCTGCAGATTCAGGTGGCTCCCAACTGCTGCACAGAGGTGTGAACTTCTCCTTGAAGCTTGGACCCCCTGAGGGGTGTCTTCCTGGCCAACTGAGTCATGCCAAGAGGTGCATAAAATTACAATCAGGGCTGGGGGCTTTGAAGCAGGGAAATCCTGTCAGCAAATGGGGGGTGTGAGGACATGGCTGACAGTAAATATTAATCCATATTCCTCACACCTCCCCCTTTTAGAGGGCGCCAGGGGGCAGCACATTCCTGTGCTCCCCCGTGCGCCCATCCGCCCCCTCTCCTTGTCGGGATAGCCCATCGGCGTTCCCGTGGTCACGGCCCCTTTTGTGGCGAATGGTCAAGTGATACTGCTGGAGAGCTAGGCTCCAGCGTAGCAGCCTCCCATTCGTCCCGGATACGGTGTTTAACCAACTGAGGGGGTTGTGGTCGGTCTCCACCGTGAAGCGGCGCCCGTATAAATACGGCTGCAACCGTTGCAGTGCCCAGACAATTGCCAGGCACTCCTTCTCCATTGTGGAGTACGCCACCTCCCTCGGCAGGAGCTTCCGACTCAGGTACAGAACAGGGTGTTCCTGGCCCGTAGTGTCAACCTGGCTGAGTACGGCACCGAGGCCGAAATCACTGGCGTCAGTCTGCACTATAAACGGCAGCGTAAAGTCGGCCGCCTGGAGTACAGGGAAGCTCGATAGGGCGGCCTTCAGCGCTCGGAAGGCCGTCTCGCAGTCGTTCGTCCAATCGACTGCGGAGGGCAGCTTCTTCTTGGTGAGATCCGTCAAGGGCTTCGCCAGGCTACTATAGTGGGGAACGAACCTCCTATAGTACCCTGCGGTGCCCAGGAAGGACATCACCTGTTTCTTGGTCCTGGGGGTGGGCCAGGATGCGATAGCATCCACTTTCCCGGGCTCTGGCTTAAGGGTCCCCCCGCCTACCCGGTGCCCCAGGTAGTGGACCTCGCTCATGCCCAGCTGGCACTTTTCCTGGCTTGATGGTCAAGCCTGCCTGGTGGATCCGCCCCAGCACCTGCGTCAGGTGCTGCAGGTGATCCTCCCAGGTGGGACTGAAGACGGCAATGTCATCCAGGTACGCGGCCGCGTACCTTTCGAGTCCCTTAAGCAGCGTGTTGACCATCCGCTGAAAAGTGGCAGGGGCATTCTTCATGCCGAACGGCATCACTGTGGATTCGTACAATCCAAAGGGGGTGATGAAGGCAGAGCGTTCCCGCGCCTCCGGGGTCAGGGGAATCTGCCAGTACCCCCGGCTCAGATCCATGATGGTCAGGTACTGGGCCCCGGCCAACTGATCGAGCAGGTCATCGATGCGTGGCATAGGGTACGCATCGGTGACCGAGACAGCGTTGAGTCCCCTGTAGTCCACGCAGAACCGGGTGGTCCGGTCCTTCTTTGGGACGAGGACCACAGGCGAGGCCCAAGCGCTGTTGGATGCCTGGATGACCCCCAGCTTCAGCATCTCGTCAATCTCCTGGCGCATGTGCTGCTGCACCTCCAAGGAAACCCGATATGCTGAACGCCGGATTGGGGGGTGATCCCTAGTGTCCACGTGATGGACAGCCAACTCTGTCCTTCCGGGCTTGTTGCTGAACAATTCCCGGAAGGGGTGAAGGGTGGCCCACAGCTGGGACCGTTGGTCCGTCAAGAGCTGTTGGCCCACCTCCACATCCTCGATGGACCCACCCGCCTTCACCTGGGTGAGCATGTCCAGGAGGGTTTCCTCCTCCCCCTCCTCGGGGAGGTTGCAGACAGGGAGGGCACATTCCCCCCTCTCATGATGGGCCTTCATCATGTTCACGTGGAAGGCCTTCCGCCTTCCTCGGGCGTGGTCCAGGGTGACCAGGTACGTCACGGCATTGAGGCGCTGATGCACGAGGTACGGGCCTTCCCAGGCCGCCTGAAGCTTGTCCTGAGGTACGGGGACCAGTACCCATACCTTCTGACCCACCTGGTAGGTCCTCTCACAAGCGTTCTGGTCATACCATCGCTTCTGGTCGGCCTGGGCCCGCTCCATATTATCGTGCACCAGCTGCGACAAGGCCTGCATCTTGTTCCGGAAGCGCATGACATACTCGACGACCGACACTCCAGGGGTGACTACCTCTCCCTCCCAGGCCTCTTTCACCAGAGCCAGGGGCCCCCGCACACGTCGCCCGTACAGGAGCTCGAAGGGGGAGAACCCCGTGGAGGCCTGTGGGACCTCTCGGTAAGCAAACAGCAGATGTGGGAGGTACCGCTCCCAGTCACGCCCGTGGGAGTCGACCAACATCCTAAGCATCTGCTTTAAGGTGCCATTAAATCGTTCACACAGGCCGTTTGTCTGTGGGTGGTACGGGCTGGTCACCAGATGTTGCACCTGTGTTTGCTTACAGAGGGACTCCATCAATTGCGACATGAACTGGGTCCCCCGGTCGGTGAGCATTTCCTGGGGAAAGCCCACTCTGGAGAAAATCTCCAGCAAAGCAGTAGCCACCTTGTCGGCCCGAATGGATGACAAGGCTACCGCCTCCGGGTACCGGGTGGCATAGTCTACTACCGTCAATATGAAGCGTTTCCCGGAGCTGCTGGGAATGGACAGCGGTCCAATTAGATCCACAGCCACCCTCCTGAAAGGCTCTTCAATTATGGGCAGCGTTACCAGTGGGGCTTTGGGGCGTCTCCCCGCCTTCCCCACCCGCTGGCAGGTGTCACATGAACGGCAGTAGGCAACCACATCAGCCCCCATCTTTGGCCAGTAGAAATGCTGGGCTAATCTGGCCCTTGTCTTAGCGATCCCTAGGTGTCCAGCCATCGGAATCTCATGCGCCACCTGCAACAACTCCTTCCTGAACTGATAGGGTACCACTAGCTGTTGGTCCCTAGGCCACGCCTCCTGTGAGCCCGGCTGGACCGTGACCCGGTACAGCCGTCCTTGGTCCCAGACCATCCGCTCGAGGTCTGAGTCCGAGGGGGGCTGTTCCGCTTGCTCCTTGAGAGCGTTCAGGCTGGCGTCAGCCGCTAACGCTGCCTGAAACTCCTGACTGGACATGGCCAGAATAGACGAGACTGCCACGTCCCCTGTCAGGTCCCTGGGACCTGTCTCCTGGCCTCCCTCTGACTCGGCAGCCACTTGGTCGGAAGGGGGAAAGCCATCAGACCCCTGAGGGGCCCCTAGGGCCCCAGCACTCACACTGCGCGTGACAGCAGCTATGGCCGCTGCCACTGCTGGTAGTGCCTGCTTTCCCTCGGCTCCTGACCAAGTCGCCAGTCCAGACGGACTAACCTGGCCCTCTGACATCCCAGTGGGGGAGGAACACTGCACTGAGAGTTCACCTGGCAGTCCTACTTCTCCTGGGACAGCCCTGACCTCATTTGCATCCTCCCCCCCTGCAGCTGTCTGCCCCCTGCTTGTCCCCCCAGTCACCACACTGGAGGACAACAGGGTCCAGCAGGCTTGCTGGCTACACCCTGGGGCTTCCGCCCAGCTGACAGGAATGACCCCCTCCCCACTGAGGGGAGAGGCACACATTACATCCCCCACATCCCCATCAACATGCATAATAGGTACATTCACAGTATTATCAGGGGGGGACATCACATCACATTCTGGGGAATCGGACCTTGGGGTGTCAGCGGCCACGTACTTAGACACAAGCCGCCCCAGGTCCGTCCCCAGCAAAACACTGGCGGGGATATTTGCGGATACCCCCACCTCCCTTACCCCTCGACCGGCGCCCCAGTCCAGATAGACCTTGGCGACGGGCAGCGCCGGTTCCACTCCTCCAATCCCGGAGACAGTGAGGGATCTCCCGGGCAGTAAATCATAGGGTGTCACCAGTTCAGGCCGTACCAGTGTCATTTCAGCGCCGGTGTCTCTAAGTCCCATGGCCACGGCCTGGCCCACGGTGACCGGTTGAACATTGTCAAGGGACCTCCCACCACCCCCACCCACACACAACACCGTGGACGGTTTCCGGGTTGATGACTGGGACGGATCCCTCGGGCGCTGGGGACACATGGCTTTGAAGTGTCCTGGCTGCTTACACAGGTGACAAAGTCGGGGTTCCCCCACCGACGTGGAAAGTGCAGCAGGGGCCGGTGCCCACTTGGGCCTAGGGGCAGGGGTAGCAGGTGCAGCGTGCGTCTTACCCCCTCTCCAGCCGACAGGTTTCCGGGCCTCTGAAGTCCTGTTGTTGGTGTATTCATCGGCCAGGGCTGCGGTTGCGGAGGCCCCCTTTGGCTTCCGGTCACGGAGGTACTGCTGGAGATCCTCTGGGCAGTTCCACAAGAACTGTTCTGTGGCGATGAGCTCCTTCAGCTGCTGGACGGTGGAGAGCTCCAATCCTGTGGTCCATTGGTCGACCGCTCTCAGCAAGGCCCGCATGTGATCGGCCCAGCTCTGGGTAGAACCCCGGTGCAAATTCCTGAGCCTTTTCCGGTACGACTCAGGGGTTAAGTTATACTGCCTGACCAGAGCCTGTTTGATGTCCTCATAGCTCAGGATGGTCTCGCTGGGCAGGTACCCGAAGATTTCAAGGGCTTTTCCCCTGAGCCGTGGCGTGAGGAATCTGACCCACTGGTCCTCTGGCAGCTGGTATTGATGGCAGGCTGTCTCAAATGCCAACAAAAAGGTGTCCAGGTCCCCATCTTTGTCCAGTAGGGGAAAGTCCTCCGCCCGCAGTTTGGGAATCCGGACCTCTGGAGACTCACATTGGGCTGGGGATGGCTGCTGGAATTGGAGCTTTAGCTGGAGCATCTGTAGCTGGTGCTCACGCTCGGCCCGCTCGCGACGCTCTGCAGCCTCTGCTCGCTCGCGACGCTCTGCAGCCTCTGCTTGCTCGCGACGCTCTGCAGCCGCCAGTAGGAGCTCAGAGGCTGCCTGGTCTCCAGCCTGGAGACGGTCCATGGCAGCTTGTAGGAGAGCAGCTGAGCCAGCTTGGCTGGGGGGAGGGGCAGGTGGAGCGAGGCCCGCCGCGGACCTCACCTCTGGCGACTGGCTCCTTGGGGAGCTTTGGTTGTGCTCCCCCTCGCCTTCCACCTCCTCTCCGCCCCCATTTAAAGCATCGGCCATCTCCTTCGATTTGCTCCTTGTGATACTGGCCGTCATTGCAACGGGTGGTCACTGACACCACTGCAACCTGATGCACACACACCTTATTGTATCTGCCCTCAGACAGTCTAGTGTCGAACTGATCTTAAGACTCCAGCAGCAAGAGCTACTGCTGGTCGTCTTTAGTGTCTGGGAGTATGGGTCTCACACTCACACACACTAGTATCTCGATCCCACTTTGCTGCCACCAATATGTGATGAATACCACCCCTCGTGTCCGCTGACGTCAACCACGTCGAGCTCACGAGACCTGGTATGATCACGGGGTTTACCAAAAACGTGAAGTTACGCCCTCCAGAGGAGCACGTAAGGTCAGGCTGGTATAGTTTACACACACACCTCCTGTCCACGCGGGCACAGAGAGGCAACAAGCTGGAAGGGCCTTTTCACTGCCGCAGTGAAAACAGCCCACACTCAGCCCGGGTAACTGCCACCAGTTTCTCGTTTGATATAAGCCCGGTCCGCTAACGGGATTATATAGGGTCAGAAACCAACCCGCGGTAGCTTATAACTAGGCCAAAACACGGACGTGGGGATTCGTGATCGAGATACAAGATAGCACAAGATTAAATTATAGATTTAATCGCTATAAGAGCACACTAGATATAACACACTATACACAGACAATATATATACAGTGGTCTGAGGTTACAGATTACAGGGTATATGGTTACAATAGGATTAAGCAGTGTGAAAGTAAGTTACCAAGTATGATGAGAGTTCCTTGGCGATGTCCTGAGCAGGAGGCCACCCGAGGGGCTGTGTTCTCCTGCTATTTCCTGGGTCCCTCTAAACACATGTGTAGCATGCGACCCCTCTTCAGAAAAAGACGCCCCCTACTTGCTGGCACCAGGCTTTTAACCTGCAGCTGGTCCGTCCCCTCCCTGCCTCAGGGAGGGGTCAACTCCCCCTCTTCTGGGCTGACAGTGAATGACCCACAAAACACTTTAGGGGTCATAGCTCCAGACCAGAGGGTCACAGGGAGATGGTTCTGGGACTAATGGACCTGCCTGGGTTCAGGCTACAATTAGAGCCCAAACCTGGTACCGGTAGGTGGCTTCTATGGGGAGATATGGGTATCTCCCTACCCCGACTGGGTACGAGTAAACAAAGACCATGGGACCGTACCTCGTGGCCACCGGGACACAAATATGTATCCGGTTTGCGTCTGCGGTGGCCAGGTGATTCATAATTCCTTATGAGAGGTAGGTGCCAATATGTCTAGGAAATCTCATTGATCCAGGCCAAAGCAGATACCCCCTGCTGGGGGTTTTTCCTGCAGATTCAGGTGGCTCCCAACTGCTGCACAGAGGTGTGAACTTCTCCTTGAAGCTTGGACCCCCTGAGGGGTGTCTTCCTGGCCAACTGAGTCATGCCAAGAGGTGCATAAAATTACAATCAGGGCTGGGGGCTTTGAAGCAGGGAAATCCTGTCAGCAAATGGGGGGTGTGAGGACATGGCTGACAGTAAATATTAATCCATATTCCTCACAACTTGATCTTCAGAAATGATTTTAGTTACAAATGATAAAGGACAGGGTTGTATAGACTTAAAAAGAACCTGTCACTGTGAAATGCAGTGCTCTCTGCAGGCAGCATGTTATAGAGCAGGAGGAGCTGAGCAGATTGATATATAGTTTTGTGGAAAAAGATTCACTAAAACTTGCAATTCAATAAAACTCTGCCCAGCCCTTTCTGCTGTACAGCATGCTGCCTGCCGAGTGCACTGCATTTCATGGTGACAGGTTCCCTTTAAGGCTGGGGCTACACGGCGACACTGGTCACACGACCAGGGTTGCTGCATAGCCCTAGCCTAAAGGGAGTCTGTTAGTGCCTTACTCACCATTAATTTAATTTATTACAATGCTGGGTAAGTTGCTGTAACACATTTACAAACATAGCTTTGTGACGTGTAGTGAGATCAAATTAGACTGTAAGTGCCTAGTGGGAAGTCCTGATTGCAGCAGATGTCCATGCTCTCCTTCCTAATCAGGGGTACACTTAGCCTTTCTGCTGCCGGCGGCACTAACAGGAATAGTGCCCCCCCATTCTCTCCACACTCATTCCGCACACACTAGACTTACTATTTTTTGGGGGGGGAGGGGAGTACTATCTCACCTTGTATGGCTTATAAGCCTCCTCACGCCGATTAAAGCGCTCTCCTCAAGGAGAGAAAGTACCACCCAAAGCCTGACCTAGTCCTTTCACGCAGTAAAGCCAGTACTCTCTGCCCTGCACTGATGAGGGCCAGTTACCCCGAAACAGCTGTCTGCAGATGAGATGCTGGTTTAATTATTATCCAAGTCATGTCTCAAGGTCTAGTTAAAGGGCTATTCCCATTTCAGATATTGGGGGCGTATCGCTATGATATTCACCCAATGTTTGATACAGTAGGTGGGGGTCCTACCTCTGGAACCCACACCTATATTTTGAAGCAGTTTCTGTCCGACCGATTCTTGGCATATTTCCTGGGTTGCAGCCGAATCTCCACCGGACCCCATTATAGTTAATGGGGTCGACTGGCATTTAGGTAGCATCCAGCAACGCTGGATCCGGAGAACTCAGGCAGGTTTTGTGCTGCAAATGTGAAAGCCTTGGATTAAGGTGATAGCATGGGCACTGCTACTGTGCTCCCCAATGTATGGTCGGAAGATGACTGTAGTACATCGGCACATATCCTCTGCAAAACCAGGATTAGCAAAAACATTGATCCTGGCAGTTAACCTATTCAGTGGTTTGATGATCCCATCTCATTACTGGGGGAAGGTTTCCCCTGTATAGCCATGAACACTGAAGCTGGCATCAGATAATGGTCCCCAGGGCTGTCTCTTGCTCAAGCCAAGTAAAGGCATAGCAAGTGTGGGCACAATAGACTGTCATGCATACTGTAAGTATACAAGAATATTGCTTATAGAATCTGTGCCAATGCAAAGTATGGTAATGGGACAAACAATAAAATAAATTATTGTAAAATCAAAATGTGAAAAACTCCACAAAACTCCTTTTTTTCTAAAACAAATTTATTGCAATAAAATCTGCACATATTTTTTACTCCCATAACAGTAACAACATGCACTATAAACTCTTATCTTGGTTGAACAATATGCTGCATAAATGAAATTAAAACCCTTTTTTTTTTTTTACTTATTTATTTTTGTACCAAAAACATTGTGGGCAATTTTCCTATATGGCTTCTCTATAGGACATGAAATACAGCCGAAAATAAGCATGTACAAAATAACACTAAATGTAAAATGCCACCAAAACCGTCACAAAAAATGGTATAAGGAAAGCTTGTTACAGGTACAGTATAAAGCTATGTGAATAATCTCTTAGTGGTTTTCCAGGAGTACAAAATTGATGACCTATCCTCAGGACATCAATGTCTGATCAGTCGGTGTCTAACTCCTGGCAGCTGTTTGAAGAGGGTGCAGCACTCCAATGAGCACTGCGGCCTCCTCCTACTCCAGTGACGTCACATGCATTGGTTACATGGTCTAGGTGCAGCTCAAGTGAATGAGCCTGTGTTGCAATACCAAGCACAGCTGCTGTCTAATCCACTGTGCTGTGCTGGTGAGCAGTGAGGCGACCGTGTGGCTTCTTAAAACAGCTGATTTGTGGGGGTCTTGGGTGTCTGACCCCCCATTGACAGATATTGATGATCAGGAGGATAGGTCATCAGTACTGCACTCCTGGAAAACCCCTTTGTTTCATGTAGCTTACTTCTACGTACAGTTCAAAAGTGAGCTAATAGAGACTGTCATTCTGCAGCCAATTATTAGGTATAAAATATAAAAAAAGTTTTGGAATTAAGGCTGGATTTTTAATTGTTTTAATTTTTATATGAATATTTTTCAGATAAACTACTTGGCTCACCTAAAGGTAATATAGGACTATTTAGGTCCATAGGACCATTGTGTCAGCAAGCATCAGGTAAGTAAAGTAAAGTAATATTTCCAGTTTTACACTGTCTCCTTATGAGACACAGGGGGACATTTATTAAGCTATGTATGCATAAAAAAGTCACAAATTATGGCTCACACCATATTTGCCCCATAATTTGTGACTTTTTGAGCTTCTTGCCACTCTTCCAAAGTTGGCAAGAAAAGGGAAGGCACTTAGCAGCAGACGGCAAGGCTTTGTGTGGCCCGCCGGATTTACTATAACTGATGCCAGAAACTGGCTGGCGTAGACTTGAGTTTCTGGCGTATGGAGGAACAGAGATGCTCTTACCTCTTAATAAATTAGGCGTATCTTACTCCAGCCCAGTGAGATCATACGCCAGTCTTGATGAATCTCCCCCACAGTATCCTACAATTTCCCTTACTCGCCTACAGACAAATTCTTTAATTCATCCACTTCTGCTTGTCATGTCTCCATACAGCTTCTCATAAATGTGTGCTAATTAATTCATATAGGGTTTGTCCTGTATTAAAACATGGTCAATTAGCGCCATCTTCTGACCACTTCCATATTGTTCTCTGTGTATGTTCAGCCTCTTTTGTTACTTGTCCCCTTTGTGACCTCACTTATCTACAAGAAGGGGTGTAGTTTCTAGAAGCTGCCATGTTCCTTCACATGCTCTGCTGTACAAGATTATCTAAACTTCTACTATAGGCTGCATAGCCGGTAAGGCATTATTTCTTGCTGTTCTTCATACCTATGTGATTATTACTAGCTATAGACATGCATTATGTGTATTTCTGTGTAGGCAGCTAGTTAGCAGTTCAGATGTAAAGTAAGGGCCTAGTCAGCTACCCTTGCAGACATGTTGTATGCTGTTCTATGATATGTATATTTGCAGTTCATGTACTTATTGCATTCTTTATGTTACTGGTTCACAGTTTCACACCAACTTACTTCGGCTCATTAAAGCTACAGATCATTACCTGGTCTCAATTTACTGAGTAGTAGGAGGGTGTTTATCTGCCTGCCAAGTCCATACACACCCCAGGGGTACACGTGGTAACGAGGACAGGACAGTGAAACGGCTGCGACCTGGCGAGTGGAAAATAAGATACAGACTTCAGAGGCCACTATCCCACCACGCAGCTACCTGCATATGAGAACACAGCAGTCTCCTCACAGTCAAGATTCTGAACAGCAGCATCATGTCACAAAGTAGGGCTGCAGTAAACGAATATTTTTGTAATCGAGTATTCTATCGATTATATTTCTCGATTCATCAAGTAATCTAATAAGAAAAAGCTACTTAAAATAACGTACGTAATTAGGTATGTATAAAGTTATTGGTTTGATGGGGTTAATAACTTTATACATGCCTAATGCCAAGGTGCTTCCATTAACCCCTCCAAACCAATAACTTTATACATGCCCATTGGGTTTGGAGGGGTTAATGGAAGCACCTTGGCATTAGGCATGTATAAAGTTATTGGTTTGAAGAGGTTAATGAAAGCACCTTGGAGGTGCCTTCATTAACCCCTCTCTAAACCAATAACTTTATACATGCCAAGGTGGTGCTTGCAGCCTCCATTAACCACTCTCTCTCCATCTGCCTCCCCCCAGCCTCTGATCTGCTTGCCCCCAGCCTCTGATCTGCTTGCCCCAGCCTCTGATCTGGCTCCCCCCCAGCCTCTGATCTGCCTCCCCCCCAGCCTCTGATCTGCCTCCCCCCCAGCCTCTGATCTGCCTCCCCCCCAGCCTCTGATCTGCCTCCCCCCCAGCCTCTGATCTGCCTCCCCCCCCAGCCTCTGATCTGGCTCCCCCCCAGCCTCTGATCTGCCCCCCCAGCCTCTGATCTGCCTCCCCCCCAGCCTCTGATCTGCCTCCCCCCCAGCCTCTGATCTGGCTCCCCCCCAGCCTCTGATCTGCCCCCCCAGCCTCTGATCTGCTTGCCCCAGCCTCTGATCTGCCTCCCCCCTAGCCTCTGATCTGCCTCCCCCCTAGCCTCTGATCTGCCTCCCCCCAGCCTCTGATCTGCCTGCCCCCAGCCTCTGATCTGCCTCCCCCCAGCCTCTGATCTGCCTCCCCCTCCCCCAGCCTCTGATCTGCCTGCCCCCAGCCTCTGATCTGCCTCCCCCTCCCCCCAGCCTCTGATCTGCCTCCCCCCAGCCTCTGATCTGCCTCCCCCCTCCCCCCAGCCTCTGATCTGCCTGCCCCCTCTGGTAACGCAACCCCCCCCTCCCTCCCCAGTATTAATCATTGGTGGCAGTGGCCACAGGGTCCCCCTCCTCCCCCCCATCATTGGTGGCAGTGTCAGTTCCGATCGGAGCCCCAGCAGTGTAATGCTGGGGCAGAGAGCAGCGCATTATACTCACGTGCGCTGTGGCCGCCGGTCGCTCCTTCTTCTGTCTGTGCGGCGGATTGCTAATGCTTACAGCATTAGCAATGCGCCGCACAGACCTATGAGAAGGAGCGACCGCCGGCCACAGCGCACGTGAGTATAATGCGCTGCTCTCTGCTCACTAACATACCATGGCAGCCAGGGCTTCAGTAGCGTCCTGGCTGCCATGGTAACCGATCGGAGCCCCAGCATTACACTGCTGGGGCTCCAATCGGAACTGACACTGCCACGAATGATGGGGGGAGGAGGGGGACCCTGTGGGATATGGCCGGCACAGTCATTGGTAGCGCAGTGGCCACAGTCCCTCCCCTCCTCCTCCTACTCTGTCCTCATTGGTCTTCAGCGGCAGCCGCGCACAGTAGGGAGGGAGAGACTCCCTCCTCCTCCTCAGCTGTGCCGGCCGGCTCAGTCCTGCCTCTCTGGCCTCCGGAGGACACGGAAGCGGTGAGTGAGACGCTTAATTTCACTCCCGCTCCGTGATCACGTGATCTAAACGATTCCTCGATGCAGGGAAACTGCATCGATGAATTTTTTGACTCGATTTAATCGAGTTATTCGAATAATCGTTTCAGCCCTATCACAAAGCCAAACTTCTTACAAGACAAGGTCTAAAGCCAGTCGCTCTGCAAGATCCTCAGCAGTCAGCAATGCCACCGCCATTGCACGCGCAGAAGCGGAGGCGGCAAAAGCACGCGCTGCCTTTGCAGAGCAAGAGATGCAACTAAAGCTACGTCAAGCGACATTCGAAGCTGAGAAGGCAAGTCAGCAAGCGGCACTGGAGAAGCTCTCAGCGCAGAAGGAAGCTGCCGCAGCCATTGCCAAAGCAGAGGCCCTGGAAGCACTCTTTTACCCAGACGACGAAAGATGCAGCGGTCCAGCCAACCTAGATCTCATCCATCAAGATTCCCTGCAGCGCACTTCAGAGTATGTCCATCGACATTCCAGAATGATCGACACTCTCCAGCCGACAGAAGATCTTCAACAAGACCTCATCGACGGATTTCATCGAACTCGCCTCACAGCAACCCCGGAAGTCCAGGATAAGTCTCTAACCCGCAGGCCAGAGGACAATCCAGGAAATGAACTAAGTAGGGACCACCCGCCTTCTCATCAGGAGTTCCAGCCTGCGCATAATGTTCCAGAAACATCCTTTTTCGTGCCTAGAAGGTATGATACAGTCCAACCTAAAAGAGAGACTACTGACAGGTATGATTATACACCATTTTATCACTATCGCAACACACTGCCAGCGTACTCTTCTCCTGATCAAACCAGCATGGACATTGTTAAGTTCCTCACAAGGCATGAGCTGGTTGCCAAGGGACTTGGGAAGTTTGATGATCACCCTGAGAGTTATAGAACACAATCAAAGACGTTGGACTATCCCCCAGCGAAGAGATAGACCTCTTAGCTAAGTGGCTAGGGACTGCATCTGCTGAGCATGTAAAAAGAATCAAGTCCATTAATATAAGAAACCCAGATATCGGACTATGTGCTGTTCCAGCCTTTATTCTTGTATTCTACAATTTGTGTTTGCATTATATTATCATTTACCATGTTGTGTAACGCTGCCACCCTGTGGTTATTCTTATAATTCATTTATGTGTGTTATGTAAATTCCCATTGCATTGCTCTCCTCCCTCTTTTGTGACATCACATCCTCTGAAAGGTCCTTCGTACTTCCTCTTTGTCGCAGACCTTCATGATGGTGAGAGCTATTCTTTTTGACCTCTAATATCCTCTAGCATACCCTCATTTCCCTGCATTTGTTTTCAAGACAAATCAATAAATGATCAAAGCTTCACCATTGTATTCTCCTCACTGGATCATCACATGCAACTGGTGTCTATATCTGGAGATATTAGTGAGTTCAGCTATCTACCATTGCTTGTACAGGGGCTATCACTCACAATCAATCAGGGGATAATCTCTAACGTACATCTGTGGCCGAATAGTCAAAAAGAAGCTTAAATCTACAGTCTTGCATGCCTACACACAGTCTGCCTGCGAGCTTAGAGCTGTCCGCCATCTTATACGCACGTGGCTTCATAAGCACAGTGCACAAGCTGGAATACCCTCTTAAAGAGACAGTACCGCTTAAACAGAAATAACATGTCCACAAGAGGCTTAATGGATCTCTCAGTAACTGAACATACAGAAAGTCACCCTGCTCCCAAAAACTCAGATATGCAGGAAGCAGAGTCCATGTTAACTGAAGAACAAGCAGTACGATTTAAACGTGTTACCAAGCCAACACAAAAGATCAGAGAGAACTTTGAGGCGACCAAAAAAGAGTTCAGTGACAATTTAAACGATTTATGGCAGAGAACTGAACACTATATAGCAGCTCTTTTACAATATAACAACGACCCAACAAAGTTGACCACAACGTTGAATCGCTTAACTAACTCCTACGTCCGCTATCAGCGACTCTCTGCTAAGTACATCACTTTCCTGAGCGACTCTGATTTTGACGAAGCCTCTGATGAGCTGAGTGAGAGAAAGAATCTCCTTGAAGAGAAGGATGCCCTAGTACAAGATGCTAAGAGCAAGGCAGAACTCCGCATCGCACACTTACAGGAGGCGAGATCCCATCGGTCAACTTTAAGTAAACATACAAAATACACCCTTTCATCTTCCAAAACCTCTCGTTCCGGAAGGTCAGCCTTGCATGACAAGCTTATAGAAGTCCGGGCAGAAGCAGAGGAAGCTAGCGTAAGAAGTTCCTTTGCTAAGAAGGAGGCGGAGATTACGAAGAAGAAAGCAGAAATGGAGGCTAAGATAGCAGAAATGGAGGCTGAGACAGAAGCCCAGCTAAAGATCCTCCAGACAGAAAGGGAAGAAGCAGCTACCTTAGCTAAACTAAAGGTCCTCGAGCAAGCATTAGGCCAAGGTACCGACCCAGACTGTTTCGTCCCAGGAGAAGAGGAAGACCCAGCCGACCGCACTGCCAGGTATGTGCTAAGGCAACCATCGCCTACTCCTCCTGTAAAATCGCATGCACCAACGCCACTTCTAACTCACCAACTGGGTGAACCCCCAGAGTACCAGAAATCATCACAGCCCAGTAATAAGGTAATATCTAACACCAAGCAGGCTGATCATCCAGAGACTAAACCGCAGCTTAATCCTTATGCCACATCATTCCATCCTGATCAATCTCAACCTTATCTGCCAGAGCCCCCACATGCTCTAGAGACACCACAATGCAATACAGCGATATGGAGTGGGAGATCAGACATGTCAGACTTTGCCAGATACATGATGCGCAGGGAGATGATTAACGTTAGTCTCTCAAGGTTTGATGACCGTGCCGAAAACTACAGGGCCTGGAAATCGACCTTTAAAGCAGTAATCGGTGATCTAAACCTCACTGCCATGGAGGAACTTGACTTGCTCATCAAATGGTTAGGCCCAGAATCTGCAGAACGCATAAAGACATTAAGAGTGGTTCATGCAGGCCACTCAGAGGAAGGTCTCGCTGCAGCATGGGAGAGACTTGAACAGACCTATGGCAGTCCAGAAGCTATAGAAAGTGCCCTATTCAGGAGACTTCAAGCCTTCCCAAGGATAACTGGCAAAGACAGTCGCAAACTCCAGGATCTAAGCGACCTACTAAAAGAACTTGAATTGGCAAAAATGGACCCACGTCTGCCAGGACTGAGTTACCTTGATACCGCCCATGGCGTCAATACCATAGTTTCGAAACTACCACATGGCATGCAAGAGAAATGGGCAGACCAGGGCTCCAGATACAAGAGAGAACACAATGTGTCTTTTCCCTCTTTCTCTTATTTTACCAGATTCATCAGTGACCAAGCTCGAAGGAAGAATGACCCCAGCTTTGACTTCACTGAATCCACTCTACCTGCTTCATCCTCATGTTCAAGGTATGACAACACCACAAATAAACGTAGAGACTTAAGGGGGACAGTATCCGTTAGGAAAACCAATGTTCCACTCATTTCAACCTGCACTACTAGGAAGGAATACCCTGTCCTCAAAGAAAAGGACCCTAACCGCATGTGCCCCATCCATAAAAGACCTCATCCTTTAAAGGAGTGTCGTGGGCTCAGGGCAAAGACCTTGCAAGAACGCAGAGAGATACTCAAAGAGCTTGGAGTGTGTTACAAGTGTTGTGCCTTATCTAATCATATGGCGAAAGACTGTAAGGTTATTATCAAGTGTGCAGAATGCAGCAGTGACAAGCATGTTACAGCAATGCATCCAACCTTGCCTTCAGACAACGCACCATCTCAAGCTGCGACCAATGCCTTCGCACTTCATGGCGGGGAGCCACCGGCTCAAGAATTAGCTACAACTACTATTTCCTCTTCCTGTATGGTGATATGTGGCAAGGAGGCTGATTCTAAGTGCTGTGCAAAGGTGTGTTTGGTCAACGTCTACCCAGAAGGGCAATCTGAAAGAGCCATCAGAATGTACGCAATTATTGATGAACAAAGCAATAGGTCTCTGGCAAAACCTAAATTCTTTGAGATTTTCGGCATAGCAGGAGAAGCAACGCCATATACCCTCAACACTTGTTCTGGTCGTGTAGAGACTTATGGCAGAAGAGCCACTGGATACCTTATCTCCTCCATAAAAGGGAACGTTCATATACCCTTGCCAACGTTAATTGAATGCGACCAAATACCAGATGAAAGAGATGAAATTCCTACTCCAGAAGCTGCATATCATCATTCCCACTTGAAACATCTAGCTAGTGAGATCCTCCCTATGGACATGAATGCTGACATCCTACTTCTGCTCGGGAGAGACATTCTGAGGGTCCACAAGGTGCGTCAACAATGCAACGGTCCTGATAATGCTCCATATGCACAGAGACTCAATTTAGGCTGGGTAATCGTGGGCGATGTATGTATAAATAAGAGCCACAAACCATCTCAAGTGAACTCCTTCAAAACCTTTGTGCTCAACAATGGTCGCACATCTCATTTTAAGCCATGTGTTCATCATTATGAGGTGAAGGAAAGGCTTTCTAACCTCTTTAAGACACCAGACATCATTCCTACCAGTTATGACAACTTGGGAAAAACTGTGTTTTGTACAACACCAGACGACGACAAACTGGCCTTGTCCATGGATGACAAAGAGTTTATTAAAATAATGGACGATGAATTCTTCAAAGATGCATCTAACCACTGGGTTGCACCTTTACCTTTCCGTGCTGTAAGAGCCAGACTTCCTGACAACCGGGAACAAGCACTCTCCAGATTCATCTCCTTGCAACGTACGTTAAAAAGCAAACCAGAAATGAAAAGTCATTTTGTGGCCTTCATGGAAAAAATATTTCGCAATGATCATGCAGAGCTGGCTCCACCCTTACAAGAGCATGAAGAATGCTGGTACCTTCCATCCTTTGGGGTATATCACCCACGGAAGCCAAACCAAATAAGAGTGGTATTCGATTCAAGTGCCAAACATAATGGCGTATCTCTGAACGACGTCCTTCTCACCGGTCCGAACCTGACCAATAATCTGGTGGGAGTGCTCATGAGATTCAGAAAGGAGCCAGTAGCCATTACTGCTGACATTGAACAAATGTTCCATTGCTTTATCGTGCGGCAAGATCATAGAAACTACCTCAGGTTTCTTTGGCATAGAGACAATGACACCAGCAAAGAAATGGTTGAATGCCGCATGAAGGTGCACGTGTTTGGTAACAGTCCTTCACCTGCTGTTGCTACATATGGCCTACGTAGGGCTGCCTTAGATGGTGAGTCAGATTTTGGGGAACATGCCAGAAACTTTGTCGTGAGAGACTTCTATGTGGACGACGCACTCAAATCCTTCCCTACAGCGGAGGAGGCCATAGATCTGCTCAAAAGGACACAAGGTATGCTTTCAAAGTCTCGTCTAAGGTTACATAAGATAGCCTCTAACTGCGCTGCCGTAATGAAAGCCTTCCAGCCCAGCGATCATGCCACAGAATTCAGAGATTTGAATCTAGGGATAGACAATCCACCAGTACAGAGAAGTCTGGGCCTGAGGTGGGACTTAGCAAATGACTCCCTTGGATTTCAAGTTAACTGTGCAGATAAACCATTTACTAAACGGGGAGTTCTCTCAGTGGCGAACAGCCTATATGATCCCCTGGGATTTGTGGCACCTTTGACTGTACAAGGCAAATTCCTGTTAAGACAGTTCTCAGAGTCTGTATCTGACTGGGATGCTCCACTGCCCTCTGACAAACAACAAAGGTGGGAGTTGTGGAAGGAATGCTTGCTTGCATTAGACAGTATTCACATACCAAGGTGTTACACTCCAACATCCCTTACAGCCACTCGGAGGAGAGAAATCCACATCTTCTCAGATGCGTCTACTGAAGCCATTGCAGCTGTTGCTTATTTAAAGGTAATAGACTATTCCAATCAAGCACATGTTGGATTTCTGTTTGGAAAGGCAAAATTAGCTCCAAAACCTGAGCACACCATTCCTAGACTCAAACTTTGTGGGACTGTGCTAGCCGTAGAGATTGCGGACTTTATACAATGTGAGCTGGATATTCAGGTGGATGACATTCAATTTTACACAGACAGTAAGGTTGTCCTGGGTTACATCTACAACCAGTCAAAACGCTTCTACATTTATGTCAGTAACCGCATCGAAAGGGTTAGAAGATCCTCTAAACCTGAACAGTGGCACTATGTTCCATCTCATCTCAATCCTGCAGATTGCGCCACCAGACCAGCATCTGGAAGAGTCTCTGCAACTTCTTCTTGGTTGACAGGTCCAGAGTTTCTGCTGAACCAGAATGAAGAAACTCCTATCCAAGACGTCTTCAGTCTCCAGGACCCTCATGAAGATCCAGAGATTCGGCCTGAAGTTAGTACCTTCGTCACCAAGTCTGAAAGGAGCGCTGGCTTGGGCTGTCATCGCTTTGAACGCTTCTCTAGATGGTCAAGACTCATTCACATCATTGCAAGGTTAGTCCACATTGTTCATTGTTTTCATGCTGAGAAGCATAACACTGACTGTCGCAGTTGGCACCTGTGCCATAAACCTCTAACGGCAGAAGACATTATTGAACATAAGTGAATTGCTTGTGATACGTAACGTACAGCAGAGTGCCTTTAAAATGGAACTGAAATGTATACATGACAAGCAAGATATACCAAAGGCAGCCCCATTGTCAAGTAATTGATGATCGTGGCATGCTGAGAGTTGGTGGTCGCCTAAACAAGGCTAAGCTAGAGATTGCAGAAATGAATCCCCTTATTATTCCTGCCAAACACCACGTTACTACACTGTTGATACGGCATTATCATGAAAGAGTCCAGCATCAAGGCCGGCATTTCACTGAGGGTGCTTTAAGAGCCGCAGGTCTTTGGATAGTGGGAGCAAAAAGACAGGTTGCTCATATTATTCACCATTGCATTAACTGTCGCAAGGCGAGAGGAAAATTACAACATCAACAAATGTCTGATTTGCCAGTTGATAGGACAAGCACCGAACCACCGTTCACTTATGTTGGTCTGGACGTCTTTGGGCCATGGACAGTCACTGCACGTAAGACCAGAGGTGGTCATGCAGAAAGCAAACGATGGGCAGTGTTGTTTACATGCTTAAGTGTACGTGCTATACACATTGAAGCAATAGAATCCATGGACGCTTCTAGCTTCATCAATGCTTTAAGACGATTCCTCGCCATCAGAGGACCAGTAAAGCAAATAAGATCTGACTGTGGAACCAACTTCATAGGAGCCTGTCGAGAGTTGCAAATTGACTCTAAACCAGTTCAAGACTACTTAGCCAATAATGGTTGTACATGGATCTTTAACCCCCCGCATGCCTCTCATATGGGCGGTTCATGGGAAAGAATGATAGGCATCACCCGCAAAATATTGGACTGTATGCTTATGAACTCAAACTTCTCAAGGCTCACCCATGAGACTTTGACTACTTTCCTGGCTGAGGTATCTGCTATTGTCAACTCAAGACCTCTTGTACCTGTATCTATGGATCCAGAATCCCCTGCCATTCTTACTCCAGCAACTCTTCTCACTCAGAAGTTTGGATCTGTTCCTAATCCACCTGAAGAGTCTTCTTCTAGTAACATATATCTGAAACAGTGGAAGCACGTTCAACATCTGGCCGACTGTTTCTGGAGCAGGTGGAAAAAAGAGTATTTAACGCTTCTGCAAGCACATAGAAAGTGGCAACAGGTCAAGCCAAACTTATAGATAGGAGATCTCGTACTCATGAAAGACCAAAAGGTGGAAAGAAACTCCTGGCCCATGGGACTCATCTCAAAGGTCTTCATCAGTAAAGATCGCAAGGTGGAAGTGACCATCGCAAAACAAGGCCATCCCAAATCCTTTATCAGGCCTGCATCTGAGATTTTTCTCCTCTTACCCGTGGAGGAATGATTCTTTACTTGAGGAACTTTATTCCTGGCAACCAGAAGACTCAAGGCGTTGGACTGTTCCAGTTCACCATTTCCAGTATGTTCTTTTTGTTTGTTTTTTGTCTTTCAGGTTCCAACATTTCATGGACATTTTTGTAGTTGCATATATAGTGAAATCCAAGGATTTCAGACGGGGAGTGTGCTGTTCCAGCCTTTATTCTTGTATTCTACAATTTGTGTTTGCATTATATTATCATTTACCATGTTGTGTAACGCTGCCACCCTGTGGTTATTCTTATAATTCATTTATGTGTGTTATGTAAATTCCCATTGCATTGCTCTCCTCCCTGATGTCCAAGACCATACACTCTGCGTATTTTCCGATGCTTCTGTTAAAGCTATATCTGCTGTAGCTTATCTCAGAACCGTGGACACTAACGGACAATACCACGTTGGGTTTATCATGGGCAAGGCAAAACTCGCACCACAACCTGAACACACTATACCCAGACTTGAACTTTGTGCTGCAGTCTTGGCCGTCGAGATGGCCGAGCTAATCACGTCTGAGATAGACATTGATCTTAAAAAGGTTGAATTCTACACAGACAGCAAGGTGGTCTTGGGTTATATCTATAATGAATCCAGACGATTCTATGTTTATGTCAATAACAGGGTGCTTCGGATTAGGAAATCCACCTGTCCAGAACAATGGCATTATGTGCCTACCGACAATAATCCTGCAGACCATGCTACAAGAGCTGTTGCAGCAAGCCGTCTCAAAAACACAACCTGGCTCACTGGTCCTGCATTCTTACGTAATCCAGGTTCAGCTGTTCACCAGAGCAACATATGCGAACTAGTGGACGAAGACTCAGACATTGAGATCCGTCCCAAAGTGTCTGCACTTCACACAGTGACATCATTCGACTCCCTTGGTTCTCATCGCTTTAAAAGATTCTCTACTTGGAAATCGCTTGTACGAGCCATCACTTGTCTAGCCCACATAGCTCGTGCCTTTAAAGAGACCAATTGAAATGATGTTAGGCAGTGTAAAGGCTGGCACCACTGCCAAGAGGTTTACACTGTGACAGAATTCCAGCAGTCAAAGAAAATCATCATTCACACCATACAACATGAAGTCTTTGCCAAAGAGATTGACTGCATCACCAACCATAAGTCTATCCCTAAAAGTAGCTCTTTAAAAAAGCATGACCCATTCCTGGACGAGGATGGTCTACTAAGAGTCGGAGGTCGTCTTAAACAAGCAAGTCTCGAGCTCAAGGAAAGAAACCCTCTGATAATTCCTGTGAATCATCACGTTACTACTTTGATTGTACAGTACTATCACAACCAAGTGAAGCACCAAGGAAGACTGTTTACGGAAGGAGCTCTACATACTGCTGGATTGTGGATAGTTGGGGCGAAGAGACGTGTGAGTAGCTTCGTGGTATGTTACAGACACAGAAGATGGCAAATCTACCTGTTGATAGACTCAGTATGGATCCTCCTTTCACCAACGTTGGATTGGATGTATTTGGACCCTGGTCTGTCACAACACGTCAAACTAGAGGAGGCCAAGCAAACAGCAAATGCTGGGCAGTCTTATTCACGTGTATGACCATCAGAGCTGTTCACATTGAAGTCATCGAATCGATGGATACCTCAAGCTTTATCAACGCTCTTAGACGTTTTATTGCAATCAGGGGTCCTGTAAAGCGCATTCGCTCTGACAGAGGCTCCAATTTTGTTGGAGCAGCTAAAGAACTACAGATCTCCTCCAATATTGATGGCAAGAGTGTGGAGAGATACCTGAGAGACCAGGATTGCACTTGGACTTTTAACCCACCTCACTCCTCTCATATGGGTGGAGCTTGGGAGAGGATGATTGGTATAGCCCGCAGAATCCTGGATTCCATCTGCTTACAAGTAGGAACTGCTAGACTCACTCACGAGAGCCTTGTAACCTTCATGGCTGAAGTCACAGCCATCATCAATGCTAGACCTTTGACTCCAGTTCTGAGCGATCCAGAGGAACCATTCTTTCTCACTCCTGCAACCCTCCTTACCCAGAAGATTGGGAAAGTGAGTACTCCTCCTGGTGAGTTCAGCACCAAAGATCTTTATAAACGTCATTGGAGACAAGTACAGTGCCTTGCCAATACATTTTGGGACAGGTGGAAGAAACAGTACATATCCACTTTACAACCACGGAACAAATGGCAAACTGTCAGGCCCAACCTGAAACTTGGGGATGTTGTTCTTCTAAAGGACAGTCAGTTGCAAAGAAATGAGTGGCCCCTAGGACTTGTCACAAAGACATTTCCAAGCGAGGATGGGAATGTCCGTAAAGTGGAAGTAAAGGTCTGCAGATCACAAGAGACCAAGCTGTTCCTTAGACCAGTGTGTGAACTCATTCTCCTGTTATCTCCTGATGACTGATAGTGGTATTAATCAATACCAGACGGGGAGTGTCATGTCTCCATACAGCTTCTCATAAATGTGTGCTAATTAATTCATATAGGGTTTGTCCTGTATTAAAACATGGTCAATTAGCGCCATCTTCTGACCACTTCCATATTTTTCTCTGTTTATGTTCAGCCTCTTTTGTTACTCCTCCCCTTTGTGACCTCACTTAACTACAAGAAGGGGTGTAGTTTCTAGAAGCTGCCATGTTCCTTCACATGCTCTGCTGTACAAGATTATCTAAACTTCTACTATAGGCTGCATAGCCGGTAAGGCATTATTTCTTGCTGTTCTTCATACCTATGTGATTATTACTAGCTATAGACATGCATTATGTGTATTTCTGTGTAGGCAGCTAGTTAGCAGTTCAGATGTAAAGTAAGGGCCTAGTCAGCTACCCTTGCAGACATGTTGTATGCTGTTCTATGATATGTATATTTGCAGTTCATGTACTTATTGCATTCTTTATGTTACTGGTTCACAGTTTCACACCAACTTACTTTGGCTCATTAAAGCTACAGATCATTACCTGGTCTCAATTTACTGAGTAGTAGGAGGGTGTTTATCTGCCTTCCAAGTCCATACACACCCCAGGGGTACACGTGGTAACGAGGACAGGACACTGCTGTAGTAGTCTGTCTGTGACAGTATAATTGTCAATCCAGAATTTGCTGGAATTTTCCTAAATTTCCAAAGACAACCCTGGCAAATTTGGCATGTCTAAAATGGACAGAGCTTATGTAAACCCCACTTTGAGGAGGGTGTTCAATGCCTCGAATATACCAACACAAATGTTGGTATGTGTGCAGCAGCCTGAAATGGAATGCAGGAACTATGGATCTACTGTGGTTCCTGACAAGATCAGGAAAACAAAAATAAAAAACTTTTGGAGCTTCCTTTGGAAACAATTACCTGCCACTAGGTTCTACTTCTTTGAGTCAAAACCCATTAGACTTTACTGAGGATATGGGGTTTGGACACCAAGACTAAAGTCCTGTGGTGAGCCCAAGGAATCCCAGCCTGAACCTGTTGGAGGCCATTAGTAGATGAGCTATTTCCAAAGAGACAGATGAAGATCGTACAGATAAACGTAGGAAACAGAGGAAAATACATGGTTATTTTCTGTTCACCCAGAGAGATAATGAAGGAAGGGATCTCACTTTCCCTTGACAAGATACTAGCATATGAACAGACAATGAACGTTTTACTGAAGAATAGTTACATAGGAGACCTTATGCATTGTCCCTATGTACCCAAAAGAAGAAAGGTGCCAGTGCCGTAACAGTGCCAACAAACTACAGAAGACATTTTATAGTGAAGAAAATATGCAATCTAAAGTTACACTGGGAGAGACCATTGACAATGTCATGAGTACATTGACCAAGTGGGTGCCGATTGGCTGGCAATCCTAATCCTCTATTTCCCTGGGCTTCGAGTCATAAAAAAGTGTGCAACAAGAATGGCCATAACATTCCTATTGATAAACTTGTAGAAAGGCATGCCAAGGCAGACGAAGGAAAATAAGAACATCCACCTGCCCTAGATACATCATGAAGAAACGTGAGCAGATATAAAGCTTTATGACGCTTCTAATGTCGTCATATATTATAACAGTTTATTGAATATGGTCTTATAGCCATGTGAAATAAATATAACAGTTCCCTAACTGCAGCCTCCATTAAAGGGAGAGATCTATGGCTCCTATAAACAACTGCCCAAAAGGTTTTGTGCCACCATCACGAGAAATTAAAGTATTTACTCTGCAACTGCATAATTTGGGTCTTCAAGGGGAGCCCCTCTTACTAGCAGAAAGACAGGACAGATATGCTGTACTGGTCCATCATTGAGCATTGCAGATATGTGGAGGGGAGAAGAGGGAATCGGGAATATCTGTATTATAAAATAGATCAGTAGAGATTGGCAGGGAAGGTATAGTTAAACTAATGATTGTCTATCCATCAGGTCCAGGGACCAAGGGTGGTGAGGTGCATTATAAAAAAAACATCCACCTTGTGCACCAAGAGACCTTGTCTTACCTCTGGATATGCTGTTTTAGAGAGGTTCCAGACTTTTTTTTTTTTTGTGGTGGCCTTTCCTTAGGAAGGTCATTACTAGCTGATTAGCGGGGGTCCAGCACCCTGCTGATGAAGCCGTTTAGTGAAGCGCTGTCACTGGATAGGCCATCACTTATAAAAGGCTGGTTACCTCCTTCAATTTTGGCTCAATATTAAATATAGAGTGAGCATTTTTTAAAACCTTTGAACTTGGCTTAGATAAGCCTGTTGGTGGGTATACATTTTTTTTTAAATTGTGTTGTTCAGTCAGTTATATTTGTTTTCACTGGCTAGTGGCACTTTTTTTTATAAGATTAAAATTAGAGATGTTGACTATTCATGGATTTATAGACATTAACATATTGAAAAGTATTCAGTTGTATGCCCCTGGGGGTGTTGTGATCGTATGTCTCAAAGCAGCATATTCAGTCTCCCTTTCATTGATTTTTGTTTCCCTTACAGTTGTCCTCTTGAAGGTTGGCATTAAATAGACAATATCCGTATCCTCCTCCTGCAACAAGGAAAAGAAAAAACAATTTAATCATGTATTACATACAATGGGGTAGAATTCGCTGTGCATACCATACACATTTATTAAGGAGTATAGACACTTTTTCCATTGCACCCAACAAGGGAGTAGATTAAAGTCAGTGTGGCTTGGTGGGAAAGGGGGACATGGCTTAAAGAGGACCTTTTACCAGGATACATGTATTGAAATAGTTATATTAGCTTACAGTGCGGCCCCCAGTGATGTCTTTCCAAGATGGCGCACGGCTCGGGATGTGAAGTCTCACAAGAACTTGAGCTCCTTCTCCCTGGCTAAGAGTGGGACGCTCTGATTGGATGCGCTTGCAGCTAGGGAGAAGAAAACCGCGCCCAGGACAAATTCAAGTCCCTGCCTAGTTGAACTGAATGGCCTCATTAGCATATGAGGCGCCAAAACAAACAGGGACCACAGCGGACGAAAGGGGGGGTCTTTTGAAAAAAAAATGCAGAAAGACATCACTGGGGGCCGCATTGTAAGCTAATATAACTATTTCTATACATGTATCCTGGCGAAAGGTCCTCTTTAAAGGGAACCTGTCTCCATGATTTGGGGTATAGAGCTGAGGACATGAGTTGCTAGGTGGCCATTAGCACATCCGCAATATCCAGTCCCCATAGCTCTGTGTGCTTTTATTGTGTAAAAAAAAACAATTTGATACATATGCAAATTAACATAAAAGAGTCATATCTTACTTGTGTGACCAGAGAAGAGTCATATTTTCAAGCTCTGACTCATCTCAGGATAATTTGCATATGTATCAAGGTGTTCAAGACGGATCCAGGCAGTGTTTTGGTGTCCGCCTCCAGAGTGGAATGGTGACTGAACGGAGGCAAACTGATGCATTCTGAGCGGATCCTTTTTCATTCAGAATGCATTAGGGCAAAACTGATCCGTTTTGGACCGCTTGTGAGAGCCCTGAACGGATCTCACAAACGGAAAGCCAAAACACTGTTGTGAAAGTAGCCTAATATGTTGTATTAAAGTTAGACCAGACAGTCTAAAGATGCACCTGAAATATCATCCAACATCAGCCACTGTGATACATCTGCCACATCTATAGACTGTCTAGTCTAAATTTAAGCCTGACTAAGCATTCACACAAGAACAGTTTCGGTGCATTCATTCATTCGGGCCATTCATTCAAACAATGTGAACAGTACACAGATCTTGTCCATTTTACTGACAAGAATAGGCATTTTTTCAGTGAATGTGGAGGATGCACATGGACCACATTGGTATTCTGCAATTTACGGACCACAAAGTGGATACAGTCGTGCTCCCTAACTATGAAAGTATTACTAAATCTTCCCCAATATCTATATAGCATCATTCTAAAATGTATGGGTTATTGTAGGTATATGGTGTGCCCCCAGAATATATTTCACTGGTGAGTCCCAGGTTTACCTTTTAAATCTGGATTTTGCAGATAAAAGATTCTCCAGGTAATAAATAAGACATTCAGGCATTCTGGAGGAGCTGCAGAGATCCACAGCTCAGGTGGGAGAATCTGTCCACAGGACAACTATTAGTCATGCACACCACAAATCTGGCCTTTATGGAAGAGTGGCAAGACGAAAGCTATTTTTCAATACAAGCCATAAGAAGTCCTGTTTGCCACAAGCCATGTAAGGGACACAGTAAACATGTGGAAGAAGGTGCTCTAGTCTGAATGAAAACCTGGTAGAGGCTGCAAAAGACTTGAGACTGGGGCGGAGAATCACCTTCCAGCAGGACAACGACCCTAAACATACAGCCAGAGCCACAATGGAATGATTTAGATCAAAGCATATTAATGTGTTAGAATGGCCCAGTCAAAGTCCTGACCTAAATCCTATTGAGAATCTGTGGCAAGACTTGAAAATTGCTGTTCACAGACGCTCTCCATCCAATCTGACAGAGCTTGAACTATTTTGAAGAATGGGCAAAAACTTCAGCGTCTAGATGTCCAAAGCTGGTAGATACATACCCCCAAAGACTTGTAGCTGTAACTGCAGTTAAAGGTGGTCCTACAAAAGTACTGACTCAGGGGGGCTAAATACAAATGCACACCACACTTTCCAAATTTGTATTAAACATTTTGGAAACAATGTATCATTTTCTTTTTACTTCACACTTGCTACTTTGTGTTAGTCTATCACACAAAATCCCAATAAAATACATTAAAGTTTGTGGGTGTAATGTGAAAAAATGTGAAAAAAGTTTTAAAGGCACTGTATATAGCACAGAAAAGATCTGCCTGCTTGTAAACAGGAATTCTGTAGGATGTTTAAAAGCTCCATGCAAAGATAGGTGCAGAAGATCTGGACATTTAACTGATTTTAGCCGGTTTAATGTTTTTTATCACCTGGAAGAAGACCTTTTAAATGATAAAAAGAAGAAACAATTCATGTTTCGGTTGTGTATTTTTCCTACCTTACAAACTCGTCCATTCAGTGACTGTGCTGCTACATCTGTACAGAAACATGAGAATTAGTTATACAGTATATCAATATTTGATAATATACGTATTAATATAAAATGTATGTAATCATAATTATACCATGTCTTATATGAAAGCTAGTAAATATTTTACATAATAAATCTGAGTAATTTGCTGGTGACCAGTAAGGACATGAACATATGTGGTATTTCAGCAGTGCAAATTTTTTGTCAGTGTAATTTCTGTTTTTGAATAAATATGATAGAGGATTATTTTACACTGAGCACATAATGTGGGAGCACAACCAAATGTCGAGACGGAATACCCATATAGGGTTTTTCTGAGATTACTTTTCTTAACCACTTCAGCCCCGCTAGGTGAAACCCCCTTCATGACCAGGCCACTTTTTACACTTCGGCACTACACTAATTTCACCGTTTATCGCTCGGTCATGCAACTTACCACCCAAATGAATTTTACCTCCTTTTCTTCTCACTAATGGAGCTTTCATTTGGTGGTATTTTATTGCTGCTGACATTTTTACTTTTTTTGTTATTAATCAAAATGTAACGATTTTTTTGCAAAAAAATGACATTTTTCACTTTCAGCTGTGAAATTTTGCAAAAAAAACGACATCCATATATAAATTTTTCGCTAAATTTATAGTTCTACATGTCTTTGATAAAAAAAAAATGTTTGGGCAAAAAAAAAATGGTTTGGGTAAAAGTTATAGCATTTACAAACTATGGTACAAAAATGTGAATTTCCGCTTTTTGAAACGGCTCTGATTTTCTGAGCACCTGTCATGTTTCCTGAGGTTCTACAATGCCCAAACAGTAGAAAAACCCCACAAATGACCCCATTTCGGAAAGTAGACACCCTAAGGTATTCGCTGATGGGCATAGTGAGTTCATAGAACTTTTTATTTTTTGTCACAAGTTAGCGGAAAATGATGATGATTTTTTTTTTTTTTTTTTTTCTTACAAAGTCTCATATTCCACTAACTTGCGACAAAAAATAAAAAATTCTAGGAACTCACCATGCCCCTCACAGAATACCTTGGGGTGTCTTCTTTCCAAAATGGGGTCACTTGTGGGGTAGTTATACTGCCCTGGCAATTTAGGGGCCCAAATGTGTGAGAAGAACTTTGCAATCAAAATGTGTAAGAAATGACCGGTGAAATCCGAAAGGTGCACTTTGGAATATGCGCCCCTTTGCCCACCTTGGCAGCAAAAAAGTGTCACACATGTGGTATCGCCGTACTCAGGAGAAGTTGGGGAATGTGTTTTGGGGTGTCATTTTACATATACCCATGCTGGGTGAGAGAAATATCTTGGCAAAAGACAACTTTTCCCATTTTTTTATACAAAGTTGGCATTTGACCAAGATATTTTTCTCACCCAGCATGGGTATATGTAAAATGACACCCCAAAACACATTGCCCAACTTCTCCTGAGTACGGCGATACCAGATGTGTCACACTTTTTTGCTGCCAAGGTGGGCAAAGGGGCACATATTCCAAAGTGCACCTTTCGGATTTTGCAGGGCATTTTTTACACATTTTGATTGCAAAGTTCTTCTCACACATTTGGGCCCCTAAATTGCCAGGGCAGTATAACTACGCCACAAGTGACCCCATTTTGGAAAGAAGACACCCTAAGGTATTCCGTGAGGGGCACTGCGAGTTCCTAGAATTTTTTATTTTTTGTCACAAGTTAGCGGAAAATGATGATTTTTTTTTTTTTCTCTTTTTTCCTTACAAAGTCTCATATTCCACTAACTTGCGACAAAAAATAAAAAATTCTAGGAACTCGCCATGCCCCTCACGGAATACCTTGGGGTGTCTTCTTTCCAAAATGGGGTCACTTGTGGCGTAGTTATACTGCCCTGGCAATTTAGGGGCCCAAATGTGTGAGAAGTACTTTGCAATCAAAATCTGTAAAAAATGACCGGTGAAATCCGAAAGGTGCACTTTGGAATATGTGCCCCTTTGCCCACCTTGGCATCAAAAAAGTGTCACACATCTGGTATCGCCGTACTCAGGAGAAGTTGGGGAATGTGTTTTGGGCTGTCATTTTACATATACCCATGCTGGGTGAGAGAAATATCTTGGCAAAAGACAACTTTTCCCATTTTTTTATACAAAGTTGGCATTTGACCAAGATATTTTTCTCACCCAGCATGGGTATATGTAAAATGACACCCCAAAACACATTGCCCAACTTCTCCTGAGTACGGCGATACCAGAGGTGTCACACTTTTTTGCTGCCAAGGTGGGCAAAGGGGCACATATTCCAAAGTGCACCTTTCGGATTTTGCAGGGCATTTTTTACACATTTTGATTGCAAAGTTCTTCTCACACATTTGGGCCCCTAAATTGCCAGGGCAGTATAACTACCCCACAAGTGACCCCATTTTGGAAAGAAGACACCCCAAGGTATTCCGTGAGGGGCATGGCGAGTTCCTAGAATTTTTTATTTTTTGTCGCAAGTTAGTGGAATATGAGACTTTGTAAGGAAAAAAGAAAAAAAAAGAAAAATCATGCATTTTCTGCTAAATTGTGACAAAAAATAAAAAATTCTAGGAACTCGCCGTGCCCCCCACGGAATACCTTGGGGTGTCTTCTTTCCAAAATGGGGTCACTTGTGGCATAGTTATACTGCCCTGGCAATTTAGGGGCCCAAATGTGTAAGAAGTACCTTGAAATCAAAATGTGTAAAAAATGGCCTGCGAAATCTGAAAGGTGCCCCTTTGCCCACCTTGGCTGCAAAAAAGTGTGACACATCTGGTATCGCCGTACTCAGGAGAAGTTGGGGAATGTGTTTTGGGGGGTCATTTTACATATAACCATGCTGGGTGAGAGAAATATCTTGGCAAAAGACAACTTTTCCCATTTTTTTATACAAAGTTGGCATTTGACCAAGATATTTTTCTCACCCAGCATGGGTATATGTAAAATGACACCCCAAAACACATTCCCCAACTTCTCCTGAGTACGGCAATACCAGATGTGTCACACTTTTTTGCAGCCTAGATGCGCAAAGGGGCCCAAATTCCTTTTAGGAGGGCATTTTTAGACATTTGGATCCCAGACTTCTTCTCATGCTTTAGGGCCCCTAAAAATCCAGGGCAGTATAAATACCCCACATGTGACCCCACTTTGGAAAGAAGACACCCCGAGGTATTCAATGAGGGGCATGGCGAGTTCCTAGAATTTTTTTTTTTTTTGCATAAGTTAGCGGATATTGATTTTTTTTTGTTTTTTTTCTCACAAAGTCTCACTTTCCGCTAACTTAGGACAAAAATTTCAATCTTTCATGGACTCAATATGCCCCTCACGGAATACCTTGGGGTGTCTTCTTTCCGAAATGGGGTCACATGTGGGGTATTTATACTGCCCTGGCTTTTTAGGGGCCCTAAAGCGTGAGAAGAAGTCTGGAATATAAATGTCTAAAAATGTTTACGCATTTGGATTCCGTGAGGGGTATGGTGCGTCCATGTGAGATTTTATTTTTTGACACAAGTTAGTGGAATATGAGACTTTGTAAGAAAAAACGAAAACAAAAACAGACAAAAAATTTCCACTAACTTGTGCCAAAAAAAATGGCTGAATGGAGCCTTACCAGGGGGGGAGTGATCAATGACAGGGGGGTGATCAATGACAGGGGGGTGATCACCCATATAGACTCCCTGATCACCCCCCTGTCATTGATCACCCCCCCTGTAAGGCTCCATTCAGACATCCGCATGATTTTTTACGGATCCATGGATACATGTATCGGATCCACAGAACGCATGCGGACGTCTGAATGGAGCCTTACAGGGGGGTTATCAATGACAGGGGGTGATCAGGGTAATCAGGGTGATCACCCCCCTGTCACTGATCACCCCCCCTGTAAGGCTCCATTCAGACATCCGCATGATTTTTTACGGATCCATGGATACATGTATCGGATCCACAGAACGCATGCGGACGTCTGAATGGAGCCTTACAGGGGGGTTATCAATGACAGGGGGTGATCAGGGTAATCAGGGTGATCACCCCCCTGTCACTGATCACCCCCCCTGTAAGGCTCCATTCAGACATCCGCATGATTTTTTACGGATCCATGGATACATGGATCGGATCCACAGAACGCATGCGGACGTCTGAATGGAGCCTTACAGGGGGGTTATCAATGACAGGCGGGTGATCAGGGTAATCAGGGTGATCACCCCCCTGTCACTGATCACCCCCCCTGTAAGGCTCCATTCAGACATCCGCATGATTTTTTACGGATCCATGGATACATGGATCGGATCCACAGAACGCATGCGGACGTCTGAATGGAGCCTTACAGGGGGGTTATCAATGACAGGGGGTGATCAGGGTAATCAGGGTGATCACCCCCCTGTCACTGATCACCCCCCCTGTAAGGCTCCATTCAGACATCCGCATGATTTTTTACGGATCCATGGATACATGGATCGGATCCACAGAACGCATGCGGACGTCTGAATGGAGCCTTACAGGGGGGTTATCAATGACAGGGGGTAATCAGGGTGATCACCCCCCTGTCACTGATCACCCCCCCTGTAAGGCTCCATTCAGACGTCCGCATGATTTTTACGGATCCATGGATACATGGATCGGATCCGTAAAAATCATGCGGACGTCTGAATGGAGCCTGACAGGGGGGTTATCAATGACAGGGGGTGATCAGGGTAATCAGGGTGATCACCCCCCTGTCACTGATCACCCCCCCTGTAAGGCTCCATTCAGACGTCCGCATGATTTTTACGGATCCATGGATACATGGATCGGATCCGTAAAAATCATGCGGACGTCTGAATGGAGCCTTACAGGGGGGGTGATCAGTGACAGGGGGGTGATCAATGACAGGGGGTGATCAGGGAGTGTATATGGGTGATCACCCGCCTGTCATTGATCACCCCCCTGTAAGGCTCCATTCAGACTTCCGCATGATTTTTACGGATCCATGGATACATGGATCGGATCCGTAAAAATCATGCGGACGTCTGAACGGAGCCTGACAGGGGGGTGATCAATGACAGGGCGGTGATCAATGACAGGGGGGTGATCAGGGAGTTTATATGGGGTGATCATGGGTGATCAGGGGTTTATAAGGGGTTAATAAGTGACGGGGGGGTGGGGTGTAGTGTAGTGTGGTGTTTGGTGCGACTGTACTGACCTACCTGAGTCCTCTGGTGGTCGATCCAAACAAAAGGGACCACCAGAGGACCAGGTAGGAGGTATATTAGACGCTGTTATGAAAACAGCGTCTAATATACCTGTTAGGGGTTAAAAAATTCGGATCTCCAGCCTGCCAGCGAGCGATCGCCGCTGGCAGGCTGGAGATCCACTCGCTTACCTTCAGTTCCTGTGAGCGCGCGCGCCTGTGTGCGCGCGTTCACAGGAAATCTCGCGTATCGCGAGATGACGCGTATATGCGTGACTGTGCGCAGCCCTGCCACCTCCGGAACGCACATGTGCGTTAGGCGGTCCGGAGGTGGTTAAAGAGGACCTTTCACCAGAATAAAACTTCTAAACTAACTATACAGGCATGTAGAGCGGCGCCCAGGGACCCCCCTGCACTTACTGTTATACCTGGGCGCCACTCCGTTCTCCCGTTATTGCCTCCTTTATCTTCATAGTTAGGCTCCACGGAGGGGAACCTGCCGGCACCTCCTTCTCCCATGCTGCAGCGCTGGCCAATCACAGCGCTCAGCTCATAGCCTGAGAGGCTTTTTTCTCTCTCAGGCTGAGAGCTGAGCGATGCGATTGGCCAGCGCTACAGCATGGGAGAATGAGCCGACGGCAGGTTCCCCTGGGTGGAGCCTAACTATGAAGATACCGGAGGCAATAACGGGAGAACGGAGCGGAGACCAGGTATAACAGTAAGTGCAGGGGGTCCCTGGGCGCCGCTCTACATGCCTGTATAGTTAGTTTAGAAGTTTTATTCTGGTGAAAGGTCCTCTTTAAAGGGGTTCTCTAGGAATAATTTAGAATGTCTGCCAGCAATCTGTCCTATAATGTGAGCAGGATTGGTTGCCACCACTTGCAGAGCTGCCTGGGGGTGGAGAGAGGGCATTGACATATATACTACACATTGGCCAGGCTGCTCAGCCATGATGACATAGGCAGGATCACATCATTACCATCTATTGTACATAGCATAGGCAGGATCACATGATTACCATCTATTGTACATGGTGTTGTAGAAATATTAATAGTTGTAATCCGCTAGCATCAAACTTTGTGTAAGGAAATGTAAACCCCTATTCCCTCTCAACCGCAGTCAGAGTCAGACACAGGTGTTACCATCTTGAATTCTGAGCAACAACTCCCTCTTCCCCTGCCCAGTCTGTTTCTTTTATTTACTCACAAAAGGTGTAAAAGGGGCTAGCCCAATACCAGGATACAGGAAGTGATGACATAGGAAGATGAGAACATAGCCAGCTAACAAACACATGTATACAATAACCACTGAAGCGAACTTTATCCAGCCTCGCTCAGTGATCAATGCCAGATAAAGTTAATATGATTCTCATACATGTTTATTTACAGGACAACGTCATTATCTCCATCGGCTGATCAGGCGCACTAGAGATAACAAACGCACGTTCCTTTCATATATTGTTCTCTTAACAAATGCATCCACGCCAAGCCAATAAATCCGCGTCTTGCGTGGGGGCCCTAGCCGGTGTCCTTACATCAGCCAACAAAACACTGCTCTGCTGTACACATCAGTCTCCCCCAGCCCACAGACCAGTGCTTAGCAGATGGACCATTCGCCAACAGAGACCTCTGCGCCCTGCAGCTGTGACAGGACATACGCAGGAAGATATCCACTTCAATGGTTTACCCTGACACTGAGAGACATGATGAAAATACACAATATATTAAATACACATCCTAATAAAATTTCCACAACAGTCCCTCCTCTTTGTCATATGCTCCCCTATGTCCCTCGATGAATCTCGAGCTTCTTATTTGAAAAAACCAGTCTTGTAATCCATAAAACAAAACAGATGATGGAAAACAGAAAGTCAATCTTGACACGTAGCTTCTTTTCTTCGGGAGGTGACTCAGAGGGTGGCGTTTCGCGTTGGTCGCCGGCTGGTTTGGAATGCTCTGCATCTGGTCCATGGTTTGGTTTTCAGACCATCTTGTCTGTTCGGGCTTCGGTAATTCGGTCGATTAGACATCAGGAACATCTCACTCCGGCATATAGAAGGAATGGAAACAAAAAACATAAGTACATGTCCTATTTCCTTTCGCCCGGATCCAATGGAAAACCAGTGAGCCCCAAGACCTCTCAAAGCTTTAAAAAGGATTCCGACCCTCACTAGTCATAGCTCTGCCTCTACCCTGCTCCTGTCAGTATGGGCCTGACCCTTGTCAATGGTGTCTGCTAGCCAGGCATAACCATACCACATCTACGGGTCGTCTAGCTGCCCGGACACCCATACAGGATTAACAAGCGAGGAGCAGGAGCCAGAGCTAATATTAAACCTATAGCTGATATTACCCTATAGGAATGTATCGTTATGTGCTATCAACAAATGTCTCCTTGCAAAAAATAAACAAAAGTGATACTCTTCATTCTTTGACTTAGTTGAGCAGCTTCTTGCAGTGACCCATGTGGATCCAGTTGTCTCGTCCCTCGAACTTCAGAGAGGTTGGCGTCATCAGCAGCACCTGGAATGGCCCAAGATATCTCGGCTCTAGTCCCGTCCTCGGATGTTTCTTTAGCACGACCCAATAACCTGGTTGACTAGAATGAAAACTGGTTATTGATTCTGGGTCCGGGAGAAACTCATTCAGGCCATGGATCGGCCGTGATTTTTACCTTCTTTGCAAAAATCGGACCCAAGTACCATCAAAGAAAAGGCAGTCGTGATGGTTATCAATGTAATTCCCTACTAGGTTAGAAAATTGATTGACATTTGAGAGGTTAGAATGGTTAGTAAAAAGTTTGAAGATCGTTGTTTTCGGCACCACTTTCCCCCCTTTTCATCGTCCTTAAAACCAGGACGAAGAGAAGCTGGATTAAACATGGTGCATCGTCTCAAGCTTAGATGGAGAGATGAGGGAGGGATAGAAAGAGAGAAAGAGAAAAGCGCTTCTCTTGGACTCTGCAGTCTTAGCGGGATGGGAGTACATGACAGTGTTAGTTCGCACTGTCTGGGACTTTTGAATGCCCTGTTGCTGGAGATCGATGGATTCGTGCAGCCACAGTTCTGCTTTCTGGAGGGAACCATGGCTTTGGAGTCTAGTGGGGAATTTACGGATGAACTTTTTCCCAATCCAGACCTCAAAGGTCCCTTCTTTGGGGATGGTCCACTCTGAACCTACAGTCCCTTGGTGCCAATCTGTGAGGGGCTTAACAACTCCTTCTCCATAGATGGATTTGATGTACTGCTTGGCTGTCCTATAGTCAGAAGTGGTACCCTTCTGTTCCCTAGTTTTCCCTAACCCCATGCTCAAGCTTTCTAAAAGTAGGTGTGTCCACCTCCAGTGTCCCGCGACATACACATGGACTGTCCCGCGACAAACGGGAAAAGGAGTAATCAGTGTGAGAAAAAGGGCTCTCACCGACACACGGCGGCCCTCAGAGTCTCCTAATGAGATATACCAGCCTTGGTTTTGGCTCTGAATAGTGACCGGACCACAGGATAAGGCTTCCAATTGACCTTTAGTGAAAAAAGGGGCGCACAGGAAACAAACACACAGTACTCCTGTGGGGAAAGGGGTTACTCACACAGCTATTGGTATGCCCGGGTGATATAAATCACCTTGTCTCCTTAAAAAAAGCTCAACTCACTTTCCTTTGCCGATATGATTCTATATAGTCAAGCTGAACAGCACACAAAGCCCTTTTTTCAGTGACTGATCCAAAACATCTCGCTCAGCAGCAACCCTTGAATTCAGACAGTAGTTCCCACACAATATCATGAGACCCCCAGTACTCCTAACCAAATCTACAGAGAAGAGAGAGGGAAAGAAATAGAAAGAGAAAAAGAAAGAGAAAAGAGCCAAAACATGAAAAAGGAAAAAATAATAATAGACAAAAAATAAAAATGGGTTGGTAAATAAGGAAAAACTGAAAAAAAACTTGATTACATAAATAAAAACCTAAAAATAAAAATGGATTAGTAAAATAGGACCTGTAAAAAGTACAGAAAAAAAAAACATACAAAAAACTTCAGTTACAGAAAGTCTTGCTATATACATTGAGATTCAGTAAAAAGTAAATTTTAACTTACAAACCGAAACTCAAATACAAAAACCTTAGGAACACATACAACTGTATAGGACTGAATTAACAAATCAATGTTTTGGAGGGTTCACCTCAAACCGTAAACACTGGCAGGAGAATTTCTACCCACCCAGTCATTGAAATGTTAATTTGCCCAGCCCCAAACCAGCTTTAGATTCATTTTACCAGAGAAGCAGGATTTAACATTGCGAGGTCCCAAAACAGTTTTTTTTTCTAGGGGAAGGGAGAAATCTATTTAAATTAGGTTTTAGATAAAGACCTTAATTTCAAATTTTCACATTTTAACCGTTCATAATGTGATTTCAAATCTGCTTCATTGATCAAAGACCTTGGCTGTCCCTGGATTCTATGCCTTTGCAAAGAAGCATTTCTGGGACCATTACCCCACCTTGTTGAATAAACCACTTTCCTTCTAGGTGTGATTCTGGGGTACTTAACATACCTGTGTCTGTTGCCATTAGCAACGTCACAATATCGTGCAATGTGCCAGTATTCACTGCATGCAAAACAACAAATAGCTTGCCTCCCTGCACAATACCTTGTCTGGGCACATGGTGATTTGACTTGGCACGCAACATTAACCATCCTAGCATGACTAGATCCCACACTACTATCTGTATTGGGTCCACTTACCACGGACTCATCTGAGGAATCTTCTGGCCTTGTGTTAATACTTCCAACTCCAGGGTCAGACACATTGTCCATCTCCATCCCTGAGTTGGATCCACTATGTGACCCACAGTCCTCAGACTTATCCATGCTTACAGCCCATACATTTCCTCTAATCCTAGACACATTACTCTCTAACGGTTGTTTCAATAACTCTGGCTGCACTAAGCACCGAGAACGCTCATCCTCTGTCTTCCTGCAGAGAGCAGACAATTCCCTTACAGCACCCTGTGCATGCGTCAGGCTTTCAGATAAACATTCATTTTCCTTGCGCAGCTCAGTATTACACCTCACAGTACATTCATAATTAGCGCTAGCTTCAGCTGCCTGCTGGACAAGAGTTCTCAATTTAAAGGGAGTCTGTCAGCACATTTACCCCTTTTTAAGAGTTCCCATAGCGCTGTAGCCGCAACACAGATGATTAAAACTGTACCTTTATATGCTTTTGTGGACTTTTAAAACAGGCCAAAACGAACTTTGATGCATATGTAAATAAGGGCTCGCAAGTTCCCAGGGCGGCGTCCACCGCGTTGGAGCCCAGGCAGCTCTGCCTCTTCGGCTCTTATCCCAGTCCAGCCTCTTCCTCTGCCCGCCCATCTGTTTTCTCTCCCCCTCAGCAAGATCCCGCCCCTACGCGATAACTTCCTTGGCCGGGGCATTCGCACTGCGATGCCCATTGCTGGCACGGCATCGCAGTAGCTTATGGGCATGCCCCAACCAAGGAAGTCATCGCGTAGGCACGGGATCTCGCTGAGGGGGAGAGAAAACAGATGGGCGGGCAGAGGAAGAGGCTGGGCGGGGATAAGAGCCGAAGAGGCAGAGCTGCCTGGGCTCCAACGCGGTGGACGCCACCCTGGGCACTTGCGAGCCCTCATAAACATATGCATCAAAGTTCGTTTTTGGCAGTTTTAAAAGTCCACAAAAGCATATAAAGGTACTGTTTTAATCATCTGTGTTGCGGCTACAGCGCTATGGGAACTGGTAAAAAGGGTAAATGTGCTGACAGACTACCTTTAACAATTTCCACTTTTAAATTTTCCACTTCTCCTTCCAAACTCAGCTTCAGCCTACAAGACTTCTGATATTTATCCGCTATCCACCCAGCAGCAAAAATCAGAGCATACTTGCTTTTCCTTTTGTGCAATTTTTTGGTACCGATCAGGTTTGCTACACAATTCTGAGCCTGCAGCCATGGATCAGTAGATCCCTGCATAGCCTGAAGAATGGCCGCCGTGTCCTTCAACTTTGCAACTTCTTTAAAAATACTTTCCATTGCACAAGAAAACAAACACCACAATGGTTGCTACAAAAAATACACTGCTATCGATCTCTAGGAGTTGTCCCAATACTTTTGGCACAGAACAACAAGCACCTTCTTTCTACACTGTAGTACCCGTATTAATTATGCCAAACAATTCTACAATTCAGTGTAACAGCCACAGATATACAAACATTAAGCAGAATTATCAACTATAGGATGATTTCACCGCTAAACTGCCACTAATGTTCACACATTGATTCCTGTATCAGACTGGTCACTGCGCTATACCATAACTGAACACTCAACTGATATCCAGCACAAAACTTATCAAAATAAAATCAAACTGTACATAGAAAGGTTACAAAAAAGACAAGATATCTATTCTGGACAAAGCTGACATTTGAGACAAAAACAATCAAATCGCTTTCCATAGAAACCAAAACTAAATGAATTCCTTGTTAAAACCTGCAGCGCCAACTCACCAAGATGTCTGCCAAAGCACATGGTCTTCACACCACACAACGGAAATTAAAGATGGCCGACAAAAGCACATGGCTTGACACACACAAAGGAAAATAAAATGGCCGACAAATCACATGGCCTTCACAGTGGAAATCAAGATAGTGTCTACAATATCCAGCAATTGAAAATCCTAATTATACCCTGTACTGCTCAGCACACTATATAATCATACAACCTCTGTACAATCAACACAACGGAAAAGCGCTTACCTTATCCTTACACCCCTTGACGCAGCAGATAACAACCACATACACCAAAAGGTTCTTAAGTAGATATTTTTCTGATATCAGCAGATTGGAGTACACAGATTTCAGTTCACAAAGAGCAAAACTTTCTAAAAAATTAGAGTAAGGAAAAGGATATTAAGCTGTGTCTCCTTTAAGTTCTGCTGATAACGGGGGAATAAAAATGATCTCCCTACCTGTTCTCGCCAAACCGTAGAAATATTAATAGTTGTAATCCGCTAACATCAAACTTTGTGTAAGGAAATGTAAACCCCCTTTCCCTCAACCGCAGTCAGAGTCAGACACAGGTGTTACCATCTTGAATTCTGAGCAACAACTCCCTCTTCCCCCTGCCCAGTCTGTTTCTTTTATTTACTCACAAAAGGTGTAAAAGGGGCTGTCCCAATACAAGGATACAGGAAGTGATGACATAGGAAGATGAGAACATAGCCAGCTAACAAACACATGTATACTATAACCACTGGAGCTAATTTTATCCAGCCTTGCTCAGTGACCAATGCCAGATAAAGTTAATATGATTCTCATGCATGTTTATTTACAGGACAACGTCATTATCTCCAGCGGCTGATCAGGCGCACTAGAGACAACAAACGCACGTTCCTTTCGTTTATATTGTTCTCTTAACAAATGCATCCACGCCAAGCCAATAAATCCGTGTCTTGCGCGGGTGCCCTAGCCGGCGTTCATACATCAGCCAACAAAACACTGCTCTGCTGAACACATCAGTCTCCCCCAGCCCACAGACCATTGGACCATGGACCATTTGCTGACGGAGACCTCTACGCCCAGCAGCTGTGACAGGACATACACGGAAGATATCCACTCCAATGGTTTACCCTGACACTGAGAGACATGATGACAATACACAATATATTAAATACACATCCTAATAAAATTTCCACAACAATGGCATAGGCAGGATCACATCATTACCATCTATTGTGCATGGCATAGGCAGGATCACATCATTGCCATCTATTGTGCATGGCATAGGCAGGATCACATCATTACCATCTATTGTGCATGGCATAGGCAGGATCACATAATTACCATCTATTGTACATGGCATAGGCAGAATCACATAATTACCATCTATTGTACATGGCATAGGCAGGATCACATAATTACCATCTATTGTACATGGCATAGGCAGGATCACATCATTACCATCTATTGTACATGGCATAGGCAGGATCACATAATTACCATCTATTGTACATGGCATAGGCAGAATCACATAATTACCATCTATTGTACATGGCATAGGCAGGATCACATCATTACCATCTATTGTACATGGCATAGGCAGGATCACATAATTACCATCTATTGTACATGGCATAGGCAGGATCACATCATTACCATCTATTGTGCATGGCATAGGCAGGATCACATCATTACCATCTATTGTGCATGGCATAGGCAGGATCACATCATTACCATCTATTGTGCATGGCATAGGCAGGATCACATCATTACCATCTATTGTACATGGCATAAGCAGGATCACATAATTACCATCTATTGTACATGGCATAGGCAGGATCACATCATTACCATCTATTGTGCATGGCATAGGCAGGATCACATCATTACCATCTATTGTGCATGGCATAGGCAGGATCACATAATTACCATCTATTGTACATGGCATAGGCAGGATCACATAATTACCATCTATTGTACATGGCATAGGCAGGATCACATCATTACCATCTATTGTGCATGGCATAGGCAGGATCACATCATTACCATCTATTGTGCATGGCATAGGCAGGATCACATCATTACCATCTATTGTACATGGCATAGGCAGGATCACATAATTACCATCTGTTGTACATGGCATAGGCAGGATCACATCATTACCATCTATTGTGCATGGCATAGGCAGGATCACATCATTACCATCTATTGTGCATGGCATAGGCAGGATCACATCATTGCCATCTATTGTGCATGGCATAGGCAGGATCACATCATTACCATCTCTTGAGGGCAGTATATTGTAGAGCGCAGCCCCTCACTCCCTTAGGCAGCACTGCAAGTGGTGGAAACCAGTCATACTCACATTCTAGGATAGTTTGCAATTTTATATAATTCCTGGAAACCCCCCTTTAACTAAAAACAGAAGTTCTTTCCTGTATGTCCCCTCTTGTGATTATTCTTCTGCTTGCCATTGTTCAATGGCTGAATTCATTGTAAACAATGGCTGCTGCATAACCAAGATTCCTTGAACCATATGAAACGGTGACCAGTATGTACACAGGATACAGCATCTTGTATTCAGTTATTTTATTTTTTCATTTATTAGGCTTCTAGTATGTTAAAATAAAAATTCTTTAAGGCCTCTTTCATACACCCTTTTTTAAGCATTTTAAATGCTTGTTAATAAAACTCCTTCAGTGTCCACCTCTTTTAGGCTGCTTTCACACAATTTTTTGTGGCGGTTTATTGCACTTTTGCAGTTTTACTGGCTTTTTTGCATCTGCATTTTTGGGTGCATTTTTGTGGTAAAAAGAAGTTAGCTCCCAAAGTTAGTTCTAGGTCTATGGGAAATATGAAACGCATGTGTTTTTTTGCTTCTGCCATTTTTCTTAATTAGGTAGGTGTCTTTTGTCTTTGACTTCTTTTCAAAAACACAGCATGCTTCAGCTCTGGATTGTTTCAGATATTTTTTACATCTTTCACTATAGGGAAAAAAAACACAGTTCACATGGCCATTTAGAAAAAAATAATGCCACTAAAAATGCCACACAAATATGGCAGAAAGCACTGATGGCCAAAAAGCACTTATGGTAGAAGAAGCCAAAAAAATAAATAAATAAATAAAATAAAATAAAAAATAAAAGTGTGTGTTAACCATTGCAGGGTTTTTAATAGTAAAACAGTTTGTAAGGCAGGAAAAATCTCACACATCTAGTTACCGGTAACCTATTATCCTGGATAGTTGATCTAGAAGAAGGGACAAACCCTAAGTAACTATAACTTACTCACAAAATACATCCAGGCCTCTCTTGAACTCTTTTAGTGAACTCACCATCACCACCTCCTCGGGCAGAGAGTTCCATAGTCTCACTGCTCTTACCGGAAAGAATCCTCTTCTATGTTTGTGTACAAACCTTCTTTCCTCCAGACGCAGAGGATGTCCCCTCGTCACAGTCACAGTCCTGGGGATAAATAGCTGATGGGAGAGATCTCTGTACCTGTGACCCCTGATATACTTATACATAGTTATTAGGTCACCTTCGGACATCCTTTTTCTAAACTAAATAACCTTAATTTTGATCCTCTTTCTGGGTACTGTAGACCACTCATTCCAGTTATTCCATTACTTTACTTGCCCACCTTTGAACCAGTTCGAGCTGTACAATGTCTTATATCCTGCTGCCCAAAACGGCCAATAGTATTCCCAGTGATTTGTAAAGTGGCAGAACTATGTTCTTATCTCATATGGACATTTTATTTAGTAACATTAATTACATTTAAAATGTTTTTTTTCTGAAGTTCTAGGAGAAACATGGTAAAAATGCAAGACAATACATAATATACAGAGCATGCAGCAAAACACTAAAAAAAGCCATTAAAACGGTATCAAAAAGGTCACAAAATGTTGGATTGTTCAGAAACGTGCGCAAAACCAGCCTTACTATCATAATTTCAAATATGATTACACTATTTTCCTGTGGCTTCTACACAGGAGCTAGAAATATCCTGAAAAACCTGCAGAGGGCTCTTGTCATATGTCTGTGATCAGACACATAAAAATTATGTAGTACTTTATGCGTCAATGTTTCACAGTATGTGTAAGGCCTCATGCACACAACCGTTGTGCACCCGTGGCCGTTGTTCCGTTTTCCGTGATTTTCTGCGGATCCATTGACTTTCAACGGGTCCATTGAAAACTCGGAAAATGCATCGTTTGTCATCCGCCTCCGTCATCCGTGTATCCTGTCCGTCAAAAAAATAGGACCTGTCCTATTTTTTTGACGGACAACAGTTCACGGTCCCATTTAAGTCAATGGGTCCGTGAAAAAACACGGATGCACACAATATTGGCATCCGTGTCTGTGATCCGTGGCCGTAGGTTACTTTCATACAGACGGATCCGAAGATCCGTCTGCATAAAAGCTTTTTCAGAGCTGAGTTTTCAACTCAGATCCGACAGTATATTCTAACACAGAGGCGTTCCCATAGTGATGGGGACGCTTCTAGTTAGAATATACTATGAACTGTGTACATGACTGCCCCCTGCTGCCTGGCCTGGCAGCACCCGATCTCATACAGGGGGCTGTGATCAGCACAATTAACTCCTCAGGTGCCGCACCTGAAGGGGTTAATTGTGCGTATCATAGCCCCCTGTAAGAGATCCGGGGCTGCTAGGCAGCAGGGGGCAGACCCCCCTCCCTCCCCAGTTTCAATTTCATTGGTGGCCAGTGCGGCCCCCCTAACCCCCCTCCCTCCCTCTATTGTATTTATATCATTGGTGGCACAGTGTGCGGCCCCTCCGGCCCCCCTCCCTCCCTCTATTGTATTTATATCATTGGTGGCACAGTGTGCGGCCCCCCGGCCCCCCTCCCTCTCTCTATTGTATTTATATCATTGGTGGCCAGTGTGCGGCCTGCCCTCTCCCCCCCTCCCCCCAATCATTGGTGGCAGCGGAGTTCCGATCGGAGTCCCAGTTTAATAGCTGGGGCTCCGATCGGTAACCATGACAACCAGGACACTACTGCGGTCTTGGTTGCCATGGTTACTTAGCAATATTAGAAGCATCATACTTACCTGCTGGCTGCTGCGCTGTCTGTGACCGCCCGGGAGCTCCTCCTACTGGTAAGTGACAGATCATTAAGCAATGCACCGCACAGACCTGTCATTTACCAGGAGGAGGAGCTCCTGGCCGGTCACAGACAGCGCAGCAGCCAGCAGGTAAGTATGATGCTTCTAATATTGCTAAGTAACCATGGCAACCAGGACTGCAGTAGCGTCCTGGTTGCCATGGTTACCGATCGGAGCCCCAGAGGGAGGGAGGGGGGCCCGGGGGGCCGCACACTGGCCACCAATGATATAAATACAATAGAGGGAGGGAGGGGGGGCCGGGGGGGGCCACACACTGTGCCACCAATGATATAAATACAATAGAGGGAGGGAGGGGGCCGCACACTGGCCACCAATGATATAAATACAATAGAGGGAGGGAGGGGGGACGGGGGGGACGCACACTGGCCACCAATGATATAAATACAATAGAGGGAGGGCGGGGGGGGGGGGGCGCACACTGGCCACCAATGATATAAATACAATAGAGGGAGGGAGGGGGGACGGGGGGGCCGCACACTGTGCCACCAATGATAATACAATAGAGGTAGGGAGGGGGGGCCGCACACTGGCCACCAATGATAATACAATAGAGGGAAGGGAGGGGGGTCTGCCCCCTGCTGCCTGGCAGCCCCTGATCTCTTACAGGGGGATATGATAAGCAGCAGTGCGGCACCTGAGTAGTTAATTGTGCTGATCACAGCCTCCTGTAAGAGATCGGGTGCTGCCAGGCAGCAGGGGGCAGTCATGTACACAGTTTGTAGTATATTCTAACTAGAAGCGTCCCCATCACAATGCGAACGCCTCTGTGTTACAATATACTGTCGGATATGAGTTTTCACGATGTAACTCAAATCCGATGGTATATTCTAACATAGAGGCGTTCCCATGGGGATGGGGACGCTTCAAGTTAAAATATACCATCGGATTGGGGAAAACTCCGATCCGATGGTATAAAAGGGACTCCTGACTTTACATTGAAAGTCAATGGGGACGGATCCATTTACAATTGCACCATATTGTGTCAAGGTAAAACGGATCCGTCCCCATTGACTTGCATTGTAATTCAGGACGGATCCGTTTGGCTCCGCACGGCCAGGCGGACACCAAAACAACATTTTTTTCATGTCCATGGATCCTCCAAAAATCAAGGAAGACCCACGGACGAAAAAACGGTCACAGATCACGGACCAACGGAACCCCGTTTTGCGGACCGTGAACAAATACTGTCGTGTGCATGAGGCCTAATACTCAGTTAAGTGGAAATGTTAAAACTAAAGTTTTCCATTATCATTCATCATATTTTTATAGTACCTCTGTTAGTTATGTGTGGTCTGCTGCTTAGTACTTTACCACACACATCAGTAGGAGGTAAAGATGATGTGGTTACAACCTCCAGCGCCTGTCTTGTCTCAAGCCACTGTGGTAAAACTCACAGAGAAATGACCATCTGTATTGCCCCTTTCACACGGGTGAGAATTCAGTGCTGGTGCGATGCGTGAGGTGAACGCATTGCACCCGCACTGAATCTGGACCCATTCACTTCAATGGGGCTGTGCACATGTGCAGTGATTTTCATGCATCACTTGTGTGTTGCGTGAAAATCGCAGCATGCTCTATATTGTGCGTTTTTCGCGCAACGCAGGCCCCATAGAAGTGAATGGGGCTGCGTGAAAATCGCAAGCATCCGCAAGCAAATGCGAATGCGGTGCGATTTTCACACATGGTTTCTAGGTTGCGATCGGGATAGGGACCCGATCTTTATTATTTTCCCTTATAACATGGTTATAAGGGAAAATAATAGCATTATTAATACAGAATGCTAAGTAAATTAGGAATTGAGGGGTTAAAAAATAAAAAATAAAAATTAAACTCACATCATGCACTTGTTTGCGCTGCCCGTCTCATCTTCTTTCTTCTTCTTTGAGGACCTGGGAGAAAAGGACCTTTAGTGACGTCACTGTGCTCATCACATGGTCCACCACCATGGTGATGGACCATGTGATGGACCATGTGATGAGCGTAGTGACGTCACCAAAGGTCCTTTTCTCCCAGGTCCTCAAAGAAGAAGAAAGACAAGCCGGGCTGCGCGAACAAGTGGATGAGGTGAGTTTAATTTAAAAAATAAAATTTAACCCCTCCATCCCTAATTTACTTAGCATTCTGTATTAAGAATGCTATTATTTTCCCTTATAACCATGTTATAAGGGAAAATAATAAAATCTACACAACACCGATCCCAAACCCAAACCCGAACTTCTGTGAAGAAGTCCGGGTTGGAGTCTGGGTACCAAACATGCCGATTTTTCTCAAGCGTGTGCAAAACGCATTAAAACACTTTGCACTTGCGCATTTTCCCGCCAAACGCACCCGCATCTTGTCCGGCCCTCACACGCGACGCCTGTGTGAAAGAGGCCTATGTCTTAGTTATCTAGATCTGCAGCACTCCTGTCTAGCCTGGCATTAGACAACTAATGTCTGCACACAGAGCATGCTAACTTATGGTGTTTTGCACACATCTTTGGGCCAGTGTTTTTCTCTAGTTATCTGGTACTTCATTTGATAAATATGCACCATTGGGTCCAAGCTATTCATTTTGGCCGGAAAATTAAAGCAGCATACAGTCCACTACATTAAGGTGCCGTCATTTTTTCAATGCAGTAGTAGATGACAGGTAACAGTTGTGGTGTTATATGCTTACCATTGGTGCTGGTGATGTTTTGTCTTGATGAGTAACAGGCTCTGAAGAAAAATAACCGGTTACAACACTTTATTGATTACATGACACACTATAGCGAAATAAAAAAACAACAACTTAATACATTAAATGTTCCTATTCTCTCCAAGGATATTAGTTATCTTGGTAGACTTCAGTGTTGGCCAGTGAATGACACAAGGTAACCATTGATGACCTATCATGGTGGTGTGTCATGAATAGTGTCTCCGGTTGGAGGTCATATCACTTATTTAGAGAATGCTGGAGTGTGAAATTCCCTTAGATCCCATGCCTTGCCTATTGAGCTTTTTGCTGCAGCCCATTTAAAAAGTAACCACTTGACTGCTCCTGAATATTCTGACAGCAGGCTGATGTCCTATTTGCCAGACAGGTGAAGCAGGGGTCTCCACCATCCCTTTTGGTTCTTCACTCTAGAGTTAAAGGAAGTAGGAACTTAGAATACCTTACTGCGCTATTAGATGATAAAATGGCTGTGTCTGATGCTTTGTGGATCTTGTGGGACATGTACTGGATCACACACTAGTTATGATCAGATTTTCAGAATTTGTACTAGTTTGACCATCTCCAGATTCCTTTCTTCTTCTTCTTCTTTCCCTTGTGTTACTTGTCGTTCGATGTGATGTAAAATTGTCATACCTACCATTCTAATTTTTCTCGCGGTAGTATATTTGTATCAGTGCCTTTTATGAGGTTTTGTTCCTCTAATAAGATTGTCATTGATAGGTTGTGACATTGTTCATATGTACCTATTATTGTAAATTGTACAAATACATTATAAAAAATATACAGTAGTTACAAAAGAATAGGTGTTATTGTCAGTTGTATATGGACAATATGTCATCGTACACCAGGGCAAATGGGGAGATCTGGTGTGGTCATGGGAGGGAATCATAACAATTGGTTTATTAAAAAAAAATGTTATTTTCAATGCAATATAGACATTATGAATTCTAAAGAAAGGAGTGTGCATTTTGCAATTAACTAGATGCCTAACTATTTTATGCAAAAAAATGTATTGGCTTTGTATGCACATAAGATGTGATAGAGAAGGCATTCTGGAACTACACAGCAAAGTGTAGACCCTAAGTGTCTTGTTAAGGCTTTTGAAATTAAAGAGGTTGTCCAACGTCCACAACCATTGTACTTATGAACCAGAAAGTGCTCAGTAAAAAGAAAAAAGCCACTTATTCACGTCACCACTGAGACCATGAATGGTTGCAGTAGGGCACATGATCTTGAATTGAACGGCACACTTCTGGTCCACAGGAGAATGGAAGTAGCAGGGATAGATCCCTTGACACTGTGAATAGGTAAGTGGCTTTCTTCTTTAGGATAAGCACTTTTGGGCCACAAGTAAAATTGTTCTGAGGCTGGAACAATCCCTGTTGCTGAGGCAGGTTTTGGACACTAATTACTTTTGACAGACTACCTAATGTTTCTGGGGTTCTCCCACCTCGTTGCCACTGCAGTAGAAGATTTGAGCCTCATAAGAATTGAAGTACAGGTATTTCCCTAATATATGTTACCTAAATCACTTCCAACAGTGTCGGACTGGGGTGCCTAGGGCCCACCAGTAATTTATTTTGGGGGCCCACCGTACAGATACATTCAAATATTACCTGCTCACAGAGCAGCAAGATACTACTAGATGACTGAATATGGGGTCACTGCAGTAACTTTGAGAAGGTAGGTCCTGGGGATAAGAGGACACTGGTAGCTTTCCTCTATATCTAGAAGTAATCTCAGCTCTGATCGTGTCTATAATAATAAACAGGGGAGTTTTTTTTATATGAACATAGGCTGGTTTAGGTGCTGTACATTGAATATATGTATTTTGTGCAGTAAGTCTACTGTGTTATGTGCCACTTGTACAGGGAGTGGGAGACTAGGGGCCCATTTTGCTCAGGGGCCCACTGAAGAATTCACCTGTTCCCCTGTGGGACAGTCCGAGCCTGGCTTCCAATGAGCAGGGGCAATTCTAGTAAGGCTATGTTCATATGTCTCTTTCATTAGCTCTGACCCCTAATGCAGATGTGAACATAGTCGTAGGGTATGTTCACACACAGATTTGTTGCAGATATTTCTGTGATTCAACATCCATTTCATACATCAGCATGAGCGTTTATAAACCTCATTGGAATTGGAACAGATGCAGAAATTTCTGAAACAGATCTGTAGCATGTGATCAGACATCTTAATAGAACATAGTAGACACCTGTATTCTGCTGAAAGTTGCAGCTATAGAGAATTTGAACCCACGATGGCTGCTCAGTATAATTATTTGAAGCCCTCCTTTTTGAGCATGATTCAGATAGAAGATATATTAGAGAATTACCCATAATACAGTTTTCTAATATATAATTAAAGGGGTTGATCCATCTGGGACATTGATGGCATATTGAGGAAATAACATCAATGTAAGATAGGTATGGGTCCCACTTCTGGGACCTGCTCGTATCTCCAGAATGTGGCCCTGGAAGTGAAGGAGAGCACACTGTGCTTGGGGGAGATGGGAAAACCATTATAAGAAATGTGTCACCAAAACATTTTCCAAGTAAAACCAGATAGCAACACATTTTCTAGTTGTGGACCCATTCATTTCAATAGGGCTACAAAAGATGCGGACAACACACTGTGTGCTGTCCACATCTGTAGTTCCGATCCGTGGCCCCACAAAAAAGATAGAGCATGTCCTATTCTTGTCCGGACGGGAATAGGCATTTCTGTCATAGGGCCAGCTAAATTCACACAGCCGGTATCCGTGTTTTGCAAATCCGCAAAACATATACGGTCGTGTGACTGTAGCCTTAGACTGACAGATAAGCATGGAATTTTCTGTAAAATGATCTGTATAGACCAAGAAGTGGCGCCTATTATTAGGCTTAGTGGGCAGCATGAAAACTGCAGGATTTTATTGTTTTGGTTTAAATATAGAAAATTGGAAAATTAAAAATATCTATAATTATTTAAAAATGTTACATATAAAAACATGATTTAAACAATGGGTCATTTTCTGGTGCCATATTTCCTTTAATATGGCTACAAATTAGGCTTCATTTTAATCATTAATTGGCTGACAATCATCTAACTTGTATGGCCACCTTAAGACAATATACTAAATATGGAAAGAAAAAGTTGAAGGTCTATTGCATGACCTGTGTTTAGTTACTTGTGGTTTGCGTGTGTAGGTTTGTCAGTAAGCTTGCGCTCTTTGATATTGGTGGTTTGGTCCCTCTTCCTTTACATTTCTCTATAACATGCAATACGAATGTTTTCACATCTCTCCACATTGAAAGTATATTGTGATTATTGTGTGTCGGAAATGATATGCTTGACTTCAATACATACCTGAACGCAGAACGGTGATCTTTTCCTGCAATGAAGGGTACATATTTTTAAGATGTAAGCGTAGTATACAGAAATGTCTGGGAATAAACTGCCTTCATATTACTACTACTACTACTACTACTACTAATAATAATAATGATCAATCATAAGTTTGTCAGAAAGTTTTGAAGCTTTTCAGTCCCCTAGATGTATGAATTGCAGATCTACTTGGTTTATGTAGTGAAAACATCCCCTTTTTTCTTGTATTACTGTAAGAATATTTAGATTGCCAGCCAGTAGAGTTAAACTCAATGAGAGCTGCCAGCTGGTACCCAGCTTGCCCAGGCTATAAGCCTCATGCACATGGCTGTATCACTGATCCCAAAAGGGCATCCATAGAGGTGCATGGAGCTTTATTGTACTTCTGTATGCCTCAAATTCCACACGAAGGCAGACAGAGGGTTTTCTGTGGAATTCTGTCCAAACTAGATTGCAACATGTTCTATTGCATGCAGTATATACTAAGCTATTTCCCCCTAGAAGTGTAGAAGAGTAGAAGCTAGAAGAGCTCAGTATATACGTCATCTATCAGAGCCTAGTACAGCCAAATACCCTCTGCTCTGCTGTGTGCACAATGACTTCAACTGTCTATAGATAAACATTTGGCCACAATTCGCCAAATATTCAGATCTCATAGCGCCTCATAGCCAGGGCCGTGACAAGGTTTATTGGTGCCCTAGGCAGATACAGCAAATGGCGCCCCCCAAAGCCCCCCATGTGCCTCATAAACAAAGCCACATCTGGGCCGCAGAATAATCCACAGAAGAAGGTCCAAGTGGACCGAAACATCCAGTTTAATATATGTAGAGGCGTTTCCAGAATGTATTATACCATTTACTTTTGACTCTTTGCAATAAAGTTATAAACTAATTGCAATTAATCTATTAGACTACTGTAAATATTTGAATAATATCTGTAGAAAAGTGACAGGCACTCTATTTAGTCCATGCTTAATAGGCATACGGTCATGGCAGGCTGAAGGCCTTTGTTTAGGACCTTGGCTGTCATGGCACCTCACGATTGGGTCAGAGGGGCTAATAGTTTGACAGAGGGAGCATTTTAGCCCTTAGGCTGGGTTCACATCACGTTATTGCCTTATGTTGAACATATCCAAAAACGTATAGTTAAATGGAAGCCTCAGATGGATGCCATACATAGCATCCATCACCGTAGGGTTCCATTGTAAATAAAAAACAAAACAAAACATATACAGGGAGTGCAGAATTTTTAGGCAAGTTGTATTTTTGAGGATTAATTTTATTATTGAACAACAACCATGTTCTCAATGAACCCAAAAAACTCATTAATATCAAAGCTGAATATTTTTGGAAGTAGTTTTTAGTTTGTTTTTAGTTTTAGCTATTTTAGGGGGATATCTGTGTGTGCAGGTGACTATTACTGTGCATAATTATTAGGCAACTTAACAAAAAACAAATATATACCCATTTCAATTATTTATTTTTACCAGTGAAACCAATATAACATCTCAACATTCACAAATATACATTTCTGACATTCAAAAACAAAACAAAAACAAATCAGTGACCAATATAGCCACCTTTCTTTGCAAGGACACTCAAAAGCCTGCCATCCATGGATTCTGTCAGTGTTTTGATCTGTTTACCATCAACATTGCGTGCAGCAGCAACCACAGCCTCCCAGACACTGTTCAGAGAGGTGTACTGTTTTCCCTCCTTGTAAATCTCACATTTGATGATGGACCACAGGTTCTCAATGGGGTTCAGATCAGGTGAACAAGGAGGCCATGTCATTAGTTTTTCTTCTTTTATACCCTTTCTTGCCAGCCACGCTGTGGAGTACTTGGACGCGTGTGATGGGGCATTGTCCTGCATGAAAATCATGTTTTTCTTGAAGGATGCAGACTTCTTCCTGTACCACTGCTTGAAGAAGGTGTCTTCCAGAAACTGGCAGTAGGACTGGGAGTTGAGCTTGACTCCATCCTCAACCCGAAAAGGCCCCACAAGCTCATCTTTGATGATACCAGCCCAAACCAGTACTCCACCTCCACCTTGCTGGCGTCTGAGTCGGACTGGAGCTCTCTGCCCTTTACCAATCCAGCCACAGGCCCATCCATCTGGCCCATCAAGACTCACTCTCATTTCATCAGTCCATAAAACCTTAGAAAAATCAGTCTTGAGATATTTCTTGGCCCAGTCTTGACGTTTCAGCTTGTGTGTCTTGTTCAGTGGTGGTCGTCTTTCAGCCTTTCTTACCTTGGCCATGTCTCTGAGTATTGCACACCTTGTGCTTTTGGGCACTCCAGTGATGTTGCAGCTCTGAAATATGGCCAAACTGGTGGCAAGTGGCATCTTGGCAGCTGCACGCTTGACTTTTCTCAGTTCATGGGCAGTTATTTTGCGCCTTGGTTTTTCCACACGCTTCTTGCGACCCTGTTAGGAGTGCTGCATCCCTCTGCAAGATATCTCACTATTTTTGACTTTTCTGAGCCTGTCAAGTCCTTCTTTTGACCCATTTTGCCAAAGGAAAGGAAGTTGCCTAATTATTATGCACACCTGATATAGTGTGTTGATGTCATTAGACCACACCCCTTCTCATTACAGAGATGCACATCACCTAATATGCTTAATTGGTAGTAGGCTGTCGAGCCTATACAGCTTGGAGTAAGACAACATGCATAAAGAGGATGATGTGGTCAAAATACTCATTTGCCTAATAATTCTGCACTCCCTGTACATAAATTTATAGGATAAATGTGTGGGGCAATATGTTGGCTGTATATCACAGCCATGACATGCTGATGGAGCAGCCACGGCTCTTGTACATAACTATATGTCCATTTGTAGGGATGCACTGCAAAAATGGGCATATAATTATGTCCATATGTGGGAAGGGGTTAACAGTTAACAGTAACCCTAAACATATGACCATATAGGAGACAACTCCTGGACTCAACATCCCCATGGCTGCTGCTTTATGTTCCCACTTGTGTGATGCCCTGTTATATCTTCCATATCTGTCTTGTATTTCTCCTTTCAATTTGTGGAGCTGAGTGACATGGAGGTGACAGCACTTGGCCAACTTCTTGATTGCCAGGGTGCTAGACATGTGCCATGTTCCATAACAGTACCAGGCCTAAATGGAGTAAGGAAGGAAAATGTTCCTCTGAGTGTAAGGGGAGGGCAACCACCAGCGGCATATTGGCCATAGACCTAACAGGGAAACTTCCCGGTGGGCCGATGCCTAAGGGGCCACCTGAGCCCTCCTCACGGCTGGCTAGTGGAAGTTTTTGGGGATGTAATCTGCTGGCAGTATTTTGTGCTGGACTGTGGTATTTGGCTCTGTTGGGGTGGTATAATGTGCCACAATATGTTATTGCTCGCCCTGTCTTCCATCAATTTGAACCCAACTACAAAATGGGGCCAATTTTCGTATTTTTTCCAGGGCCACTTTAAGTTCCCAGTCCGCTCATGGAAACCAGACTGTTAGGGACATCCATGCACTAATCAGTCTCACTCCACAACTTCCTCTACACTGCAGGTGGGTCGAAGTGCTCCAGTCAGGAGTTGTCCTGCACTGTTTGTCTGCATATTTCTGCTTACTTGTACTAGAGGTTGAATTTGCTAGGGCCGCGGTTCCACACGCAGGCATGGTATAGGGGGTGGGCCATGAAGGAGGATAAGAACACTGGCCTATAAGTGCTTTCCTCCACAGACTCATGGAGATCTCATATGTCAGTGTTACTGATTCGCTGACACCAGTGAACGCTTCCATCAGTCTAATGGTGAAGTGATAATTGGTCAGCGTTCCTCTTTTTCTTCAAGGCCTGCACCCTTTTCCATGCCAGCATCCGGAGCCACGGTCCTTGTGAATTGAGCTTCTCGTACAACAAAGGAGATATGTGCATGAATGGACCTCTATGGCCCCTTGGCGATGAGAAGGACCATGTGGAGTGAGAATAACGATGCTGGGTTGGTGCTCAATTATTTGATGCTGAAATGAGCTGGCGCCCTAGGCGTTTGCCTATCTCTGCCTACCTGTCACCCTGGCCCTGTTCATAGCAAAGCCTAGAATGGCCTCACCCAGTTTCCCAGTACAGGTACGTCAATCACTCCCAGGCAATGCAGAATGCAAAGAACAATGCCCCAGATATCTGATTTTGGTTTTTATTTTAGTAAACAGACACATTTTTAATAAAAAAAAATGTAATTAAACAGACCTTGGCCCCACCCACTTCACCTGACTTCTATGTCGGAAAAAGTGTTTCTTAGATATACAGTAGCACTCATTTTGATGACCATATTTCTCAATGTATTCCCGCGAGACAGCTGGCATAAATGCATTGATAATCTCATGCTTCCTACTGTGACCTTGGACTGTTTAGAATGCTACATGTATTCTGCATGTACTCTGCCTGTCCTGACCTCGGCTTATTCCTGAGTACAATTTTGCCCTACTCCTCAGTGCTCTGCACCGCTGTCTCTTGACCCCTGTGGGTCAGTTGTCAATCATACAGAGACTACTACAGGAGGAAGCAGCCTGGTGGTTTCCCTGCAGCAAAGTCCAGATCCATGTACAGGGGTTGAAGGGTGAAAACAAGGTGACTGGCAGAATAATGTCCTTTGGAGTAATCCAAAGTCAAATCTACCGGTATTTGTGTTTACAATGGTTCCACACCCACTACCATAACAAGGTAAAAGCAAATAATGAATACATACCAATTTGGTGGATAAGGTAAGTTAGAGGAAGCAGTAATATCAGAATTCCGCCAATTATGTACCATGTGAATTTTTTTTTCTGCAGCCCGTCATCTATAAGCCAGACAGAAAAAGCATTAGCTAGTAATTGTTAGTGCAAACTGCAAATATAGATAACATTAAAGGGCTTGGCCACTTTCTGGTTACAGTTGACCAATGTGTTTGTGAGATGATTATATGACACTTACTAATATAGCCTCTATTGAAATCCTGCACCATTTTCTATATTTCATGAGGTATGCCCCTTTCTTACAAAGTCTTTTATGCTGTCCACACAGAGGTCCTGTCCATAAGATGGCTGCTGATGAAGGGTCATGTGACCAGGCAAATCACCTCCGTGCGATGCCTCCTCCATTCAAGCACACTGCACCTGCCATCTCCACTTGTTCTGTTAGAAGTTTAGTGCAAGTGCCTGTGTGTTTGAATGGAGGAGACATAACATGGAGGTGATTTGCCTGGTCACATGACCCTCTATCAGCAGCCATTTTATAGACAGGACCTCTGTGTGGACAGCATGAAAGACTTTGAAAACAAGAGAGTATACCTCATAAAATATAGAAAGTGGTGCAGAATTTTAACAAGGGACTATATTAGCAAGTATCATATAATCATCTCACAAACACATTGATCAACAATAGCCAGAAAGTGGCCAAGCCCTTTAAAGTAAATCTCCACCTTTTAATAACACACTTTATTGTATTTGTTTTCAAATTTAATGGATTCTCCAGTTTAGGGATTGACAACCCCCATGATCAGAACCAGTGTCCAGTAAAAAAAAAGAAAAATCTGTCTACAGTCCTGCCATTCCTATTCTGCTGCCCCATTGCCAGGTGCTTTCAGTTCCCACCGGACAGCAGTGACATGCGGTTCTAGCACATGTAATCGCTGAGGCCAGTGACCGGATACTTTTAAGGTCTTCAACTGTGTCTGCCTGCAGCACCATTATGGTGAGCTTACTGTGTGCTGAGCTTACTGTATGCTGGTTTATTTTTTGAGTTCACTGGGGGGAGATTTAGTCAAAATGCTCAAATTGAGTCACTATTCTGGGGCAGATGTCACGCGTCACATTAATTTAAGGCTATGGACACCTTTTGGGGATTTTTTTATTATTATTTTTTTTATTATTATATCCTACTCATTTGAGCTAAAAATATTTTTTTTCAGTTGGTCTTTAAAAGCTTTCAACAGTTTTTCCACTATAGCTTTCACCTTCAGTGCATCTGCAGACAAATCCTCCCCCCTTCTCAGTAAATCTGTCAGTCTGTAGTCTGTAAGCCCTTCTCGGAAATTGTTATCAAACTGTAATAAGTGTTTATGAGCTTTTAGAAAAGTAAAGATAACAGATTCACTGTGGAAGCAGAAAGCACATGTCTGCAGAAAATGAAAGCTTTAGAAGATAAACTCTTAAAATTTGTATATTAACATATTAATTAAACCATCCAAAGTTTCCATCTTCACCATTCCTTCTCAGGGGAACTATGCATTGTGTACGTTGGAATCCAACACGCTTGGTCCTTATTTTGCTATAGATCTTCTGACTGATGGCTTGCACCATACAAACTAGAGGGTGAGCAAATAACCAATTTTTACAAAAACCTTGCTGCAAAATATACAGAAGATCACTGTTCAAGCTGCTGAAAATACTAGCACACTACACATACTAGGCTACATCATAGATTTACTCTTCCTGTTTATTATGGAAACATAACACCTTAGAACCATAAGATTTACTGAAATTCACATTTTTGTAACCAGCATTAACCACAGGAGTAGACGAGTAACCAGAAATAAGTGAGCAAGGCAGCATACTATACAAGGTGTGAAACCAAGAGAAAGCTAAAAATACTAGACATTGGTCTTAAGAGCCATGTTATATCCACTCATATCTACTCTTTTGTTGAAGAGTAATATCTAAGTCTCAATTTACACAACATATTTTGTGCCCATAAACTTTGATGGTCAAACATATGCCCAAAATGTCATCTTTTGGCTTATGTTTGGCCAGTATGCAATATGTATTGAAAAAATGCAGTCAACTGCACTTTTCAATGCATCCTGCCAAAATGTAATATGTGACTTTAGGTTTAAATAATTATACCTTAATACTTTGCTGTAGACTTGGTTTACAGACAGATATGTGATCACATTTGGACAACTATCAATATGAATTAGTGTCAGTAAATTTGATTATATCCATGATAAGGATAGGAAACAAAGGTATGATTTACCTGTCTGAGCGAGAGCCTAATCAATACTGCCCCACAAATTTCAATAGTATGTGATTTGTACCCTTTTATCATCTTACTACTCTTTCCCCAACTAAAAGCTGTATTACACTGATAAATTTAGCAGAAGATTGCAGTGAAGGAGGTGTTCCTTCCTGACAATCGGCTGCTCGTCAGTGGAGTTAACTGCTGCAATTACACGCATTGATCTCCTCCACAGTATGGGAAGGAACAATCGCAAATGCCATCACTCATCCCCATACAGAATCATTATTTGCCTGCAGCAGAGCGTGATTAGACTGCAGCATCTGCTGCCGACAATTTTTTTTTTTTCTGACCACATAAAAGGAGCATTTGCTTATTCATAGGGTAATTGGTGGCATTTTTTAAACTTTAGAAACAAGGTGACTCATTCTTTGTTTTTGCCTTCAAACCCCCCCCCCCCCCCCCCGCCATTAATTATGCTTTATTCAATGATATTGTAATGAACTACTTTGGTGCATTTATTACGTAACTTACTAAACTGTGTAATATGTTCTATAAGCAACAAACAAAAAACATATACTGTATATATATAAAAAAATATTAATAGCATATTGCTTGACATTTATATGTACATTATTATTTTTATACTGGTACTGTATCTTCTTCTGTTTGGTTACAGCTTATTGGGGAAGATACTGTATATTAAGATGGGTGTTACAAGCGTCAGTTTTGGTATAAAGTCTGTCATCTCAAAATTCTCAAAAATTTTCACGGACTTGTGAATGGACCCTAAGATGATTCCTCTGCCAGTTCTCTGAGGCCAAAAGTGCCTTCCCTCACTCCCCATACACACTTGCTGTAGCCAGCAGCTCCCTGCCAGCCAATCATATTGGATTACTAAGATACACGCCTCCTCACTCTGAAGCCTAATACAGGCATGCAGTGTGAAGGACCGCCTCTCTGTCTTTCTGTCTTCTTAGCCCGAGACAGACAAGCCATAGCAACCATCTTTTAAGGGAGCAGTGGAAAGGGACAGAGGACATTAATGAAAGCTAGAGTTGAGCGGACACCTGGATGTTCGGGTTCGACGTGTTCGGCCGAACTTCAGAAAAAAGTTCGAGTTCGGGACCCAAACTTGACCCCGAACCCTATTGAAGTCAATGGGGACCCGAACTTTTGAGCACTAAAATGGCTGTAAAAATTTCAAGGAAAGGGCTAGAGGGCTGCAAATGACATCGAAATGTGGTTAAGAGCATGGCAAGTGATCTGCAAACAAATGTGGATAGGGAAATGACTTAAAATAACATAAAATACGTAAAAATAAAAAATAATAATCTTGATCTAGGAGGACCAGGTCCATATGGAGTAGGAGGTTGAGGAGGCGGTAGATGTGGCGGTGTAGGGGGAAGCGGCAGTGGAGGAGGAGGTAGCCTACACTGGTTTTTTGTTTTAAATTTTATTTTTAAAATTAGGGTACATCCCAAAACATTGGGAAATATAACCTGTGATAACCCCCTCCAGTCATGCTAAACACACGTTCATACAATACACTGGCTGCAGGGCAGGCCAGCACATCCAAGGGGTAAAGGGCACGCTCAGGCCATGTGCCCAATTTGGAGACTCAGAAGTTGCAGGGGCTGACCCCTGTCAGTCAGTTTGTGTAGGCGTGTGCACACTTACTGCCCCACCATGTCGCACGTCCCCGTAATGTTCACGTTCCAATTTGATATCTGCTCTATCATCTTTCGATGTTCTTTTATGCGCCTACCATGGTGATCACGGGTGGCGGGGAATCAGGGTTGCAGGCCAGAGAGGGAGCGTGAGAAAGAGAGACCACATCCAAGGGAGGATTCATTTTTTCAAATTTAAAATTAGAGTTGAAATATGGGAGAAATTATTAAAGCATAAAAGTGTGACAACTTTTCAAAGTTTAAGCATTGAATGAAAGGATGTGGTGCGCATTAATTACTGAATAATTTATGGGATTTTATTCCCTGTCACCTATGCATAGCAGGTGTTTATTCACGTCTAAAATTGTATAATGTCAACCCAAGAATGTAACAGAAAAATTAGTGAAATTTATTAAGCTGTCAACTAGGTAGAGGAGGGGTATATTACACCCAAAAATTGGTGAATTTCACCCAAAAATGTAACTGACAATTATATATTTTTTTTTGGTCTACTAGGTATAGGAGTGGTACATCACAGCCAAAAATTGGTGAATTTCACCAGAATATATAACTGACAATTTATTAACCTGTCTACTAGGTATAGCAGTGGTACAATACACCCCAAAATTTGTTTATTTCGCCAGAAAATGTAACTAAAATTTTTTTATTCATTTTTTACCGTTGTACTAGGTATAGCAGTGGTACTATACACACCAACATTGGTGAATTTCACCCTAAAATGTAAATGACAATTTATTTATTTTTAACCGGCCTACTAGGTATAGCAGTGGTACTATACACCCAAAAATTGGTTAATTTCACCCGAAAAAGTAAATGACAATTTTTTTGTTTGTTTAACCTGTCTACTAGGTATAGCAGTGGTACTATTCACCCAAAAATTTGTTAAATTCACCATAAAATGTAACTGACAATTAATTTTATTTTTTTACCGGTCCACTAGGTATAGCAGTGGTACTATACACACCAAAATTTGTGAATTTCACCCTAAAATGTAAATGACAATTTTTTATTTTTTTTAACCTCTCTACTAGGTATAGCACTGGTACTATACACCCAAAAATTGGTGAATTTCACCCGAAAATGTAAATAACAAAGTAGTGAAATGATATAAAATAAAACACGTACAAAAAAAAAAATGGATTTATGAGGTGGAGTTCCATATGGAGTAGGAGTTTGAGGAGGCGGTGGACGTAGCGGAGTAGGTGGAAGCGGTGGTAGAGGAGGACAAGATAGCCAACACAGGTTTTTAGTTTTAATTTAATTTTGTAAAATTAAGGTACACTCCAAAAGAGTGTGAAATATCCAAAATACAAACATGAGCAATTGCACTGCAGTATAACAATGGCTGCTTAGTGCCGGTATACATGTCTATTCTGCACAAGGTACGGACAAGTCCTGAGGGATCCATGCCTGGTTCATTTTAATGAACGTGAGCTTGTCCACATTGGCTGTGGACAGGCGGCTGCGCTTGTCTGTGATGACGCCCCCTGCCATGCTAAACACACGTTCAGATAATACACTGGCTGCAGGGCAGGCCAGCACCTCCAAGGCGTAAAGGGCAAGCTCAGGCCATGTGCCCAATTTGGAGACCCAGAAGTTGAAGGGGGCAGACCCGTCATTCAGTACGTGTAGGCATGTGCACACATACTGCTCCACCATGTTGGTGAAATGCTGCCTCCTGCTAAGACGTTCCATATCAGCTGGTGGTGCTGGTTGTTGTGGCGTGCTGACAAAGCTTTTCCACATTTCGGACATGCTAACCCTGCCTTCTGAGGTGCTGGCGGTGCCCCAGCTGCGTTGGCGACCTCTTCTTCGTCCTCTGCCTTCGCATTGTGCTTCCACTGTGCCCCCACTGTCAGGTGGGAATGCCACCAGTAGCGCGTCTACCAGCGTGAGCTTGTGCTCGCGCATCTTACGATCATGCTCCAGTGACGGAATTAAGGACGGTACGTTGTCCATGTAACGGGGATCCAGCTGCGTGGCCACCCAGTAATCAGCACAAGTTAGAATGTGGGCAACTCGGCGGTCGTTGCGGAGACACTGCAGCATGTATTTTGCTCATGTGTGCCAGGCTGCCCAGAGGCAACGAAAAGCTGTCCTCTGTGGGAGGTGTATCATCTGTGTCCTCTGTATCCCCCCATCCACGCACCAGTGATGGCCGTGAGCTGGTCTGGGTGCCACCCTGCTGTGAACATGGTTCCTCCTCCTCCATCTCCTCCTCCTCATCCTTCACCTCCTCATCCTCCAGAACTGTGCCCTGGCTGGACAATTGTGTACCTTGGGTTTGTGGGTGCAGGAACCCACCCTCGGAGCCACTTGGGAATGACTGGCCGGAAACCCTACAAACTGATCTCTCTTCCTCCTCCTCCTGTGCCACATCCTCTTCCATCATCGCCAGGAGTGTTCTTTCAAGGAGGCATAGAAGTGGGATAGTAACGCTGAGAACGGCGTTATCGGCACTGGCCATGTTGGTGGAGTACTCGAAACAGCGCAACAAGGAACAAAGTTCTCGCATGGAGGCACAGTCATTGGTGGTGAAGTGGTGCTGTTCCGCCGAGTGACTCACCCGTGCGTGCTGCAGCTGAAACTTGTGGGCACGTTGCATATGAGGCGGTGAGCGGGAATGCCGAAGTTACGCTGCAGCGCTAACAGGCGAGCAGCAGCAGGGTGAGAATGCAGAAAGCGTGCACAGACGGCCCGCACTTTATGCAGCAGCTCTGACATGTCGGGGTAATTTTTAAGGAATCTCTGCACCACCAAATTCAGCACATGCGCCAGGCAAGGGATGTGTGTCAAACCGGTTAGTCCCAGAGCTGCTATGAGATTTCACCCATTATCGCACACTACCAGGCTGGGCTTGAGGCTCACTGGCACCAACCACTCATCGGTCTGTTGTTCAAGGCCCGTCCACAGCTCCTGCGCGGTGTGGGGTTTGTCCCCCAAACAGATACGTTTTAAAACTGCCTGCTGTCGTTTACCCCTGGCTGTGCTGAAGTTGGTGGTGAAGGTGTTACGCTGACCGGATGAGGAGCTGGTAGAGGATGAGGAAGCAGAGTAGGATGGAGGAAGCAACAGGAGGCAAACTGAAGCGCCCTGCAATCCTCGGTGGTGGAAGGACATGCGCCAAACTGCTATCCGCCTCAGGCCCAGCCGCCACTGCATTTACCCAGTGTGCTGTTATGGAGATATAACGGCCCTGACCGTGCTTACTGGTCCACGTATCCGTAGTCAGGTGCACCTTGCCACAGATGGCTGTTGCGCAGTGCACACCTGATTTTGTCCCCTACTTGGTTGTGAAGGGAAGGGATGGCTCGCCTTGAAAAGTAGTGGCGGCTGGGCACGACGTACTGTGGGACAGCCACCGCCATAAGGCCTTTAAAACTATCCGTCTCCACCAGACGGAATGACAGCATTTCAAAGGCCAGTAATTTAGAAATGCTGGCATTCAGGGCTAGGGATCGCGGGTGGGTAGGGGGGTACTTCCTCTTCCTCTCCAGCGTTTGGGATATGGAGAGCTGAACGCTTCCGTGGGACATTGTGGAGATGCTTGGTGACCCAGGTGTTGGTGTTGCTGGCAGATCCTCTGTTTGCGGGGTGCAGGTGGCACTGTCACTCCAGAGGTGGATGAAGAGGCCGCGACTGCAGCAGAAGAGGAAGCAGGAGGAGCCAGAGACCTTTCTTGGTTTTTGAGGTGTCTACTCCACTGCAGCTCGTGCTTTGCACTTAAATGCCTGGTCATGCAGGTTGTGCTCAGGTTGAGAACGTTTATGCCTCGCTTCAGGCTCTGATTGCACAGCGTGCAAACCACTCGTGTCTTGTCGTCAGCACATTGTCTGAAGAACTGCCACGCCAGGGAACTCCTTGGAGCTGGCTTTGGTGTGCTCGGTCCCTTGCTGCGGTGGGCAGTAGGAGGCGTACTGTCTAGAGGACGGCCTCTCTGCTTTTGCACCCTGCTCCCTCTTCTGCTGTGCTGGTGGCTCTGTGCGACCACCGCCTCTTCCTCCGAACTAAAGTCACTCGCATGACCTTGATTCCATGTGGGGTCGAGGACCTGATCGTCCTCCACATCATCTTCCACACAGTCTTCACCCCTGCCTTCCTTGTCGGCCTGCACACTTTCGAAAGCCCCAGCAGTTGGCACCTGTGTTTTGTCATCATCCGAGACGTGCTGCGATGGTCCTCTCATGTACTCATCTTGAAAGATAAGTGGTTGGGCATCGGTGCACTCAATCTCTTCCACTTCTGGGGCAGGGCTAGGTGGATGGCCCTGGGAAACCCTGCTAACAGAGTCATCAAAAAGCAGAAGAGACTGCTGCATGACTTGGGACTCAGAATGCTTGGCTGATTTGCAAGGGGGTGAGGTGAAAGACTGATGGACATGGGCTGCAGGTACCAACTGTGGTCTTTCAGCAGGAGACTGGGTGGGAGACAATGTAAAGAAACTGGATCCACTGTCAGCAACTCAATCTACTATCGCCTGTACTTGTTCAGGCCTCACCATTCGTAGAGCAGCATTAGGCCTGACCAAATACCACTGCAGGTTTTGTCGCCTACTCGCACCTGGGGAAGGGGTTTCATTTGTGCGTGTAGCTGGCACAGATCGACAAAGTCCTCTCCCTGCAAAAGGAGATCCACCAGCAGCACCACCACCTGGGCCACGTCCCTTATTTGACGCTCTCCTCATATTTTTCAAATTTAGGATCTTGCCCTAAATGGGTGTTTAATTAATAGTAGAATAGAACGACTGATTCACACGGTCTGAACCAGTGTAGGCCTGAACTAAATATTTATTTGCACAAAATGGCTGTATTTCAAATCCCTGAATCAAACCCCTGTATGTAGAGGGAGTATCTCACAGGGCCTGAACCAGTGTAGGCCTGAAGTAAATATATCTTTGCACAAAATGGCTGTATTTCAAATCCCTGAATTAAACCCCTGTATGTAGAGGGTGTATCTCACAGGGCCTGAACCAGTGTAGGCCTGAAGTAAATATTTATTTGCCAAAAATGCCTGTATTTCAAATCCCTGAACTAAACCCCTGTATGTAGAGGGAGTATCTCACAGGGCCTGAACCAGTGTAGGCCTGAAGTAAATATATCTTTGCCCAAAATGGCTTTATTTCAAATGGCTGTATTTCAAATGCCTGATTCAAACCCCTGTATGTAGAGGGGATATCTCACACGGTCTGAACCAGTGTAGGCCTGAACTAAATATTTCTTTGCACAAAATGGCTGTATTTCAAATGGCTGTATTTCAAATCCCTGAATCAAACCCCTGTATGTAGAGGGAGTATCTCACAGGGCCTGAACCAGTGTAGGCCTGAAGTAGATATATCTTTGCACAAAATGGCTGTATTTCAAATGGCTGTATTTCAAATCCCTGAATCAAACCCCTGTATGTAGAGGGTGTATCTCACAGTGCCTGAACCAGTGTATGCCTGAATTTAATATTGGTGCACCAAATGGCGGTATTTAAAATCTCTGAATGGAACCCAAATGTATTAAGGGTGTATCTCACAATGACATCTGCATCAAAGGCTGCCAAGTAAATTTTTTGGGCCCAAACAAGTGTTTTTTTTTTAACAACTGAATTTGACAGCAGTATATAAGCCTGTATTTTTCACACATGCTGATGCTGCTGTCACGGCTGAGGATGGGGAAAACCCTCAGCTGTGCGATGCCAGAAGATGTTAGTGGCTGCTCGGCCAGGACGACAGAATTAGGGAGCAGGTCACCTCCTATTGCATCCCTATTCTTACCCTGACTCCTAACCATATGAGTCAACCCTGATGGTGGGAGGGCTCATACACCAGAACCTCGGATCCCTACTAACCCTCCGCCGATCCCTGAACTAGGAGCTGGGTAGACAACCTGTTCCTCCTGGGTGCGGAGAAACAGGAGTCTAAACTGGCCAAGCTGCAAGGGGACAGAAAGATAAACAGCCTATGGATATGGCAGGAGGGTGAAAAGTACTTCCACACCTACCTGCCACAGACAAACTGACTGGATCCCGTGCACACATGCTGGTGTCCACACCCAACACAAAAGGACACAGCATACACACATAAACACACAGGAACCCAGAACCATAGCTGCAACAATAACAGACACCACATAAACATAAAATGACATCACGTATAAACTTAAACTTATGACCACAAGGGTGGCCCCCACTGACGGATGGTATATAAGTAGGAGGATGACTCCAGCAGACCATGGCTGAAGTACCCCTCTGACTACTGCTCTCAGCAGAGGCTAAATAGCCCATGTAGCCACACCCACACAGACACACCCAGTGTTCACACACACACAGAAGGGAGTTAACCCTTCCTACACCAGGCATGGGAGAAGGCTACGGAAAAGGGAGGTGTACAAACAACATCACACAAATAAACCCTGTGCACACCAAACAGGGAAAGTGCAGACAAACATAAGTTGCCAGCGGCAACCGCATGCTGTGACAGTGAGCGCCTAGCAACCGCTCAGGATGCTCCACTGCCAACAACCTTATGTTGCCAGCGGCAACCACACGTGAGGCAACAAATCCAAAGCCCTCACCTGTGGTTGAAAACATAGACCAAAACCGCTGACAACCGCATGCGACCAAAGAGTCATTACCATAACCGTGGTCGTGACAGCTGCAAGGCCTGAAAATAGTGTTTTTGTAAAAAAAAAGTGTTTTTTTCAAACCCCAGAAAATGATGGGTGTATTTCTAGCTTAAATTGCATGATGACTAATCCAGATGTTGTAGATTGTTGAAGTGTTTTTTTGGTAACAGAATATGAAAGCTGTATATATATATTAAACTTGAATTTAACACTTGCAGATCTGGAAAATACTTTTTTTTTGAAAAAAAAGTGTGTTTTTCAAACCCCAGAAAATGATGGGTGTATTTCTACCTTAAATTGCACACTGACTAATCCAGATGTTGTCGTTTGCCCAAAAAAATGGTGATTTGCAATGTCCCAAAAGCTCAGATGCAGTGCTGGTGCACTGAGCTTGCATAAAATGGCTGCAGCCTCCCACCTAATTAACAGAATTCTAAAAGTTTTTTATTTTTTTTGGTCAATGAGCTCAGGGCAGGGTAAAACGATTGTGTCCCGCACCCACACAACTATTTGTCTGTAGATCGCTGTTTAACCATACACTGTTTTACTTTTTTACTGTTGTAATCCCCATTTAGTATGTCAGAAAAAAGTGTTTTATAGGAAATAGCTACACCCACTTGCAGCCACTATGAGGTGCTCTAGTCGGTGAGTGACTCACCCTTCACAATTAAAGAAATGGATATATTACTAGGAGACTGGCACTCTCAAACAAATGGGGTCACACGGTTCTCAAGCAGGTCACAATATTTATTAATAATACATAAAAGGTTAAAAGGCTAAAATAAATTGTGTATAGACCAACAATCTTAATACAATAACAAATACGCCAAGGTCATATATTTCCTTAATTTCTATAGGACATTACTTCTATTCCTTCACAATTGACCACCTATAAAGGGAAAAATGGCAAAGGGGAATAATGAAGGTAAAGGATCCTTTCTCTTCTACTTCTTGATAAGAGGAAAAGTCCGATGAAATAAGTATTTAAATTATATTGGGCTTTCAATAAAATGTTCCTTTTTATGTTCGGTATAGACTTTAACAATTTGGCAGTTGAGATATGCCGAGTAATGACCCACTATGTGGGCTTACCTTTTCTTCATATGTGCTGATCGATTGTTTGAATATATCAGAGCCCCGCTGAGAGCCGGCGTCCCGGCTGTTACTCTGTTCAGCGTCCCACGTGGGTTCAGAGACGCACTCTTCGCTCCGGAAGTGACGTATCGGCACTGAAGGATTCGGTAGTTGTTTCTTTCTTCCGACTCAAGCTGTAATTGTTGCAGCCAGATGAATTTAAAGTGCACTATTTTTCATATGATGTAAAGAGTCTTTTATAAGTAGGTCATATTCAGATCTTTTGGTCAGATCACTGGACACCAAACGCGTTTCGGGGACGCTTCTCCCCTTCCTCAGTGGTAATGACCCTACTTCACTTTTAGTCGGTTTTTATACTCTTGTTTGGAAAATTCGAAGATCAGACATGGAGTACATGCCAGTATAATTCCTTCACTTTATATCGTTTGTTTTTGTTTTCTTTATATCAGGAAAGTGCTTTTTATGTTTGTTTTTATCAGACATTCCATATCTTTAAGTATTTTTCAATTTTTTGTTATTTTTTCCACTTGCGTTTTTGTTGCGTTTTGGATGCATTTTTTATTTGACATATGCGTTTTTTTGTCAAAAAGCTGTAGTTTTCTTCAAGTAATAAAGTTCATGAAGGATTGCAGAGTGCGATTGCATTTGAGTTTTTGCATTTGTATCTGTATTTCGCCATAGCAATGAGCACCTGCATACAAGGTTGTGCGGGCTGAAACCCCCCACATTTTCTCTTTGTAGTATATATTGGAGGCGTGGCGATCTCCATGCAGCCATGCACACCTGACCAGTTAATCTGCCCTGGCGGCTGGTTTTAAAGTCAGTATAAAACTGAGTCTGCTTATATAGCACCTACCAGTAGCCATTTGGCTCCAGGAGAAGTATATAGTGGGCTCAGCATGCATGTTTGTACTTGCATCCCTGGATCCGATCAAAGCTGTAATGGCACAGGACGGGGTTAAAAGCAGAGTGTGCTTGGCGTGCATGCTGTACCTGCACTCCCTGGACTTTGTGTGGTTGTCGTGGCCCATAACAGGTAGGAACTAGTGTTAGGGACCACTCATGAAGGCGACCTTGACATGGTGAGTGGCTTATTAGGCTTTGGCCAAAATGTACACCAATGCCTTATTCAACATCCAGCATAAAGGCATGGCAGAGTGCTGGTTTGCAGAGTGCGATTGCATTTGTGTTTTTGCGTTTGTATCTGTATTTTGCCATAACAATCAGCACCTGCATACAAGGTTGTGCAGGCTGAAACCCCCTACATTTTTTCTTTGTAGTATATATTGGAGGCGTGGCGATCTCCATGCAGCCATGCACACCTGACCAGTTAATCTGCCCTGGCGGCTGGTTTTAAAGTCAGTATAAAACTGAGTGTGCTTATATAGCACCTACCAGTAGCCATTTGGCTCCAGGAGAAGTATATAGTGGGCTCAGCATGCATGTTTGTACTTGCATCCCTGGATCCGATCAAAGCTGTAATGGCACAGGACGGGGTTAAAAGCAGAGTGTGCTTGGCGTGCATGCTGTACCTGCACTCCCTGGACTTTGTGTGGTTGTCGTGGCCCATAACAGGTAGGAACTAGTGTTAGGGACCACTCATGAAGGCGACCTTGACATGGTGAGTGGCTTATTAGGCTTTGGCCAAAATGTACACCAATGCCTTATTCAACATCCAGCATAAAGGCATGGCAGAGTGCTGGTTTGCAGAGTGCGATTGCATTTGTGTTTTTGCGTTTGTATCTGTATTTTGCCATAACAATCAGCACCTGCATACAAGGTTGTGCAGGCTGAAACCCCCTACATTTTTTCTTTGTAGTATATATTGGAGGCGTGGCGATCTCCATGCAGCCATGCACACCTGACCAGTTAATCTGCCCTGGCGGCTGGTTTTAAAGTCAGTATAAAACTGAGTGTGCTTATATAGCACCTACCAGTAGCCATTTGGTTCCAGGAGAAGTATATAGTGGGCTCAGCATGCATGTTGGTACTTGCATCCCTGGATCCGATGAAAGCTGTAATGGCACCGGACGGGGTTAAAAGCAGAGTGTGCTTAGCGTGCATGCTGTACCTGCGCTCCCTGGACTTTGTGTGGCTGTCGTGGCCCATAACAGGTAGTAACTATTGTTAGGGACCACTCATGAAGGCGACCTTGACGTGGTGAGTGGCTTATTACGCTTTGGCCAAAATGTACACCAATGCCTTGTTCAACATCCAGCATAAAGGCAGGGCAGAGTGCTGGTTTGCAGAGTGCGATTGCATTTGTGTTTTTGCATAAATCTGAAGGTGTCGGCCCTTTAAAGAGCAATGAGGGGGGAGTCGCAGAGAGCGACGAGGAGAAAGCAAAGCTGTTAAATATTTTTTTCTCCAATGTATTCACTGAGGAAAATAAACTGTCAGATGACATGCAGAATGTTAAAATAAATTCCCCATTAAAAGTGTCCTGTCTGACCCAGGAAGTACATCAGCGACTTAAAAAGATTAAAATAGACAAATCGCCAGGACCGGATGGCATACACCCCCGTATCCTAAAGGAATTAAGTAATGTCATAGCCAGACCCTTATTTCTGATATTTGCAGACTCTATACTGACAGGGAATGTCCCACAGGATTGGCGCATGGCAAATGTGGTGCCAATATTCAAAAAGGGTCCAAAAACAGAGCCTGGAAACTATAGGCCGGTAAGTTTAACATCTGTTGTGGGTAAACTGTTTGAAGGTTTTCTGAGAGATGCTGTCTTAGAGCATCTCAACGGAAATAAGCAAATAACGCCATATCAGCATGGCTTCATGAGGGATCGGTCATGCCAAACTAATTTAATCAGTTTCTATGAGGAGGTAAGTTCTAGACTTGACAGCGGCAAATCAATGGATGTCGTATATATGTACTTCTCCAAAGCATTTGACACTGTACCACATAAAAGGTTAGTATATAAAATGAGAATGCTCGGACTGGGAGAAAACGTCTGTATGTGGGTAAGTAACTGGCTCAGTGATAGAAAACAGAGGGTGGTTATTAACGGTACACACTCAGATTGGGTCACTGTCACTAGTGGAGTACCTCAGGGGTCAGTATTGGGCCCTATTCTCTTCAATATATTTATTAATGATCTTGTAGAAGGCTTGCATAGTAAAGTATCAATTTTCGCAGATGACACTAAACTGTGTAAAGTAATTTACACTGATGAGGACAGTATACTACTACAGAGGGATCTGGATAGATTGGAGGCTTGGGCAGATAAGTGGCAGATGAGATTTAACACTGATAAATGTAAAGTTATGCACATGGGAAGGAACAATGCAAGTCACCTGTACATACTAAATGGTAAAACACTCAGTAACACTGACATGGAAAAGGATCTAGGAATTTTAATAAACAGCAAACTAAGCTGCAAAAAACAGTGTCAGGCAGCTGCTGCCAAGGCCAATAAGATTATGGGTTGCATCAGAAGGGGCATAGATGCCTGTGATAAGAACATAGTCCTACCACTTTACAAATCGCTAGTCAGACCACACATGGAGTACTGTGTACAGTTCTGGGCTCCTGTAAACAAGGCAGACATAGCAGAGGTGGAGAAGGTCCAGAGGAGGGCAACTAAAGTAATAACTGGAATGGGGCAACTACAGTACCCTGAAAGATTATTAAAATTAGGGCTATTAACTTTAGAAAAAAGACAACTGAGGGGAAATCTAATTAATATGTATAAATATATCAGGGGTCAGTACAGAGATCTATCCCATCATCTATTTATCCCCAGGACTGTGACTGTGACGAGGGGACATCCTCTGCGTGTGGAGTAAAGAAGGTTTGTACACAAACATAGAAGAGGATTCTTTACGGTAAGAGCAGTGAGACTATGGAACTCTCTGCCTGAGGAGGTGGTGATGGTGAGTACAGAAAAAAGGAATTCAAGAGGGGCCTGGACGTATTTCTGGAAAATAATATTACAGGCTATAGCTTCTAGAGAGGGGTCATTGATCCAGGGAGTTATTCTGATTGCCTGATTGGAGTGGGGAAGGAATTTTTTATTCCCCATAAGTGAGGAAAATTGGCTTCTATCTCACAGGTTTTTTTTTTTTGCCTTCCTCTGGATCAACTTGCAGGATAACAGGCTGAACTGGATGGACAAATGTCTTTTTTCGGCCTTATATACTATGTTACTATCGCTGAGTTTCTCTCCTATTCTCTCTGAAATCACAAGACCAGCAGCATCCTCTCCCTACTCTTGTAGCAGCAGAGTGACGTGCAGCGCTACGTGACTCAAGCTTATATAGAGCCTGGGTCACATGCTGCACTGGCCAATCACAGCCATGCCATTAGTAGGTATGGCTGTGATGGCCTCTTGGGGCAAGTAGTATGACGCTTGTTGATTGGTTACTGTGCAGCCTTTCAAAAAGCGCCAAGAAAGCACCGAACCCGAACTTTTACGGAAATGTTCGGGTCCGGGGTCCAAAATCCTAAAGTTAGGTACGAACCCGAACTTTACAGTTCGGGTTCACTCAACCCTAATGAAAGCTGTTTTTATGAGGTAATTACAGATCTTTTGACAATCATTGACAGACTAACTCAGGTATACATGCCTAGCTCTAATAAACTAGCAAATAAAAAAATATTCCACTTGTACAACCAGTAAAACAAGTTCACATATTATTGATATACAGTTCCTTAAAGGGAACCTGTCACCTGGATTTTGTGTATAGAGCTGAGGACATGGGTTGCTAGATGGCCGCTAGCACATCCGCAATACCCAGTCCCCATAGCTCTGTGTGCTTTTATTGTGTAAAAAAAAAACATTTGATACATATGCAAATTAACCTGAGATGAGTCCTGTATGTGACTCATCTCAGGGACAGGACTCATCTCAGGGTAATTTGCATATGCATCAAATAGTTTTTTTCTTTACACAATAAAAGCACACAGAGCTATGGGGACTGGATATTGCGGATGTGCTAGCGGCCATCTAGCAACCTATGTCCTCAGCTCTATACACAAAATCCTGGTGACAGGTTCCCTTTAAGTACAGAGCACAGCCTGAGTAATAGAAACATTGTAATCATAGAGCACTACAATTCTGGTTAATGAGTAAAGAAATATTCTATATTCTGTTGTATTTTGGGAGAAAGGCATGGACCATGCAGTACTAAAGAATTTTAAGAGGTGAATCAGATCATGTGTGTGTGAAGGTGATCTTTCTCCAATCCAGCAGAGAGATATTGTCTCCCTCCTCTAAAAAGAGAGCTCTACAAAGAAATAGGAAACCAACATGAGAGATTTGACTGCATCACTCTACAGCTCATGAGTTATAGACAGGAGAAGACTTTCCCTATATCTTGAGTAGTTGAGTCAAATAGAACCTATTTGTATAAAGCTGAAATGATACCAGTTTGACCTGTATCCCTTGTTTTCTTCTTTTGAAAGATTTTGTCTTTTAGATGGTACATTTTATCATTTTTGTAAATACAAATGCCATGCATGCTTTGTACGAGAATACTTTCAGTTAGAATAATTTAATTTATTCTGTTGGTTAATTGCTGACTGACCAAGACCAGTTTAAAACACAATAGGGGGCAATTGCATTTTAATCATTTAAAAATATATATATATTAAAAATAGTATTTTATGCTCAGGGTCAGTCTATATTTACCTTTAGGCATAGTAGGCCTGTTCAAAGGGCACCCCAAAAGGGACAAGGGGAAGGCTATAGAGGGTGCTATATGTTGTTAGAAGCACTCTGCAATATTTTCCTTCATTTTGTGGGCAAACACTTATAAGGTATACATGACTGTAGGTGTGATCAACTTGCTGAATCGTGTCTATAGACCCGTTTACACAGGCCGACTCAGCAGGAAACTATCAGGAACAAACTGTTCATTCACGATTATTGTGTGCTCATCAGAGCATTTTCAGGTAGCAGTCATCTTCTCTATATGGGGACTAGCAATCCCTTCTGCGATTGTTCATCCCCATACAGATTCATTGTTTCTGGGCAGCAGATCACAGTGTACACAGCACAATCTGCTTCAGTTGATTGGTGGCACCTTTACAAGAAGGGAATTATCATGAACTAGTGTTCCTAGAAATGCTCCTTCCCTATAATTGCCCTGATTATTGGGCAGTGTAAAGAGGATTTTTGACACCGGTAAATCTTTGGCTTTCTTTGTCTTATATTAAACAATGAAGTTTGCAAAAGCAGAAAAAAACAGGACATAGTCAAATACTACAAGCTGCTGGAGTGGTTGTTGCTTCATATTGTTATTTGGTAGACTTTGCACTTAGATCTGTATTTACAGCACCATACAGTATTCATGTCTAATGATTTACCTGGTCTTCCTTTTATGAGTTTAACAGAAATGTTTAACCCGCCAGTTTGATGTTCTGCCACACAGGTCACTGTTATAATGCGGACACAGTTGAAGATATTCACAAAAAACCCATGGATAGCATTATAAGTTCCATCGGCATTTCTTGTAAGTAGAGGGTCATTCAGATATTGGACATTTCCACAAGTTGTTTTCAAGGAGACATTCACATCTTTTGGGTAGAATTCGTGAAGGGAACACTGGGCAGTTACATTATCATTGTCACCAATTGTAGAATTTAGAGACATGTTTGGAGGAGCTGGAAAAAGAGAGAATTATTGAGTCAAGTACAATTTTATTTATTTTTTTGCTGCTGCTTTGTTCCTCGTTAGAAAATGGTCATTTGTAAATCTCATTTTGTTGCCTGAATTATATGTTCTTCATTTTTGTATACCTTCTATGGCTAAATGGCTGCATTGTGGTCTAATTAATCTATTAATTAGCTATATGTATTAACCATAAATAATGCTTGTATATACTGTATTAGATAGATACTACTGTATATCTACATTTATGATATTGTGGGTATCGGCCAATTCTTCCCAACCATCCTTTATATTTTACTTTGAAACAGAAAGGAAAGAAGAGACACTAAGAAATAGGCATTTTCTATAGAAGCCTTGCATGTTTGTGCACAATTTGAATAAGTGTGTTGGTTTAATCAATGATGGCATAAACAATATGTCAGGAATGTGAATACTTGTCGGTAATATGAATATGTGCAACAAGAATAATACACAAGCTGTTCATCAGTAAATTGAGTCTATTTTATGTATAGCATTATTTTATTGTATTATCTTACCTTGGACAAAGAGATGGATAAGAGACGCTGACAAGTTCTTGCTAGGTGGTGGTATTATCCTATGTATGGTGCAGTTATACTTCCCAATATCATATATTTTGGCCTGATCAATGTTATATGATGTGTCAGTATTTCCTTCATTATGGTCAGCATCCATTTTTTTGGTGATTCTGTATCCGGTCATGTTGAGGAATTCCCAGTATACAGTGTATTTCTTCAACGTTGCATTTATAGAGCAGTTTAAATTGATATGATCACCACTTGACACAAGGATCTTATCTGCAGCCTTGTTGGTTTTCGCATAAAAAGCTGCAAAGAAGATGACACAGGATGTTAATATTAGCAGATCATTTGGGTTAATTAAAAAGGTTAATTTTGTTTCGATTAATGAAAAAAGTGTATTTGAAATAACAATAGATTTTCTAATATCTTTTATTGGAAGCTTTTGTTCTTTGGGGTCAAAATCAATTTGACAAAAAACTGTTGGATGATTCTCAAGTGTAACAATTGGTTTTATTTCTTTTCAAATGTGTAGGGAAAGAGATTTAATGACTTTTTGTGATATACTATATTAGTCAATTTTGTCAACCTTTGTCAGCTTTTAAAGTGTTTTCTTTGCAACTCTCTAAATGAGCATTGCTTATGTGTACTGTACTGAATATGGTCACCCGTATGCAGAGGAAGGCATCCTAACTTGCCTCTTCTCTCCCTGCGAGCTGCCACCCTACATCTGATTTATAAGTACATAGCTGGTTTATTACAGGAAAAAGTAGCCTTCTGCATGTGTCCCTGTGTGTAATACCTATAGTAAGAGCTGATTGGTGCTCTACTCCACCTTCTCAGCGGCTAGTTGGTGAGCACAGTGTTGCTGTCAGAATTGCACCATTACATTGTATGCAACTGTAAATGGCGCCATTAGAACGTACAACTTGTCCTGCAAAAAATAAGCTATGTAAACAGAAAAATAAAAAAGTTAGGACTCTGGGAAGGCGGGGAGTGAAATTGGAAAACGCAAAAATGGAAAATCGCATGGTCCTCTAAGAGTTAAACATCTATATTCTGGTTCTGTCTTGATGTAGTTTTCTGACATTACTTCCCACTTTCAATTGCCAAATAAAGACTTCTGTAAGTATGTATATGACATTCTCTTTCGTTATTTACTAATTGATGCTGCCCTTCTACCTAAATTTGCATTCTCCTTTTTTTTTTTAAACAAAACATCTTGTCCACACCTAAAGACAAACTCTTGGGGGATATTCACAAACCTGTTGCAGAAGTTTCTGAAACTAAATTAAGGTTTGGTGGAAAGAATATGGATTTCTGCAGCTTCCATTTAGAGAAATGGAACAGTTGCAGAAATGTATACAGCAAATCTGGCGTGTTTGAGTTCACCCATGCTGACAATACTTCTCACAGCTGAGATTTAGGGGCATCCAGTCTGTATTCCTTTGTTGGTAATTAAATAGTATTTAAACTTACATAGTTAATATGGTCGAAAAAAGCCATAAGTTCATCAACTTGCAACCAATATTTCTATAGTATATAAACATGTAACACGACAAAAAGGAAAAAAAACGATAGAAATACTACCTACAACTCCAGTGTAAATTTTTTTTGTAATTGCAGAGTAAGTTGTAATAGTACTGGCAGTAGTCAGAAATCTGACCCCATACCTCCCAACTTTTAAAAAGGAGGGACATTATCAGCGGCACTCTAAGCCATGCCTCTAACTCTACCCAATGTCTATCTATACATGTCCCAATCCTCCCCAGTACCCTTTGGGCCCACCCACAGTATATTGCCCCCTTAGGGCCCTCAGACAGTAGTTATGCCCCCTTAGTGTCCCTACACAGTTACATGCCCCCTTTAGTGCTGCAGCAGTAGAATTCCCCCTTTATTGCCCCCACACAGTAGAATAACCCCTTTAGTGTTGCCACATAGTAGTATGCCCCCTCTAGTGTACCCACACAGTAGAATGTCCCATTTAGTGCACCCTTGCAGTAGAATACTCCCTTAGTGGCCCCACACAGTAGAATAACCCCTTTAGTGTTGCCACATAGTAATATGCCCCCTCTAGTGTACCCACACAGTAGAATGTCCCATTTAGTGCACCCTTGCAGTAGAATACTCCCTTAGTGGCCCCACACAGTAGAATAACCCCTTTAGTGTTGCCACATAGTAGTATGCCCCCTCTAGTGTACCCACACAGTAGAATGTCCCATTTAGTGCACCCTTGCAGTAGAATACTCCCTTAGTGGCCCCACACAGTAGAATAACCCCTTTAGTGTTGCCACATAGTAATATGCCCCCTCTAGTGTACCCACACAGTAGAATGTCCCATTTAGTGCACCCTTGCAGTAGAATACTCCCTTAGTGGCCCCACACAGTAGAATAACCCCTTTAGTGTTGCCACATAGTAATATGCCCCCTCTAGTGTACCCACACAGTAGAATGTCCCATTTAGTGCATCCTTGCAGTATAATACTCCCTTAGTGTCCCCACACAGTAGAATGCCCCTTTTAATGTCCCCTCACAGTATTGATGGCCCCAGTGTTGTTAGTAAAATAAAAAATAACACTTACCTAGCCCCTGGTAAATGGAGCACACGTGTTCTCCCTAGGAGCAGGAACGATAAAGTGATAACATGTCATCTGCTGTGCTTAGCACAAGAACACAGGGACTGTGGAATTATCATTCCCTGACCTTGGTGATCCACTGTTTCGCCCAGCAGGCACGATGAGAGTGCTGGCACTTGAATAGTGAAGCAGGGAGTGGACATTTATGCATGAAAAGAATGAAAAATTTAAAAAACTAAATGAAATGAAAAAACGGCAAGTTTTACTGAATATGTCCTACAGAGCTATATATGAAATTGCTCAGCTCCTCCTGTTCTATAACATGCTTTAGATTGCACACGCTGCATGGTGTATTGTGACAGATAGGAATTTAAGCAAAAGGGCAAAAGGTCCTGCACCATACATGGAAAAGCGTGACTTTTATTTCATACATTAAAATCCAAAAACAATGGTTTCCTGCTTATGCTTTTTGAGCCTTCAAGGCTCTTACTTATAGCTGACAAATGGAAAGACTAAAATCAATCTGGTGAAAAGTTTTGCACTCCCTGTGTAACAGTATTTCACAGACACATTTTATAGTCACACATCCCATGTATTAAAAAAAGTGTCTTCAATTAAATAAAATGTTACTGTTGAAAAATGGAATTAAAAAAAAATAGACATTAAAGGGGTTTTCTGAGATTTTGATATTGATGAACTATCCTCAGGACAGGTGATCAGTATCTTATTAGTGTGGGTCCAACACCTGGGACCACGCAGCAGCCTTTTACGTGCTTACCAAGCACAATTTCATACATTATTTGGCGGCTGTGCTTGCTATCGCAGCTCAGTCACATTCACTTCAATGGGGCTGATCTGCGATACCAAGCACAGCCGCTATACACTGTATGGCGCTGTGCTTGGTAAGCTGCCAGAAGGCCACAGTGTTCACAGGATCTCCTTGCCTTCTTAAACAGCTGATTGGTGGAATCCCATGTGTCGGCCACCCACCAGTCAGATACTGATGACCTATCCTGAGGATAGATCATCAGTATTAAAATCTCATAAAACCCCTTTAAAAACAGTGAAAAACCATCCAGACAAGGGAGGAATCTGGAATATGGACCAAGCACCTATGCAACTCATAGGCATATGTGTAGAGCTAACAAACTGAGACACCTTTGTATTCCTAATTGTTACAATGAATTGCAAAATGTAGCATTGAAGAAATAACAGTTACAAGAGATACTACGGAAAAAAGGTATGGTACTGTGCATGCAGTGCAGCTAATGACGAGATGGATGGATGGATTAATAAGCTAACATAACCATATAAAAGCATCAGTCATGTATACATGTTAATCCATTATTGAACAGTTTAAAATCAGTGACAACCTCCATCACAACTAGAAATGACATTTCTCAAATTCATTTTGTTGCAAACCAAAATAGAAACCCCCAAGCGATATGATCAAGGATAAGCACTTATCTAAAAAAATGTCTGGTGTGAATGGGAATAGCTCCATAATGTGCAGGCACCAACATTTAAAATATTTACTCTCACCTGTAGGTAATAGCATTAAGCAGACAGAGAGAATTTCAGAGAAGTATGCCATCTTCATCAGTATGATCCAGAAAGAGTAATGAAAGAGGCGTTTTACTGTGCAGCACTTTCACTTCACAACTAACGACCCACCCATCCTCAAGTCCAGAAAACTATCAGGTCATGCAGTCTTCACCCAATAGGTTGCTTATAGCAAACAATTTTGAGTTTAGGAACTTACAATACATTAAATGGTTGCTATGTAAAATTAGTGTGAACATATAATATTAACTTCTTCATTTCCCACAGGCAGTGTCCCTTAACACTTTAAGAACCGGGCCAATTTTTATTTTCACTTTTTTGTTTTATCCCTCTCGCCTTCCAATAGCCATAATATTTTTACTTTTCCATTCACAGCCTTATGAAGATTTACTTTCTGCGGCAATGCCAAATTTATATAGTTTTTATTATTTTGCTTTACTTTTTTTTTTTTTATAATAACAACCGCTAAAGAAATATAAATTTACCTTGCATTACCATATTCTGACACCCATAACTTTTTTATATTTTCACCTACTGAGCTGTTTGAGGGCTTGTATTAGTACAAGCTGTGATTTATGTTGGCCTCATTGAGGATACATACCACTTTTTGACCACTTTTTATTTAGTTTTTATGGGTGGCAAAGGGACCAAACTAGCTCCATTACAGCAGTCGCTGTGCAGAATAAATATTTCATATTTTAATAGTTCAAATATATTTCAACCTGGTGATAACTATTATTTATTTATTTTTATTGTAAATGTAGATTAATTTATGTAAAACTGGTGATTTGAATTTTTTATAATGTTGTTGTCTTACGTGTATTTTTTTACTGTAATTTTAGTAACCATAGAAGACTTGAACAGGCAATCCTCTGATCACTTATAACACAGACTGCAATAACATACTATTGCAATCGATGGGATTACTCTGGATTTATTACGTTTTTTAGACAAATCAAAACAACTTGTACAAATAGTACCATGTCGAGCTACTGTAAAAATACAAGAAAGAGATAGAGGCAAGATAGAAAAAAGAAAGAGGGGGAGAAATGGGTGGGGGGTTAGAAGGGAGAAGGAACACGCTCTATATTCCCATCCTCAACTTTCAGGCATACACTAAACCAGCAACAGTAAACCCCAGAGTCTAGTGCAGATCTGAAGTCTGCTAAGCTGCAGATGTCTGATCTGAAAATTAGGGAGAGAGTAAAAAGGCAAGAAGAGATCCCCATCTAGCATCAAACCTATTACCTTGATTATGCGATGTGGCAATCAATTCTTCCATTCTAACCAAGAGTATAAGTTTTTTGGTCCATTCACAGAGAGAGGGAGCAGGATCCGATTTCCAATGCCTCGGAATAGTAATCCGAGCTGCCGTTAGGAAGAATCTTTACTTGGGACACAGAGCCAGATAGCAGTGAGAGAAGTGTAAGTTCGGGCAAGTTAGTAAGCACTTTCCCAGAAAACTGTCTAAAAAACCCTAGCACTTGATCTCAAAATCTTTTAATCTTTGGGCAGCCCCACCAAATATGAAGCATAGTGCCAACATCCGATCTTCATTTGCAGCAAATATTGGAAACACAGGGAAACATTTTGTGGAGGATTGATGGGCAGTAATACCATTGAGACAATATTATGAAATTCTTTTGATGAGCTTGAGCCGAGATCGAAAGCCCTTGAGAAAACGTATACATTTTATCAACCTCTTCTAGTAAAAAAAGGTAAGTTGAAGGTCTCATTTCTCAAAACAAGGCGCCAAATCATTGTTACTAAGTTTTAACAGAATTTTGTAAAGTTGTGAGAGCACCTTGAAATGCAGGCCCGGCTTTAGGAAGAGATTGTCAAAGTCAGTCATCTCTAGGCATGGGTGGTGTAAGAAGAGACCTCTAATAAATGACTTGAGCTGGGCATATTTGAACCAACTCCACCCCTGTCTCATACCAGAAGGCATTAATGAGTCTGTAGGAGTAAGTGTAGCATTGGTTAAGGTATCACAGACTCTGGGATAAGAATGGCGAAGCCAATGTAGGAATCTCAGAGCGTGATGGCCGGGGGGTGAAAGCCGGGTTGCCCATGAGAGGGGTCATGGGGCCAGGACACTGGGATAAACCAAAACTTTTGGTCCACTTATCCCAGTTAGAAAGAGTATGACGTGCCAAGAAGGGCCAATCCTCCAGTGGTGGTCTATCCTCATGAGGAACCCAAGGGGCTATTATAAAATCCATCAAGGTGCAAGGTCCTGTTCCATCTGAACCCACAACTTTGCACTAGAGCCTCTGGACCAGTTTATGATCCGCATGAGAACAACCACCGTATGATATAATTTCAGATCTGGCATACCCATACCCCCGCTTTTTTTAGGTTTGGACAGTATACGGGCGTTCAATCTAGGCTTACCCTTACCCCAGACAAATCGAGTTATTGCTTTATTAAGGGCCCCAAAAAACTTCCCTGGAATGCATATGGAATAAATATAAGGATCTCAGAAGAATATCCATTTTAATCACGTTTATCCTACCAAACCATGATATGGATTTCAAGGAATATTTTCCCAGGTCCGTTAGTGTCCTAGCTTGGAGAGGTATATAGTTAAGCAGGTATAGGAGATGGAAGTGAGCTGGGATCTGTAGCCCCAGGTATGTAATGCTCGTTGGCTGCCATATGAAAGTGAAGTTGGACTGTGTAAGTGTTGCTTCCTCAACAGGCAGTGAAATATTCAACAATTCACTCTTGTTCAGATTGATTTTGAAGTTACTAAGAACTCCAAAATGATGAAATTCTTTCAGGATGGATAGTAGGGTCATATGAGGGTTTGAAACATACATAAGTAGATCATCAGCGTATAATGCTAGCTTGTGGTGGTGATTGTTTAAGTCTAATCCTGCAATGTTGGGATTAGTACGCAAGGCCGTGGCAAGGTGTTCCGTTAATAGGACGTAGAGAAGAGGCAAGAGCGGACACCCTTGATGTGTTCCGTTACAAAATTGAAGGCGGAGGCTAAGATGCCGTTTACCTTCACTCTGGCGGAAGGGTGGGTGTATAGGGCATGGACCTTATCGACCAGGTTTCTGCAGTAAAAATCCCATCGAGGGGGGCGTGACCGGAAGTTGAGGAGAGAGGCCGCAAGTCCGCACCGCTCTAATTGGGACTGTCAGATCCAAAGACATCCACCCCGATCTTCTGCAGTACCCCAGGATATCTTACCTTACTCCACTGCAGGGGACTCCAAAGAGCATTTTGAGACCTCCCAGGCTCAGATACACGCACCTGGACGGGAACGGCGGGTGCGGCCTACCTCGTTCGGCGCTGGTGTACAACAGCTGTCCCTGCTCTACGGAGGGCTTCGGAGTAACATAGAAACATAGTAACATAGTACATAAGGCCGAAAAAAGACATTTGTCCATCCAGTTCGGCCTGTTATCCTGCAAGTTGATCCAGAGGAAGGCAAAAAAAAAAAAAAAACATGTGAGGTAGAAGCCAATTTTCTCCACTTTAGGGGAATATTAAATTCCATCCCGACTCCAATCAGGCAATCAAAATAACTCCCTGGATCAACGACCCCTCTCTAGTAGCTATAGCCTGTAATATTATTAAGCTCCAGAAATATGTCCAGGCCCCTCTTGAATTCCTTTATTGTACTCACCATCACCACCTCCTCAAGCAGAGAGTTCCATAGTCTCACTGCTCTTACCGTAAAGAATCCTTTTCTATGTTTGTGTACAAACCTTCTTTCCTCCAGACGCAGAGGATGTCCCCTCGTCACAGTCACAGTCCTGGGGATAAATAGCTGATGGGATAGATCTCTGTACTGACCCCTGATATATTTATACATATTAATTTATACATATTAATGTATCACGGACCTCCGTATCGAGGTGGTGACTAGGTGACAGTCTCCACACCGCAGTGAGTCTCCTCCCGATATATCCCTATATACCGTGAGGCCTACAGGTCTTCAGTCCTGAGGCATCAGCAGTCGGCTTACCGTGTGTCCCAGCGGCTGTACCCGCTTGTGAAAAAAGGTCCGTCCTGAGGGCAGCCGACCTCCGGTAGCCAGGTCCCTCATTCACCTGGTGTTTTGTCACACTTCCTACCACCCACCATGAGGGTCTGATTCCTTAGGGGAAGGGGTGCCTGCTGAGGGCAAAGAATCATCCACAACCTGTATCAGCGTGGTCCACATGGTGGGCACTAGGAAGAGCACCAGAATCAGCACACCTGCTGGTGGGAAAGCAAGAGCACAAAGAGGTCTACATAGTTACTTCAAGGTGGGTGATAGACAAAGTGACACCTTACTCAACATTGATGCACAGCCATTTGTTCCAAGTGTGCATCAACCCACAGGGTCCCTGCCAGCACCGGGGGATACCGCAGTCACTGCTCTGGCAGAATTACCATGAAACATAGTTGTTACACATTCTCGTATCCCAGCTACCGCTAGTATGGGCCCCAAGCCTAATCGCCAAAATGCGTACTCCTCACCCTCGTATTACCCGGAACCTGCTACACAATCGGGTGCTGCCTCATCCTCAAGTCGTAAAGGGGCTCTAAATGGTGATCCGGACAGGGAACAACGGGATTGGAAAGAACATGTGAAACTCCTTCCCACCAGACAGGAAATGGAGAAGTTTATGGAACGTCTGGAGAATTCTTAAAAACAGGAACTGTCGGTAATTGCTGCAAACATACAAGCCATAGAGGAAAGAGTGGAGGAGGTGGCGTCCATACATGACCGCACATCTGAGAAAGTGGAGGAATTGGTTTCACAAGGGACTATGAGAGATCGTCATATTTGCCAACTATACAAATTACATGATGATTTAGAAAATAGGAATCGAAGGGATAATATTAGAATAAGAGGCCTTCCTGAATCTACTAAAACTGAGGACTTGATCCCGACCTTACAAGGCCTATTCAGTTCCATCTTAGAAGTCCCTGTTTCAGACCGTCTGGAAATAGATAGGGCTCACAGAACTCTGGCTCCAATTAACCCAGACCCATCTAAGCCAAGAGACGTGATTTGTCGCCTTCATTTTTACTCGGTGAAGGAAGGAAGAAATAATGAAGAAAGCACGCAATTTAACTTCCATTGACTTTGACGGGGCTTCCCTGCTTCTATTGCAAGATCTCTCCCGTGCTGTGCTAACTCAGAGAAGAGCCCTCAAACCGTTGTTGGACCTCTTGAGAGCTCACGATATCCCCTATTCCTGGGGGTTTCCTTTCCAACTTGTGGTGCGCAGAAATGGCCGACACATTGAACTACGTGATCCTGAGGATTTGTATCCCTTCCTTAAAGCGCTTGACCTTCCTTCTCTTCGCCTGCCGGACTGGCACTGCACTCCTCCATTGTCGTCGGGTCCTCCTTCCAGACGAAACAGGATGGATTCGCTGAAACATCAAGACGACAATTATCTTACCTGAAAGCGTAACATGACTCTTTATTATAATGTTTCTTGAGTTTCTCTCTAAAGCCCTGGTTCAGTTTCCCCTTGAGGAGGTTTTCCATTGGGGGAGTTGTTTTAGGGCTCAGACCCCCCACACTAGGGGATTAATGTAATCTTTTTTTCAGAATCGTACGATTTTCTGTTTCACATTTGTACTATGCTAGCATATTATGTTTTCATAACTCCGTTAAACTTATGGTTATTTGGAACTTCTTCGTTGCCTACAAGTTAATGTAAGGTTGTGGTACGGTCCTGCCTGGGACTTGGCACCCCACCCTGACTGGGCAGATTGTACCTGTCGTACACACGGCCTTTCCTTAATTTGTCATACTGATTCCCGGATACTTCTGGGGTATACAATAATAGTATGTTTACATTCCACTTATTTTCTGGCTCTTTCTCGACCTTTTCCCTTGCTCCTTTTGTGTCTCTCTTTCTCCATTATCCCATCCAGTAAATCAGTGCGTACATCCTACTCCTCTTAAGAAGGTACATCATGTGCCTTCACCTTTATGGTAGCACACTTTGATATAACTATTCGCTGTCTGCAGCCACCATCAAAGTTCAAGGAGGCTGCTATGATGTTTCAGCCTAGTGTCAAACTCGCCTCACTCAATGTTAGAGGCTTAAAGGGAACCTGTCACCAGGATTTTGTGTATAGAGCTGAGGACATGGGTTGCTAGATGTCCGCTAGCACATCCGCAATACCCAGTCCTCATAGCTCTGTGTGCTTTTATTGTGTCAAAAAAACGATCCGATAAATATGCAAATTAACATAAAATAGTCATATCTTACTTGTGTGACCAGAGAAGAGTCATATTTTCAAGCTCTGACTCATCTCAGATTAATTTGCATATGTATCAAATCGGTTTTTATACACAATAAAAGCACACAGAGCTATGGGGACTGGGTATTGCGGATGTGCTAGCGGACATCTAGCAACCCATGTCCTCAGCTCTATACCCAAAATCCTGGTGACAGGTTCTCTTTAAACATCCCCAAGAAACGTTCCAGGATTTTATATGACATGCATAGAGAGAGGGTGCAGATCCTTTTACTCCAGGAAACGCATTTTAGATCGGGTCAAATTCCATTCCTATCAACCAAACATTTTTGCTATTGGGCTCATAGCACTAACCCTAAATCGAAATTGAAAGGTGTTTCCATCGCAATACATAAGTCTCTTTCTTATTCCCTTTTAGATCTCCAGACAGACCCTCAAAGGAGATTCCTGTTCCTGAAGCTGAGAATCTGTGAGAAAACGTACACTAGCGGTAACCTTTATCTTCCCAACATGGGACAGTGTAGATCCTTGGGGAGGATTTTGTCAAAGTTGGACAGGTTTGCAGAAGAGATTATACTACTGGGTGGTGATTTTAACCTGGTTTTGGAGCCTTCGTTGGACTCTTCTTCGGGGGGTTCGAGGTTCCGAAATAAGCAATTACTAAGATGCATCCTTCCCTTTTCTCAAGGCAGTTGGTGGATGTGTGGCACATTCTAAATCCTAAAGTTAGGGACTATACCTATTTTTCTCTGATACACCTATCTTACAGCAGATTAGATATGTTTTTTATATCTCACCATGCCCTAATGTTCAAACCATCTTCACATATAGGCACACTGATGTGATCCAACCATTCTCCAGTGTTCCTCACTCTGGAGCTACCTGGCCTCACAGCTAAATAATGGGTTTGGCGTCTGAATGATACCTTGCTCCGGGATAGCGTCTGCCGGGCTGATATATCATCCAGCATAAAGGAATTTTTAGATGTACACGCTTCAGATGCCTTTCCTCTCCCTGTACAGTGGGAGGCATTAAAGTGTGTATTGAGAGGGGTATTGATCAAAAACAGGTCCAGGCTCAAAAAAGAAAAAGCAGCTAAAATAAAGAGTCTTTGGTCTAAAATGGCCGATCTGGAAAGATCTCACAAACAAACGCTAAACCGCCAAACTCTTAATGACCTTACTACTCTTAGAGAACAACTTCAGGGTCTACTCAAAGAAGCGTCCCGTAGGCAGCATGAAAAGTTCAGGAACTTTCTCTTTGAAAACTCTAATAAACCGGGTAAAGCCCTAGCTCGCTACATTCACCCCCGCCAGCAGTTGAGTTACATTCCCTGCATAAAAGATTCGAACGGTTCATGGATTCATCTCCCCATCGGGATAGCGGATACCTTTAAACAGTATTTTGAATCCCTATACAACATTAATGAACAGTTGGATATTAGAGCAGCAACTGACCTAGATAGTCACATACACCAGTATGTAAATGACACGACCCTCCCCACTATATCCACGGAAGCAGCTGCTAACATTGAGGAAGATTTCAGAGAATCAGAACTTAGTGATCATATCCAATTTAAAGGGGGGGAAAAGCCCGGTCCAGATGGCTTTACGGCTCCCTTCTTTAAAACATTTGCTGATCTTATTGTGCCTTTCCTTACAAAAGTATTTAATAGCATCTCCCAAACGAATACCTTTCCGAAACAGGCTCTGGAGGCGCATATAGTCTTAATTCCAAAACCAAATAAAGATGCCTCATGCTGTAGCAATTATCCCTTATCAATAGTGATATTAATATGTACTCCAAATTGTTTTCCACCTGCCTTAACTCAATGCTCCCGGCGGTCATCCACAGGGATCAGGTGGGGTTTATACCGGGTAGGGAAGCTAGGTATAATACGATTAGAACCATTAACCTTATTGCGGCAGTAAAACGTCTCAAGAAGCCTTTATGCCTTTTATCAATAGATGCCGAAAAGGCTTTTGATCGGGTACGATGGAACTTTATGTGTAGTAGTTTCCTGTGGCAGGCCTCTGAGCCTTCAAAAGACCTCAGGATGCCATAGCAACTGACTGGAACCCCATAATTTCACTGCAAGGTCTTTGATTTGAGAACAGTGGAGCCCCTCTATCTGTCTAACCACCCAGATGCTGTAGTCACTAATGACAGCAGCATCTAATGTGTTAACTGACTGGGATTGGAGTTTTCATCCATCCCGGGCATTGCAGCTGGGTGTCAGCTGTATTGCACTGCCAGCAACTGTTACGTATGAAACAGGCTCAACTCAAGAACCAACCCCAAACATTCCTTACAATAAAATGACATACCTATACATCAAGTTAGTGTGTTGTCAGATTTCATAGTGATGCCTAGCCATTGATTTAAGTAAGAATAGTAATTACAAGCTAAAAGTTTTCATGTCTTTAAAAACATGACATATAGTGAGTACAGCAGCAATAAAGGGGTATTCTGGTTTCATGAAATTGATGACCCATCTGACCATTCGGCCAGACAAAAAACATTGTGTCCAGTTAATATCGTTAGTGTAAAACCTTTGGAGGCAGTTTCTTTTATTATTGCATTGTACTAATTTTGAGGTAATTTTTTTTTTTCTTCAATTCATCTTCATTAAACATTTTAAGACCTTTTCTCTGTACAGCCTTGAGGTTCTCTAGTAGCACACTTTGTATTTTTACTGTGTTCCATCAGGGAGCAGCTGATGGCTCCTTATGTCTGATCTCTGACCTCCTAGGCAGTCATTATAGCTCAATGCTTATCTTACCGACAAGTATATGGCTTAAATACCGCATTTTTCGCCCTATAAGGCGCAATTGCCCATAAGACGCCCCTAGGTTTTTGAGGAGGAAAATAAGAAAAAAAAAATGTTTTAACCAAAAGGTGTGCTTTTGGTGGGTTTTGAACTAATGTCTGTGGATGACACTATTATAGGGGATCTGTAGATGACACACTGATATGGATCTGTGGAGGACACACTGTTATGGGGGATCTGTGGACGGCACTGTTATGGGGGGATCTGTGGACAGCACTGTTATGGGGGGATCTGTGGACGGCATTGTTATGAAGGGGATCTGTGGATGGCACTGTTAAAGGGGATCTGTGGATGGCACTGTTAAAAGGGATCTGTGGATGGCACTGTTATGGGGCATCTGTGGATGGCACTGTTATGGGGCATCTGTGGATGGCACTGTTATGGGGCATCTGTGGATGACACTGTTATGGGGGCATCTGTGGATGACACTGTTATGGGGGCATCTGTGGATGACACTGTTATGGGGGCATCTGTGGATGACACTGTTATGGGGGCATCTGTGGATGACACTGTTATGGGGGCATCTGTGGATGATACAAATATAGCATCTTATGCTATATATGTGTCATCCACAGATATCCCCCATAACAGTGTCCCTGTGTACAGTAAATAGTGACCCTAATACAATTGGGGGCCGGCAACTGGTGTTAAAATCGCTGCGGGGCCCGGTGCAGTCACTGTACTCTAATACACCGGGCCCCGCACTCACCAGTATTCAGATGTAAACTGTAGGCAATTGATATGTTAACTGTAGGCAATCCATATTTAAACTACAAGGGAGCACAATCCACGTACCTTAGTACTCACTATTGAACGCCTGTACTTGCAGGCAGGCTGGCCGGTCACACACTTCCTCACAGCGCAGGCTCCGCCTGCTTCATTAATAAAGTGGGCGGAGCATGTGCCGTGAGGAACTGAGTGACTGTCCAGCCTGCCTGCAAGTATGGACGTTAAATAGTGAGTACTAAGGTATGCGGATTGCACTACCTTGTAGTTTAAATATGGATTGCCTACAGCTAACATCAATTGCCTACAGTTTACATCTGAATACTTGTGTGTGCGGGGCTCGGGCCCCGCCGCAAGTTGCCTCCAGTCCCTCCTCCCTCCCCGCTGATACATCGCAGCTTGCGATGTAAAAATGGCAGCATTCACCCTATAAGACGCACTGCCATTTCCCTCCAACTTTTGGGGGGAAAAAGTGCGTATTATAGGGCGAAAAATACAGTGTTTGTGGCCTTTTTGTAATTTAGAGATAAGGATTATCACATGACCACACAATGTGAAAGTATGATTCACGCAACTAGACAAACAGTTATCCCTTTGTCACAGAATGGCTGAATATTTTTTTATTAAAAATTAAAAAAGGATTTTTAGCCTCAAATGAATAAAGTGTGTTCATAAAAGGTGTATATAGCCTTTCATTTGTGACAAGTGTGATCATATAAATATCTAGCATGTTAAAAGCATTTGTCACATCTGTACGGTGTGTAGGAAGGCGCAAGGGGCCGTCATTGATGGAAGGTATGTGAGAGATTCCTGGCCTTGGTGAGGTAAGAGCCAGTAGTTTTAAGTGGCAGCTAGTGCTGACTGACACTGTTGTTAGAGTGGCTGTAAAGCCGATCCGGGCCGGCTCTTACTGGGAGTAGCCAAAGTGCTCGGTGGGTGGCTTGTGCCATGCTAAAGGGCTGGGAGACACCTGCTGGGAAACAGGCCCTAAAGCCTGCTGTGGGCTGCGGTTGGAAAAACTGCTGACTAGGTGAAGGCTTTTGTTCTGTGGACTATTTATGGTGTGAACAAACACCAAGACTGCAAACCGTTACTTTTTGTTTTTCACTATGTATGAATAAAACACTGAACTGTTTAAGTTAAAGTCTTTGTGATTGCCTCTGTACTGCGTCCGCTAGCCTGTCTACCAGAGCAAATCCCCACAGGTGTCAGTTCATCTTGACAGAATTAGTGGGAAAAAAATGACAACTTATAGATATGACATTTACACTCACCTAAAGAATTATTAGGAAATCCTGTTCTATTTCTCATTAATGCGATTATCTAGTCAACCAATCACATGGCAGTTGCTTCAATGCATGTAGGGTTGTGGTCCTGGTCAATACAATCTCCTGAACTCCAAACTGAATGTCAGAAGAGGAAAGAAAGGTGATTTAACCAATTTTGAGCGTGGGGTTTACAAAGAATGGTGTGAAAAGGGAAAAACATCCAGTATGCGGCAGTCCTGTGGGCGAAAATGCCTTGTTGATGCTAAAGGTCAGAGGAGAATGGGCCGACTGATTCAAGCTGATAATAACCACTCATTACAACTGAGATATGCAGCAAAGCATTTGTGAAGCCACAACACACACAACCTTGAGGCGGATGGGCTACAACAGCAGAAGACCCCACCGGGTACCACTCATCTCAACTACAAATACGAAAAAGAGGCTACAATTTGCACGAGCTCACCAAAATTGGACTGTTGAAGACTGGAAAAATGTTGCCTGGTCTGATGAGTCTCGATTTCTGTTGAGACATTCAAATGGTAGAGACCGAATTTGGCGTAAACAGAAAGAGAACATGTATCCATCACGCCTTGTTACCACTGTGGTGGTGGTGTAATGGTGTGGGAGATGTTTTCTGGGCACACTTTAGGCCCCTTAGTGCCAATTGGCCATCATTTAAATGCCACGGGCTACCTGAGCATTGTTTCTGACCATGTCCATCCCTTCATGACCACCATGTACCTATCTGATGGCTACTTCCAGCAGGATAATGCACTATGTCACAAAGCTCAAATAATTTCAAATTGGTTTCTTGAACATGACAATGAGTTCACTGTACTAAAATGGCCCCCACAGTCACCAGATCTTAACCCAATAGAGCATCTTTGGGATGTGGTGGAACGGGAGCTTCGTGCCCTGGATGTGCATCCCTCAAATCTCCATCAACTGCAAAATGCTATCCTATCAATATGGGCCAACATTTCCAAAGAATGCTATCAGCACCTTGTTGAATCAATGCCACGTAGAATTAAGGCAGTTCTGAAGGCAAAAGCGGGTCCAACACCGTATTAGTATGGTGTTTCCTAATAATTCTTTAGGTGAGTGTATATCCAAATGAGGAAAACGTAAGGCAGCTCTCACCTGCAGTAGTAAAATCACCAGAGGTGCACGGATGCCGCTCCTGGATGCGGTATATACAGTAAGAAAAAGAAGAAAATCCAGCTCTTTCCGGTGAAAAAATGAAAAACTTTAATCCAGCAAGTTTAAAATCCATACAGGTGTACAAATAGCAGTCAACGCGTTTCAGACCTCAGATAAATATGGGTCCTTCCTCAGTCATGACAAACGTGTATCCAAATGAGACAAGTAAGGAGCACAAGGGGCTGTTACCAACGTTTCAGGAGTCCAGCCACACCCACTGTGAAGGAGCCCAGCACCGTCCGCATCCTCCGAATCTCTTCCTTGCTCCCCCGACGTCGACGTCGAGTTGAAGCGCTGTAATCTTGCACATGCGCGAGTATGCCGCATGTGAGTGCTGGCATGGTGTTCCTTCCCTGTGCTGGCATCAGCTTTAGGAAATGAACTGCGCATGCGCTAGCTGGCATGCGTGAGATTACGGCGTTTCAACTATGTGACATCAAGGGAGCAAGGAGGAGATTCAGAACTTGCAGGGTGGAGCTGGGTTCCTTAGCAGTGGGTGTGGCTGGGCTCCTGAAACGTTGGTAACAGACCCTTTGTGTTCCTTACTTGCCTCATTTGCATATACATAAAATCGTTTTTTTTTTAATTGAATAAAAGCACTCAGAGCTATGGAAAATATATATTGTTAACATGCTAGTGGCGATCTAGCAGCACATGTCCTCAGCTCTATAGGCTCAAACTAGCTGACAGAATCCCTTTAACCTTCAGGACCGCCGCACGCAGGATTACGTCCTGGCGGCGGCCCTGTTATTCCTCGTAGACGCGCCGGCGCATCATCTCGCGAGAGTTGAGATTTCCGGTGAACGCGCGCACACAGGAGCGCGCATTCACAGGATCGCAAGGTAAACCAGTGGATCTACAGCCTGCCAGTGGCAATGATTCGCTGGCAGGCTGTAGATGCAATTTTTTTAACCCTTGAAAGGTATATCAGACCCTGTTTTGTTAACAGCGTCTGATATACCTGCTACCTGGTCCTCTAATGGTCCCTTTTGCTTGGATCGACCACCAGAGGACACAGGCAGCTCTGTAATAAGTAGCACCAAGCACCACACTACACTACACTAGACCCCCCCTGTCACTTATTAACCCCTGATCACCCCCCTGTAAGGCTCGATTCAGATGTCCGTATGTGTTTTGCAGATCCGCGGATCCGCAAAACACGGACACCGCGGATCTGCAAAACACAGACACCGGCAATGTGCTTTCCGCATTTTGAAGATCCGCACGTTGCCAGAACTATATAGAAAATGCCTTTTGCGGACAAGAATAGGACATGTTCTATAGGATCTACAAAAAACGCAGTGTTCGCCTGATCAGGCCTGATCTTGTGCGCACACTTGCGTTCAGTCCGCCCCACCGCAGTGACAGAATTTTTTTTTCTGATCACTGCAAAAACACCATAAAATCGCTGCGGCGCGATAAAAAGATCACTTTTGAGGGACTTGGCGAGTTCATAGAAAAAAAATTTTTTTGGGCACAAGTAAGCGGAAATGTTTTTTTTTTCTTACAAAGTCTCATATTCCACTAACTTGTGACAAAAAATAACATCTCACATGAACTCACTATACCCGTCACAGAATCCAAATGTGTAAAAATTTTTAGACATTTATATTCCAGACTTCTTCTCACGCTTTAGGGCCCCTAAAATGCCAGGGCAGTATAAATACCCCACAAGTGACCCCATTTTGGAAAGAAGACAACCCAAGGTATTCTGTGAGGGGTATGGTGAGTTCATGTAAAATGTTATTTTTTGTCACAAGTTAGTGGAATATGAAACTTTGTAAGGGAAAAAAAAATATTTCCGCTAACTTGTGACAAAAAATAAAAACTTCCATGAACTCACTATGCCCATCAGCGAATACCTTAGGATGTCTACTTTCCGAAATGGGGTCATTTGTGGGGTGTTTCTACTGTCTGGGCATTGTAGAACCTTAGGAAACATGATAGGTGCTCAGAAAGTCAAAGTGCGTAAATTCACATTTTTGCACCATAGTTTGTAAACGCTATAAGGTAACTTTTACCCAAACCAATAAATATACACTTAGTGCATTTTTTTTTTATCAAAGACATGAGACATGTAGAACAATAAATTTAGAGAAAAATTTATATAGAAATGTAGTTTTAATTGAAAAATTTTACAACAGAAAGTGAAAAATGTCATCTTTTTTGCAAAAATTTCGGTCAATTTTGATTAATATCAAAAAAAGTAAAAAATGTCAGCAGCAATGAAATACCACCAAATGAAAGCTCTATTAGTGAGAAGAAATGGAGGCAAAATTCATTTGGGTGGTAAGTTGTATGACCGAGCAATAAACCGTGAAAATAGTGTAGTGCAGAATTGTAAAAACTGGTCTGGTCATTAAGGGGGTTTAAGCTAGGGGGGCTGAAGTGGTTAATCATGTTAATTGAGCAGTTACCCTGCGGGGCCTATATTTATGCACTAAGCATGATTGTATTTTGTCACTGCTTGAGAAGAGTCCCAGTAAGAGAACTGAAACGTCGCTGTTTGGTGATTATAGAACACTACTTTTGATTTACTTCTCTGGGAGAACCGTGGAATTTTTTTATTTACTGATTGGATGTTGGATCGTCTCCGCAGCCGCAGGCACCCCGCCATCATTATATCTCTGTGCTGCTCACAACATCTGCCTAGGAAAAAGAAGCCATTTGGTGGGAGAGTTGCTGCAGTGGATAAATCTGCAAGTGACCCTCTGGCTTTTTTCATCTTCTGCAGTTTGTTAAAGTGGTGAATGACAACTAGAATTGGAAATAGTTGTGGCAAAACTTGCACAGTTTGACATGTGGGCTAGCATTTCCATCAAGCTGGTGTTCAACGTGGCATAGACTAATCATTATTAAGCCTTTCCCTAGGGCTCAAGTAAAGGTGGGTGGGGCTTGGTAAATGTTTTGGTTATTATTAATATTTATTATTAAAGCTCTATTCATTCCATGGCGCTGTACATATGATAAGAGGTGTACATACATAATACAGATAATTACACTAAGCATGAACAAGACGAGTTACAAACTAATACAGAAGGAGAGAGGGCCCTGCCCATGAGGGCTTGCAATCTACAAGTTCCCTCTTCAGCTATGTTTTAGTGAGAGGCTGCTCAGTTTTTTTTATAGAGGTTGTCTATAAACACGAATAGCAAACTAAAGGCCATAAACCTCACACCTACATCAATGTCAGACTTTTTGAGGGTCAACACAGGCACCTATGTCCTCCTTCAAGCCGACAGCCAGAAAAGCTATCATTTCAAAGATCTAAACAGAGATCTGCCTATGATCTATATCCAGGACTGTATTTATAACAAGGGGGTACTATGCCCAGCGTCCGACTAGCTAACTGGGGTACCAAAGGATCCATTGGTGGGTCCTGGCTTTGTCATAGCAACAAACCCCAATAATCAATTTGAAGACAACTCTATTTGGAGTTGACTTGGGAGCCATCCCTATGCCAAATTCTCAACCTAACATCTTCCCTCCTCTGATGTGCATATTCTCTTTCCTCATCTTCTCCTTTCCGACCAGACTACCATGATGATTTCTTTCAGCCATCTCTCGTCTCTGCAGAGATTGACAAGCATACTTCTTAGTTTTGTGCTTTTCCATCATCCTCCCACCTTCTGAACACCCCATCCTGCCACCCCCAGTATTGTGCCCGCCGTCCTCTCCAATACTATACTGTATAAACAGATAAACCCCCTGATAATACTAGTACCACACAGATAGTGCCCCTTCAACAATTATTGGCACACAGCACCCTAAAAAATAACTGCGCCCAGCAAATAGTGTAAACATAATGTCCCCCAAAAATAATTGTGCTAAGCTGATACTGCACCAGGTTACCCCACTGTAATAGTGCTCCCCAAATATTTCTCAGCCAGTGTGCACTGTAATAGTAATAGAGCTCCTACAGTGCCCCTAACAGTACTAATGTCCCCACTGTGCCCCAAAAGCAATAATGCTCCCTTGGTGCCCATACTATAGCAATCATGTTCCCCATAGACCCCCAGTAGTAATAAAGCTAAACATAATACCATCTGTTGTAATAATGCTCCTTATGATGTGTGCCAGTAGAAAATAATGCCCCCATAATGTGTGCCAGTACAAAATATGCTCCTGTTGTGTGCCAGTACAAAAAATACCTCCTCTGTGCCCCTAGTAGTACCAATGTCCCTATAATGTGTGCCAATGCCCCTACTGTGTGTCAGGACAAAAAATACCCCCTCTTAGTGGCCCCAGTGTACCCAATGTCCCCATAGTGACCCCTTGCGTGTGCCAGTACAAAAATCTCCCCTGTTAGTGGCCCCAGTAGAGCTAATGTCCCCATAGTGCCCCTACAATACTCCTATATAGTGCCCCCTGTAGATTACCCCATAGTTCCCTCTGTCACATACTGGAACCGACCTGTCATATGACCCAGGTGCGACTGCCAAGAGTCGATCTATTTCACACACTCAATCTCTCGCGCCACTACACACAAGCCTCAGATTGAACATCGATCACACCCCTACACAGCCTCTCCTGCACCCCAACACGCTGCCGCTATCTATGACATTTAAATTAATACACCAATTAATTAGAGGTTCATAGAAAACCCCACAGTGCCCCACTCGCAAAAACAGGCTCACAGTAGTACAGGCCACACTTCGGTAACGCAGTTAAACAATAAAAAACAGCCTCAAATGTACATTGCCTTAGGTGTGTCGCAAGTCCAAATCGTGAATTGGGTACAGTCCACACATGTACAGCCAGGTCCATAAATATTGGGACATCGACACAATTCTAAAATTTTGGGCTCTACACACCACCACAATAGATTTGAAATGAAACGAACAAGATGTGCTTTAACTGCAGACTGTCAGCTTAAAATTTGAGGGTATTTACATCCAAATCAGGTGAACGGTGTAGGAATTACAACAGTTTGCATATGTACCTCCCACTTGTTAAGGAACCAAAATAATTGGGACAAAATAATCATAAATCAAACTTTCACTTTTTAATGCAAATCCTTTGCAGTCAATTACAGCTTGAAGTCTGGAACGCATAGACATCACCAGACACTGGGTTTCATCCCTGGTGATGCTCTGCCAGGCCTCTACTGCAACTGTCTTTAGTTCCTGCTTGTTCTTGGGGCATTTTCCCTTCAGTTTTGTCTTCAGCAAGTGAAATGCATGCTCAATCGGATTCAGGTCAGGTGATTGACTTGGCCATTGCATAACAGTCCACTTTTTTCCTTAAAAAACTCTTTGGTTGCTTTTGCAGTATGCTTCGGGTCATTGTCCATCTGCACTGTGAAGCGCTGTCCAATGAGTTCTGAAGCATTTGGCTGAATATCAGCAGATAATATTGCCCGAAACACTTCAGAAATCATCCTGCTGCTTTTGTCAGCAGTCACATCATCAATAAATACAAGAGAACCAGTTCCATTGGCAGCCATACATGCCCACGCCATGACACTACCACCACTATGCTTCACTGATGAGGTGGTATGCTTAGGATCATGATCAGTTCCTTTCCTTATCCATACTCTTCTCTTCCCATCACACTGGTACAAGTTGATCTTGGTCTCATTTGTCCATAGGATGTTGTTCTAAAGGCTTTTTTAGATGTCGCTTGGCAAACTCTAATCTAGCCTTCCTGTTTTTGAGGCTCACCAACGGTTTACATCTTGTGCAGAACCCTCTGTATTCACTCTGGTGAAGTTTTCTCTTGATTGTTGACTTTGACACACATACACCTACCTCCTGGATAGTGTTCTTGATCTTGCCAACTGTTGTGAAGGGTGTTTTCTTCACCAGGGAAAGAGTTCTTCGGTCATCCACCACAGTTGTTTTCCATGGTCTTCCGGGTCTTTTGTTGTTCCTGAGCTCACCGGTGTGTTCCTTCCTTTTAAGAATGTTCCAAACAGTTGTTTTTGCCACGCCTAATGTTTTTGCTATCTCTCTGATGGGTTTGTTTTGTTGTGCCTTTTCATAGGTAAATGCATTGATATCCAATTCATTCTAGTCAAGATGAATGTGCATTGCCTTTAAGAGCCATGCTCGACTATATTTACAATTTTGTATGTCTTGAGTAGGCCAAAGTAAGGTCACACAAAGGTTTCTACTCTTCAGTGTTATTCTTCTCATGAATGTACCAGTCTGAGAAGAATCCTCCTTGTCTACTTTTAAATTTATGACGGGAGATAAAGATAAGCTCTATGCAGCTGGTGATAATTACTTATACAATTAGGTATTTATTAATGAAGCAAAATATATAATATGTATGTATTCATTTAATGAGCCTTAGTCCTTAGCATAAGACAATCAGTAGGACATTATATATATATATATATATATATATATATATATATATATATATATATATATATAATATATGTTGTGAAGACATGTATCCAGTATATTATATATATTTCTCATTAGGAGAATATTCATCTCTAAAAGAGTGTCTGTGAAGATGTGTGTTTTGTAACAATTATTCAAATCTTTGGTATAACAGGAGGTACTGATATCTCTGTGAGAAAACAAGGCCATTCAAGTTATTTACGATCCATAAATCAACAGTGTGAGAAACATTCAGAAAGACGCCTAGAGGTCTGTCTCTAATTGCTACAAGTGTCAGAATTAATCCCTATAGCTTTGAATTAAAGCTTTTAAGGTCAAATGTATAGAATACGTTTTATTCAGACTTACATAAGTTAACCCTTTATACTATGAAGCAAATAGCTTACACAGCAGTGCCACCTAGGTATGAGTAGGTGACATTACAACAGTAGCAAAAGTGCATTCTGGGTAAGGTTATAATGTCACATTTTTTTATCAATGGTCACGCCCATCCGACTAGGATTGGAAAGTACCAAACTAGGAAGGTGTGTCTAACTGATAAGTTTGTGATCATAAACCATACACAGGGGAGACAAGAGGACACACAAGAAAGGGAGGAGAAGGAGACAAGTAAAGCTCTCTAGAGGGGTCTATCAAGATGAAAGCCATGGTGAGATGTGCTATGATGGACCACCCAGCTTTCCTTGGGGCAGAAGTAATATTTCTACTAGGACTTGGTAAGAGACACAGAAAATTATATTTCATTTTATTAAGACTAATTTGATAGTGTGGGTGAAATTATACCATCTAGATTGGCGAATGAATAAATAAATAAATTAATTAATTGATCATCTCCATATTGAGATGTAGTCTTAGGATATTGTGAGACTTCATTCTACCTGCAGAAGAATCAAGACTCATAATCTAGCAAAGCATTAAATGATTTGCTTATATATATATATATATATATATATATATATGTATATATATATATATATATATTGATAGAACATTCTTCGCCAAGCTAAATTATGTATTCCCACAGGAAAGACTTGTTTCAAGTCTTTCCCATTTAAGATATGGTCTAGGAAAGATCCTAGATCCCTGTTATTTGTCTTAATAGTCTTACCAAAGTTATATGTGTGAAAATAGTCCAGGATGGGGCGAAAGGATACAGTTATCTTCTAAGTTATATCCTTGATTGGATTTGCCCATGCCTGAAGTCATGTGATGTGTAGTTGGTTAGAGGGGGGTGGAATGTATTTACCATTCCATATTGATGTCTAGGATTAGACATGCCCATCCTGATATCATGAGGTTTTCTCTGAACAGAAGTAATATATATAACTTATGTTCCTACTTTGGTATCCTAACATAATAATAGCTTGGTTATAAAGTGACAAGTTATTTCCACTCACATGTATTGTTAAGCTTGTAATGCTTTATATTAACGCTATATATATTCATTTGCATGTATCATTGTGTTTATTTACTTATATATGTTTATAACCTTGTAACCAATAAATCTGCATATTTTTACAATACCTGTGTATTATTGAATAATGCAGAAATACATGTTTTATCATTAACGTCATCTCATGTCAAAAATAACTTATTTATCTGAAGAAATAGTCGGACTCAGATGTGAATTGTATCAATTAGGTTGTCTACAATTCACCAGGTCATGATTTTAAGAATTTATGACAAATTTTATAAATTAATTTTTTTATGGTTAATTATTTTTATGACCATAATTAATAATTCTTAATTTAATTATTACCCCCCAACAGTTTTTTTTTTTAGCCTAATGATGGCTGGCTTCACTGATAGTGACAGCTCTTTGGATCTCATCTTGAGAGTTGACAGCAACAGATTCCAAATGCAAATAGCACACTTGAAATGAACTCTGGACCTTTTTATCTGCTCATTGTAATTGGGATAATGAGGGAATAACACACACCTGGCCATGGAACAGCTGAGATGCCAATTGTGCCATTACTTTTGGTTCCTTAACAAGTGGGAAGTGGAAGGCACATATGCAAACTGTTGTAATTCCTACACTATTCACCTGATTTTGATGTTAATAACCTCAAATTAAAGCTGAGAGTCTGCAGTTAAAGCACATCTTGTTCGTTTCATTTCAAATCCATTGTGGTGGTGTATAGAGCCAAAAATGTTAGAGTTGTGTCGATGTCCCAATATTTATGGACCTGACTGTAGATGCGTTTCTTTTGTTGGACCGCGCTGCCTCAGGATTAACAGAAATTCCACACTCAAAACCAGTCAGATAATCATGAACATGGGAAAGCATACACGCCAAACGAAGCCTTTCCTCCTCTCCCTTCCAGGCTTCTATGGAAAACCAAGGATGCAGCCAATAGTGAAATACCGTCACATGAATTGGAGTAAAACAGGGTTTATTATACTCACAATACACAGGTAAAAACAAGCAGTGTATAAAAGGATCAATCACCCGACCCGGGTTTCGCTCAGTCGAGCTTCATCAGGGGTATTCGTCCCGCCCTTTCCAAGGCAGGTCTTTCAAGGAACTAGGTCGGTCTGCACCCACCTCTCCAAGAACATGGACGTGCATAAATTTGTATGTAAATTGAATATCGCCAAGTATTGTTTAAGTAACCAGGCCCCTTGTAGAAGCCATGAGGGGGAAGGTAGCATTGTTCATACCCAGCTGAGGGAGAGATCTCAATTTTCCCCAAAAAAATTAAGAAAACGAGTGTATAGAGGCCTTTTAAAGGGGAGTTCTTAAGGAGATTGAGGAAATAGGCACTAAACCTAGGAGACAGAATTTAACATCTGAACAGAGGACAGCTTTAAAACAGCTTGAAAATAACAAGAGGATCGTGATTAAACCGGCAGATAAGGGGGAGGGGGGATGTTGAAATTAAGGATATTGATAAGTATGAGGTGGAGATGTCCAGGTTGTTGGCAGATGTGGAAACGCATCAAATACTTAACCCCTTAGGGACCCATGACGTACTGGTATGGCATGGTTCCTGAGTCCTTAAGGACCCATGACGTACTGGTACGCCATGTATAGTTCCGATCTCTGCTGCCCGGCGGGCAGTCTTCGGAACCAGGTGCCTGCTCAAATCATTGAGCAGGCACCTTGGCTAAATGTGCAGGGAGGTCCCGTGACCCCCCCGTGTCGGCGATCGCCGCAAACCGCAGGTCAATTCAGACCTGTGGTTTGCGGCCATTACCTGGTGCGGCGGCTGTGGTGCCATTGAGTCCCCATGGGGCTGTAGGGGGGACCCAATGGCATGGAAGGCAGCGTGATGCCTTCCTGAGGCATCACGCTGCCTTCCGGTGAAGAGCCTGTGAGATCCAGCCCCCTGGATCTCACAGGCCGGAAGCTGTATGAGTAATACACACAGTATTACTTATACAGCCAATGCATTCCAACACAGAAGAAGTTGGAGAGTTAATAACTAGAAATAGATTCATTGCTGATTGCCTAGTTCTTTGGAAGGGGGAGAAGGAGGGCTTGTTAGAGTTTATTAAAGAGTTGAATGACAATCAGTGGAATTTATCTTTTACCAGTAGAGTTAGTGACATCTCGATTCATTTTTTGGACCTTACACTTTTTGTTGAAAATAATCAACTTAAAACGAATATCTTTTTTAAATAAACAGATCTCAACGGATATATAGATACCTCCAGCTGTCATCACACTCTGTAGCTGAAGAATATCCCTAAAGGTCAAATAAAAAGTGAGATCATTAACGAGCGATTCATGGAAAAGGGATATCAGGCAGAGGAATTAGCCCAATGTAGTAAAATAGGTGAGGAGGAAAAAGAAAAAGGAGGAAAGGTGAAGATCGAGAAAGACTTTTGTTTTCAACCCATTTCAATACGCAAGTAGGCTTAATTAAGTATGTGATTAGGAAGAATTTGTCCATTTTGAAAAATGATCCAGTGTTAGGTAAAGATATTCCACAGCAACCTGTTGTGATTTTTAAAAAGGCTCCCTGTCTTCGTACTAAATTAGTGCATAGCTCCAATTACCAAGAGAAAGGAAAGAAAGGGAATACGTTTAGTTGGTGTGGGTTTTGCTTGCCATGTAGAAATCGGAAAAAGGATAATAGGAAAATATATAATCAATCTGTTCACTCGAATCAAAAAACATAGATGTTAAAATAAAAGGGCAGATCACCTGTGAGAGTGTAGGAGTTGTTTACCTGTTGTAGTGCCCGTGTGGCCTCCAATACGTGGGACGTACGCTAAGGAAGCTCAAAGTGAGAATTCAGGAGCATGTGAGAAATATCAGGAAGGGGCTTGAGACAAAGTGTCTCAATGCACTTTAAAACGGTGCATCAAAAAAATCCTAGTGGCTTATTTTTTGTGGTGGTTGAACAGGTTAAACCCTATTGGCATGGAGTAAATGCAGTCAAGCAGATAAACAAGCAGGAGGTTGAGTGGATATACAGAATGGAAACTGCAGCCAAGAGGCCTGAATGCGGAATTTGATTTGAAACCGTGTCTTACCCGATTGTGGAAATCCACTCTGTTGTTGTAGGACCTTTGATAGTGAAGGGTGTAATTGGCTGAATATCATCACGTGATGTGGGGAAGTTGCCGGTTTATGAATGAAGGGGGGCAGTCCAAGGAATGTGTAACTTGTGATTGGTCAGGATGAACATTAGAGAAAGAAAGTGGGATAGGAGGAATGCGATCATGTGAGGAGTGACGTAGAAGCATTATAATGAATGAAACCGGTTTTATTGTCATGTGTGTGGTCTAGGATTGGCTGAACAGTTTTTACATTTATATGTGGGAGATATGAAGTTGGTATGAAATGTGATTTGTTTTATGTACTTGATGTTTTTAATGTACTTGACATATTATTGAGTAATATGTGTTTATGTATTTTTTGATGTTTAACACGGTAACGCAAACTGCACTCATACACTTAATAATGGAGGTTACTGGGCTCATTCAGGGCACAAGGTAAAACCATTAAAGTTGTGCTTTAATGTACTTAAAAGGTAGAGTACTTAGTTAAAAATTACCAGAAATAAGAGACATACAAAACATGCACAAAACAGTTATAAAAATAAAAGGATAAAAACCAGAAAGGTTCTAACTCAACAAATTGTGTGGTCAGAGTCCATTCTGGTTTAAGAACCAGAGGAGGAGCGTGGAACACAACCCAATGTTGATCAGACCCCCAAATTGTGTCAATGAAATGTTCCCAATCGTTTATCTTTATCCCCATTCGGCAGAGGGTGGAGCTGAGAGGAGTCTCCCCATCATCGTTGGTTCAGCCTTCTTGGATGGTGTAACTGTCACGTACACACACACACACAGGGGGAAGGATAGTGACCACTGTGCTCCACCCTCACTCCTGTTCCTGCCTACTTGCCTCACGAGTCCTGATGACAGGGGACAACTGGACGGCAGTCCCTAACTTAGGATACATGCGGGAAGGACAGACAAGACAAATAACGGATAGTGAACGGACCGGGTCAAAACCAAGAGGACAACGCAGTACAGAGGGATAAGCAAAGAATGGTCAGGAGAAGCCTGGGTCATAAATCCCAGGAGAATCGAGAAGTACCAAAGGAGTCCGCAAAGAATAGTAAGGTGGAAGCCGAGGTCAAAATACCAGGAGGGATGCGCAGTACAGGAGGAGCAGGCAAAGGATCGTCAGGGAACAGGATCAGGTAAGTATACAGGTATCGCCAGGAACCTAAATTAACAGGCAACCTGTGGCCAGCAGGCTGCCTGTATTTATAGTGGGGAGTGAGGGTCATGTGACGTCGGCAGCGTCACATGACCGACAGACCGACCAGTCGAGCACCGAGTGATCAGCTCGGCGCTCAAGGCACCCCTGTGAGGCGGGAGCCTCCCAGCTAGCAAAGCCGCCCTGGGAACGAGGTCAAACACAGATCCTCGCTCCAGAAGCTAAGCAGCAGGTCTGCGGCTGATGGGACACCGAGTGCGCCTTCGGCACCCCATTACAGATGGCCTTTATTACCTGTGCGTTCTCCACCTTTCTTATCCAGCTGGCAGACATGAAATATTAATAAAACATGGCTTCCCGTCCACACATGGGCCCCATCGCAAGAATCTGAATTGGGCCCCCTAACTCCGCCCACTACTCAGCCCTGGCCCATCCCACCACCTGCCCTGACGCCTCCATCCAATGAGTGGCCCTTCATCTATTGCAACTACAAGACAGGGCATGCAAGTGTTTTGCAAGTTAGTTTTGCACCAGCTGGAGAGCCAGAGTTTGGACATCCCTGACTTAAAGAAGTTCAAGTATACTCAAACTTTTAAAAAAGTTTTGGGGGCGGGATGTTGGGCAGCCAATAGCAGGCCGTGATGGGAACGGGCCTCCCTAGCATTTATTGGTACCATTTTTGGGTACATATGATTTTTTGATCATTCAAAATTGCACTTTATGGGGCACAGTTTTGGCAATTTTTATTTATTTATTTTTACAGTGTTCACCTGTGGGGGTAGGTCACGTGATATTTTTATAGAGCAAGTCGTTATGGATGTGGCAATAGCTAATTTGTATAATTTTTCTTATTTATTTAAGTTTTACACAATAAAATCATTTTTGATGTTGTAGTGTCTCTAAATTTTTTTTATTTTTTGGGCTGATTGTCTTAGGTAGGATCTTATTTTTTGCAGGATGAGGTGACGATTGGATTGGTACTATTTTTGGGGGCATATGCCTTTTTGATCGCTTGGTGTTGGACTTTTTGTAATGTAAGATGACAAAAAAAAATATGGTTTTTTGGCACTGTTTTTATTTTTATTTTTACGGTGTTCATCTGAGGGGTTAGGTCATGTGATATTTTTATAGAGCTGGTTGATATGGATGCAGCGATACCTAATATGTCAACTTTTTTATTTATTTCACTTTAACACAATAATAGCATTTTTGAAACAAAAAAATTATGTTTTAGTGTCTCCATATTCTGAGAGCTATAATTAAAACCAATTTTTTGGGTGATTGTCTTATGTAGGGGCTCATTTTTGCAGGATGCGGTGACGGTTTGACTGGTACCATTTAGGGGGCATATGCCTTTTTGATCACTTGGTTGTTATGTAAGGGGACAAAAATGGCTTTTTTGGCAGTTTTTTTTATTTTACGGTATTTATCTGATGGGGTATATTATGTGATATATTTATAAAGCCGGTCGTTATGGACATGGCAATAACTAATATGTGTGTTTTTTCTTTTTCTTCTATTTTTTTATTATAAAATCAGGGGAAAGGGGCATTTTTTTCCCCTTAAAACTTTATTTCTACCCTTAAAACTTTATCTATTACACTTTTTTTTTATTTTTTTTTTATTTCTGTCCCACTCTGGGACTTCAACTTTTGGGGGTCTGATCCCCTCTGCCATGTATTACAGTACACTAACAGATCACCTAGGAGATCCAGCCTGTGGCTGAATCTGCTAGGCTTCCATAGAAAGCAGGTCCTGATGCCTCAGCAACGCATCGGGCTGCCTTCTCATCCATCGGGTCCCCGTCACTGCACAGCAGGGACTCGATGGGATCCCTCAATGACTGCAAACTCCTTCTATGCCGCGGTTAGCATAGATGGTAAGCACCTCTGCTAACGAAGGGGAATCGGCAGAAAAGCTGGTGGTGGCAACGTTCTGGTTTGCGGGATGTTTTAATGGCATTCTCTGGGACCTCTCATCCATGTGGAAGGCACTCTCAACCGATTTGGGTATGAATCCATCCTTGCAGTTCACATACAGCCATACAGATAAAATTGCAGATAAGACAGTCCAGGATTACTTGGTTACATCAGTTGTATGTTTGTCTTTAACCCTCCCCATGCCTCTCATATGGTGGATGAGGGGAAAGAATGATACTGGATTCTATGATCAAGGATTCAAATTTCTCGAGGCTTACTCATGCGACTTTGACCACCTTCTTAGCTGAGGTGTCTTCCATTGTCAACTAAATCTTGTTCCTGTATCCATGAATCCGGAATTCCCTGTTATTCTCTCTCCAGCAACTCTTCTCACTAATAAACTTGGAACTGTTCCTAGTGTACCCAAAGAAAGACTCTACATATGGTAAACTATATCAGAGACGGTGGAAACATGTTCAACATCTGGCTTACTGCTTCTAGAATAGATTAAAAAAAGAGAGTACCTTATTCTTCAAACACAGAAATTGCAGTACACCAAACTGAACATACAAGTAGGAGATCTTGTTCTCATGAAGGACCAGAAAGTGAAAGGAAATGTATAGCCCATGGGGCTTATCTCAAAGATCTTTCCTAGCGGTGGCAAGGTGACTCTAAATCTTTCAAGTTTGTCTTGCTCTTATCTGGGAAGTAAATCAGTGTCAAACAACCTTCTAAGAACTTCAACTCTATATTTATTTATTTAATGTACTTACGGTATATAGCACTACTATATTCCGCAGCGCTTTTTACAGTCATTAGCATCCAACTGTCCCCAATGGGGCTCACAATCTAAGAGTTTACAAAGATGTTATCTATTTGATTATGCCAAGAACAGTTGAACATCGAACAGACATTACTCCTTAATGGTACTGTATGGTATTATACTGTGGATTGTTGACATTAAAACCTGTGCCAAAAATCTGCACGTAATATGCACAATGTGCATGTGGTCTAACACCTGAATGGGATCAAGGACATATGTCCACATTAATTATCCATTCTCTACTCTCGATCTACCCTATGACATCCATCACTACATGAGCATTGGTATGTCACAATTATAGAGGGCACATGAGGTGAGCAAGGAAGCTTCTGAACCCACGCCTGCGTTCTAGGAACTTAGTGCATGTGCAACTGGGATGACAGGACGCTGAGAACAATATATTGTACTATATTACTGGACTCCCTGATGATTCTATTACTTGTAATGGAATGTGCAGAAGGCTTTGGTAGATTGCTATATGTGATTATGTGTTACACTCTTTGATGCACTTTTATTCATATGTGATGTCGTATCCTTTATGTGTGTCCTATGTATATTTTTAAATGTTTCTTTTCAGGTTAACATAATAAAGTAGCTTGTACAAAAAAAGAGCAAGGATTTAACAAGGTAAAAAATCCCATTTTATTTAATATAAATCACATGATCATTACAGGTGAGACTCAAAAGGGACAGAACATGGAGACTGGGCCACCCGGAAGTGCTGGAATCAGGTCGCATTTTAATGACCAGGGAGCACTGAAGGAGGCTGTCTCACAACATGAACACCCCTGGTACAGATGATAATTAATCCCTCCTCTTTAGCCTTTATATGCCAAAATTTGTCTTAGTGTGTTTGTACCTCCTGACGAAGCCTACGTGGCGAAACACGTGTCGAGGTTGAAGCAGTGGGGGAACCGTGTCACCATTTTTCAGCAGCAACATGGGTAGGTAACATGGTATCTGGATTAGGGTGGGACTAGTGGCTTGCAGTTATTGCTATATGCCATCTTTATGAGTAGTATTGCACAGTCCAATTATACCCTACAGCATCCATTGTTTGGACGCTGTGAATAAGATTCAGGTAGTTGTTCAATTCTAGGGAACAGCAATTGCACCCGCAACTACTCCAATATTCACAGCTTCTGTCAATTGTCTGTTACCTGCTGTATATGGTCACAATCCCCCATTGTGATTCTCCACATTGTAGAGCCCTTTGTGGCCCAGTCTCCATGTTCTGTTCCTTTTGAGTCTAACCTGTAATGATCATGTGATTTATATTGAATAAAATGGGATTTTTTTACCTTGTTAAATCCTTGCTCTTTTTTTGTACAGGTTGCAGTAGGTTGGGGAGTGAGGTTCGGTTTTTGGGTTATTGTAGGCTCTAACATAATAAAGTAGTACATACAGTGTTATATGATAAGTAGTACTTTATAGCATTTTTTTTAAGTAACATGTCATCGATAAAAGTCCCAACATAGACAATCATAGTAATGTATTGGAGCTACTACGTCAACCCTCCGACATCAGTTGGTTTTTCCATATAGGTGGAGAAGGGGAGTAAAGGGGAAGGGGAAATTATGGGTTATTGTCATATATGTATATATATTGTGGGGGGGGGGGGGGGGTTAGCTCTTCTCCGGGGGTCATTCACACAAATATATTTGCCAGACACCAAGTTTAAGGTCCAAACTTAACTTTTATTTGGCAGCTTAGCAAAGCAAATATAATACAAAACAAATACCTGCCCGGCTGGGCTCTAACTAAACATAGTGCAGAATCCCTGACTCATCTATAGAGTGCTGTTCAGACACGGTCCTAACATGCAGCTTTCTCAGCTAGCCCAGCAGCCTCCAGGCTGTAGCAACCGCAAGTCCCTTTGGGGGATTGTGGTCGAGCAGTCCTCCCGACTCTGACCTTGTGGCCTTTGTACCACAGGCGTCACTGCTTCCCCCAAATTCCAGGCTGTCACTTAGCCTCATGGTCCCTCAGCCTAGCCCAGGCCACACAGAGAGCGCCCAGGCCACACAGAGAGCCTCCAGGCCTCTGTCTACAGGCAACACACTCCCTCTTTTCTGACACTCTGGGAGGTGCCTTATGCCAGGCTGATTACCTCCAGCTTGTCTCATCTGTGGTGGAACAGGGGTGTGGACCGCACTATCCACCCCTTCCTTGCCTCCAACCTGCGTGAGACCTGTCACCGTCTCACAATATATATATATACACAGTTGCAAGAAAAAGTATGTGAACCCTTTGGAATGATATGGATTTCTGCACAAATTGGTCATAAAATGTGATCTGATCTTCATCTAAGTCACAACAATAGACAATCACAGTCTGCTTAGACTAATAACACACAAAGAATTAAATGTTACCATGTTTTTATTGAACACACCATGTAAACATTCACAGTGCAGGTGGAAATGTTCAACCAAACGTTTCCTGTAGTTGCAGATCAGACGTGCACAACGGTCAGGAGTAATTCTTGATCATTCCTTTTTACAGAACTGTTTCAGTTCAGCAATATTCTTGGGATGTCTGGTGTGAATCACTTTCTTGAGGTCATGCCACAGCATCTCAATCAGGTTGAGGTCAGGACTCTGACTGGGCCACTCCAGAAGGCGTATTTTCTTCTGTTTAGCCCTTTCTGTTGTTGATTTACCCATCTTCTGTTGAGCTTCAGCTGGTGGAGAGATGGCTTGCAAAATGTTCTCCTGCAAAATGTCTTGATAAACTTCGGAATTCATTTTTCCTTTGATGATAGCAATCCGTCCAGGCCCTGACTCAGCAAAGCAGCCCCAAACCATGATGCCCCCACCACCATACTTCACAGTTGGGATGAGGTTTTGATTTTGGTGTGCTGTGCCTCTTTTTCTCCACACATAGTGTTGTGTGTTTCTTCCAAACAACTCAACTTTGGTTTTATTTGTCCACAGAATAGTTTGCCATTACTGCTATGGAACATCCAGGTGCTCTTGTGCAAACTGTAAACGTGCAGCAATGTTTTTTTTGGACAGCAGTGGCTTCCTCTGTGGAATCCTCCCATGAAATCCATTATTGTTTAGTGTTTTACGTATCGTAGATTCGCTAACAGGGATGTTAGCATATGCCAGAGACTTTTGTAAGTCTTTAGCTGACACTCTAGGATTCTTCTTCACCTCATTGAGCAGTCTGCGCTGTGCTCTTGCAGTCATCTTTACAGGACGGCCACTCCTAGGGAGAGTAGCAGCAGTGCTGAACTTTCTCCATTTATAGACAATTTCTCTTACCGTGGACTGATGAACAGCAAGGCTTTTAGAGGTACTTTTATAACCCTTTCCAGCTCTATGCAAGTCAACAATTCTTAATCGTAGGTCTTCTTAGAGCTCTTTTGTGCTAGGCATCATTCACATCAGGCAATGCTTCTTGTGAAAAGCAAACCCAGAACTGGTGTGTGTTTTTTTTATAGGGCAGGGCAGCTGTAACCAACACCTCCAATCTCATCTCATTGATTGGACACCAGTTGGCTGACACCTCACTCCAATTAGCTCTTGGAGATGTCATTAGTCTAGCAGACTGTGATTGTCTATTGTTGTGACTTAGATGAAGATCAGATCACATTTTATGACCAATTTGTGCAGAAATCCATATCATTCCAAAGGGTTCACAGACTTTTTCTTGCAACTGTATATATATATATATATATATATATATATATATGCAGTACAGACCAAAAGTTTGGACACACCTTCTCATTCAAAGTGTTTTCTTTACACTGAAGGCATCAAAACTATGAATTAACACATGTGGAATTATATACATAACAAAAAAGTGTGAAACAACTGAAAATATGTCATATTCTAGGTTCTTCAAAGTAGCCACCCTTTTGCTTTGATTACTGCTTTGCACACTCTTGGCATTCTCTTGATGAGCTTCAAGAGGTAGTCACCTGAAATGGTTTTCACTTCACAGTTGTGCCATGTCAGGTTTAATAAGTGGGATTTCTTGCCTTATAAATGGGGTTGGGACCATCAGTTGCATTGTGGAGAAGTCAGGTGGATACACAGCTGATAGTCCTACTGAATAGACTGTTAGAATTAGTATTATGGCAAGAAAAAAGCAGCTAAGTAAAGAAAAACGAGTGGCCATCATTACTTTAAGAAATGAAGGTCAGTCAGTCTGAAAAATTGGGAAAACTTTGAAAGTCTCCCCAAGTGCAGTCACAAAAACCATCAAGCGCTACAAAGAAACTGGCTCACATGCGGACATCCCCAGGAAAGGAAGACCAAGAGTCACCTCTGCTGCGGAGGATATGTTCATCCGAGTCACCAGCCTCATAAAAATCGCAGGTTAACAGCAGCTCATATTAGAGACCAGGTCAATGCCACACAGAGTTCTAGCAGCCCACACATCTCTAGAACAACTGTTAAAGGGGTTGTCCAGGTTCAGAGCTGAACCTGGACATCCCTCCATTTTCACCCCGGCAGCCCCCCTGACATGAGCATCGGAGCAGTTCATGCTCCGATGCTCTCCTTTGCCCTGCGCTAAATCGCGCAGGGCAAAGGCATTTTTCTGAGTTCCGGTGACGTACCGGGGCTCTCTATGGGGCTGACAGGAACCCCGGTGACGTCACCGGCACTGATGGGCGGGATTTGGCTCTGCCCTAGCCAGTAAAACGGCTAGGGCAGAGCTAAAGCCCGCCCCTCAGAGCCGGTGACGTCACTGAACACACTGCTGGGCGGAAGTTACCGCCCGGCAGTGTGTTATTGTAAACACAAGAGCCTGTGCCCTGCGCGATCTAGCGCAGGGCACTGGAGCGCATCGGAGCATGAGATGCTCCGATGCCAGGCTCAGGAGGGCTGCCGGGGTGAAAATAAGGGTATGTCCGGGTTCAGCTCTGAACCCGGACAACCCCTTTAAGAGGAGACTGTGTGAATCAGGCCTTCATGCTAGAATATCTGCTAGGAAACCACTGCTAAGGACAGGCAACAAGCAGAAGAGACTTGTTTGGGCTAAAGAACACAAGGAATGGACATTAGACCAGTGGGAATCTGTGCTTTGGTCTGATGAGTCCAAATTTGAGATCTTTGGTTCCAACCACCGTGTCTTTGTGCGACGCAGAAAAGGTGAACGGATGGACTCTACATGCCTGGTTCCCACCGTGAAGCATGGAGGAGGAGGTGTGATGGTGCGGGGATGCTTTGCTGGTGACACTGTTGGGGATTTATTCAAAATTGAAGGCATACTGAACCAGCATGGCTACCACAGTATCTTGCAGCGGCATGCTATTCCATCCGGTTTGCGTTTAGTTGGACCATCATTTATTTTTCAACAGGACAATGACCCCAACACACCTCCAGGCTGTGTAAGGGCTATTTGACCATGAAGGAGAGTGATGGGGTGCTGCGCCAGATGACCTGGCCTCCACAGTCACCGGACCTGAACCCAATCAAGATGGTTTGGGGTGAGCTGGACCGCAGAGTAAAGGCAAAAGGGCCAACAAGTGCTAAGCATCTCTGGGAACTCCTTCGAGACTGTTAGAAGACCATTTCAGGTGACTACCTTTTGAAGCTCATCAAGAGAATGCCAAGAGTGTGCAAAGCAGTAATCAAAGCGAAAGATGGCTACTTTGAAGAACCTAGAATATGACATATTTTCAGTTGTTTCACACTTTTTTGTTATGTATATAATTCCACATGTGTTAATTCATAGTTTTGATGCCTTCAGTGTGAATCTACAATTTTCATAGTCATGAAAATAAAGAAAACTCTTTGAATGAGAAGGTGTGTCCAAACTTTTGGTCTGTACTGTATATATGTATATATATATATATATATATATATATATATAAACATTATCATAATGGGATACATAGGGCCCACTTGTAACATTAATTCTGTTCATTCTGTACAGCTACATGTAAGTATTACCCACCCCATTGTAAATTGCACCAACACATGTTTTTCAGTAGTAGCCTGCTGCCTGAGGTGGCTCAGACTCTTCATTTCCTGGAGACCTAGTCAGCTTCGTGCTGATGTGCTTTGGCCTTGGACCAGGGCTCTCATAGCTATTTGAGCCAGGAAACCAGACTAAAGTAGGCAGCAGCATACCTCCCAAGTGTCCATCTTTTGGACCCAAGTCCCTCTTTGATCCTTAAATGTCCCTTTTTTTGAACTGGGGAATTAGTGCATAAATGTGCATTCATTTACTAAATTGCTCCTTACTAAAATGTCTGTATGGTTTCTACCTGTATATTAGGTCATATAACTTCATTATTTGGTCCAATTTCTATCTTATAATATCTATTGTGGTCATGGCTACAGATACTGAACTTGACATGATGGGGATGAAATAGTTGAACTATCCACATCCTGCTGACTTAACTGAATGGCTTGGATTGTGCCCATAGTCATGAACGTGGGTAGGCCTATAAGGGGCAAAAGAAGCCAAGCAGGGTAGCTTAGGATTTTATTAAATACAAGCAATTTATAAGGCTAAATTACAGAAAGCTTCAGAAATTTCATTGTGTGGGTTAGGAATGTACGTGGTAAAGCAACGATTGCCAGCGACCCATTTTACGGATGGTATGGCAGGGCACATTGTGCTTGGAAGCCACGGAGGCGGCCCCGATGCAAAATGAGTGCCCTGATACGGTTTTGGGGTCAAAACCCAACCCAGTTGCTAAAATGCGGATGTGGGATATGAACCGTGCTGTCGTAAGGGGCTTGGTTTTGAAAGGCAGTAACGGGCTATCAGGGGAGGAATTACCCAAGGTTACTAACAACTTATTTAAAACTTGGACAGGGCACCATTTGTTGAAAGTTTGAAAATATTTAACTTTATAGGGGGGCCCTGTGTGTGATGTTTTATTTGACGGCAAATATAAAATGTAATGGTTTGTGATTCCATACTAGTTGGCTCCTAGTTAAACCTATGGATTTGGGAGAGGAACCGGTGAATTCCCCTGGTTGTAGAAACCTATAGAAACCTAGATACATTGCAGCCTTAATAACCGTGCTGGGTTGGAGCCCAAAAGGATTACCGTCTAGGGAGTTGGAGAGTTTCCTAAAAAGTTCCCCTGAAACTGGTTGTCTGCTTGGAGTGGTGTTTCTGCTGCTTTTTTGAATACCTCTAAGAGTTGCCTTGATTGCAGGGGAAGTGAAGATTGGCCTACTACCTGGATCTTTCAACAATGAATAATATTGCACCCCAGCCAAGTATAATTTAATTTAATTGTAAGCAAGTTTAAGGTGTTTATGACAATAAGTCAGAAAAGCCATTAAATAAGTGGTCTTATCTGTGTCGTTCCTTGGATCGAGAAGGGAAATTTTTTTGAAGATGTTTCAGCCAGTCTTGTAGTTTCTGGCCATGTTGGCAGATAGCGACCTTTGCACAAGGGATTTGGCTGTTGATATTAAGTGTCCTAATCCATGCGCATAGTATTGAAGCCTGGAGGGGATAATCCCGTTTGTTCTGATCTGGCATGATCTGGAAAAAATTATGGAAATGAAAGCGTGATAATGCATCAGCAGCTAAGTTCTGAATGCCTTGGATATGTCTGCATGACACTTGGAAGTTATAATGTAAGGAAAACCAGACTAATTTGTGAACGAAGGGCATGACATAAGAGGACTTTGACCTGCCCTTGGTAATGATCTCCACCACTGCCTGGTTGTCCGTGATGAATGCCACTGGAGAATTGGCCCATTGCCTACCCCAGACTTGAGCAGCAGCTACAATTGGATAGATCTCTAATAACGGGGAGGATCTGAGGTACTCATTGAGTGAATAGAATTCTGGGGGCCAATGGCCTGCGAACCACTGGTTTTTATATATGGCTGCGAAACCTCTGGAGGCGGCTGTGTCTGAGAAAACCGTAGGAGATGTGGGACTCCATTGGGGAATGAATAAGGAGATCCTGTTCCAGTTGGTGAGGAAGGTATTCCACATGGCCAAGTCGGCCATTGCTTGGGAATCCAGAAATACAGGGGAGTCCTGCTCTGTGGCTGCCGGAAGTAGATCCAATAATCTGGACATGAAGACCTTACCTTGGGGCATGATTCTAGTTGCAAATTTTAGCATGCCTAGCAGGGATTATAACTCCTGTTTCATGAGAATTCTGGAACCCACAAATTTGGAGATAATCTCCTTGATTTTGATAAGCTTCTCTTCTGGCAGTATTGCTTCCATTTTTCCTGTGTCTAGGACTATACCTAGGAAGGTAACTACCGTCGAGGGCCCTTCTATTTTGGATGGGGCGACCGGAATGTTAAGACTTGCGAATACTTGGAGGAGATTATTAAGTTTACAGGGTTTAATGCCGGGTTGTTCTATCAACAGAAAATCAACTAAATAATGAATGACCATTGGGCATTCGCTGTGGTTTACCAGAATACAATGTAGGGTCTGTGCAAACTGGTCAAATAGCCAAGGACTGCTCTTAGAACCGAATGTTAAGCGGTTTGCGAAGTAGTAGAGACCTTCCCATTTTATTCCATAAAATTTCCAAAGCTGTTGGTTGATAGGCAGCAGCTTGAAAGCATCCGCAATGTCTGCTTTGGACAATCATGCTCTTTTACCTGCCAAAAGGATAAGGAATATAGCCTTGTGAAGTGAGGAGGATTTCATGGAGAATTCTTTAGAGGGGACTAAAGAGTTGAGGCTAGGAATATCTGAACCATGAGGAGCTGAGAGATCGTAGATCAAACATTTTTTATTTGAGAATATTTTAGTAACAATGCCGATAGGATTGATTCTCCAATAATCAAAAGGAACCGTGGAGTAAGGACCAATAAGGAAACCTTTTTCCACTTCTGCCTGAATTAGGGAATTAATTGACATGGCATCATTGACTGCTGACATAAGGTTGTGACCTTCCCAGGTGGACTGAGGAAGGGTAATGAGACCAGTATGAAAACCCTCCGTGAAACAATCTAGCAAGAATTGTACATGGTGAGGTTTATGGTGGTCATGAAGGAGTATTAACAGCAGGTCTATGTTAACTCTGCCCAGTCATTTATTCCTGGAGGTTCTATGAGGGCAAACCGAAAGGGGGTGAGCTCTGAAGAAGGTGGAACAGACGTGGAGCGCTCTGCATTGGTTGTAATTACATGTTGCCATATTATAGTTATTGCAGACCTGGCTGCTACCTAAGAAGACTATGGGAGGACCCAATTTATTTGTGCCAGTGTTTTGCCATTGTTGGAACCCTGAGGGGCCTGCCGATGATCTACTTTGGGCCACCGAATGACTAAAATTCGGACACCATTCTGGAGAATTAAGAATCGACTGACATGAAGCGTGCGCTGGAGCTTTTAGCCCGGCGAAATGACGGCAGAAGAGTTCCATATTCGGGGATCCCCAATTGGTGACCCGATGGAACTGGGCGAGAGCTGCCACGGCTTTTACTGAAAAATAACGGTGGTAATCATAGAAGGCGTGTTCTTCATACTTATGCCCCAAGTCAGTGACCCTATCCAGGTATAGATCCAGGTCCTCCCATCTCTCGAGTGGGCTGAACAGATAATATCCCTGAATAGACTAAATGCCAATACAAACTCTGGGATAGATAATTTTTGTTCAGTCGGGCATCTCTGCATTTGAGAACTATGGAAATGTTTTCGCAAGCAATTGTTTTATTTTCTACTGTATCGTGGGTGGCTATTAGAATGGCAGGCTAGGTTTACATCTTTCCCTTCCAAGATATCTCTTTTGATGCTATCTGTCACAAAATGGGACAGAACTACTTCAGTCATGTTAAAGACCCTACCTGGGGATGTTGACTGGGACATGGAAGCGACTGGGAATCCTATGGATTCCACCAGCAGCAGCCTGTTCTGAATATCCGAGATTGACGAAGATAAGTTATTAATTGTGGCATGCAATTGTGTCAAAGACAATTGTATTGTTGACATTGACACTTGCTCCATTGATGAGGAAGATGATTTGGATATTAAGAGTCTGTATAACTCCACCTTCCGAGCAGAAGCTAGGTAATGGATCCCTCTTTTATTCAGTTTGGCAATTAGTTTGGGAACCGTCTAGCTCCTTAGTGACGTATTGCTGGCATGCTCGGATGCCGGGGCTTCTGGAACAGACGAGGCTTCCTCGATATCTGACAGATGTGACATACTGAAACTGAAATAGGTAACTGTTAGCAGCTGTAGTTAAAACGACAATCATCCCATTGATCGTGGGGAACCTTAAGCCTGTGTTTTGTGCCTAGAGGTTATTCTGTGGCAGGGTGTTTATGCCACCTGGTGAAAGGAGATGAAGCGGATATGGTGTGGTACACTGGGAATGGTGACCCGTGAATGTGGTAGACCCTAGTGGAGAGAGGTTAAATACCTGATATCCAAAACCTGGCGAGCAATACTTGGAATAACGACCCTGGTCCTGGATTGTATCGTGAAGGCAATACCGTGACCGAAGCTTAAATGAGATAAGCATTAGAATTTAGAGGGTGGCCTGGCGGAATAGACAGTTGATGGCGGGAGTGACCGACAAGCGAGACATGTGACCTTACAGACAACTTGAAGGAAACCATTGAGATGAGGAGACGTGGCCTGAATAACTTAGACAGGCGGTAGACAAGAGATGAGGAAACATGGCCTGAACAGCGTGAACAGGCGGGAGACATAGATATGACGAACCTGAACTGAATACCGAAAACAGGCTATAGACATTGAAAGAAAACACGGCCTCAATAACGTAAACAGGCGGTAGACGAGATAAGGAAAACATGAACTGAATGATGTAGACAGGCGTGAGACATAGATATGACGAAACGTGGCCTGAGTAACGTAAACAGGCTATAGACATTAAAAGAAAACACGGCCTGAATAACGTAAACAGGCGGTAGACAAGAGATAAGGAAAACCTGAAACTGAATGACGTAGACAGGCGTGAGACATAGATATGACGAAACGTGGTCTGAGTAACGTAAACAGGCTATAGACATTGAAAGACAACATGGCCTGCATAACGTAAACAGGCGGTAAACATGGATATGACAAAACGTAGCCTGAATAACATAAACAGGCTATGGACATTGAAAGAAAACACGGCCTGAATAACATAAACAGGCGGATGACATAGATACAGTCCTGATCAAAAGTTTAAGACCACTTGAAAAATGGCAAAAAATCATACTTAGCATGGCTGGATCTTAACAAGGTTCCAAGTAGAGCTTCAACATGCAACAAGAAGAAATGGGAGTGAGATAAAACATTGTTTGAGCATTTAATTTAATGAAAACAACGAATAAACTGAAACAGGCTGTTTTTCAGATGATCAAAAGTTTAGGACCACACCTCCCCAAAAAAAACTAAACACCCCAAAACTGAAATCCAACTTCTAAACATGAACATTAGTAATGAGTAGCTCCGCTGTTATTGTTTATCACTTCAAAAATTTGTTTTGGCATGCTTGATGCAAGTGTTTCCTTGAGGTGAGTGGGAACATTTCTCCAAGTGGTGAAGACGGTCGCATGAAGGCCATCTACTGTCTGGAACTGTTGTCCATTTTTGTAAACTTCCCTTGCCATCCATCCCAAAGGTTCTCAATTGGATTTAGATCAGGGGAACACACAGGATGGGCCAAAAGAGTGATGTTATTCTCCTGGAAGAAGTCCCTTGTCCTGCGGGCATTGTGTACTGTAGCGATGTCCTATTGAAAAACTCAGTTGTTACCACACAGACGAGGGCCCTCAGTCATGAGGAATGCTCTCTGCAACATCTGGACATAGCCAGCGGCCGTTTGACGCCCCTGCACTTCCTGAAGCTCCATTGTTCCACTGAAGGAAAAAGCACCCCCCTCCACTGTGGCGCATAGAAAACATCTCAGATGGGATCTGCTTGTCATGCCAGTAACGTTGGAAACCATTAGGACCATCAAGGTTACATTTTTTCTCATCAGAGAATAAAACTTTCTTCCACCTTTAGAATGTCCCATTTTTGGTGCTCTCTTGCAAAGTCCAAACGAGCAGTTCTGTGGCGTTCAAGGAGACGAGGTCTTTGAAGACGTTTTTTGTTTTTGAAGCCCTTCAGTCTCAGATGCCATCTGATGGTTATGGGGCTGCAGTCAGCACCAGTAAGGGCCTTAATTTGGGTTGAGGATTGTCCAGTGTCTTGACGGACAGCCAATTGGATCCTCCGGCTCAGTGCTGATGAATTTTTTTTGGGTCTTCCACTTGACTTTTTTGTTCCATAACCCTCAGGATCATTTAGGAAATTCCAAATGACTGTCTTACTGCGCCCCACCTCAGCAGCGATGGCGCGCTGTGAGAGACCCTGCTTATGCAGTTAAACAACCCGACCACGTTCAAAAAGGGAGAGTTTGCCTTTGCGATCATAACGTGTGACTACCTGACAGAAAATAACAATGAATCCACATCTTTGCACAGATTTGGCCTTTTAAAGGCATGTGGTCCTACAATTTGGGTTAGCTGAAAAACAGCCTGTTTCAGTTGAATCGTTATTTTCAATTAATTAAATGCTCAAAAAATGTTTTGTCACAATCTCATTTCTTCTTGTTGCATGTTGGAGCTCTACTTGGAACCTTGTTAAGATTTAACAATGTAAAATATGATTTTTCAAGTGGTCTTAAACTTTTGATCAGGACTGTATGAAGAAACGTGGCCTGATTAACGTAAACAGGCTATAGACATTGAATGAAAACGCGGCCTAAATAACGTAAACAGGCGGTAAACATGGATATGACAAAACGTAGCCTGAATAATGAAAACAGGTTATGGACATTGAAAGAAAACACCGCCTGAATAACTAAAACAGGCAGCAGACATTGGTAATAGAAAATTTGATTAGAATAACGTGAGCAGGCAACATATATCTATGAGAGAAGCGTGGCGTGATTGAGCGACAGATAGCGTAGATCGAGACGACAAGCGATAATCCATGTGCTAGATGATGTGAATGACATCTGAATGATAGATTACAAACCTTGGATGATGAAAAGTGGTCTATTCGGCGTGAGCAGGCGTGGTATTTCTGTTAAAACTTGGCCTGGGTAGGTGTCATGCACAACCGGAAGTAAACCGTAGATAAATAACAAACAAACAATATGTCTACAATTAAAAAAAAAATTGAATACATGAGAAGGTATGGCATGCAGGATTAACTGGTACAAGAACCCATCTTATAATGATAAATGTCCCGCACAAGCAGCAATATTATCCCCTAATAACAAAATGAGATACACTGTAAAGAATTTATTTTTTTTTATTTTTTTTATCCCCATTCAGAAAGCCGTAAAACAGGGCTGAATTATTTCTAAATCCGTGATCGTGCGGTACACGTGACCCACGCCAGGCAAAGAATGAAGCTGAGAGCGGTGTCTCACCAGCCTCGGGAGTGCCGTGAGCGTTGCACCAGCCGACCCCCCTCCTCCGACGTGGTTGCAACCGGATGCGTTGTCTAGACTGCACAAGAGGAGAAAATGAATCCCTCAGCACTGATGGGATGACCGCTCGGGTAGCGGTTGTTGAAGGGAAGGGGAGAAAACCGGAGGCTCCCTGAAGGAGAAGGGTGGGCAGCTGGAGTGCCGACAGCACAAAATTACCTAGCTGAAAGCCTGATTGTGACACGACTGTGACAGGACTGTGACGGAAGACGCCCGTGTGGAAGGATGAATGAGTAGAAATTTATAGAGCCTCCGCCCCTCCCACAATTACAGGCTGAAATCAGCCTTGACAATTAATCCCATGAATTACGTGCTAATATTTAAATGGATATTGAAGCGCAAGAGAAAAAATTGCCTTAAGGTCTCCACATGCTGTAAAAATATAAAGGATCGTATACTCACCTAGCCAATTCCCAGCTGCTGCAGTTGTGACAGTCAGTAATTCTTCTTTGTAGTCAAGAGTGGTCAGCACTTTCAACCTCGTGGGACGCCCACACGGAAAGGAAGAAATCCACAAAGTAGCAAGAAAATCCCAGCGGGCGCTTGATCTTTAATTCATGTATCCTTTATTTCATCTCTGTAACAATGTAACAATGGACGCGTTTCAGGCCCGTCCAGCCTTCGCTGACGAAGGCTGGACAGGCCAAAACGCATCCATTGTTACATTGTTACGGAGATAAATAAAGGATACATGAATTAAAGATCAAGCGCCCGCTGGGATTTTCTTGCTACAGTAATTCTTCTTTGGGCGGAGTTAGAGGCGTGGCCTAGTATGAAAAAAAGGGCAGTAATGCGCGCCGCACATATTGTCCCTCTGCCATTTTCAAAAGTTGGGAGGTATGCAGCAGCAAGATGCTGCAAGATGATCGATGATGGGGGCCGCTGCAGTGACATGAAGAAGCTGGGTTCTGGTGAAGGAGGATACTGGCTGGCGTGTTTCTGTGCCTAGAAATTACCTCAGCCACCTGATGTTTCTATAATAGACTTGGTCATTTGTTAAATCATCTACCCTGTTGGACATAGGCTAACTTTCTGTTTCAATAGATTTTATTGGTTTAGTATCAATCAAAGATAATAGAGGACAAAAAAAAAAGCAGTTCCACCTGCTAAACATTGCAGATGGAAGAAACTATATGTTTGTCTTTACAGCATGAGACAAACAGCAAAGTGGATAATATTATTATAGTAAAGACGCATTATCAAGATTATTAACAGTTTCCTCAAATATACCTTATTCCAGTCTATATGATTTGTTATGAATGAGGGATGATAAAATTCCCAAGAGAAAAATACAGTATGACAGCGAAAAAAGAAAATATATATAAAGATTTAAAAAAAAAGAAAAGAACAGGGTTATAGTTCCACCTATATTGATAAAAGTTGGAGTTTTAGTTTCTATATGCTTCGCCATTGCGCCATCTAGTGACAACATCAGGAAATGACACTTTGTTTACTTCACAGCAAACTGAAAGTAAAAGTAAGAGACTCCGAAAACACCTTCATAATGGTGAGTATCATTCTGCTTAGAAAATACATTATTCTAGTGTGCATGGTGTGAGTATGTATGAGGAGATGTAGTGAGATCTAATGCTAAAAGTCAGAATAAAGGAAGAAGTAGTTAGAATGCAAGTTGTGTTGCTCTGTGCACCCTCTGACCTCAACTGTGACTCACTCTTCCCCTGCAGGAGTCAGTTACTTGTGCGTCTTAGGCTACATTCACACAAAAGTATTTTGTTTCTGTGTCCGTTCTGTTTGTTTTGTGGATAGGATGCAGACCTATTTATTTCAATAGGTCCGCAAAAAATGCGGACAGCACATCGTCTGTATGTCCGTTCCTTAGCCCTGTTTTGCGGACAAGGTTGGGCATTGTTACAATGGATCCGCAAAAAAAAAAAAACGGATGCCATACAGAACGTCATCATTTTTTTTTTTTTGCAGATCCGTAATTTGCGGACCACAAAACACATACGGTCGTGTGAATGTAGCCTTACAAAACTGACTGTGTTTTTTTTTTTTTTCTTTAGTCAGAGATTTCCAGGGTTCTCTAAATATACCCATACCTCCCAACCATCGCGGATCCGGCGGGACAGTCCTTGCAGTGGCTATCCCGATACGGGGGAGGTATGTTCCACTTTCTGGCAGCTGTCTCTGCGTCCATATAGGGTTGCCACCTTCCCCAACTAAAAATATTGGCCAAGTTAAGCCACACCCAAAGGGGGTGGGGTTGTGGGGGCGTGGCTTAACACAGGGTGTTAAGTCGCTATTATACTGTGGCTCCCAATAATATTAATACCCCGATTACTGCCGCCCAGAAAATAATAATGCCCCCAGTAATAGTAATGCTCCCATTAGTGCCCCCCAGAATTAATACTGTCCACATTAGTGCCCCCAGTAATAGTAATGCCCCCATTAGTGAACCCCAGAATTAATTCCCCCGGTTAGTGCCCCCCCAGCGAACCAATGGAGGAGGTGAGTGATTATTTGTTTTTTTAATTAACAGGGGGGGGGGGGCGATAGGTAGGGGGCAGTAAAGGCTGTACTAATGAGCGCTCCACAGTGGACGCACAAGAAAATACCGTCAATTAACACAAAAAATTACCGGCAGGGTGCCAACCCTACGTCCATAGGAAGCAGAGACAGTTGCCATAATGAAGCAGAGAGCAGTCATCGGCTCCCTGCTTCATCATTCCTTCCCCCCTGCTGGCTCTCCACACCTCTGGTCTGTGTGGGGGGAGGAACAGACTAGAGCAGCCGATGTCCTGCTAGGAAGAAGGTAAGTATGTGGTGTTCTGGGAGGGGCACAATGTGGGCATATTACTGGGGGCACAATGTGCGCATATTACTTGGTGGCACAATGTCGGCATATTACTGGGTGGCACAATGTGGGCATATTACTTGGTGGCACAATGTGTGCTCTTACTGGGGGGCACCATGTGGGCATATAACTGGGTGGCACAATGTGGGCATATTACTGGGGGCACAGCTGGGCATAATTCTGTGAAGAATGCACACTGTGGGCATAAATACTGTGCGGTGGCATGAAGGGGGAATAATTACTATGTGGGGCATTAAGGGGACTGCGTGGGATTAGGTGTATAGTTTTGTATTGGGGCGGAGTTAGAGGCATGGCCTAGTGCAGAAAAAAAATTGTGCTCCACACAATGTGTCCCTCTTTCTTTGTTTACAAAGTTGAGATATATACAGACGTGGACAAAATTGTTGGTACCCTTTGGTCAATGAAAGAAAAAGTCACAATGGTCACAGAAATAACTTTAATCTGACAAAAGTAATAATAAATTAAAATTCTATAAATGTTAACCAATGAAAGTCAGACATTGTTTTTCAACCATGCTTCAACAGAATTATGTAAAAAAATAAACTCATGAAACAGGCATGGACAAAAATGATGGTACCCCTAACTTAATATTTTGTTGCGCAACCTTTTGAGGCAATCACTGCAATCAAACGCTTCCTGTAACTGTCAATGAGACATCTGCACCTCTCAGCAGGTATTTTGGCCCACTCCTCATGAGCAAACTGCTCCAGTTGTGTCCGGTTTGAAGGGTGCCTTTTCCAGACTGCATGTTTCAGCTCCTTCCAAAGATGCTCAATAGGATTGAGGTCAGGGCTCATAGAAGGCCACTTTAGAATAGTCCAATTTTTTCCTCTTAGCCATTCTTGGGTGTTTTTAGCGGTGTGTTTTGGGTCATTGTCCTGTTGCAAGACCCATGACCTGCGACTGAGACCAAGCTTTCTGACACTGGCTAGTACATTTCTCTCTAGAATTCCTTGATAGTCTTGAGATTTCATTGTACCCTGCACAGATTCAAGACACCCTGTGCCAGACGCAGCAAAGCAGCCCCAGAACATAACAGAGCCTCCTCCATGTTTCACAGTAGGGACAGTGTTCTTTTCTTGATATGCTTCATTTTTTCGTCTGTGAACATACAGCTGATGTGCCTTGGCAAAAACTTCGATTTTTGTCTCATCTGTCCACAGGACATTCTCCCAGAAGCTTTGTGGCTTGTCAACATGTAGTTTGGCATATTCCAGTCTTGCTTTTTTATGATTCGTTTTCAACAATGGTGTCCTCCTTGGTCGTCTCCCATGTAGTCCACTTTGGCTCAAACAACGACGGATGGTGCGATCTGACACTGATGTTCCTTGAGCATGAAGTTCACCTTGAATCTCTTTAGAAGTCTTTCTAGGCTCTTTTGTTACCATTCGGATTATCCGTCTCTTAGATTTGTCATCAATTTTCCTCCTGCGGCCACGTCCAGGGAGGTTGGCTACAGTCCCATGGATCTTAAACTTATGAATAATATGTGCAACTGTACTCACAGGAACATCTAGTTGCTTGGAGATGGTCTTATAGCCTTTACCTTTAACATGCTTGTCTATAATTTTCTTTCTGATCTCTTGAGACAGCTCTTTCCTTTGCTTCCTCTGGTCCATGTCGAGTGTGGTACACACCATATCACCAAACAACACAGTGATTACCTGGAGCCATATATATAGGCCCAATGGCTGATTACAAGGTTGTAGACACCTGTGATGCTAATTAGTGGACACACCTTGAATTAACATGTCCCTTTGGTCACATTATGTTCTGTGTTTTCTAGGGGTACCATCATTTTTGTCCATGCCTGTTTCATGAGTTTATTTTTTTACATAATTCTGTTGAAGCATGGTTGAAAAACAATGTCTGACTTTCATTGGTTAACATTTATAGAATTTTAATTTATTATTACTTTTGTCAGATTAAAGTTATTTCTGTGACCATTGTGACTTTTTCTTTCATTGACCAAAGGGTACCAACAATTTTGTCCACGTCTGTATATATATATATACCCTCTTAACCTTCTAATAGTCCTTTAAAATTGGAAAAACCCTCCCAAAAATGTAACTTTTTTATTGTAGATTTTTTATGTGTGTCTGCAGTGAATCTTGTTGGTACCGCACAACTCAGGGGACACTATTGCATTTTTAACCCCTTGGTGACATCATTAATTTTAGCCTTACGAACGTCATAACGTTTTAATTTTATCTTCTAAAATGTTTTTTTATTTTTGCAGGATTAATTGTAGGTTTTTTAGGAACCATTTTGGGGTATATATAGTGTATTAAATAACTTTTATTATTTTATTTTTAGGGAAAAAATTATTTTCTGTAATTTTTTGATGGTGTTCACTGTGTGGTATAACTAACATAATTTATTGTGTGGGTTACTACACTGATGATAATGCCACATTTATATATATATATATATATATATATATATATATATATAAATTTACAATTTTTCTCTCCTCCTGCAGCTGTGTGCTGCTCCCTCATTCTTCTCCAGACAGAATGGGAGGGGGGGACGGACGGACTGCTTTATCTGCTCATATCTCTGGTTACCAGCTAGAGATATGGTACTGTTTGAAAGCTGACATTCCAAGATTTCAGACAATACCAGAATGACAGCAATATATTCAGTACAGGGGAAGATATCACTGATAGAAATCGGGATGCAGTGAATGCTGCTGAAAGTGAAAGTAAAAGCAGGTTTTACCCACGATTACGCACAACTCGTTTTCTAACAGTGATTTCTCCTCTGTTGCCTTGGTCTTTTTGGTCTTATATGAAATGTCAGCTTTCAAACAAGACCAGCATGTTTCTAGCTGCTACCATTCAGGAGATATCAGCATCTAAAGCAGCCCTCCCCCCTTCACTTTCTGCCCAAGCCCAGGTGGAGCAGAACAGTTAGCTACTTTTTCCACAGCTAAGCGGAGCTCAGGCAAAACAGTTAGGTGGTTAAAGGGAGTCTGTCAGGTCATTTTTTACTAATATAACTAACAGCACTGCCCCACAGAAGGTTGTGAATGCAGTCTAAACATACCTATGTGTACTAAGTGTCTGTATTCCATGTCCAGGAAAAGCACTTTTATTCGGCTGGAGAACAGCTCCCAAGTGCCCAACGCAAACCAGACTGAAGTGGGGAGGGCTGCTTTAGTTGCTTTCTTGGGATTGGACGCAGCTAGAAATATGAACTTGACCTTGTTTGAAAGCTGGCATTCCGACCTTTCAAACTATACCAGAACCACAGCATTATATCAGAAGAGCTGTTTTTAATTTCACTTCCAGCTGGGCACCTGGCAGCCATTTTCCAGCAGAATAAAAGTGCTTTTCCTGGACATGAAATAAAGACACACAGTACACACAGGGAAGCTTGGAAAGCGTTTGCAATATTCTATGGGGCAGTGTTGTTAGTTATATTGGTGAAAATCAGGTGACAGACTCCCTTTAAAGATCAGACTAGTTTTGATTTTTGTATTTATGTTTTTCCTCCCCACTTTCTAAGAGCCATAACTTGTTAAACTTTCTGTTCACATACCCATAGAAGGTAAAAGGGGTGAAATTGAAAAAAAAAAACATTTTCCCCTTTTTTGGATTTTTTTTATGGTGTTCAATGTGCATTAAAAAGGAAATGCCAGGTCAGTATTTTTGTATTTTAACACCCAGCTATGTGAGGGCTCGTTTTTTGTGAGATAATCTGTAGTTTTTATCGGTACCATAATGGGCTACATATGACTTTTAATTTCTTTTATTAATTTATTTTTTAGGAGCATGGTGACCCCAAAAAATGGTTAATCGTACATTTTTGTATTTTTCCATTATGGAAAATGTTGGCTTATGGAAATGTATGCATATTTATACAAAGTTATTAGATCTCCCCAGGAATATATGTAGAACTGATCTCCAGGAGAGTGGATTCTACATAAACCTGCAAGGGACTAGGTTTGTCTAACAGTGCGTGGGTAGAGTTGTGCAAACTCTTCTATGCTTGTATTATTACACTCCAGAAATACATCCAGGCCCCTCTTGAACTCTTTTAGTGAACTCACCATCACCACCTCCTCAGGCAGAGAGTTCCATAGTCTCACTGCTCTTACCGTAAAGAATCCTCTTCTATGTTTGTGTACAAACCTTCTTTCCTCCAGATGCAGAGGATGTCCCCTCGTCACAGTCACAGTCCTGGGGATAAACAGATGATGGGAGAGATCTCTGTATTGACCCGATATATTCAATCACTCGTGTCGGAATCCATTATAGTCAATGGGCTCCAGCGGTGAACGGCGGTATCTGGCTAGATAGTAGCCTTAATTTGTTATAATTCTTGCTGCTAGGAGAGGAACCATTAGACCAGCAGTAACCTGTACCTGTAATGGTATGTATGAAAGTACTAGGCAGATGGTAAAAGCCCTTTAGTAATAACAAAAACTTCCAGAAATTACAGACAATTACAGCCCCTGAATATCATAATAATCTGTATTGTTAGCAATATTGGACACTATGAAAGGAATCTGACAATTATGGTGATAAGTGATTCCTAGTTTATCCACCATAACTTGACATTTCACAATCGCTGAGTGTATGCATTATGTAAAATTATTCAAACTCTGCATATTACTCATTTTCTTAGGAATTTTGGTTCTCAATCATGGATTCATGGAATGTCAGTGAGAGATCAGTTAGACCAGAATGTGCATCAATGGTGAGTAAACGATGAGGAGACATGACTCTTCATAGCCTACTTTCACATGTCAGTGTTTGATCAGTTGTTTGCATCAGTAAGTCTCCATTCACACGTCCGTAATAATGGGTCCGCATCCGTTCCGCAAATTGCGGAATGGGTGCGGACCCATTCATTCTCTATGGGGACGGAGTGGATGCGAAGAGCACACTATGTTCTCCGCATTTCCAGAGCACGCCGCCGATCTTCCGGTCCGCGGCTCCGGAAAAAATTAGAACATGTCCTATTCTTGTCCGCGGACAAGAATAGGCAATTCTATGGGGGTGACAGCCGGGTATATTGCGGAGCCACAATGCACTACGGACGTGTGAATGGACCCCTTATTGTGAGCCAAAACCAGGTGCGGGTTAAAAACACAGAAAAGGAGGAAATCTTTCCGTTATACCTTATCTCTGTTGGGAAGGAAGCGTCCTACCAGACAAGCGTCTGCTCATCAGTGAAGGAGACCACTACATTTACCCAGGGCTTTTTTTCTCAGAGAAAAGGTGGTGGAACTCACCCTCATCCCCTGGCGACACCCCTACCCACCCCTAGGACCGCCCCCTAAAGCGGGTGCAATGACAGGGAGCTGCAATAGCGCCGCCCCCGTCATTGTACCCCTCAGATGCTACGTTCATACATAATCACGGAATCTGACTGTAAAATGAACAATAACATTTTTTTTTTAATCAAACTTACTGCCTCCATTTGCTTGCGACGGGCCAGCCGCTGCCATCTTGCTGGAAGATCTCGCCCGAAATCCTGTACGGCACGAGATTACGTCATCACGCCGACTGGCGTGGTGACGTATGACGTCATCACGCTGGCCAGTGTGATGATGTAATCTCGCGCTGCACAGGATTTCGTCCGAGATCTTCAAGCAAGATGGAGCGAGCAAATGGAGGAGGTAAGTTTTAATTATTTTTTTTTATACTATTTCAGGTTAAAATGATTCGCTGAAACAAAGCACAAGGAAATTCGGCTTCTAGGCGAATCGAATTTAGCCTGAAATTTGGATCGAATTCCATTTTGTGGGATTCTATTCGCTCATCTCTAATGGTTACTCATAATAAAACACTGCTGCCATTTTATTCTATAAAGTAGTTGTGAGTTTTATTTATTTAGTGATAAGTGTTAGGGTTAATTTGGTGTCATTTGCCTCCATGCGCTGCTGCCTTCTCAAACAGCTGATCTGTAGGGGTCCTGGGTGTCAAACCCCTTAGGGTCCATTCACATGTCTGTGGTGTGTTGTGGACTTGCAAATTGCGGATCCTCAACACTGCCCGGCCGGCACCCCCTATAGAAATGCCTATTCTTGTTCGCAGCTGCGGACAAGAATAGGACATGTTCTATCTTTTGCGGAGCTGCGGACCGGAAGTTCGGGGCCGAAACCCGGAAGTTCGGGGCCGCGCTCCGCAAATGCGGAAGCGGAGAGCACATAGTGTAATCTCCGCTTCACATCCGGGCCCATAAAGAATGAATGGGTCCGCACCCGTTCCGCAAAATTGCGGAACGGGTACGGACCCTTTTGTGGACGTGTGAATGGACCCTAAATATTATTAGTACACACCGCTTCAGCGTCTATGTACAGTATATATTTCGTTTTGTATGCTCTTTGGGATTTGTTGGCTTGTCAGGGAAGGCCGGTATTGGCTTCTTACAAAAGTGTAGTTCTTCCTTGGTGAAACTATGAAGACACATGGATTACTGTCGTACCTGTACCTTCACTGAAGCCTTAATGTTTCTTTAATTTTGGACTTCAATATGTGCTTAATCAGAAGTGCCTCTGATCTGATTCTGAGAACTTTTTTGCCTTTGCTAATCATTCATTCATTTACCTACTGTATATACCATACTTACATTCATATGTATTGTATTGATATGCGGTTTATATTTACTTTTTTTGGCAGATTATCAGAAGACACCAGAAATTATTTGATCTTAAAAGTACATATATCTGTTTTATTGGTTCTCTCACATTCTTGCCAGGTAAGTGGTTTTCAGTATCGGTATTTAGTCCAATGTCCATGTGATTCATTTTGCAGAATAAAGAAGAAAAGTACAAAAAAAAAGACCCAAACAACATGCTAATCAAATTTTACCCAGCTCAGCTCCCCTAGCTTAAACCCCCTTAATGACCAGACCACTTTTTACAATTCTGCACTACACTACTTTCACGGTTTATTGCTCGGTCATACAACTTACCACCCAAATAAATTTTACCTCCTTTTCTTATCACTTATAGAGCTTTCATATGGTGGTATTTCATTGCTGCTGACATTTTTACTTTTTTGTTATTAATCGAAATTTACCGAAATTTTTTTGCAAAAAAAATGACATTTTTCACTCAGTTGCAATTTAAAAAAAAAAAACTAAATTTCTATATAAATTTTTTTCTAAATGTATTGTTCTACATGTTTTTGATAAAAAAAATGCAATAAGTGTATATTTATTGGTTTGCGCGAAAGTTATAGCGTTTACAAACTATGGTACAAAAATGTGAATTTCCGCATTTTGAAGCAGCTCTGACTTTCTGAGCACCTGTCATGTTTCCTGAGGTTCTAAAATGGCCAGACAATTGAAAACCCCCACAAATGACCCCATTTCGGAAAGTAGACACCCTAAGGTATTCGCTGATGGGCATAGTGAGTTCCTAGAAGTTTTTATTTTTTTGTCACAAGTTAGCGGAAAATTATGATTTTTTATATATATTTTTTTCTTACAAAGTCTCATATTCCACTAACTTAAATAAAAACTTAATAAAAACTTTCATGAACTCACTATGCCCATCACGAAATACCTTGGGGTGTCTTTTTTCCAAAATGGGGTCACTTGTGGGGTAGTTATACTGCCCTGGCATTTTAGGGGCCCTAATGCGTGAGAAGTAGTTTGAAATCCAAATGTTTAAAAAATGCCCTGTGAAATCCTAAAGGTGCTCTTTAGAATTTGGGCCCCTTTGCCCACCTAGGCTGCAAAAAAGTGGCACACATGTGGTATCGCCGTACTCAGGAGAAGTAGGGCAATGGGTTTTGGGGTGTATTTCTACATATACCCATGCTGGGTGAGAGAAATATCTCTCTAAAAGACAACTTTTGCCATTTTTTGTCATTTGACAGAGATATTTATCTCACCCAGCATGGGTATATGTAAAAAGACACCCCAAAACACATAGCCCTACTTCTCCTGAGTACAGCGATACCACGTGTGACACTTTTGTGCAGCCTAGGTGGGCAAAGGGGCCCAAATTCTGAAGAGCACCTTTAGGATTTCACAGGGCATTTTTAACACATTTCGATTTTAAACTAGTTCTCACGCATTAGGGCGCCTAAAATGCCAGGGCAGTATAAATACCGCACAAGTGACCCCATTTTGGAAAGAAGACACCCCAAGGTATTCCGTGAGGGGCATGGCGAGTTCATAGAAATATTTTTTTTTTTGGCGCAAGTTAGCGGAAAATGATGATTTTTTTCTTGCAAAGTCTCATATTCCACTAACTTGTGACAAAAAATAAAAACTTCCATGAACTCACTATGCCCATCACGAAATACCTTGGGGTGTCTTCTTTCCAAAATGGGGTCACTTGTGGGGTATTTATACTGCCCTGGCATTTTAGGAGACCTAAAGCGTGAGAAGTAGTTTGGAATCCAAATGCGTAAAAAATGCCTTGTGAAATCCTAAAGGTGCTTTTTAGAATTTGGGCCCCTTTGCCCACCTAGGCTGCAAATAAGTGTCACACGTGGTATCGCCGTACTCAGAAGAAGTAGGGCAATGTGTCATTTGACAGATATTTATCTCACCCAGCATGGGTATATGTAAAAAGACACCCCAAAACACATTGCCCTACTTCTCCTGAGTACGGCGATACCACATGTGTGACACTATTTTGCAGCCTAGGTGCGCAAAGGGGCCCAAATTCCTTTTAGGAGGGCATTTTTAGACATTTGGATTCCAGACTTCTTCTCACGCTTTAGGGCACCTAAAATGCCAGGGCAGTATAAATACCCCACATGTGACCCCATTTTGGAAAGAAGACACCCCAAGGTATTCCGTGAGGGGCATGGCGAGTTCATAGAATTTATTTATTTTTGGCACAAGTTAGCGGAAATTGATTTTTTTTTGTTTTTTCTCACAAAGTCTCCCTTTCCGCTAACTTGTGACAAAAAGTTCAATCTTTCATAGACTCAATATGCCCCTTAGCGAATACCTTGGGGTGTCTACTTTCCGAAATGGGGTCACATGTGCGGTATTTATACTGCCTTGGCAATTTAGAGGCCCTAAAGCGTGAGAAGAAGTCTGTAATATAAATGTCAAAGAAATTTGATGCATTTGGATTCTGTGAGGGGTATGGTAAGTTCATGTGAGATTTTATTTTTTGTCACAAGTTAGTGGAATATGAGACTTTGTAAGAAAGAACCAAAAAAAATAAAAAAAAATAAATAAAAAGATTTCAGCTAGAGTGCCAAAAAAAAGATAAATCTTCTATGAACTCGCCATGCCCCTCAAAAGTGATCTTTTTATAGCGCCGCAGCGATTTTACGGTGTTTTTGCAGTTATCAGAAAAAAATAATTTCTGTCACTGCGGTGGGGCGGACTCTACGCAAGTGTGCGCACAAGATCAGGCCTGATCGGACGAACACTGCGTTTTTTGTAGAGCCTATAGAACATGTCCTATTCTTGTCCGTAATTGCGGACAAGAAAAGGCATTTTCTATATAGTTCTGGCAATGTGCGGATCCGCAAAATGCGGAAAGCACATTGCCGGTGTCCGTGTTTTGCGGATCCGCGGATCCGCAAAACACATACGGACGTCTGAATGGAGCCTTACAGGGGGGTGATCAATGACAGGGGGGTGATCAGGGAGTCTATATGGGGGGATCAGGGGTTAATAAGGGGTTAATAAGTGACAAGGGGGGGGTGTAGTGTAGTGGTGTGTGGTGCTACTTTACAGAGCTGCCTGTGTCCTCTGGTGGTCGATCCAAGCAAAAGGGACCACCAGAGGACCAGGTAGCAGGTATATTAGACGCTGTTATCAAAACAGCGTCTAATATACCTCTTAGGGGTTAAAAAAATCGCATCTACAGCCTGCCAGCGAGCGATCGCCATTGGCAGGCTGTAGATCCACTCGTTTACCTGCCGATCCTGTGAACGCGCGCGCCTGTGTGCGCGCGTTCACAGGAAATCTCGCGTCTCGCGAGAGGACGCGCCGGCGCATCCAGGAGGAATTACAGGGCCGCCGCCAGGACGCGATCCTGCGTACGGCGGTCCTGTAGTGGTTAAGATAAACATACCTTAAAGTGTATGTCCACCTAGGTGTATCATTTACGTACTGTGTGATACATTACAATACATTCCTTATCTTGCATTGATTTGGAGTTTAATCTTGTTGTCATGACCTCATAGATGGAGAAGAGGATCTCTCATTCCTCTTGTCCTCCTCGGCCAGTCATCAGGGACCCCCTGGAAGGCTCCCCAACATTCTAAGGATAGCCCCCAATTAAAGGAGTTAGCCATTTGTCTCATATTGATGACCTCTCCTCAAAATAGGTGATCAATATCAGATCGGTGGGGATTCAACTCCCGGCACCGCTGCTGATTAGCCACTTGATGAGACCGCAGCACTCGTGCAAGTGCTATGTTCTCTTCACTGTTTACCGGCTCGCTGTTGACACTGCAGTGGCGAGCAGTATAATTACAACTCTGCCTTCCCATTCCCTTGAAGGGGACGATGTGTAAATACAACTGCTCCGCCCCATTCAAGTGACTGGGATGGAGATGTAATTACACTGCTCTGCCACTGCAGTGTCAACAGCAAGCAGGTAAACAGTGAAGAAAATACAACCATCTGATATTGATTACCTATCCTGAGGATAGGTCATTAATATGGGAAAACCAGATTACCCCTTTAAGTGATTCAATGTGGACCCCGCCCCCTAATGATTTTCAGGCTCAAATTAATGATTCTGTGGGCAAAATTTCCATCTCCACTAATTCCATGGTGCATGAGAAAAATAACAGCAATATAGAAAAAGGGTCCTAGCACTCTCAACTTGTAAACTTTATTCAAGTGTTGTATCACATACAATTTTTTGTAAGATGTGTTTTGGCCTGCCTCAACCTTTATACCTGTATACACACATAAGGCACTAGTATCACATATATAAGTATAAACAAACACGTTTTTCCAGCTCACAATATCTTTTCCCGTGCACGGAACAGACCGGACCAGTCCTCACTTGAAACACAAAGAAAAAGAAGTTCCAGCATTCAGGATAAAACCTAGATGTTTTCTTTATTCATAATGGTCACAATTCACATACATGGACAGCTTCTCCCTCCACCGTTAGGTTGACATGTTTCAGACTTATTAGTCCTTACTCGTCCTTACTTAGTCCTTATTAATGTACATAATAGAAGTACGGTAGGACTTTGCACTTATGCATTTGAGAAAGTAACATTGCCACCCAGAGGTGGCAACAGCAAACAGAAGGTTTTACTACGTGAAGCCTTCTGGATTCTGAGACTAAACACCCGTTATCCTATAGGATTAAATTTAAAAAAGAAATTAATGTATTTATATTAATGAGTAACTTTTAGGAAGGTGAGATTATCCCGCAAAAGGTGTTTTTTTTCCGTTTACGGGCCGTTTTTTGCGTCCCGTATATGGTCCGTATACGGAACCATTCACTTCAATGGTTCCGCAAAAAAAAGGAATGTACTACGTATGCATTTTGTTTCCGTATTTCCGTTGAAAGATAGAACATGTTCTATTATTGCCCGCAAATCACGTTCCGTGGCTCCATTCAAGTCAATGGGTTCACAAAAAAAGGAACACATACAGAAATGCATCCGTATGTCTTCCGTATCCTTTCTGTTTTTGCGGAACCATCTATTCAAAATGTTATGCCCAGCCCAATTTTTTCTATGTAATTACTGTATACTGTATATACCATACGGAAAAATGGAACGGAAAAACGGAACAGAAACACAACGGAAACAAAAAACTGAACAATGGATCCTTGAAAAACGGACTGCAAAACACCGAAAAAGCCATACGGTCGTGTGAAAGAGGCCTTATTTTGCAGGTCTGTAAACAGGTCTGTACTAAGGGTACTTTCACACTAGTGTAAAAGTTTTCCGGTATTGAGTTCCATCCTAGCGGCTTAATACTGGAAATCAAATGATCAATTTTGTCCTAATGCATTCTGAATGGAAAGCAATCTGTTCGGTATGCATCAGGATGTCTTCAGTTCAGTCACTTTTACGTTTTTTTGGGGGACGGAGAAATTACAGCAGCATTCTGCTGTATTTTCTCCGGCCAAAATTCCGGAACACTTGCCTGAATGCCGGATTCGGCATTCATTTCCATTGAAATATATTAATGCCGGATCCGGTATCAAGTGTTCCGGTAAAACAGATCCGGTTTCCAGAACCTTTAAAAATGTGAAAAATAATAAATAACGTATCCGTTTTTCCGGATGACACTGGAAAAAACTCCAGTATTGCAATGCATTTGTCAGACTGATCAGGATCCTGATCTGTCTGCAAATGACATGTGTTTGCATACAGTTTACATATTCTGACCACCATACCTTTTTTATATTCACTTCTAAAGAGCTGTGTGAGGGCTTATTTTTTGCAGGGTTATTTGTGTTTTTATTGATACCATCCGGGGCATGTAAGATTTTTTGGTCACTAATACATTACAAGATGTCAGTGCCATGACCCCTTTTAACAATTTCTGTAAAAGTTAGAAGCCTTCCAACGTCCTAAAAAATAAATTGATGCTTACAAAATGATTACAACATACAGTAGACATAAATGTTAGTTCTACCAAAATTTACCACTAACATAAAGTACAATGTGTCATGAAAACACCACCGGCAGGCTGTTCCGTTCGGTGAACAGCCTGTCTGATCCATCCTGCCGCTAGTGACCTTGTGCCCCCGGACTGCGGCTCCGTCCCCATTGACTATAATGGAGGCAGTGTGGAGTTCCGGGAAGGCGAGAGGCTGCCGGAATAAATGTCGGACATGTCCATCTACGTAGTTTTATTCCGGCAACCTCTCTCCGTGCGCTGCCGTGCCTCGCCAGAACTCCGCCCCCACCCCCATTATAGTCAATGGGGACGGAGCGGCAGTCCGGAGGCATATGGTCACTAGCGGCAGGACAGATTCGACAGGCTGTTCACCCGACGAAACAGCCTGCCAGAGGTCCGTGCCGCTAGTGTGAAAGTAGCCTTAGAGCCGCACCTGGTTTTGGCTCAAAATCACTGATGGAAATCACTGACCAAACACTGACGTATGAATGAGGCTTTAGGGTACATTATTGGTGCACCAAGGTGCATTTAGGCCACACTCTATTTCCTAATTTCTAAAGAAGCCACACACCTTTGTCAGATGAGGCGTAAAATGCTTACAAAAGAGTGTAAAATCTGCCCATCTGTGTTTTATATGTCCAGCACCCACCCTGGAAGATGATGGTGCTATAACATAATATCATATTGTATAGTAATATAATAATAATAATAATAATTGTTCTCAAATAGAAGTGTTGTAAACATGTCTGTTTTCTCCTGCCAGTGTGCCACTTTTCACCTTTAGATGTTACAGGACAGCTGCATAAGGATGTTCTCCTGCCATGTACAGTCACCTACAAGGAGCAGTTTGATTACAGTCACACTGTAATTCACTGGCAGCGATCAGAAAATGATGATGTGGTCCATAGTTTCTATGATGGCTCGAGCCAGTTTGCTTATCAAGCCGATTCCTATCGAGGTAGAACAGAGATGTTTTATGACTTATTGCCTTCGGGTAATTTGTCATTGCTTTTGAAGAACCTGCTAATGTCAGATGCTGGATCGTACGCTTGTCACAGCATACTAAAGTCTTCAGGATTCACCATGCAATATGTGATCCTTAGAGTTGAAGGTAATCTTTAATTAGTTACCCTTACAAATGCTAAAAGTAGAGAAGATACTTTATTAATCTCTGCAGCAGCTCCAATACATATACAAAGCAGTAACAGACCCCATAACAAATTACTCATAATGAAATAACAAATACATATAAAGTAATACATAATAACGTAGTAGAACATAACCTCACTCACCATGCTCATTATACACCCAAAATGACCTATTATAATACAAATACGGCTCACTTATTAAAGAGAAAGTATCGCCTATATTTCTTTGCTAGTAGCCAGATGCTGAAACATATTCATTTTTTCTAATCCATTTTCAGTTTCCAATTGTAGATTGCTTTTTGTGGCTGCTGTGAATTAACAGATTCATCTTTTGCTGGCAATGCTTCTTTGAAAATACCTTACTATGAAATATTTCATGACAATGTTTTTATTTCACTTTAAGAGAGAAGTGATGACCAGATTGAAGAATATAAGTTTCTATCCAAAGCAAGAATTGCCATTTGTCTCGTCAGTGTGGCTTTCATTTGGGGCTTTGGTCTCCTGCTATTTGTTAAACTAAGACAAACAAGAAATGAAAAAGATGAAGGTGAACAGAATACTTTACATCTTATACAATGGAAAAATAAAAAGCTGATTTTCTTAGTTATTGAGTTTCATTAAAGGGAATCTGTCAGCTCTAAAATACTTCCAAACTAGAGTTAGTGGTGTAAAGTGGAGAGGAGTCAGGTTATGTCATTTTTATCTTCATACTCTGTGCTCCCACAAACCAGCAGCCTCTGAGTACTCTCTATCATGTGCGTGAGCTCAGAAGTCCTCTCCATTATGTGCCTGAGCTCAGGAGTCCTCTCCATTATGTGTGTGAGCTCAGGAGTCCTCTCCATTATGTGCCTGAGCTCAGGAGTCCTCTCCGTTATGTGTGTGAGCTCAGGAGTCCTCTCCATTATGTGTGTGAGCTCAGGAGTCCTCTCCATTATGTGCCCGAGCTCAGGAGTCCTCTCCATTATGTATGTGAGCTCAGGAGTCCTCTCCATTATGTGTGTGAGCTCAGGAGTCCTCATCATCATGTGTGTGAGCTCAGGAGTCCTCTCCCTTATGTACCTGAGCTCAGGAGTCCTCTCCCTTATGTACCTGAGTTCAGGAGTCATCTCCATTATGTGTGAGAGCTCAGGAGTCCTCTCCATTATGTGTGTGAGCTCAGGAGTCCTCTCCATTATGTGCCTGAGCTCAGAAGTCCACTCCATTATGTGCCTGCGCTCAGGAGTCCTCTCCATTATGTGCCTGAGCTCAGGAGTCCTCTCCATTATGTGCCTGAGCTCAGGAGTCCTCTCCATTATGTGTGTGAGCTCAGGAGTCCTCTCCATTATGTGTGTGAGCTCAGGAGTCCTCTCCATTATGTGTGTGAGCTCAGGAGTCCTCTTCATTATGTGTGTGAGCTCAGGAGTCCTCTTCATTATGTGTGTGAGCTCAGGAGTCCTCTCCCTTATGTACCTGAGCTCAGGAGTCCTCTCCATTATGTGCCTGAGTTCAGGACTCCTCTCCATTATGTGCCTGAGCTCAGGAGTCCTCTCCATTATGTGCCTGAGCTCAGGAGTCCTCTCCATTATGTGCGTGAGCTCAGGAGTCCTCTCCATTATGTGTGTGAGCTCAGGAGTCCTCTCCATTATGTGTGTGAGCTCAGGAGTCCTCTTCATTATGTGTGTGAGCTCAGGAGTCCTCTTCATTATGTGTGTGAGCTCAGGAGTCCTCTCCCTTATGTACCTGAGCTCAGGAGTCCTCTCCATTATGTGCCTGAGTTCAGGAGTCCTCTCAATGTATTTTACTGCTGATTTGTGGGGAGCACAGGGCCAGAATGGAAGTGAGTATGTAGATAAAAAATACATAATCAGCATCACTTACACTATACAACACTCACTAGTTTAATTTGGGCTGAAAATGCAAAACTGGCATAGTGTTATTGATAATGACAATAAATGTAATTATTCATTGTGCAATCAGGGGCACACCATTCAGTGACAATATACTGATGAGGGGAATTTTAAAAATCAGGAATTCAGATCGTCTTACAGAGTAGCTATAGGTGGCACCAGAGGGACAAGTTTCAGTAATTTTTTATTGTAGAATTGTGTATAGTCATGAAACTAGAATTCATAGGGCCCCATAGCAAAATGAAATTGTCCTCCACCACTTTGTTAGGAAACTGATATGGCAGCACAGAAAGCAATAATAAGAGGTTTGGTAATAGCTTTAGTAAGGCTTTTGATACTGTCCCACATAGAAGGCTTATCATTAATAAATTGCAGTCTTTGGGCGTGGACTCCCATATTGTTGAATGGATTAGGCAGTGGCTGAGGGACAGGCAACAGAGGGTTGTAGTCAATGGAGTATATTCAGACCATGGTCTTGTTAGCAGTGGGGTACCTCAGGGATCTGTTCTGGGACCCATATTGCTTAATATCTTTATCAGCGAAATTGCAGAAGGCCTCGATGGTAAGGTGTGTCTTTTTGCCAATGACACAAAGATTTGTAACAGGGTTGATGTTCCTGGAGGGATACACCAAATGGAAAAGGATTTAGGAAAACTAGAGGAATGGTCAAAAATCTGGCAACTAAAATTTAATGTTGATAAGTGCAAGATAATGCACCTGGAGTGTAAAAACCCAAGGGCAGAATATAAAATCAGTGATACAGTCCTAACCTCAGTATCTGAGGAAAGGGATTTACGGGTCATTATTTCAGAAGACTTAAAGGTAGGCAGACAATGTCATAGAGCAGCAGGAAATGCTAGCAGAATGCTTGGTGTATAGAAACTATTAAATATATAAAGGGAATCAACAAGGTAAAAGAGGAGAGAATATTTAAAAGAAGAAAAACTGCTACAAGAGGACATAGTTTTAAATTAGAGGGGCAAAGGTTTAAAAGTAATATCAGGAAGTATTACTTTACTGAGAGAGTAGTGGATGCATGGAATAGCCTTCCTGCAGAAGTGGTAGCTGCATATACAGTGAAGGAGTTTAAGCATGCATGGGATAGGCATAAGGCCATCCTTCATATAAGATAGGGCCAGGGGCAATTCATAGTATTCACTATATTGGGCAGAGTAGATGGGCCAAATGGTTCTTATCTGCCGACACATTCTATGTTTCTATTATATATATATATATATATATACACTCACCTAAAGAATTATTAGGAACACCTGTTCTATTTCTCATTAATGCGATTATCTAGTCAACCAATCACATGGCAGTTGCTTCAATGCAAGTAGGGTGGTCCTGGTCAAGACAATCTCCTGAACTCCAAACTGAATGTCAGAATGGGAAAGAAAGGTGATTTAAGCAATTTTGAACGTGACATGGTTGTTGGTGCCAGACGGGCCGGTCTGAGTATTTCACAATCTGCTCAGTTACTGGGATTTTCACTCACAACCATTTCTAGGGTTTACAAAGAATGGTGTGAAAAGGGAAAAACATCCAGTATGCGGCAGTCCTGTGGGCGAAAATGCCTTGTTGATGCTAGAGGTCAGAGGAGAATGGGCCGACTGATTCAAGCTGATAGAAGAGCAACGTTGACTGAAATAACCACTCGTTACAACCGAGGTATGCAGCAAAGCATTTGTGAAGCCACAACACGCACAACCTCGAGGCGGATGGGCTACAACAGCAGAAGACCCCACCGGGTACCACTCATCTCCACTACAAATAGGAAAAAGAGGCTACAATTTGCACAAGCTCACCAAAATTGGACTGTTGAAGACTGGAAAAATGGCTTCTTGAACATGACAATGAGTTCACTGTACTAAAATGGCCCCCACAGTCACCAGATCTCAACCCAATGAAGCATCTTTGGGATGTGGTGGAACGGGAGCTTCATTCCCTGGATGTGCATCCCTCAAATCTCCATCAACTGCAAGATGTTATCCTATCAATATGGGCCAACATTTCTAAAAAAAATGCTATCAGCACCTTGTTGAATCAATGCCACGTAGAATTAAGGCAGTTCTGAAGGCAAAAGGGGGTCCAACACCGTATTAGTATGGTGTTCCTAATAATTCTTTAGGTGAGTGTATATATACAGTACAGACTGAAAATATGTCATATTCTAGGTTCTTCAAAGTAGCCACCTTTTGCTTTGATTACTGCTTTGCACACTCTTGGCATTCTCTTGATGAGCTTCAAGAGGTAGTCACCTGAAATGGTCTTCCAACAGTCTTGAAGGAGTTCCCAGAGATGCTTAACAGTTGTTGGCCCTTTTGCCTTCACTCTGCGGTCCAGCTCACCCCAATGTCGCAGTGTAGTTGTGGCCTATGTGTCGTGAGACATATTGTCAAGTAACACATGTCGTCATGTAGCCCTAGCCTAAAGCTGACCTACAGCAGTAAAGAAAAATGCCTGTGTTGTTATGGAAACCTGGAGTAAAACTGTGCGTATGTGTAGACTAAGAGGCTGATAAGGGACATATGACCGTGTGTATGGCAGTTGGGATTTGAAGAGAAAGACTTGCAGGGTTGTATTGGCTAATGCAGATCATTTTTTGGGAATATCTCTGGAACTGTACGTTCTAGAGAGCTGAGACCCAGTCTAAAAGCTTCCCGGACACCTGGTGTACCTATTCGCCAAATGTGGTGAAAATGGGTTCAGTTGTTTGGTCGCACATAAAGAACAGACAGACAGAAACAAATTTTTATATATATAAGATATATATATATATGTATATAAAAGAACCCACGTAGTGGTGCCAGAAAGCCACCAACTTGTTATTCTCTACAAAAAATGTTTTTGCAACTGAGAGGGCCCTCACAATCCCTGGACCCCAAAGCTGCTGCTATGGTTCTAGTTACACCAGTATGTGTCATGTGTGTTGGAGTTCTAGTGTGTTTCTACTGGGGTTTGGACAGCCATATGCCAGCAATTTATAAGATGGAAAGAACCAAAAAAGTGCAGCAGTAATTCTTACACATTGTCCAGGTAGAGAAGCCAGGTCCCCGCGGTTTCTGTGCTTCATGCCTTTGTTGCTTTAAGGATCTGTCACCTCTCCTGAAATGTCTGTTAACTACTTGCATCCTCCATTTAATAACCATTCTGGAAAACCCATTCTTATGACTGTGTTGTGTCATTCTTTTATTATTCCTGCTAGAAATGATGAATTTTAGATGTTAGAAGTTTGCAGTGATGGTCCAGCTGGGTGTTACTAGTTGGGGGCATGTCCCTGCACAGTCTGACACTGGCAGTACTGTTTGGATAGTGTCAGACTATGCAGGGATAACCTCCCCCAACTGGTAACACCAAGCTGGACCTTCATTGCAGAATGCTAGTCATTTATTCATAACTTCTAGCAGGAATAATAAAGGAATGCCACACCATGGAGTCATGAGTAGATGTTCCAGAATTGTTATTACATAGGGAATGCAAGTAACTATAAAAACAGACTTGTCAGGAGCGGTGACAGGTCCTCTTTAATATTTAGTACAAGACTTCCAGTTGGTGCTGTTAGGCATATAGCCATGTAGTGTATAGAAAACCAAAGGAGGCAGAGCCGGAGCTGTGGAAAGATTTAGCATACTGAACAGATTTATTAAGGACTTACATCTGATAATGGGGCAATGGGAATATTTATATTTTATCTAGGTTACTTTTATATAAATTGCACCAACATATTCTGTAGCTCGGAACATATATTGTCATTTTACTCATAACACATATTAAATTCTTTATATCTCATACACACTTTTTATTTTATGCACTTATATAGCGCTGCTATATTCCGCAGCTCTTTACAGACATTATCATCACATTGTCCCCAATGGGGCTCACTATCTAAGTTCCCTATCAGTATGTCTTTGGAGTGAGGGAGGAAACTGGATGAAATCCACACAAACAAGGGGAGGACATAAAAACTCCATGCAGGTGTCCTTGGTCAGATTCAAAGCCAGGACCCCAGCGCTGCAAGGTACCAGTTCTAACCACTGAGCCACCGTGCTGCCCACACTAGGGTATATTAACCTATCATTATGCTTTTGGAGTTGTGGGAAAAAATCGACTACCCACAGTTTACTTATAAACAATACCCCCTGCTGCTTGTAAATGGTAATGATAATGGGAAGTATACTGTATGTTGGGGAATGGATTCTAAAGCCTGTATTACATTGGCAGATTTTCTGCCAGATGATCATTAACAATCGTTCATAGTAGCGCTCGTTAGTGATGATCTGGCAGTGTAATACTGCCGCCGGTTAACCGATGAATGAGCAAACACTCGTTCATCAAGCAATTCCAAATCTTTTGACAGGTTTAAAAATCACGTTTGCAGGGGGCAAATTGTGGTGTCTAATCACGATCTGCCGGCAAACAATGATTCAGTATAGGGAAGAGCGATGGCATAGCGGTCATTCCTCCCCATACTGAGGAGGAAATCACTGCATGTAATACCAGTGGTCTCCTCCACTAGCGAGCAGGCGATTGCCGGAAAGGAACGCTTCCCTCCTGACAATCTCTGGCAGAATCAGCCTGTGTAATACAGTCTTAAGACTGGTATTGCAGTGTTGTAATTGTATACAGAATAAATCAATGTCAGTAACAGTATGTATATCTCTTTTCTTGCAGAAACTATGTCCCTCATAAACAACCCATCAGGTAACATACTGTAAGCTGTAGATACTGTATTTCAGTTCAAAGGACAATAAGATTCATATAAGCTGTACTGTACATAACTCATGTGACTTTTCTGTTAAAGGGGTTGTCTGATCATGACAACCCCTTTTAGGTATTAACCTTGTCCACTAACTGAGGCAACCAGCAACCAGCTGTTATTAAAAGAGAAAGTTGTGGCCAGCGATCCATTTATCCAGGAGGGACTATTTAAGTGAATGGCCATGCAATTAATACAGGGATTGGCCTCGGCCATCAGAGCAGGAACGGCTAATAATTAGCAGCTGCACTGGCTCATAGAGGAAGGTCCGGACTGGCATATGGAAGTGGGTGGTCTTGGTGATACTCCCTCTTTAACATAGAACTTCTTTTGACTGGGAAATTCCCACCACAAATATGTTTAGTATAACCCATCAATGTCATTCATTAGTTAAGTATTCTACTTCTTTTTTGAGCTGTACCCTGAGATGTAATTCCAGGGATAAAATATGGAAATTCAGCTTTTGGTCCCAGATCTTGGGCTCCCTCATACCCTTAATGGGAATGTGTCATCAGGAAATGACCTCTTGTTTAAATCATGTTTTTATTTAAAGGATATTTTTTAACATTTTTGGCAATTTTAATTTTCTATGTCACTATATTTTAAAAATGTCCTAAAATTGTGCAGTTTTTGGCAGGGCTGTGGAGTCGGAGTCGAGGAGTCGGAGGCACTTTTGGGTACCTGGAGTCGGAGTTGGCAAAAATGAACCGACTCCGACGACTCCTAAATTTAAATTGGAATAAAAAAAAAAAGCAAGTTTAAATGTCCCAATTCACAAAAAGTTATAATTAAGTACTTCTCTACTGTAGGCCAATGCATGCAGTGTGTCACGTTACCGCAAAACGAACACTATATGCTTCACTATATGGCACGCAACGCACAGTTAAGGAGCGGCAATACTTACTTAGTCCTTACTTTTTCGATTCCTTAGTCCTTAATCCTGCAGGATAGTTTGGTCTATAGTTTGGTTCCTTTAATCCGCCAGACGCGTTTCGAGGTGTCCTCACCTCTTCCTCAGTGGCATTAAGAATTAAATTAATGATTCTTAATGCCACTGAGGAAGAGGTGAGGACACCTCGAAACGCGTCTGGCGGATTAAAGGAACCAAACTATAGACCAAACCATCCTGCAGGATTAAGGACTAAGGAATCGAAAAAGTAAGGACTATACAAGATTTCCAACAACTTCAACTTTCTTCCATTTGATACCAAGAGATACTGACAGCTGAATGAAACCAATATATCGCAGAGACAAGTGCTCTAGACTTGGGTGAGTCAGCATAACTGTGAGAGGGACGCCTACACAGCAAGCATAATCAAATTTTATAACAAGATTATCTACACTAAATTATTTATTCGAAAACCAGCCATTGATGAATTATAACTGCACTATTCTATTGCGAATATCAGATCTCTATTTGGTACAACTCAAGGAAATATATGGAGGAATCATTGATTGAAAATAGAGCAACTATAATATAATATAGTACGAACATTTATTTTCAATTGATTCAATATTTGGAACATGTTGGACTATCTATACGAATAAGACAACAAGTACTCTTAGCGAATCTTTAAATATATATTCATATAATATCTGGAAAGTACACAAGAAATATTCCAAAGACATTTCATCTGCTATCTAACATCCGAATTTTTTATCCGATTATTCAAGTGATTTTTTATTGTATTATAAATTGACTCTACCACATTTATCTATTTTATATATATTAATATATGGTTATTAACATTCTATATTGTGTGCATAATTCATATATATTGTCATCTACCCTTTTTTTCATTTTAAATTTATTGTTTTATCATTTTAAAATATTTTTTAAATACTAATAAATGTGTTATACATGTGTGAAATACAGATGGTGAAGTGCCTGCTGATTATTTTATATTTACATACCTGTTAAGAGATTGGGTGAATCACTTGCAGCAGAGCACCATTACCGTGGTGTCAAATAGAGTGAGCCACTATAATCTATAATTTGAAATTGGAAAGAAACAAAATGTTGACCTACAAAAGTAGTAACCAGGGCAGGCTGTTAGCGGTACTAGGAGGCACGAAGGATAAAAAGGTTTTAACTAACTGAAAGTTTTGAACTACTGTAACTGCAACAATTAAATATATCTACTAATTATGTTGATTTGCTCCAACTGGTCCTCATGTACTGACTAGTGATGAGCGGCAGGGGCAATATTCTAATTTGCAATATTTCGTGAATATTTGGGCGAATATTAGTCATAAATTATAAATGATATTCTTGATTGCAAAAATCGGCCATGTAATCCGCGCGCAATACAGGCGTGGGTCACTGTTGCTACATTTTTCAAGCTGCTAGAAGTTTCCTGAGACTGGAGAAAAGGGTTGGCACGGCAGAACATTACAATAGCTTTATATGCAGATATATTCAATATATTTGTGATTGTGAAAATCGGCAATTAATGATAGGCATATTTTGGCGCAATACGTGCAACTTTGCATTTTAGCAGGTCTGACTACATACAGCCAGGTCCATAAATATTGGGACATCAACACAATTCTAACATTTTTGGCTGAATACACCACCACAATGGATTTGAAATAAAACTAACAAGATGTGCTTTAACTGCAGACTGTCAACTTTAATTTGAGGGTATTTACATTCAAATCAGGTGAACGGTGTAGGAATTACAACAGTTTGCATATGTGCCTCCCACTTATTAAGGGACCAAAAGTAATGCGACAGTTGGCGTCTCAGCTGTTCCATGGCCAGGTGTGTGTTATTCCCTCATTATCCCAATTACAATGAGCAGATAAAAGGTCCAGAGTTCATTTCAAGTGTGCTATTTGCATTTCGAATCTGTTGCTGTCAACTCTCAAGATGAGATCCAAAGAGCTGTCACTATCAGTGAAGCAAGCTGAAAAAAATAAAAATAATAATCCATCAGAGAGATAGCAAAAACATTAGGCGTGGCCAAAACAACTGTTAGGACCATCCTTAAAAAGAAGGAACACACCGGTGAGCTCAGCAACACCAAAAACCCCAGAAGACCACGGAAAACAACTGTGGTGGATGACCGAAGAATTCTTTACCTGGTGAAGAAAACACCCTTCACAACAGAAATGGGAGTGAGACAAAACATTTTTTGAGCATTCAATTTAATGAAAACAACGAATAAACTGAAACAGGCTGTTTTTCAGCTGATCAAATGTTTAGGACCACACCTCCAAAAGAAAAATGAAATCCCCCCAAAACAGAAATCCAACTTAGAAACATGAACTCAGTAATGAGTAGCTCCGCCGTTATTGTTTATCACTTCAAAAATTCTTTCGGCAAGCTTGATGCAAGCGTTTCCATTAGGTGAGTGGGAACATTTCTCCAAGTAGTGAACACGGCCGCACGAAGGCCATCTACTGTCTGGAACAGTTGTCCATTTTTGTAAACTTCCCCTGCCATCCATCCCCAAAGGTTCTCAATTGGATTTAGATCAGGGGAACACGCAGGATGGGCCAAAAGAGTGATGTTATTCTCCTGGAAGAGGTCCCTTGTCCTGCAGGCATTGTGTACTGTAGCGTTGTCCTGTTGAAAAACCCAGTCGTTACCACACAGACGAAGGCCCTCAGTCATGAGGAATGCTCTCTGCAACATCTGGACATAGCCAGTGGCTGTTTGACGCCCCTGCACTTCCTGAAGCTCCATTGTTCCACTGAAGGAAAAAGCACCCCAGACCATTATGGCGCCCCCTCCCATATGGCGAGTAGAAAACATCTCAGGTGCGATCTGCTTGTCATGCCAGTAAAGTTGGAAACCATCAGGACCACCAAGGTAAAAAAAATTCTCATCAGAGAATAAAACTTTCTTCCACCTTTGAATGTCCCATGTTTGGTGCTCTCTTGCAAAGTCTGTGGCGTTCAAGGAGACAAGGTCTTTGAAGAGGTTTTTTGTTTTTGAAGCCCTTCAGTCTCAGATGCCGTCTGATGGTTATGGGGCTTCAGTCAGCACCAGTAAGGACCTTAATTTGGGTCGTGAATCGTCCAGTGTCTTGACGGATAGCCAATTGGATCCTCCGGCTCAGTGCTGATGACATTTTTTTGGGTCTTCCACCTGACTTTTTTGTTCCATAACCCTCAGGATCATTTAGGAAATTCCAAATGACTGTCTTACTGCGTCCCACCTCAGCAGCGATGGCGCGCTGTGAGAGACCCTGCTTATGCAGTTCAACAACCCGACCACGTTCAAAAAGGGAGTGTTTTTGCTTTTGCCATCACAACGTGTGACTACCTGACAGAGAATGACAATGAATCCACATCTTTGCACAGATTTGGCCTTTTAAAGGCATGTGGTCCTAAAATTTTGATCAGCTGAAAAACAGCCTGTTTCAATTTAATCGTTATTTTCAATTAATTGAATGCTCAAAAAATGTTTTGTAACATAGTAACATAGTAACATAGTACATAAGGCCGAAAAAAGACATTTGTCCATCCAGTTCGTCCTGTTATCCTGCAAGTTGATCCAGAGGAAGGCAAAAAACCCCTGTGAGGTAGAAGCCAATTTTCCTCACTTTAGGGGAATAAAAATTCCTTCCCGACTCCAATCAGGCAATCAGAATAAATCCCTGGATCACTTGTCTCACTCTTATTTCTTCTTGTTGCATGTTGAAGCTCTACTTGGAACCTTGTTAAGATCCAACAATGTAAAATATGATTTTTTGCTATTTTTCAAGTGGTCTTAAACTTTTGATCAGGACTGTATTTATACACTGCCCGTCCAAAAAAAAAAGTCGCCACAAAAATATTTTGTTGGACCGCCTTTAGCTTTGATTACGGCATGCATTCACTGTGGCATTGTTTCGATAAGCTTCTGCAATGTCACAAGATTTATTTCCATCCAGTGTTGCATACATTTTTCACCAAGATCTTGCATTGATGATGGTAGAGTCTGACTGCTGCGCAGAGTTTTCTCCAGCACATCCGAATGATTCTCAATGAGGTTAAGGTCTGGACACTGTGGTGGACAATCCATGTGTGAAAATGATGTCTCATGCTCCCTGAATCACTCATTAACAATTTGAGCCTGATGAATCCTGGCATTGTCATCTTGGAATATGCCTGTGCCATCAGGGAAGAAAAAATCCATTCATGAATAACTGTCAAGGAACCATGAACCAGACGTACAACAAGAGATACGTGGAAATAAGAAGGCTTTATTGCAAATCAAGCTGTAAGCAAAAGTCCAAACGGATGGCTAAACCGGAGCAGGGTCTTGCGAAGCCAGAGGACAGGAACCAGAAGGGTAGTCAGACGAAGCCAGGATCAGGAACCAGAAGGGTAGTCAGACGAAGCCAGGATCAGGAACCAGCGGGGTAGTCAGACGAGGCCAGGATCAGGAACCAGAAGCAGCAGCAGTCTTAGAAGCATGTGCACACAGGAGGACCAAGCAAGGAACTGAAGCCACAGACCTCCTATATATATGAGCTAGGCATCCAGCTCCTCCCAGTGGGAAGGAGAAGCCGCAGGGTGGGAGGCTACAAGAAACCCAGAAACCAAGATGGCCGCCAGCACATGTCAAACGAAGGAGAACAGCAAGAAGGTAAGACCATGACAGTACCTCCCCCTCAAGGGCCCCTCCTCCGCGGGGTAAGGAACGGTTTCTGAGGGAAGCGTGCGTGGAAGGCTCGGAGCAAGGCAGGAGCATGGACATCTGCGGAGGGAACCCAGGAACGCTCCTCTGGACCATAACCACGCCAATGGACCAAAAACTGCAACCGACCGCGGACCAGGCGTGAGTCCAGGATATTGCTCACCTCATACTCCTCACGATTGCCCACTTGGACCGGACGAGGCCGAGGAACCGAGGAAGTGAAACGATTACACACCAATGGCTTCAACAGGGAGACATGAAACACGTTGGAGATCCGCATGCCAGGAGGAAGCGCAAGGGCATAGGCTACCGGGTTTACCCTGCGAAGCACTCGGAAGGGACCAACAAAGCGAGGCGCCAGCTTGGGAGTGGGCACTCGAAGGTTGAGGTTGCGGGTGGACAACCATACACGGTCTCCGACCTGGTAGGAAGGAGCGGGCGCTCGTCTGCGATCAGCCTGGAGTCTCTGGCGCTGCGCAGAGACCTCAAGGGACCTCTGGATCTGTACCCAAGAAGCACGTAGGACTGGAAAGGTGATCCTCCACAGCCGGAATATCCTGGGGAGAGAATACCTCCGGTAACACGGCAGGTTGGAACCCATAATTGGCCATGAAGGGAGACGTCCCAGAGGAAGAGTTCACCGCCGTGTTCCTGGCAAACTCAGCCCAAGGCAGGAGGTCAACCCAATTGTCTTGGTGATCGGAGACATAGCAACGAAGGAATTGCTCCAAGGCCTGATTGGATCGTTCAGCGGCCCCATTGGACTGAGGGTGGTAGGCCGAGGAGAAAGAGAGATGAATCCCCAACTGGGAGCAAAAGGCGCGCCAGAACCTGGACACAAACTGACTCCCCCGATCCGACACAATCTCCTTGGGCAAACCGTGCAACCGGAAGACCTCTCTGGCGAAAATCGTGGCCAACTCTTGTGCAAAGGGTAACTTCTTGAGAGGAACACAGTGGTACATTTTGGAAAACCGATCCACAATCATGAGAATGACCGTATGGCCTCGGGATGCAGGGAGGTCCACAATGAAATCCATCCCCAGGTGTGACCATGGGCGCTCCCCGGTGGCTATGGGTTGCAAAAGGCCCAACGGAAGGTGCCGAGGGGACTTACTCTGGGCACAAACGGAGCATGCCGCTACATATGCGGCGATGTCGGAACGTAGAGAAGGCCACCAGAACAGACGTGAAACAGCCCAGGACAGCTGATTCTTTCCAGGATGCCCCGCGGCCTTGGAGTTATGGTAGGTTCGCAACAACCGAGTGCGCAACTCCTCAGGCACAAAACATCTGCCGTTGGGTCTCCCAGAGGGAGCACCAGATTGAGCCGCCAAAATCTGCTCACCCAGGGGAGAGGTCAGGCTGGTGCGAATGGCGGCCAGGATCTGATTCGGAGGTATGACCGAAGTCGGAATCGACTCCTCCCCGGACAGCTCGGAGTACTGCCGTGATAAGGCATCCGCTCTGATGTTCTTGGAACCGGGTAGGTAGGAGACCACGTAATTAAAACGTGACAAGAACAGAGCCCATCTGGCCTGACGTGGTGTCAATCTCTTGGCCTCAGAAAGGTAGGTCAGATTCTTGTGGTCCGTCAGGATGAGAACCGGAACCACCGAACCCTCGAGCAAGTGCCTCCATTCTTTAAGGGCCTGCACGATGGCCAATAACTCCCTGTCACCAATCTGATAGTTGCACTCCGCGGAAGACAGTTTCCGGGAGTAAAACCCACAAGGAAGCAGAGGACCCTCTGGTGTTCTACGCTGAGACAGAAGGGCGCCTACTCCCGTCTCAGACGCGTCCACCTCGAGGACAAAGGGCAACCCAGGGTTGGGATGCGACAGAATCGGAGCCGACACAAAGGCGGACTTTAGAGCCTCAAAAGCTCGGATGGCCTCGAGCGGCCAGACCTGGAAATTACTGCCCTTCCTGGTCAGATCCGTGAGAGGCTTGGCTAGCATAGAAAAGTCCCTGATGAACTTCCGATAATAATTGGCGAAGCCCAAAAAGCGCTGCAGGGCACGAAGACCACTGGGCTGGGGCCACTGTAAGACAGCCGAAACCTTCTCAGGATCCATGGAGAACCCCTCAGCGGAAATGATGTAACCTAAGAAGGTTACCTGGGATCGGTGAAATTCGCATTTCTCAAGCTTACCGAACAGCCTGTTCTCTCGTAACCGTTGCAACACTCGTCTGACATCCATAATGTGGGCCTCCATGGATTCAGAATATACCAAGATGTCATCCAAATAGACCACCACACACTGCTGCAACAGGTCACGGAAAACATCGTTGATGAATTCCTGGAAGACTGCGGGCGCATTGCACAACCCAAAGGGCATAACCAAGGATTCATAATGACCGGTCCTGGTGTTAAACGCGGTCTTCCACTCATCGCCCGCCTTGATCCTTACCAGGTTATATGCCGCCCTCAGGTCGAGTTTGGTAAAGACCGTGGCCCCTTTGAGGCGATCGAACAGCTCGGAAATCAAGGGTATCGGGTAAGCGTTCTTGATCGTGATGCGATTGAGACCCCTGTAATCGATGCAAGGCCTCAACTCACCGCCCTTCTTTTTCACAAAGAAAAATCCAGCCCCTGCCGGGGACGAGGATTTGCGGATGTGTCCGCGTGAAAGCGCCTCCCTCACGTACTCCTCCATGGCCTCATTCTCCGCTACCGACAGTGGATAGACCTTGCCACGAGGAGGAACGGCACCAGATTGTAACTCTATGGCACAATCGTATGGGCGGTGCGGAGGTAGGGCAACCGCGCGCACCTTATCGAATACATCCCGGTACTCTTCGTATTCAGGAGGCAACAGAGAGTCCGAGGAAGTACACAGCAACTTGACAGGCCCATGGATGCAACTAGCCCCACACTGCGGTGACCACGAGAGGATCTCGGCCGATCTCCAATCGAAAGTCGGATTATGCTTCTGGAGCCAGGGGTACCCCAAGACCACCGAGTAGTGTGGAGACGAAATAACCTGGAGACAGACCGACTCTCTGTGAACGGCACCAATGGCTATCCCCACTGGAAGGGTCTCATGAGTCACGTGTGGCGGCAGAAGGGGTCTGCCGTCTATCGCCTCAAGAGCCAGTGGGGAACCTCGAGGCTGCAGAGGAATGGAATTGGCGGCAGCGAACACACTATCAATGAACAAACCACCAGCACCAGAGTCCACCAACGCCTGGGTCGTCACCGAGCCCCCGACCCAGGAGAGGACAACAGTGATCAGTGGTTTGTCAACACGGGAAACCGGGGACGAGGAGACTCCACCCAAGATCTGCCCCCGACAGGATCTCAGGTGCGAGCGTTTCCCGGACGGTTCGGACATGCCAACCGAAAATGCCCACCGAGACCACAGTACATGCATCGGCCCTCGCGTCTCCGGAGTACCCTCTCCCCCTCGGACAGGCGAGCAAACCCCAGCTGCATGGGTTCACCCCCAGACAAGTCATCCCCAGGAGGCGTGGGAGGAGAGGGAGGCACGGGTGGGACAGCAAACGTAGGCGCCAATCTGTTAGAAGACCTCCGCAGGCTCTCCTTAAAGGAAGGTCTCTCCCTGAGTCTGGTGTCAATCAAAATCAGGAAAGAAATAAGAGACTCGAGCTCCACTGGTAGGTCCTTAGCTGCAACCTCATCCTTCAAGGCATCCGAGAGACCATGAGAGAAAGCAGCGACCAGAGCCTCATTATTCCAGCCCACCTCTGCTGCCAGGGTACGAAACTCAATGGCGTATTCAGCTACGGATCGTGAACCCTGTCTGATGGACATAAGGAGCTTCGCAGCAGAGGCAGCACGAGCCGGCACATCGAATACCTTCCGAAGAGAAGCAACAAAACCGGAAAACTCGGCAACCACCGGATTGTTGTTCTCCCATAAAGGGCTGGCCCAGGCCAAGGCCTTGTCCGAGAGCAGCGAGATCAAGAAGCCCACCTTTGATCTCTCAGTAGGAAAGGCATGTGGCAGCAACTCGAAATAAATGCCCACCTGGTTAAGGAAACCTCGGCACTGAGTTGGCTCTCCCCCAAAGCGCTGTGGAAGGGGGGCAGAACCGGTCATACCCCGAGACACCGCAGGCGCAGCAACAGGTGTCGGGGTAGACTCTGGCGCAACAACCGGAGCGGCAGTAGGAGCGGGCCCAGGAGCGACAACCGACCCATCGGCAACGGAAGCGAAATGAGCCGTGCGTTCAAGCAGGGTTTGCAACGCCACAGCGAACCGACCCAACAGGTGATCCTGCTGATCAAGTCTGGCAACCAGCGTAGGTAGCGAGGATGGCCCTGTACCGTCAGAATTCATGGCTTGGTCCTAATGTCAAGGAACCATGAACCAGACGTACAACAAGAGATACGTGGAAATAAGAAGGCTTTATTGCAAATCAAGCTGTAAGCAAAAGTCCAAACGGATGGCTAAACCGGAGCAGGGTCTTGCGAAGCCAGAGGTCAGGAACCAGAAGGGTAGTCAGACGAAGCCAGGATCAGGAACCAGAAGGGTAGTCAGACGAAGCCAGGATCAGGAACCAGCGGGGTAGTCAGACGAGGCCAGGATCAGGAACCAGAAGCAGCAGCAGTCTTAGAAGCATGTGCACACAGGAGGACCAAGCAAGGAACTGAAGCCACAGACCTCCTATATATATGAGCTAGGCATCCAGCTCCTCCCAGTGGGAAGGAGAAGCCGCAGGGTGGGAGGCTACAAGAAACCCAGAAACCAAGATGGCCGCCAGCACATGTCAAACGAAGGAGAACAGCAAGAAGGTAAGACCATGACAATAACCTGGTCATTCAGTATGTTCAGGTAGTCAGCTGACCTCATTCTTGGAGCACATACTGTTGCTAGACCTGACCAACTGCAGCAACCCCAGATCATAACACTGCCCCCACAGGCTTGTACAGTAGGCACTAGGCATGATGGGTGCATCACTTCATCTGCCTCTCTTCTTACCCTGATGTGCCCATCACTCTGGAACAGGGTAAATCTTGATTAATCAGACCACATGACCTTCTTCCATTGCTCCCGAGTCCAATCTTTATGCTCCCTAGCAAATTTAAGACTTTTTTTCTGGTTTGCCTAACTGATTAGTGGTTTTCTTATGGCTATAAAGCTGTTCACTTCCGGTTCCGGCGCGCCGATGTGAAGACGGAGGCAGCTGAAGCTCCGTGCCCTTAATGTAAAACCGAGGGGACTTCGCCGTCTAATCGGAGCAACAAAGCTCTAGAATTATAGCCCGTGGTCGGGAGGTCACGGATGGAGAAATATCTGTTGAGAAACGGCTCCCCAGCACTTAACACGTCGCTCCCACAGCGTGACAAGGATTCAGCACGGCTGGAGCCAAATATGGCGGACGCAAAGAGGAGACCCACTCGCTCCTCATCACAGCCTCCTGCTTTACCAGCAAATGAGGTATCTACAATCCCCCTCCCTCAGACCCTTCCTCACTCACAGACCGCGGAAATCTCCTGCAAGGCATTAGCCATAGAGGTTGCGACACTTTTGGCGCCGGATATAAAGGCCTCCCTAGAAGCCACGGTCGCATCGTGTCTGAAGCAGATCCAAAGTGAGGTGGCCCAGCATACCCTCCAAATACAAGAGGTCGAACAAAGAGTGGGATTAATAGAAGATGAGCTGGAACGTGCACAGTCTTTACTGAAAGAATCCCTTCAATCAAATCAATCCCTGAGGAACAAGTTAGATGACTTGGAGAATCGTTCCAGACGGAACAACCTCAGGATAGTGGGCCTCCCTGAGGAGATCCCCACGAGCCAACTTGCACAGATATGTGCGGTAGATCTCCCACAAGCCCTTGGTCTGCCGGGCCCCATGACGGTGGAAAGAGCCCACCGAATTGGTCCATCTAGAGGGTCAACAGGGTCGGATCCCAAGCAGAGGCCGAGAGCGACGATTGCCAGATTCTTAAATTATGCAGAGAAGGAATCTCTCATAGCTAAATACAGAAAAGTGGGACATGCTGCAAAAATCCGGGGACATAAAATCCTTCTGTTTAGTGATTATTCTGCTGACGTAGCGAAAAAAAGAAGAGCGTTCTCTGAGATTTGCTCCCATTTAGCCCAAGAGAAGATCAAATTTGCTCTGATATATCCAGCGATTTTAAGAATCTTCAGACAAGATGGAACCATCGACACCTACCTCACACCGTCGGACGCCAGGGAAGCGTTGGAAGACAGCGGAGCGGAACGCAGAACATCCCAGAGAAGCAGTCGTCATCAAGACCTGGTGAGATCTAACCCACCGAGCCCAGTGTCCCGTACTCCACGACGGAGCCCGAGCCAAGCTTCGAGTCCTACTTGGGACTGATGACTCTTATTAAACAAGTATAGTAATGTTGACTGACCTAGTGAGCAGACAGACCACTGTTTAGTTCGGTATGCAAGATGGTTCCTGAGTATGGTGCGTGCCAGCTAAAAAAGGAGGGGGGGGGAGAGACATATCATGAACGGTTTCAGGTACCGGTATGTCTGTGACGCTCGTGGCGAGTAATGAAACTTGCCTGTATCTCTTGCTATAATACTGAGGAGCGATATATTAGCTAAAAAGCAAGGGCCATATGGAGCTTTAGCATAGTAAATGTATTTAAAAAGGAAAAAAATAAAAATAAAAATGTGTTACTCTGATATTCTAGATGTCAGCCAGTCTAGACAGAGTTGGGCGAAAAAAGTGAAGTCCAGAAAAAATGTTGGCTGGTGTTGTTTTACTCCTACTAGGAGTACGTTGGGGGGGGATTGGGGGGAAAGATTGTTGTTTTTATATTGTTATGTTTTGCTCCGCAGGCATGGTGTCCAATCAATAGGAAACCTGATAAACCATAGTTCACCTCCTCCAGGTGGGTCCACTGTCTGGTCCTTGTTGAGTCCGTATGATTTTGTAAAATGCTGAAAATAGTGACATGGAATGTTAAGGGGTTGAGAGCCCCTCAAAAACGGATTTCCATACTGAGGCATCTTAAGCGATTGGATGTGGATATCGCTCTCTTGCAGGAGACCCACCTGGAGGAATCAGATTTTTGGCGTATGAGACGTATGTGGGTAGGACAGGTCTTAGGGTCCTCTTCTGTAGGAAGAAAAGCGGGGGTTCTAACCCTTATACACAGAAGGGTACGTCACAATATTATTGAGAGTCACAGTGATGACTCTGGACGTCTAGTGTCTGTCACATTAGAACTAGATGTGGGGGAGCTAAAAATTATTAATGTATATGGTCCTAACGCAGCTCACGCAACATACTTTAAAGAACTAACATCAAAGGTACTACAGGAAGGAGATGGTCAATTGCTAATTGCTGGAGATTTAAATGCAGTTAGGGATGCTAGAGAAGATCGTAGGCAAATACAGGACTCACAATCGTCTATTACAAGAGGCGGCTTCTCGATTGACCCATTTCTACAGGCTACGGACCTAGTAGATGTATGGAGATTCTTCAACCCTATTGAGAGAGAATTCACGCATTTCTCTTATGCACAGAATTCCTGGTCTAGAATCGATTACATACTAGCCTCACAGCAATTAATTGCGCAGGGTGGAAAAAGCTGAGATCTTAGACATGGTCATATCTGATCATTCCCCAGTGATGATTGATATAGCAAATATCACCCCCAGAGGTCAGGATATCACATGGCGACTTCCTAGCCACTTATTCACTGATGAAGACTTCCTAGATAGACTGAAAGGATGGTGGTGGGAGTTTTCGGAAGATAATAAAGCTCATGTAGAGGAGCATGTCCTTTTCTGGGAAACGGCTAAATCAGTGCTGAGAGGCCGCATCATTTCACACGTTTCCGCCAAAAGGAAGAAGATAGGAGAGCATTATAAGCGAGCATCAGAATGTGTTAGAAGAGCCTACACGCTTTTTACGGAGGACCCCTCAGACCAAAACAGAACAGCTTGGGTGACAGCCAAACACACATATGATCATTATGTAGAGGCGCAATCCAAATTATTTCTAAACCAAAAAGCTGCCACCTTTTATAAATTTGGCAATAAGGCTGGTAAGTTGTTGGCAACCTTGGCTAAGACGCATAGAGGCACAATGTGTTTGACCAATATCTTAGATGAGTCAGGAGGGAAATTGCAAGATATGAAAAGTATAACTGATCGCTTTGCACGATTTTATGCCAAATTATACTCACAAAGCCCATGGGATAGTAGTAGAGCTAAAGAGTTATTATCTAAACTTAGACTCCCACAGATCTCAGAGGAAGCCCTAGCTAATATTAATGCTCAGATCACGGAAGATGAAATAAAAAGAACAATTAAAACATTGTCAAACGGGAAAGCGCCAGGACCGGATGGCTTTCCGGGCGAATTTTATAAGATGCTGACCTCGGAGATAATCTTACCCCTTAAATCAATTTTCAACTTGATAATGCAGGGAGGGGAAATCATGCCTACGGGAAATACGGCCCATATTAAGGTCATTTTAAAACCAGGCAAAGACCCCAGTCTGGTAGGCTCTTATAGGCCGATTTCGTTGATCAATCAAGATCTAAAAATCTTTTCGAAGATTTTAGCTAATAGATTAGCTGATTATATGCCAGATCTGATAGGACGTCATCAGGTGGGTTTTACCAAGGGGAGAGCAGCAGTTATGAACATTCGGACGGTTCTCGCTGTCCAAGACTATCTTGGCCAGAGTGGTGCCTCCAGAGACCAGCCGGCCCTTCTGTCATTGGATGCAGAAAAGGCTTTCGACAATGTCAATTGGCAGTGGCTGCGCTGGTCTCTGGATGCATTTGGTTTTAAAGGCCAGATTCGATCTGCACTGGAGGGTCTGCACCGAAGACCACAGGCAAGAGTCAGCTTCCCGGGTTTTCTGTCTGAGACTTTCCAGCTTATGAGAGGTACCAGGCAAGGCTGCCCTCTCTCCCCACTCCTCTTTAATCTAGCTTTGGAGCCATTGGTCCGTTATTTAATGCAGACTGATATTTTTAAAGGTATTAAAGTAGGAAAGCAAGAGGTAAAGTTAATTTGCTTTGCCGATGATATATTGATTTTTCTTGACTCCCCAGGAGATCATTTAAACAAGGTGTTGGACACCTTCCTCTATTTTGAGGAGGCCACTGGCTATAAAATAAATGTGAGCAAAAGCCAGCTCCTATATTTACAAGGGCATACTCCGCGATCGGACCTCAGTCCTAGGGTGGAGATTGTTTCAAACTATCTAACATATTTAGGGATTAAAATAGGGAGGTATCCAACTTCTCTATATTCTCTGAATTATGACCCTTTGATTAGAAAGATAGGAGAGGAGCTGGAAAAATGGTCTAATCTTCCACTATCCCTATTTGGAAGGGCGCATCTTTTGAAGATGGTTAGTTTTGCCAGACTTTTGTATCCGATACAAACCATACCCCTACTTATAAGACATCAAGATATAGACAAAATCAGAAGTGCCTTTATAAAGTTTCTGTGGAAAAAAAAGAAGCGCCCCAGAATAAGCTATGAAAAACTTTGTCTGACTAAATGGGAGGGTGGGATCCATCTACCAGATGTTAGACGATATAATTTGGCAGCCCTGACAAGACATATTAAAGATTGGATATGGCACACTTCCTACTTTTCTAATAGGGTTCTAGAGGCAGAGTTGGTAGCCCCGGAAGACTTAGTGGCACTTTTACACTCTAGGATTAGAGACATGCCCCAAATGATAAAGAGATATACCCTGATAAGAGACACAACAGCTGCTTGGAGAGCAGTCAGGAAATTGTATAAATTGCCTATGTACATCACCCCATATATGCCCTTGTGGACGCTCCCTGCTTTCCAGGCTGGGAGACAATCCTCGTTATTTCACAAATGGAGGGAGAAGGGAATCCACACTCTGAAACACATCCTAACCTCCACGGGACATAAGTTGATTCCATGGACACAACTTCAGACTCAGCATCAGCTACCATCATCACATTTCCTAGCATATGCCCAGGTTAAGTCCTATTGCATGGATCAGGCAAAAGTTTTGGGAGACTCGGATAGGCTTGCTTGGTTTGAGGGCTTGATAGGTCGGGACAAATCAGCTGGTACATTGTCTGATTTGTATGGTAGACTCCAAAGTACCCATTCTATAGGGCTGGGCAATAAGGTATTTAGTCACTGGGAAAGGGAACTTAAGGACGATTCATTGACAGCAAAGTTGAGGGCGGGGCTAGAGAGAGTGAGACAGGCTGTGACCTGTGAAGATTGGAGAGAGATGCAGTTCAAGATCCTTCATAAGGCAACCTATGCTTTTGATCTATCTTATAAGGATGCTCCGGCACATTATCTCAGAGCATGTCCAAAATGTCAGCTACCTAAGGCTAATCTTCTCCATGGCCTTTGGGAGTGTCCGTCCTTATCCCAACTATGGAATGAAGTAGTAAATCAGATCAAAGAGGTTTGGAGTGTTGGATTGGGTCTCTCTCCTCAACAATGTATCTTTCATTATATTCCGGTGGATCCAGATGGGAATTCCTCGCAGGTGATTGGAATCAAGGGGGTACATGTAATGTTATTGTCCGTAAAGAAAAGCATTTTGAGGCATTGGCTGTATCCTTCGGTGCCCACGTTGGAGGAAGTGTTGGGTATAGCAAAACAGATAATGTACATGGAAAGGCTAGACACAGAACAATATAAAGTTAGAGCCACAAAGAATTTCTTCAACAAATGGAGAAGCTTCATCGTTAAGATACTCCCCCAAGACGAGATAAAGGAGTTGGTAGCCCCGTTCCTGGGCACTCAGTGGTATCTTTTAGAAAAAACAAAGGGTACGCTTGGAAGGCTAGACAGTGAGTGGCAAGAAGGAGGAGATAGGTAGTGAGTTATGGAATTCAGGTTTAGGCAACAGGGGACTCACACGATGTGCCATAAGGAGCTAATTTTGTTAGTTGGGGATATAGTTTTATTTTGATTTTGGGGGGAGGGGCGTGTTTCAGCGCATAAAAATAATAAAAAATGGAGAAAATGATTGTCTATTATTGCTAATGTCTTATCTATCGAACAATTTGTGAAAATGGAACTGTAATGATGAGACATGTCAACTCATGTACGATATTGTCATTTTCTGCCAATAAAAATTTGTTTAAAAAAAAAAAAGCTGTTCAGTCCCATCCCTTGAGTTCCCTTCGCATTGTGCGTGTGGAAATGCTTTTAGTTTCACTATTAAACATAGCCCTGAGTTTTACTGTTGTTTTTCTTCGATTTAATTTCACCAAATGTTTAAGTGATCGCGATCATTAAGTATTTTTTCCCGCCACATCTCTTCCTCGAATACAATGGGTCCCCACCATCCTTCCCGTTTTTTAATAATGAGTTGGACAGTTCTTAACCCAATTTTAGTAGTTTCTGCAATCTCCTTAGATGTTTTCTCTGCTTGATGCATGCCAATGATTTGACCCTTCTCAAACAGACTAACATCTTTTCCACGACCATGAGATGTGTCTTTCGACATGGTTGTTTAAGAAGTCAGAAGCAACTCATTGCACCAGTTGGGGTTAAATAACTTGTTGTTAGCTGAAAGATAATCACAGATGCAGTAATTATCCAATAGGAGGCTCATAACTATTTGCTTAGTTAAATCCAGGTGTTGGCTTTTTTTGGGGACATGCAGTGTATAAGCTAACTAACTAACTATCTAATATAATTACACAGCAAAGCACAGAGCACAGCAATAACACTGCTGTCTCTTTCAGTACTGCAAAAAAACTGCTAGGGAGTTTATTATATAGTAAGGGGTAGGCAACTTTGCTATTGGTTGCTAGGGGTGTTGCTAAGCTCAGACAAAGACATTGCTGCCTTCTCATTGGTCCACAAGGAAGAAGCAGGGAGGGAATATATAGCACTATATTCTAAATCTTCGCAAATTATCAAAGTGGCGATATTCGTGATTCAAATTTGCGATTAAAATATTCGCGCCCAACACTAGTACTGACTCTCACTGAGAAAATCTGTACAATCCATATACAGTGCCTTGCAAAAGTATTCACTTTTTTCGTATTTTGGTGTGTCACAACCTGGAATTAACATGGATTGTTTGAGTATTTGCATCATTTAATTTACAGAACTTGCCGACAACTTTGAAGATGTTTTTTTTTTTATTGTGAAGCAAACAACAAATAGGACAAAATGACAGAAAGAGTCAATGTGCATAACTATTCACCCCCCTAAAGTGGTGTGTTTGGGGTCATTGTCGTGCTGGAAGGTGAACCTCCGTCCTAGCCTCAAATCACGCAGAGTTGTACAGGTTTTGCTCAAGAATATCCCTATATTTAGCACCACCTTTCCCTCAACGCTGAGCAGTTTCCTAGTCCTGGCTGCTGATAAACATCCCCATAGCATGATGCTGCCACCACCATGTTTCACTGTGGGGATTGTGTTATTTGGGTCATGTGATGTGTTGGGTTTGCGTCAGACATAGCGTTTTCTTTGATGTCTGAAAAGTTACATTTTATTCTCATTAGACTATAGCACCTTCCTCCATACATCTTGGGAGTCTCCCACATGCCTTTTTGCAAACTCACAACATGCCTTTTTGTTTTTAGCTGAGAGTAATGGCTTTCTTCTGGCCACTCTGCCATAAAGCCCAACTCTATCGAGCATATTCTCATCCTGTGTACAGATGCTCCAGTCTCTGCTGTGGAACTCTGCAGGTCCTCCAGGGTTACCTTTAGGTCTCTGTGATGCCTCTCTGATTAATGCCCTCTTTGCCCGGTCCGTGAGTTTTGGTGGACGGCCATCTCTTGGCAGGTTTGCTGTTGTGCCATTTGGTTATGATAGATTTGATGGTGCTCCTGGGGATCATCAAGGATTTGGATATTTTTTTAAAACCTAACCCTGACTTGTACTTCTCAACAACATTGTCCCTTACTTGTTTGGAGAGTTCCTTGGTCTTCATGGCAGTGTTTGATTAGTGATGCCTCTTGCTTAGGTGTTGCAGCCTCTGAGGCCTTTCAAAAAAGGTGTGTATATGTAATGACAGATCATGTGACAATTACATTGCACATAGGTGGACATCATTTCACTAATTATGTGACTTCTGAAGGTAATTAGTTGCACCAGAGCTTTTTATGGGCTTCCTAACAAAGGGGATGAATACATACGCACGTGTCAATTTTCTGTTTTATTTTTCTAAACAATAGTTTTATTTATATATTCTTCTAATTTCACTTCACCAACTTAGACTATTGTGTTCTGATCAATCACATAAAATTCAGATTAACAAAACATTGAATTTAAGGCTGTGATGTAACAAAAAGCGAAAAAAGTCAAGGGGGGGTTTCGGAGTATGAGCCCTCCTACCATCTGGGTTGGCTCATACAGTTAGGAGTCAAAGTCAGAATTAGGGACGCTGTAGGAGGTGACCTACACCCTTATTCCTCCTCCTGGCCTTGTTGATTCCCTGTTGCCTCCTCGTTGTATGGTGGGGAGTTTCCCCCACACCCCACCGTGACAGAATGATCTTGTTGTGATACTTGTTGAGCCCCCCTCCCAGGAAGAGTTGGAGCCGGAGTGGTTCAGTAAGGTATTACTTCCGTTTGTTATTTTATAATATTCTAAGCTGTTTTATCAATATTTTTTCCTGGCTGGACAAGCCCTGTATTGGCCAACAGATAGTTAAAAATGTAGCCTTCTCTCTGATTGGGCAGTGAAGGTCAGGATCTAATAGATGTTTTTAGAGTAATTGCTTTACATCTGTTGTAAACGTGCAAGAATTCCTCCACAGATTTCAGCAAAATAATAGAGTACATGGTATGTGCCAAATGTAAAGTACATGTTTTAGACAGATTTAACATTGACTTGGAAAAGATCTAAAAAAAAAAAGGGATAAAATGTATTTTTAGCGTAATATATTGATGCATATGTTTACATGTGTCCTTCCTTACCTTTCCTTTTGGCTCAGCATATTCCATGATGTATGGTATGAGATGACCAGCTTTGAAAAAAAAACAAAAACATGATTTTGCGATATTCTGTCACAAGATGTCTATATGTGTATAGCCACCCAGTAGTTGTGATGACTGCTGTGGTCTGTGAAGTGCTTTGCTAACAGGTTTTGATATTCTGTTGAATTTGTTTTGTGAAAAATTTGAGTGCTTAGCCAAACTCAAGTAAAGGTAAGGGTGGACACATCTGTAGTTCAGGTATGAGGCAGCATAACAATGAGAAAAGTGTCTGACATATCAAATGAGTTTGACATCATTTGTGCCATTTTCACTGAAATTTTAATATGTGCATCCCAAGACACTGAATAGGTGAGAAAACTGCCTCATGTTAAGCACTTCCATTTTCTGAGAATATTATATTTATAAGATCTGCTATTTTCTTTTTTTCATAGGATATATATTACAAGAGTATAAAAAACATTTGACCTCCATTTTACGTAAAGATTATTCTGATCAAAACAGAAGATTATTTGTGAAAATACATAGTTTCCTTGAGTGTTCTGGAACAAAGAACATATATATAGGAGACAAGTCAGAGGCTATAAATGCAGAAGACCTTTTTACACCAGGAAATCGGAGGGTTTTATCCAGAAGAATGGTTCTAGTGGGGGATGCAGGGACAGGAAAGAGCTACTTCTGCAAATGGCTACAAAATAAATGGATACAAGAACACATTAAGATGTATAAATGTATTTTGCGTATATCCTGCAAAAAAATAAAAAGTAATATGAGTCTGAAGGAAATATGTGACAAAATATATAACGGCCTTTCTTCAATTCTCACGATGGATGGTGTACTTCTTATTTTTGATGAACTTGATGACCTTGTGCATGGAAATGAGGACCCAAGCTCAAATCAGGAGTATGACATGAATACCCCTTTAAACATATACACCTTGTTGGAAAAAATCATGACAAAACAACTTGTCCCTAATACAGATGTTTTAATGGTTTGTCGCTTTGACTCTTTGATTGACTTACAGGAGAAATGCAACTCTGAATTTATTCTTCTGGACTTTACTGAAGAAGAGACTAAAAATATCTATGATAGAAATACCACAAAAGACCAAAAGTTGGGTAATAAAGAGGAAAGAATATCACGTATCACTTACACTCCTGCTTTTGTTGTACTGATGAGTTATTTCAAGGCTGAAAGCAATCTGATAATAAATGGAGATTCCAGTCCATATCAACTTCTAACTGAGATTATGTTAAAGTGGATTACTAACTCCATAGGAAAAAGCAGAGAGATGAAAAATATGTTTATAAGTATGGCAAATGATTCCTATGAAAACCTTATTAAAGGAAAACCAAACCACATCAAGCCTTGGAAAAAATTTCTGAATTTATACAATTGCCAAACACAATACAAGTACCAGTGCAATATGCTGAGAGACATGTTAGCAGCTGCACACTGTGTATGGGAAACACACCGTACAGGAGACTTAACAGAGTGCCTTGATTTCTGGGTGTTTGGAAACAATACAATACCCAGTACCAATGCATTGCTACAATCCATTGCAGATGAGCACAATGCAAAATTTTATCATTTTATAAGATTCTTTATGAGACTTCTGAAATATCCAAACTGTGATAGTCTATGTGATAATACCCACACGATGAACGATAAAACACAAGAGTTACTGTCAGACTGGCTCAAGAAAAGTTTTCAGAATTATAAGAAACCTTCTGAAAAGCTGAAAATCATCCACTGTATTTTTGAACTACATGATGAGAAAGTCACAAAAGAAGTTATGGCTAATATGAAAAAGTTTGAGCTCTTCAACACTCCTCTAAATGTCAAAGACATCCAGGCCTTGGAGTACTGCTTCAAAGGAATTGCATTGGAAAATTTGGACTTGAGGCTTTGTGCTCTTGAAGACAAAGACGTTCGCCAACTCAGAAGCATGATTAAGAAGACCAAAAATGTCATGTAAGCTAATATGTCTGTTGATCTGTTTGGTATGGTGGTAACAGAATTGTGAAGTAATCCTGGTAAAGAGGTACAAGGACATCACTTTTCAGAAGTTATTGTATGCCTTTACTTGCCACAAACTGGATAGTATTGCTGACAGATACACCACCATGGCAGTCCAGATGGTACAGGTTTCAGGGGCCCAGGCAAATAAGGGGACACCACTTTCCTCTGGACTACCACCAACTATCCAACAGTGACTGTATGGGATCTATGAGGTGTTGAGGTGTCACTTCCAAAGTGAATGAAGCATATATAATGGGTAAAGAGTAGAGATGAGCAAATTTCTCAAAAATGCGATTCTGCGGGTTTGCCGAATTTTTTGAAAAAATTCAGTACGATACAAATTTATTGGCGGCGAATCGCGTTAAAAAATTGCTATTTCTTAGCTGCAGAGAGCCTTTATAGTAACACACATAGGGAGTCTGCTGTGGTAGTGAAACAATACTGTGAGTCAGTATGACATGCAGATGGCAGGCGTTGCTCTTAGAATCACTGCACACTTCGCTTATTTGGGCAGTTACAGGGCCAAAACTGACCAAATAACTCAAGTGTGAACTCAACCTTACAGGTCAATGTTAGCGTCAAGAAGAAGTGCACTCCTTTTACACCGTCGGCAGCTGATTCCACATAGATGTCTACAGAACCTGTTCTATTAAACGCTTACACAAGTAGAGCTGCCCCAACAGAGTGGAGAGGGTGTCAGCAGTAAGTTTGTGTTGACGTCACAGATTATTTTGCCCTTCCTCTGATCCGTCAGAACAATAACCCCAAAAAAACGGATCTTGTCTGTGGAGCATATGCCCTCACTCGGTCAGCATTTGGCCAATAATCCAGGAGTGGATCCAAAACAGAGATGACACATGAATGGAATATTTGCATGTCTTCTGTGTTTTGTACCCACTCCTACTTTAGGCTACCAAATGATAAGCCAATTCTGATGCAAAATAGGGACCATGTCATGCAGGCCTTACAGCTGTTACATAGACAGGATCCGGTGTGCGTCTCATTTTTCCTTCCTTCTGACAGATCAGAAGAAGGGTCAAATAAATGATGATGTCAGCCAGACGAAAGGCAAAATAGTGACTCAGTCATGAAGTGGGGAGGGTGAGAACAGAGTGATAAGTCCACAGAGTCTGTAGGTGGCAGCAGCATCAGGATGAGGCCACAGAGTGGCACAATGACAGTGCAGAGGTGGCAGCAGCAGCAGCATCAGAAGGAGGCCACAGGGTGGCACAATGACAGAGTGTGGAGGTGGCAGCATCATCATCAGGAGGCCACAGAATGGCAAGGTGACATAGTGTTGAGGTAGCAGCAGCATCAGGAGACCACAGAGTGGCAAGGTGACATAGTATGGAGGTGGCAGCAGCCTCAGGAGACCACAGAGTAACAAGGTGACATAGTCTGGAGGTGGCAGCAGCATCAGGAGACCACAGAGTGGCAAGGTGACATAGTGTGGAGGTGGCAGCAGCATCAAGAGACCAAAGAGTGACCTGGTGACAGAGTGGGGAGGTGGGTGGCAATACCAGTACCAGCTGAAGATGGTGGGTGAAAGAAGGAGCACTTGGTATCAGATGTGTGGCATCAGGTGGGTGGCAGCATCAGAATAGTAGCTGAGGCAGGTAGCCAGAAGAAACTGGTCTCTTTTGTGAAAGTGTTGGTGTGGCACCATGGATGATCTAGTCTGATGCATCAGGCATTGGTGGGTGGAAATCCTGGCTGATCCACGCCTGATTCATCTTGACAAAGGTCAGTCTCTCCTCATTTTGGGTGGACAGGCAAGTTCTTCTGGGGGTAACTATGGCCCCTGCCGCACTAAACACCGCTCCGATGCCACACTACTGGCCGGGCAGGACAGCTTTTCCAGGGTGCACTCGGCCAGTTGCGGCCAAAAATCCAGTTTGGCTGCCCAGTAGTCCAGCAGATCTTCAATGTGGGGTGGCAGGGTGCTGTCCAAGTAGATGCCACCAGGAGATGTTCCTGAACTGAAAGCAGCAGGTGGTGGTAAGGGTTTAGATGTGTGGATTGAAGGACATGGCAGAATCAAATCTTATCCCCAGGCAGCGGACCTGTAATTGATAAGTGTAGTAGGAGGGTTGAGTGACATGGTGGAAAGATAATAAATTCTGTTATCTCCAGGTTGAGTTTTAAGAAGCAGATGGAGAAGAATAAAGCTATAGCTGATAGAAAAACCAGGGTTCTAGATAGAAGTGAAGTGATATCTGGGCTAGCGAGGTAGATTTGAGTACCATCAGCATAGAGGTGGTATTGGAAGCCATGGGACTCTGAGCTGTCACAGGCTGAATGTACAAATGGAGAAAAATAGGGTACCCAGGACAGAGCCTTGAGGGACACCAACAGAAGTACATGAAATAAAATGTATTGGCTCAGAAAAAGGCTGTATTAAGATGGCTGCCGCATTTGTGGCACGCACCACAAACATTATCAAATTCCGGGTTCAGAATGCAACGCTACGGCACATGCACGAGACTCATAACAACAGTGTCCATCTTAATAAAGCCTCACTGGAGCCCATACATTTTACCGCATGTACGGAGATAGAGATTCTAATGAAATTCAGTGATAGGAATGAGAGAATCGGGTTTGTCCAAAGCAGGACTAACCCCACTCACTCATTACTAATCCTGATGCTAAGTCATCAGTCTTAAACATTCATGAAACACCTGTAAAATCTAATCCCAAATGTATATAGGTTTATGAATATGGGCACAATCGCATTAGATATTAATAGTCATGTATTCATCACTATAAATGGACATTATAAAATATATCCTTTCATATATCATTTAACATACTGCTCATACCATCCTACTATAACAAGTAATGAGTGATACTACTTATTTTAGGCTTTCCTCCAACCATTTGACCAAGGAAACAGGAAAATGTTTAAAAGAAATTCTTCAAGAGCCTGGCTGCATTATTGAGAAGCTTTGGTAAGTATAGCTTTTTATTCAACGAATAAAAGATCGTTTTGGGCCCTACTCATGGAGCTCAACTGTATCGTGAGTAACCACGAATGTGGTAAAAGTATTAATACCTACTTTTGTTGGATTAGTCCTAAGTCTTTATATAGTATCTGGATTTATTGTTTGTTTGTTTATTGTGGGATTTTAAATAATACATTTAAAGGTTATTTTTTAAGGGGTAGTTTGCTATTTTAGTGACATACATATCAGGGTGGATTTGATTTAAATCAAACCGATTTAAATCACAATTTAAATCATGATTTAAATCACTAGTCAGTAAAGCTTGATTTAAATCATAGATTTTTACATAAAGATTCATATTTGGACAATTTTTCTGTTGTACTTAGGAAGGAGAAAAATAATCATTACCTTAATAATAACAATTTAAATAGGATTTATTCAACTGAAACAATAACATTACAGCATGTTATTTGCTTAAACATCCATGCTTGTTGCAGTGTTTGCATTTTGCACGCATACCTGCCTTACCGATAAGTAAAGGAACTTCATTAAAATATTGCCAAACTGGGTCTCTTTTACGGCCTGCTGCCATTATAGTCTTTTTCCTCCAAGGAAAGAATGTGATAAACCTCAGGTCATACACACAAAAAGATCCAAAGACTTGTCTGTCTGTGGCTGTGCAGTACTGTGCTCAGAAAGTTTCACTTTCATTTGTAGTAGTACTCCTTGTCTGCTTGCCTTTTCCTCCTTACACTTAGTTTCACTTTCTTCTTGTGCAGATCTATTCCACTCCAAACAATCAGAAAAATATTGTTTATATTCTATTCACTGAACTTTAAACTTAGAACTGAAGGGGTTGATTCTGTATTTATAGGTTTGTAGAAGTTGGGATTAAGATCTTTTTCTCAACTCTTTTCATGTTATAAATTCAGTTTTGAGAACTCCAAAATTAAACCAAGCATCTGTGATAATATCTTGTAGGCAGAGAAACTACCCAGTAATCTTACAAAAACCTCTGGAAGAGCATGGCATTGTGAATGGATTAATGGAATTTAACAAAAAAAATAAACATATACAGCCTTATTCTACATAATTAAAAAAGTAATCTTTATTTTATAATGAAATAACCTTTGGATGGTAATATATTTTCCTCAAAAAGCATTTTATATAAAAAAAATCGGATTTCAATAAAAAAAATCCGATTTAAATAAAAAAAATCTGATTTTTTTGATTTAAAAAAACAAATAATTGATTTTTATCCACCCTGATACATATACAATCCCCTCCTAGATATCTTAAGGTCTCAGTGATATTGTAAGTATAGCTGTTTGCAACAAGATGAAGAGACGACCGCAGTACTCAATGTCTTCCATGTTACTTCAGTGTTTATTCACCAATCGTGTGACGTTCCAACTCATGTTAGTATTTTTCAAGCATTGTGAAATACATCAGTGTGTGACATATATATATATATATATATATATATATATATATATATAAAAAAGGAAAGCAATGGCGGCACCCGAATGCAAAAAGGGTGCTATTTCCAGGGATGTAGCAGCTTACCCCATCAATAGGAAACGAAAAAAGGACAGCACTCCAAGTAAAAGTGATGATGATTTAATCACCCATGTGCAGGCAACGTTTCAGCTCATACAAGAGCCTTTATCAAGCGCTTGATAAAGGCTCTTGTATGAGCTGAAACGTTGCCTGCACATGGGTGATTAAATCATCATCACTTTTACTTGGAGTGCTGTCCTTTTTTCGTTTCCTATATATATATATATATGAAGACGAAAATCGGACAGCACTACAGATAAAAAAGCAAATGGTGTTTATTCACCATGTGGAAGGCAACGTTTCAGCTCATACAAACAGCCTTTCTCAAGCAATGAACACAGTGCATCATGGGGTATATATAGTCCAACCCCTAATATTTCACCTATTAAAAAATGGCCGCTAGAGTGGCCAAGCATTGGTGCGCATGCTCCCGTAACGGCACGTGGGGACGTCATGCCGTGGGTCTTTGACGCAACTTGGCGCCTGCGCAGTGCCCACATCTGAACGCCTGATTCGGCGGCTACTGGCGTGTGCGACATAGGGGATCGTGTGGAGTATGTCACCACTCCCTCTTTGTATTACAGCATTACATCTCTCCTCCCACATTGATAATGATGCACACATGTATTTGTTGATTGTCATTCGGACTTTATGGTATATTATGTATGCCTCTTACTATACACAGGATCTAATGTTTATGTGGGTTCACCGCACATGAGCTGTGCACATCTTGTATGTATTTATGAATTGTTTATGCACTTTTTGCACTTTAGTTTAGCATAATATGCTGATTGATATTTATTGTGATGTAATAGGGATTGGACTATATATACCCCATGATGCACTCTCTCATTGCTTGAGAAAGGCTCTTTGTATGAACTGAAACATTGCCTTCCACATGGTGAATAAACACCATTTGCTTTTTTATCTGGAGTGCTGTCCGATTTTCGTCTTTATCTACATGGGGTAAGCAGCTATATCCCTGGACCTAGCACCCGCTAGTATTTGTCTTCCAGTGCCGCCATCACGTTCCTTTTTTATATATATATATAAGTACACACCAAAATTTTGGACACACCTTCTCATTCAAAGAGTTTTCTTTATTTTCATGACTATGAAAATTGTAGATTCACACTGAAGGCATCAAAACTGAATTAACACATGTGGAATTATATACATAACAAAAAAGTGTGAAACAACTGAAAATATGTCATATTCTAGATTCTTCAAAGTAGCCACCTTTTGCTTTGATTACTGCTTTGCACACTCTTGGCATTCTCTTGATGAGCTTCAAGAGGTAGTCACCTGAAATGGTTTTCACTTCACAGGTGTGTCCATGTCAGGTTTAATAAGTGAGATTTCTTGCCTTATAAATGCAGTTGGGACCATCAGTTGCGTTGTGGAGAAGTCAGGTGGATACACAGCTGATAGTCCTACTGAATAGACTGTTAGAATTTGTATTATGGCAAGAAAAAAGCAGCTAAGTAAAGAAAAACGAGTGGCCATCATTACTTTAAGAAATGAAGGTCAGTCAGTCCGAAAAATTGGGAAAACTTTAAAAGTGTCCCCAAGTGCAGTCACAAAAACCATCACCGGATGACATATACCTTATAATAAAACTGATCCACATTTAATGGACCACTCACATTGCAGGCTTGGTCAGTAAATATCAGTTATCTTTTATACCTCATATGAGAGGATTCCAACCCTCATGTATCGGTGAGATCTTAATGACAACAATTTCTACCTTACTTGGATGTTTTGGAGTCTTTGGGGTTCTCACCGATACTTGCCTACCACTAACACATCCGGCCTAGGATAAACCAGAACACAATCTCCCTATAGTGTATGGGCGCGAGGGAGGGCGACATGCGCAGTACACACTAGCTGCTTGGCGGGAGTACCGCTCTGAGTGCTTCCGGAAGGGTTGCATGTGCAGCGCATCCACACAGATGCCACATGCCAGACCTATAGAACCGATCCTCCTAATGTATTCTCCAGCAGCATGATTAAGGTACGTTTGGTGCACTGTATCTTTTCCATGATAATTCCCACTGAGTCACAATTGTATATATGAATTTTATTATCTTCTGTGTATAATATTAACTACACTTGGATGTCACATGATGCATTGTTGGAGGCGGAGTTGACCCCTTAGTGCTGGACCCTGACCCTCATGACTTGATGAATTTTATGTATAGATATGTCACACACTGATGTATTTCACAATGATTGAAAAAGACTCGCATGAGTCAAAACGTTGCACGATTGCTGAATAAACACTGAAGTAACATTGAAGACATTGAGTGCTGCGGTCATCTCTTCATCTTGTTGGTTACCTGAGGCCCAACACTGCCGGGTCCGCCACCGTCTGGACTAACTAAGAAGTCTTAGTGAGTAGTGCTGTCTATCTAAAACTACATATAATTATTAAAAAGAACTTAACACTACCGTAGCTCATATTGAAAAAAAAGATGGTCCCTTCAAGTTCAGAGGTTTGCTGCAATTTGTTTAAATTATCATTTTGTAAGGCTTTGTTCACATCTGCTAACATCGTTAAGGGGCTTCCATCACATATTCTGTTAAAGCGGCTCTGTTACCAGATAATCTCTATTAAACTAGGCACATATACTGGTAGGGGTGATCCTGTAGTTTAAAATAATACCTGTCGGCGCCACGGTTGTTGATAAAATTATACTTTTATTCCTTTGCTGGCAGGTAATTTCGAGCATCGGGAGGTGGGCTTTTTCACTACGAGCACCACTATGTGACGTCCCTCTCCCCTTTGATTGACAGCGTTAGAGTAGGACTTTGACTTGGTCTAGCGCTGTCAATTAAAGTGAGGGGGGGGGGGTGTTCAGACTTCAGGCATCACATAGAGGTGCCCGTAGTGAAAAAGTCCGCCTCCTGGTGCTCAAAATTGCCTGCCAGCAAAGGAATAAAAGTATGATTTTATCGACACCCGTGGCACCGACAGTGAGGAGAAATGTATTATTTTAAACTGAAGGAACACCCCTACCAAGCTATGTTCCTGGTTTATTAGGGGTGACCTGGTCACAGAGCCATTTTAAATAAGCAGGACAACTTAATGCAGCGTACTGCCTTATATAGTCCAGTAAAATGCTGGGTTCCCTGACTGGATAGACCCCATTACGATGAATAGGGTCCATTGGGTGCTGTTGGTGTTCATCAAGATTTTTCTGTTTGTAGACCTGAAAAATGACACAGATATGAATGCAGCCTAAGGATGGGTTCACGTATAAAGGCCTGAGCTGAATGCCTTATGCACACGATTGTATTATTTTCGCATGTGATCCGCATTTTTTGTTTACTAGATGTAGACCCATTTATTTTAATGAGGCCACAAAAAATGCGGACAGGAATCCATCCCGGAAATAAGTAGAACATGTTCTAATTTTGTCCATTTTGACAATGGGGCCAGTCAAAATTGCAGGATGCACACAGTATCTGTATTTTTCCAATCAGTGGCTTGTGGACCGCAAAATACATACGATCGTGTGCATTAGGGCGAACACAACTGATGACTAACTGAACTTTTGGGAGCTATAGGATCGGTTTTGTCATCAATTTTCCTCCAGTGGTTTTACAGTATATAAAAGAAAAAAAACTCAAATGCTAAATATATGTGAAGGAAGCCTTATGATACGGATATGACAAGTATCAAATATCACTGATGTTATACCAACTGTTGGGTGGCGTGAATAACAGGGGGGATTTTTACAACTAACGCAAATATTGTGATACTGCAACATTGCAGTAAAGGGGGTTTCCAGGAGTTTAATATTGTGGGCTTATCCTTAGGATAGGTCATCAATATCTCATCAGTGGAGGCCTACTCCCGGCATCCCCACTAATCAGCTGTTTGAAGAGACCCCAGCACTCTGTTGAGCACTGTAGCCTCTTCCTACGCAGTGACGCCATGTTCATTGGTCACATGGCCTAGGGACAGCTCAGTCACATTCGAATGAATGGGCCTGGGCTGCAATACAAAGCACGGCCACTATCCAATGTACAGCACTTTGTTTGGTAAACTGTGAGGAACCTGAAGCACAGACCAGAGCACTGCAGCTTCTTCAATCAGCTGATCAGCACGGGAAACGGGTGTTGGACCCCCATCCTTCAGATATTAATGACCTATCATTAGGAAAGGCCTTAAAGGCTATGCACACCTTTGGTGGCCATTTTTTATTATTATTGTATTGTACTAATTTTGATCTAAAAATCATTTTTCAATAGGTTTTTATTAATACAAAATGTATGCCTGTTTATCAACTACTTGTAATCGGCTGCTATTCATTATCATCCTTTATACAAATTGATATCCTCTTATGATTATGTATCTGGTACATATAAGGCTACTTTCACACTAGCGTTCGGCTGTCCGCTTGTGAGCTCCGTTTGAAGGGGCTCACAAGCGGACCCGAACGCTTCCGTCCAGCCCTAATGCATTCTGAGTGGACGCGGATCCGCTCAGAATGCATCAGTCTGGCGGCGTTCAGCCTCCGCTCCGCTCAGCAGGCGGACACCTGAACGCTGCTTGCAGCGTTCGGTGTCCGCCTGGCCCTGTGGAGGCGTGCGGATCCGTCCAGACTTACAATGTAAGTCAATGGGGACGGATCCGTTTGAATATGACACACTATGGCTCAAACGGATCCGTCCACCATTGACTTGCAATGTAAAAGTCTAGACGGATCCGCTCAGGCTACTTTCACACTTAGAAAATTTTATACAATATAATGCAGACGGATCCGTTCTGAACTGAGCCACCGTCTGCATTATATGAGCGGATCCGCTCTGAACGCTAGTGTGAAAGTAGCCTTACACCACTGTTGGTGTCATGTTTACCTTGTCTTTTTTCTGAAAATGAAAATAAAATATTTAAAAGTTTAAAAAATAAAAATAAAATGATGAGCCTTTTTTCCTGCTGAGTTTCTCTACTAGCAGGATCTGTTACATAGTTAATACGGTAAAAAAAAGAAAGACATAAGTCCATCAAGTTCAACCAAGGGATAGGTGGTGACGCGAATCCCAGAAGGAAGTGAGACTCAGATTTCTACACATTTTTATAAGCATTATTGTCCTTTACTTTTAAGAATTCATTTAAACCCACTGTTCCTGCTGTGACCACGTCACAGTTCTTACAGCAAAGAAGTTTTGACGCTTCTGGAGACTGAACTTTTTCTTCTCCAGTCGGTATGACGCTTCTGTATTTTCTCTCTTCTCTGTCAGGCAGGGAGCTGACGGGCTCCTGATCTCTGACCTTATAAACACTCATTAAAGCTCAGTTCTTATCTTACTGATAAGAATGTGGCTTTAAGAAGTGTTTAGACCTTTTAGTAATTTAGAAAAGGGTTATTAGATGACGACAGAAAGTGAAAGTACCATCTGCACAGCTAGAAAAACAGATAACTGTTTGTGCCAGAACGGCTCAATATTTTTAATAAAGACCAATTGAAAAAAATATTTTTACCACAAAATGAGTAAAATACAATCATAAAAAATTTGTCCCTGAAGGTGTACATAGCCTTTATTTCACAGACTCCTGAAAAATCCAGACATCAATTCTCTCATGCTTTTAATAAATATTCAATATTTTTAATGGATCATTATTAGTAATTTGTAAAATCACCATTCATTCATTTCATCTAAAAGGGGTGTGTGCATGCATAATATAAAACAATAAAGGTGCCTGTGTGCATGAACTTAGTAACAGACTGGTACAGAGGGGGAGAGGACCCTGCCCTGTATATTTGCTATGAATTAGCCCACACCCCTAATATAACAGCTGTCATTTTACTTATGTTCTTGTTGCATACTTTAAATAACATTTTATTGCCACAGGTTGGGAACCAATCAGCTGGGTGCCCATGGTACTCAGGATCTTTGGAGAGCTCTAGAAATCAACAAGACTCTAATCGGTCTATATCTATATGATAACAATGTCACAGATGAAGGCACACATGAGATGGTCGAATACCTACAGAAAAATACTTCACTTGAGGAACTACAGTAAGCCAGTTTATTATGGTTTCCTTTCACTTCTTTTTAACTATATTTATATAGTATATATATACAAAGTGCCTTGAAAAAGTATTCATACCCCTTGAACATTTCCACATTTTTTCATGTTACACCCACAAACTTAAATGTATGTTTTGGGGATTGTATGTGATAGACCAAAAGAAAGTAGCAAACGTGTGAAATTAAAAGACAATGATACATGGTTTTCAAAATGTAATAAACAAAAATCCAGAAAGTTAGGCATACATTTGTACCATTCCTTTGTAGCTCTGGCTGTATGTTTAGGGTCGTTGTCCTGCTGGAAGGTAAACCTCAGCCCCAGTCTGAACACTTTTGCAGCCTCTTCCAGGTTTGCCCTGTATTTAGTTCCATCCATCTTCCTATCAACTCTGACCAGCTTCCCTGTCCCTTAGGAAAAAAATGGTGTGTTCAGGGTGATGTGCGGTGTTAGATTTCCGGCAAACATTGCGTTTTTCATTTAGGCAAAATAGTTTAACTTTGGTCTCATCTGACCATAGCACCTTCTTCCACATGTTTTATGAGTTCCCTACATGGCTTGTGACAAACTGCAAATAGGAATTCTTATGACTTGGACAGATTCTCCCACCTAATCTGTGGATCTCTGAAGCTCCTCCAGAGTGACCATGGGCCTCTTGGATGCTTCTCTAAATAGTGCTATCAGTTTAGGTGGCCATGTCTTGGTACAGTAGGTTTGCAGTTGTGCTATACTCCTATTTTCAGATGATGGATTGAACAGAGCTCTGTGAGATGTTCAGAGCTTGGGATATTTTATTTATAACCTAACCCTGCTTTACACTTCTCTGCAACTTTATCCCTGACCTGTTTTTTTTGGTTTTCATGATGCTATTTAATCACTAATGTTCACTAACAAACCTCTGAGGCTTTCACAGAACAGCTGTAGTTACACTGAGAATACATTATACACAGGTGGACTCTGTTTACTAATTAGGTGAGTTCTGAAGGCAATTGGTGACACTGGATTTTATTTAGGGGTAGTGTAGTTTTCAGACTTTTATTTATTAAAAAATGTCAAAAACCATGCATCATTTTCTTTTCACTTCACACATACTTGGGGTATGAATACTTTTTCAAGGCACTGTACTATATACTATTTGCAATAGATTACCTTATTTTCCGGCGTATAAGACGACTTTATAACACTAGAAATTATATTTAAAAGTCGGGGGTCGTCTTATATGCCGGGTATACTCAAATCTAATGGTATATTCTAACCCCCAGGCGTTCCCATGGTGACGGGGACGCTTTCCTGGGGGTTAGAATATACAGGGCCCCGCCACTCACAGGAGTACATTTATAAACTGTTATCCGTAACTTTAACTTTAATCAGTGCTCATCTCTTTACTAGGGTACCTTACGCTCAGCTCCGGTAACAGGCACTGCGGGCGGTGCTCACTCACTGACCTCACGTGCCTGCTCCTCCCACTTGGTGGGGCAGACGTGTGACATCAGTGAGTGAGCGCCACTCGCACTGCCTGTTACCGGAGCTGAGAGTAAGGTACCTAGTAAAGAGATGAGCACTGATTAAAGTTACGGATTACAGTTTATAAATGTATACTCCTTTGAGCGTCGGGGAGGGGGATCTGTGGATGGGACTGTTATGGGGAGGGGGATCTATGGATGGCACTGTTATGGGGAGGGGGATCTGTGGATGGCACTGTTATGGGGAGGGGGATCTGTGGATGGCACTGTTTAGGAGAGATCTGTGGATGGCACTGTTATGGGGAGGGGGATCTGTGAATGACACTGTTGTGGGGAGGGGGATCTGTGGATGACACTGTTATAGGGAGGGGGATCTGTGTATGACACTGTTATAGGGAGGGGGATCTGTGGATGACACTGTCATGGGGTGGATCTGTGGATGACACATATGGCATAAGATGCTATATACAGGGTGGGCCATTTATATGGATACACCTTAATAAAATGGGAATGGTTAGTGATATTAACTTCCTGTTTGTGGCACATTAGTATATGTGAGGGGGGAAACTGTTCAAGATGGGTGGTGACCATGGTGGCCATTTTGATGTCGGACATTTTGAATCCAACTTTTGTTTTTTCAATAGGAAGAGGGTCATGTGACACATCAAACTTATTGGGAATTTCACAAGAAAAACAATGGTGTGCTTGGTTTTAACGTAACTTTATTCTTTCATGAGTTATTTACAAGTTTCTGACCACTTATAAAATGTGTTCAATGTGCTGCCCATTGTGTTGGATTGTCAATGCAACCCTCTTCTCCCACTCTTCACACACTGATAGCAACACCGCAGGAGAAATGCTGGCATAGGCTTCCAGTATCCGTAGTTTCAGGTGCTGCACATCTCGTATCTTCACAGCATAGACAATTGCCTTCAGATGACCCCCAAAGATAAAAGTCTAAGGGGGTCAGATCGGGAGACCTTGGGGGCCATTTAACTGGCCCACGACGACCAATCCACTATCCAGGAAACTGTTCATCTAGGAATGCTCGGACCTGACACCCATAATGTGGTGGTGCACCATCTTGCTGGAAAAACTCAGGGAACGTTTGAAGGGGTTAATGGAAACACCTTGGCATTAGGTATGTATAAAGTTATTGGTTTGGAGGGGTTAATGGAAGCACCTTGGCATGTATAAAGTTATTGGTTTGGAGGGGTTAATGGAAGCACCTTGGCATTAGGCATGTATAAAGTTATTGGTTTGAAGGGGTTAATAACTTTATACATGCCTAATGCCAAGGTGCTTCCATTAACCCCTCCAAACCAATAACTTTATACATGCCCATTGGGTTTGGAGGGGTTAATGGAAGCACCTTGGCATTAGGCATGTATAAAGTTATTGGTTTGAAGGGGTTAATAATTTTATACATGCCTAATGCCAAAGTGCTTCCATTAACCCCTCCAAACCAATAACTTTATACATGCCCATTGGGTTTGGAGGGGTTAATGGAAGCACCTTGGCATTAGGCATGTATAAAGTTATTGGTTTGAAGGGGTTAATAACTTTATACATGCCTAATGCCAAGGTGCTTCCATTAACCCCTCCAAACCAATAACTTTATACATGCCCATTGGGTTTGGAGGGGTTAATGGAAGCACCTTGGCATTAGGCATGTATAAAGTTATTAACCCCTTCAAACCAATAACTTTATACATGCCTAATGCCAAGGTGCTTCCATTAACCCCTCCAAACCCAATGGGCATGTATAAAGTTATTGGTTTGAAGAGGTTAATGAAAGCACCTTGGAGGTGCCTTCATTAACCCCTCTCTAAACCAATAACTTTATACATGCCAAGGTGGTGCCTGCAGCCTCCATTAACCACTCTCTCTCCATCTGCCTGCCCCCAGCCTCTGATCTGCCTGCCCCCAGCCTCTGATCTGCCTGCCCCCAGCCTCTGATCTGCCTGCCCCCAGCCTCTGATCTGCCTGCCCCCTCTGGTAACGCAAACCCCCCCCCCCTCCCTCCCTCCCCAGTATTAATCATTGGTGGCAGTGGCCACAGGGTCCCCCTCCTCCCCCCCATTATTGGTGGCAGTTTGCAGTTCCGATCGGAGGTCTGTGCGGCGCATTTCTAATGCTGTAAGCATTAGCAATCCGCCGCACAGACAGAAGAAGGAGCGACCGGCAGCCACAGCGCACGTGAGTATAATGCGCTGCTCTCTGCTCACTAACATACCATGGCAGCCAGGACTTCAGTAGCGTGACTCCTGGCTGCCATGGTAACCGATCGGAGCCCCAGCATTACACTGCTGGGGCTCCGATCGGAACTGCAAACTGCCACCAATGATGGGGGGGAGGAGGGGGACCCTGTGGGATATGGCCGGCACATTCATTGGTGGCGCAGTGGCCACAGTCCCTCCCCTCCTCCTCCTACTCTGTCCTCATTGGTGTTCAGCGGCAGCCGCAAACAGTGGGGAGGGAGAGACTCCGTCCTCCCCCATCCTCCCTCCGCTGTGCCGGCCGGCTCAGATCTGCCTCTCTAGCCTCCGGAGGACACGGAAGCGGTGAGTGAGACGCTTAATTTCACTCCCGCTCCGTGATCATGTGATGTAAACGATTACTCGATGCAGGGAAACTGCATCGATGAATTTTTTGACTCGATTTAATAGAGTTATTCGAATAATCGTTTCAGCCCTACCAGACATCAACACAATTTCTATCCGCTCTGCACGTGTTAACCTCGGCGACATGTCAATGGCTGTAAACAAAGAGAAACTTGTAAATAACTCATGAAAGAATAAAGTTACGTTAAAACCAAGCACACCATTGTTTTTCTTGTGAAATTCCCAATAAGTTTGATGTGTCACATGACCCTCTTCGTATTGAAAAAACTAAAGTTGGATTCAAAATGACCGACTTCAAAATGACCGCCATGGTCACCACCCATCTTGAAAAGTTTCCCCCCTCACCTATACTAATGTGCCACAAACAGGAAGTTAATATCACCAACCATTCCCATTTTAAAGTATATCCGTATAAATGGCCCACCCTGTAGTGTCATCCACTGATCCCCTCCATAGCAGTGCCATTCACAGATCCCCCCTCCTCATAACAGTGCCATCCACAGATCCCAGTCAGTTCTCTAGACTAGAGAAGATCGTCTTGAAGACAGGGAGGGCTGGGCATTCAGGGGTAGTCTTATACGGCGAGTATAGCCCAAACCCTATATTTTAAATGGAAAAGTCTGGGGTCGTCTTATACGCCGGAAAATACGGTACATGAGAAGTGATTAAGGATAAAAGCAACTTATGGTATATTAGTTACATTTAAGTAATGTTATGGTAGTTGCCAGACAAATGCATTTAAAAAAGTTATCCTAGGATCTTTAGACTTTTTAGAAAACATAGAAGGAGGCTTATTAATGGCTACAGTATATGTCACAAAACAGTCATTCATTGTGAGAAGTGTAGAGAAGATATAGGAATCAAGATAATGATGAAAGGATAGAAAAAAAAATTATGTATGTGTGTCAGTGTAGAAAGAAAAAAAAAGAGTGGAAAACAGATGGGGGGGTGGAAGAAGGACCCTATTGCCATATACTACCTGAGAAAGTGGGCGCAATTTACCGGAACTAAAAGAAAGAGAAAAGGTAAAAATTAATCACATGATTAGAAAGGCAATGATGCAAATCAACACATAATGTTATATTTGCGGTTAAGTCCCCGTGGGGTTAAGGTGTCCAAAGTATGGATCCAATAGGCTTTGCGTTTTTTAAGAAGTTCGATTTGATTCCCACCCCATCGTGGACGGGCTAGACGTTCGATAACCTGGTATCGAAGTTGAGAGTTGTGGTGTTCAATTTTTATTTTTTTTATGATCCGGTATTGGGGGCCAAAGTTTTTCGCACTGCATGGTGGATTTATGGCTAGAAATGCGATCCCGAATGGGTTGGGTTTTCTTGCCGATGTACAACAGACCACATGGGCACTTTATCAAGTATACAACGAATGAAGTATCACAGGTGTAAAAATCCTTAATGGAAAATGTCTTACCAGTATGAGGATAATAGAATGTATTCCCCTTGATGACATTTGTACAACTAGCACAGTGTAAACAGGGAAATGTGCCCTTTTTCCTAGTACTAAGAAACTGTTGTCTAGCCAAAGTCTGCTCTAATTAGATAGTCCCTAATGTTCCTGGATTTTTTAAGGCACATCAGAATTCGTTCTCTGAATTTCTTGATCTCCGGGTAGGCTCTATGGAGGAGAGGCCAATATTTCCTGATGGATTGTTGTAACATGTGTCCTATTGGGTGGTAGGTATGAATGAAATCGATGCAATTAGTTTGTGTGGGTCGGTCACTGTGGCTACTGGGATTTGAGATTCTTGAGAGTTCCTTTGAAAGTAGTGTGGGTGGATATCCCCTTACACTAAATTTTGCACTCATCTTGTGCAGTGATGGCCAGTTCGCAGTGTTCGCCAGCCTCCAGGGGCTGTTCTCGGAACTGCCTGCTCCCGGAGACCGCATTTCATTTCAGACCGGCTGGCGCACAGGTAATGACTTACCTGTACCTCGCCGGACATGTCAGTTAAGATGGCGGATCGCATGTGTTCGCTGGTGAACACTGCGAACTGGCCATCTCTAATCTTGTGAAGTTTGGATGCTGGATCGGTGACTATACGATCAATGCGAGTAAATTGGGATCTGGGTTAGGAATTTTAGTTTTAAGTAGGGTAGCAACTTGTGTAGTGTAGTAGGCAATTCTTATCAGTGGGTTTGGTGTAGAGGTCAGTGGATAGAAAGCCTATTTTGTCTTCCTTAACAATAGTGTCAAGGAAGCTGACTGACTCACTTTGGGAGTGCCTGTCCAAATGCAAAAGATGTAATCTATGTAGCGATGCCAACATATGGCATATGCAAAAAAAAGGGGATTAGTATAGATTAAGTCCTTTTCATACACCGCCAGCTTAGGGGTTTATTAGGAATGGTGTCTAAAACACCGATCTTAATAAATGTGCCTCTTAATATTATTATTTTTTTCACTTTTATTCAATTTATTTTTTACTTGATAACTTTTAGCCCCCTCTTGCTCTCTTGTGCCATTCACCACAATAGAGATCTATTATGGTGAATGAGATTCTGACATGCTGCCTCCTGAGCTGTGCCTCATGCACAGCTTAGCAGGCAGCTTACCATAGCAGGCCTGTAAACCTTTAGCAGGCCGGAGACTGTCATGGTAACTGATCAGGGTTTCCGACTGGAAGGCAGAGGGAGCTGCATCCTCCTGCCTAACCTGACAGATGCTGTGATCGGCCTCTGAGGGGTTAAATAACTGGTTTCAGAGTCATTGCTCATCCTGGTCATTGTAGACAGGTGCCTGCTGTATTATACCGACGACATCTGCCACATATGGAGCGGGCTTAGCGCAGCAGCTCGCTTGATACAATTCAATGTGCATAATGCCGTAAATGTATGGCATTATGTGTTAAGGGGTTAAAGAGCCAGTTGCAAATGTGAGGCTGGCTTACCTATTTTTCTTGTTATGCTATGTAAGTATGTTTAAAAGGCTGAATAATGACTGGAAGGCTATGATGTAGGAAACACCTTTTGGAGAGAAATCTGCAGTTAAAAAAGGAAATGTTAACATGTCAGGATTGGAAATATAATGTATACTCAATGCTTTGATTTTGGAAGTTCCTTAAGGTAAACTGGCCTGCATTGTCTTGAAGATGTGAGCGAAAAATAAAAAAGTTATGGCTCCGGGGTCAGCAAAGGGTTACATACACAGATTCGGCTGAACGAGTATTTGTATGAGGGAGCCAGGAGGGAGTCGTGAGACATAGCTGTCGGATGAATGATCATTCTGCCGACAGCTATTGAATTCGTATTGCTGAGCTAAGATTGAAACCTCTATATTTACAACACTGTTCACGGATTTATTTTATCTCACATAGGATATAAATGTAATAATTTATATATTAACATATGTTTTTATCTCTAAACAATGTCTTTCAGTTTGTGTGGAAATACTTTTGGGGATGAAGGTCTCAGAAACATACAGAAGCTGAAACAAAACAAGAAAGAGCTAGAAGTTGTCCTGCGGATTGTAGAGAATTTGGAGCTGTTTCAGTTTGTGGAGGAAAAAATTCTTGAACTGAAATGGACACGAAAAAACTATCACCAAGAATATCTTAACAGCCTGCTTGACGCTGTCCTGAAGGATCTGGAGATGAAGGACTGCAATAAACGTCCCGAAATCACAGAGAAGAGCATTAACACACTGATTCAAATTATTAAAGAAGAACTTAAGCATGAAAGACAGGAGGAGTAAGAATAATAACTTCCCAGAGCCATAAGTTTTTATTTTTCTATTCACATATGTGGGCTTGTTTTTTGTGGGACAATTTGTACTTACTAATGACACCATTTACTGTTGCATACTATTTTATTTGAATTTGATTGATTTGATTTGCATTTTTAGATATTTTCATATATATTTTATATTATTTTACCATTTTTTTATGTCATGTCAAGGGTTAATATGACATCATTGTGTTATTAGCATGCGAATACACCCACCTTACCTGATTGGAAATCCCTAATCTAGAAGGGGATGATTCTTAGATAAGGTGGGGAATAATTACTAGTGTGCAGAGGATTAATTCAATCAAGACCAAAAGAAAAACTCAAAAAGAAAACAATACCAGAAGAAACTTGGATTATTTTTTTGGGACTACTAGGAAAGTTCTTGAGAACTGGTCCCATCTGAACTCTGTCTACCTTTGACCCGGTAACGTATATTGTGTTTACTGCTCGTGATATTAACAAGATATTTCTCTTGGTATATAGCCAAGAGTCCCCATACTGTGGGAATATATAGTGTTAGGTGTCTCCATAATGCTGATTATTCTCTTAGCAAAGATGCATATTGTTAATGGAAGATATGACATTATTTGCAAAGAGGACTAAATCCTTGGAAAGGTATTTTTCATAGTCTGATTGCCGAGCTGAATATTTTATCATATTAATATCATATATTTTTGATTGGTCATAGGAAAACAGAGTCAAGGGATAACAGTTATTTTCCTTTATAATCCGTGTTTTATTGTTTTAGCCTGTTTGATAAACAGAAGATACTAAGTTTCTCTTGGTATATAAATTATTGGTCTGTTTGTTAAAGGTATGACAATAGTTGTTAAAAGTAACTTAGGGTACTTTCACGCTTGCGGCAGGACGGATCCAACAGGCTGTTCACCATGTCGGATCCATCCTGCGGCTATTTCGCCGTGCCGCCGCTCCGTCCCCATTGACTATAATGGGGACAGGGGTGGAGCTCCGGCGCAGCACGTCGAAAGCCGCCGGACTAAAAAGTCGGACATGCAGGACTTTTTATTCCGGCGGCTTTCGCCGTGCTGCGCCGGAGCTCTGCCGCCCTCAACCTTTATAGTCAATGGGGACGGTCCGGCTGATAGACCGACGGAGCGGCGGTCCAGCGAAATAGCCGCAGGACGGATCCGACATGGTGAACAGCCTGTCTGATCCGTCCTGCCGCAAGTGTGAAAGTACCCTAAATTGAACTGTGCTGGTGAGATAGGGGTGTGTTAGCACCACCGTGTGGCATATTTTGGGTATTTTACTACTTCGTTTGTTTTGCAATTGTATTGATTTTATATTCTTTGTTTTATAATAAACGACATATATATTTTGCATATACAATTGTCCCTTTGTTTCACTGCTTGCACAAATCAAATTAAGATACTCGATAAAAGAACTTAGAGGCGTTTATGTCCACTTGAAGGATCATATACATTATTTTTTATATATATATATTTTTTTGATCCTCTCTTTTTATATGAAGATTTAATTTTTATAGAAGATATATGACACAGGTGTTGTACCCCAATCGATTTGTTACTGATGACCCACCCGGCAGATAGGTAACAATATCTTAAACCTGGACAGTCTTTTAACCACCATATATATATATATATTCAAAAGATGAGGCAGCACTCCAGTAGATAAGGTGAAAAACGGTGGACCCTTTATTGACCCCTCTGCAACGTTTCAACCGCTTAATGCAGTCTTTATCAAGACTTGCATTGAGCGGTTGAAATGTTGCAGAGGGGTCAATAAAGGGTCCACCGTTTTTCACCTTATCTACTGGAGTGCTGCCTCATCTTTTGAATATATATCATCTTATTAGCTGTTGAGCCTGCGGTTTTGAGGATTTTGCACCTGTGGTCTATTGGACTAGTGCTAGATATATATATACACTCACCTAAAGAATTATTAGGAACACCTGTTCTATTTCTCATTAATGCGATTACCTAGTGAACCAATCACATGGCAGTTGCTTCAATGCATGTAGGGTTGTAGTCCTGGTCAAGACAATCTCCTGAACTCCAAACTGAATGTCAGAATGGGAAAGAAAGGTGATTTAAGCAATTTTGAGCGTGGCATGGTTGTTGGTGCCAGACGGGCCAGTCTGAGTATTTCACAATCTGCTCAGTTACTGGGATTTTCAGGCACAACCATTTCTAGGGTTTACAAAGAATGGTGTGAAAAGGGAAAAACATCCAGTATGCGGCAGTCCTGTGGGCGAAAATGCCTTGTTGATGCTAGAGGTCAGAGGAGAATGGGCCGACTGATTCAAGCTGATAGAAGAGCAACGTTGACTGAAATAACCACTCGTTACAACCGAGGTATGCAGCAAAGCATTTGTGAAGCCACAACACGCACAACCTTGAGGCGGATGGGCTACAACAGCAGAAGACCCCACCGGGTACCACTCATCTCCACTACAAATAGGAAAAAGAGGCTACAATTTGCACGAGCTCACCAAAATTGGACTGTTGAAGACTGGAAAAATGTTGCCTGGTCTGATGAGTCTCGATTTCTGTTGAGACATTCGGTAGAGTCTGAATTTGGCGTAAACAGAATGAGAACATGTATCCATCATGCCTTGTTACCACTGTGCAGGCTGGTGGTGGTGGTGTAATGGTGTGGGGGATGTTTTCTGGGCACACTTTAGGCCCCTTAGTGTCAATTGGCCATTGTTTAAATGCCACGGGCTACCTGAGCATTGTTTCTGACCATGTCCATCCCTTCATGACCACCATGTACCCATCCTCTGATGGCTACTTCCAGCAGGATAATGCACCATGTCACAAAGTTCGAATCATTTCAAATTGGTTTCTTGAACACGACAATGAGTTCACTGTACTAAAATGGCCCCCACAGTCACCAGATATCAACCCAATAGAGCATCTTTGGGATGTGGAGGAACGGGAGCTTTGTGCCCTGGATGTGCATCCCTCAAATCTCGATCAACTGCAAGATGCTATCCTATCAATATGGGTGTCACGGACGGTGTACAGGAAACAAGGCAAAGCAACATGCATAAATGACTCGCTGGATCCAAGAGCTAAGGAACCAAAGGGAGACCCCTGCAGAGGACCTGGCACTTTCCCTGGCTGCTCAGCCTATGCAAAGATCCGAATGGTGGAAGTTTGCGTATCCACGTACCTTGACTATATAACCCCTGAGCACCCTACAATAGTGAGGGGAGACGACCACCGGCTCCCTACACAAGATACGGAGGGAGTCAGGGTCACCTGGGATCCAGCAAACAGAAAATAACAGATAAATGTTCAAACATTAACTTTGTACCAGACAGGAGAACAAGATCAGCATGCACACACACTCCAGGAAGAAGTATAAGCCGCCCAGAAAAGCATTCTGGGGAGGAATTTAAAGGGAAGCAATTAGTCCAACACATGACAGCTGAGAGAGGCTAACGAGATGAGGAACTGAATACCACAACATAGAAACTCAAGGGGGAGGTTCTGAAAGGCCTCTGTCAGAGCTTCTCAGCTGTCTGGTTGTGACAGTACCCCTCCCTCTACGAGTGGACTCCGGACACTCAGAACCCACCTTCTCAGGATGGGACCTATGGAAAGCCCTGATGAGACGAGAGGTCTTAATGTCCGTCACTGGGACCCACATCCTCTCCTCAGGACCATACCCCTCCCAATGAACAAGGTACTGAAGAGAACCGCGGACAAGACGAGAATCCACAATCCTAGAGACCTGAAATTCAAGATTCCCATCAACCATAATCGGAGGAGGAGGCAAAGGCGAGGGTACAATGGGTTGAACATAAGGTTTCAATAAGGACTTATGAAAAACATTATGGATCTTCCAAGTCTGAGGAAGATCAAGACGGTATGCAACAGGATTGATGACAGACAGGATTTTGTAAGGCCCAATAAACCTAGGACCCAACTTCCAGGAGGGAACCTTCAATTTGATATTCTTGGTAGACAACCACACCAGATCACCAACATTCAGGTCCGGACCAAGCACACGTCTCTTATCTGCCACACGCTTATATCTCTCACTCATGCTCTTTAGATTATCTTGAATCTTTTGCCAAATAGATGACAAAGACGAGGAGAATCTGTCCTCATCAGGTAAACCAGAAGACCCCTCTCCCGAGAAAGTCCCAAACTGCGGATGAAACCCATATGCACCAAAAAATGGTGACTTATCAGAGGACTCCTGACGACGGTTATTTAAAGCAAACTCAGCAAGGGACAAAAAAGAACACCAATCCTCTTGATTCTCCGCCACAAAACAGCGCAGATATGTCTCCAGATTCTGATTGACGCGCTCTGTCTGGCCATTCGACTGCGGGTGGAAAGCAGAAGAGAATGACAACCGAACCCCCAAGCGAGAACAGAAAGCCTTCCAGAATCTGGAAACAAACTGCGTGCCCCTATCAGAGACTATGTCTGAAGGAATACCGTGCAATTTGACAATGTGATCAATAAATGCCTGCGCCAGCGTCTTAGCATTGGGCAAACCAGGAAAAGGGATGAAATGCACCATTTTGCTAAAACGGTCCACCACCACCAGAATCACAGTCTTCCCCGAGGAACAAGGCAGGTCTGTTATGAAGTCCATGGACAGATGTGTCCAAGGACGGGAAGGAATGGGTAAGGGAAGGAGAGGACCTGATGGCCGTGAATGAGGGACTTTGGCATGAGCGCAAGTCTCGCAGGCAGCCACAAAACCCTCAACCGACTTACGAAGCGCAGGCCACCAGAATCTCCGAGCGATGAGATCCAGTGTGGCTCTTACCCCCGGGTGCCCAGCAAGGACCGTATCGTGGTGCTCTTTAAAAATCTTGTGTCTTAAAGCGAGAGGCACAAACAACCTCCCAGGAGGACAAAGATCAGGAGTCTCTGACTGGGCTGCCTGCACCTCTGCCTCCAATTCAGGAAAAAGAGCAGAGACCACCACACCTTCAGCCAAAATGGGACCCGGGTCTTCAAAATTCCCGCCTCCCGGAAAACAACGTGACAGGGCATCTGCCTTCACATTCTTAACTCCAGGGCGGAACGTGACAACAAAATTAAACCTAGAAAAGAACAAAGACCATCTGGCCTGTCTCGGGTTCAGACGCTTGGCTGACTCCAAGTAGGCCAGATTTTTATGGTCAGTAAATACGGTAATAGGGTGTCTGGCTCCCTCTAGCCAATGGCGCCATTCCTCAAAAGCCAACTTGATGGCCAACAATTCCCTATCTCCCACATCGTAATTTCTCTCTGCGGAGGAGAGTTTTCTTGAGAAAAAGGCACACGGTCGCCAATTGGCAGGAGAGGAACCCTGAGACAAGACCGCCCCCACACCCACCTCAGAAGCATCAACCTCAACTATGAAGGGTAAAGAAACATCAGGTTGCACCAAGATGGGAGCGGAAGCAAAACTCTCCTTGATATCAGAAAAAGCCTTACGCGCCTCTACTGACCAAGAAGAAAAATCTACCCCCTTTCTGGTCATATCAGTGAGTGGTTTAACAATAGAAGAATAATTCAAAATGAACTTCCTGTAATAATTGGCAAAGCCCAAAAAACGCATCAGCGCCTTCTGATTCTCAGGAAGCTCCCACTCAAGCACAGCGCGGACCTTCTCGGGGTCCATGCGAAAACCAGAAGCGGAGAGAAGAAACCCCAGAAATTGAATTTCTGGAACCGCAAACACACATTTTTCCAGTTTCGCATATAATTTATTCTCCCGCAGGATGAGCAAGACCTGACGTAAATGTTCCTTATGAGTTTTGAAATCGGGAGAAAAAATCAAAATGTCATCCAAATACACCAATACAAATTTTCTCATCAAATGATAAAAAATGCTGTTCACGAAATGCTGAAAAACGGCTGGGGCATTCATCAAACCAAAAGGCATAACCAAATTTTCAAAATGGCCCTCAGGTGTATTGAAGGCCGTCTTCCATTCGTCCCCTTCTCTGACCCTGACCAGGTTGTATGCCCCTCTTAGATCTAATTTGGAAAAGACTTTAGCCCCAACAACCTGGTTAAACAGGTCCGGGATCAGAGGAAGCGGATAAGGGTCACGAATTGTGATACTGTTCAGCTCCCTGAAATCCAGACAAGGTCTTAAAGAACCATCTTTTTTCTTAACAAAGAAAAAACCAGCGGCAACAGGTGACTTCGAGGGTCGTATGTGTCCTTTTCTCAGACTCTCAGAGATATAAGCACGCATAGCGATCCTCTCAGGTTGGGAAAGATTGTATAAACGAGATTTAGGCAGCTTGGCGTCTGGGATGAGATTAATAGGGCAATCGTACTCCCTGTGCGGGGGCAAATCCTGAACTCCACTCTCAGAGAAGACATCCGAAAATTCAGAGAGAAAAGATGGTACAGTCTTAGTAGCAACCTCAGAAATAGATGTCATGAGGCAATTCTCTCTGCAAAAGTCACTCCAACCATTTATTTGCCTCGCTTGCCAATCAATGGTGGGGTTATGTTTAGTGAGCCAGGGTAGCCCCAACACTAGAGGGGTAGGCAAACCGCTAAGGACGAAACATGACACATCCTCAACATGAGCATCACTCACAATTAAACGGATATTGTGAACTATGCCCTTTAATGATTTCTGAGAAAGTGGAGCGGAATCAATCGCAAAAACCGGAATATCCTTTCCCAAAGTGCACACCTGGAAACCATGAGCTATTGCAAATTGACTATCAATGAGATTGACCGCTGCTCCACTATCCACAAAAATCTCACAAAAAATGCTCTTGCTCTCTAGCGCCACCCTAGCAGGCAGGACAAAACGGGAACTACAAGCAAACGGAAAACCTTCAATTTCCGCCTCAACCCTGCCAATAGTAACAGACGGAACATTTTTAAAAGATTTTTTCCTCTTTGTTTCTTTATTATTCCCAGAGAACTGCCTGAATCTCCTAGAGGGACAAATATTTGCCAAATTATTAATACCTCCACAACAAAAACAAACCCTCCCATGCGGGCTGAATCTTCTATTGTCAGAAGCAATCAACCCCAGCTGCATAGGTTCCTGCTCAGAAGGGGCTGACAGCGACTGAGACCCCTGCGCACAGAATGGGACCGCTGCACAGTCCTGGGACAGAGTATGACAGGAAGGAGAGATCTCTCCTCTCTCTCTAAGACGCCTGTCAATACGAACGGCCTGAGACATAGCAGAGTCCAAAGAAATAGGCCTTTCATGAAAGGCAAATACATCTTTCAATCCCTCTGAAAGACCATGGCAAAATTGACTTCGGAGTGCAGCATCATTCCAACCAGTATCAGCTGCCCATCTCCGAAATTCTGAGCAGTATATTTCTGCGGATTGTTTACCCTGGCATAATAGACGTAGTCTAGACTCCGCCAGAGCAATACGATCCGGATCATCATATATCTGACCCAGGGCTAAAAAGAATTCATCCACTGAACGGAGGGGCCGTGCCCCCTCCGGCAGCGAAAAGGCCCAGGACTGAGCGTTACCCCTGAGCAGCGATATAATGATCCCCACCCTCCGTTCCTCATCACCAGAGGAATGGGGAAGAAGGCGAAAATGGAGTTTGCAAGCCTCTCTAAAACGCACAAAATTCTCACTACCCCCGGAAAACGTATCCGGGAGCGAGATCTTAGGCTCAGAACAAACTCCATGAACGCAAGCTGAACCGGTCACTTGAAGCTGAGAAAAAGTCTTACGGAGATCAGCTACCTCCAATGAAAGACCCTGGAAGCGTTCAGCCAAAAGTGAAACCGGATCCATGCTTGAGACGGTTCTGGCGGCTTATAATGTCACGGACGGTGTACAGGAAACAAGGCAAAGCAACATGCATAAATGACTCGCTGGATCCAAGAGCTAAGGAACCAAAGGGAGACCCCTGCAGAGGACCTGGCACTTTCCCTGGCTGCTCAGCCTATGCAAAGATCCGAATGGTGGAAGTTTGCATATCCACGTACCTTGACTATATAACCCCTGAGCACCCTACAATAGTGAGGGGACACGACCACCGGCTCCCTACACAAGATACGGAGGGAGTCAGGGTCACCTGGGATCCAGCAAACAGAAAATAACAGATAAATGTTCAAACCTTAACTTTGTACCAGACAGGAGAACAAGATCAGCATGCACACACACTCCAGGAAGAAGTATAAGCCGCCCAGAAAAGCATTCTGGGGAGGAATTTAAAGGGAAGCAATTAGTCCAACACATGACAGCTGAGAGAGGCTAACGAGATGAGGAACTGAATACCACAACATAGAAACTCAAGGGGGAGGTTCTGAAAGGCCTCTGTCAGAGCTTCTCAGCTGTCTGGTTGTGACAATGGGCCAACATTTCTAAAGAATGCTATCAGCACCTTGTTGAATCAATGCCACGTAGAATTAAGGCAGTTCTGAAGGCAAAAGGGGGTCCAACACCGTATTAGTATGGTGTTCCTAATAATTCTTTAGGTGAGTGTGTATATATATATATATATATATATATATATATAGTACAGACCATAAGTTTGGACACACCTTCTCATTCAAAGAGTTTTCTTTATTTTCATGACTATGAAAATTGTAGATTCACACTGAAGGCATCAAAACTATGAATTAACACATGTGGAATTATATACATAACAAACAAGTGTGAAACAACTGAAAATATGTCATATTCTAGGTTCTTCAAAGTAGCCACCTTTTGCTTTGATTACTGCTTTGCACACTCTTGGCATTCTCTTGATGAGCTTCAAGAGGCAGTCACCTGAAATGGTCTTCCAACAGTCTTGAAGGAGTTCCCAGAGATGCTTAGCACTTGTTGGCCCTTTTGAATTCACTCTGCGTTCCAGCTCACCCCAATCCATCTCGATTGGGTTCAGGTCCGGTGACTGTGGAGGCCAGGTCATCTGGCGCAGCACCCCATCACTCTCCTTCATGGTCAAATAGCCCTTACACAGCCTGAAGGTGTGTTTGGGGTCATTGTCCTGTTGAAAAATAAATGATGGTCCAACTAAACACAAACCGGATGGAATAGCATGCCGCTGCAAGATGCTGTGGTAGCCATGCTGGTTCAGTATGCCTTCCATTTTGAATAAATCCTCAACAGTGTCACCAGCAAAGCACCCCCACACCACCACACCTCCTCCTCCATGCTTCATGGTGGGAACCAGGCATGTAGAGTCCATCCGATCACCTTTTCTGCGTCGCACAAAGACACGGTGGTTGGAACCAAAGATCTCAAATTTGGACTCATCAGACCAAAGCACAGATTTCCACTGGTCTAATGTCCATTCCTTGTGTTCTTTAGCCCAAACAAGTCTCTTCTGCTTGTTGCCTGTCCTTAGCAGTGGTTTCCTAGCAGATATTCTACCATGAAGGCCTGATTTACACAGTCTCCTCTTAACAGTTGTTCTAGAGATGTTTATAGATCTTACCATATTTATAGAAAATGGCTCACTCAAAACTAAGACTTATCATAAACCCACGGACACAAATAGTTTCATTCCGTTAACCAGTTGTCATCTAGCTACCTGGCTCACGAAAATTCCCTATAGCCAGTATATACGAGCACGAAGAAATTGCTCAAATGAGGTGGATTTCGTAAAAGAGATAGACCAGCTGAACAATAAATTCCAAGAAAAAGGCTACAAACTAACGGATTTACAACCTACAATAGATAAGGTAAAACAACTAAACCGTAATCTACTAAAAGAGAACAAACACAGAACAGATTTGATAACAACAAATATAAAGGAAGAGGACTTTAATATTCCTCTTATTACTAGATACAGTACAGGAGCAGGGAATTTTAGGAAAATCATTAGGCGTTATTGGGACATCCTAAAATAGGATAGTCTTATGGGTGACAAAATTCTATCAAAAACTAAATTCATTTTTAGGAAAGCCCCAAATTTAAATATCCTTATCGCTCCATCTATCAAGTCTAATAGTTTAACCAATAGGACCAATCACAATAGAATGGGTTTCTTCCCCTGCAAAACATGCCGGAATTGTAAAATTACCAGAGACCATACAAAAAAACCCCATAAAAGCTTTAAATACCTTTCAAATAAAACACTACATTACTTGCAATACGAGAGGAGTGATTTATTTAATTAAATGTCCCTGTGACAAATTGTATATAGGTAGAACCAAACGGTTACTAAAAACCAGGATAAGCGAGCATGTTACAAATATAATTAAAAAATTTGATGGAGGGGGGCATGGCCAGCCATGGAAGAGTGAAGATGCGCTCATTGAGAGCTCCACCGCACTCCTACAGTAATCTGCAGCCATCCTGATGGGGAAATCGATCAAAAAGGGTAGAGCCCGTCCATCGGCTCCCCTGGCCTCATCCCAAGGCGACTTACCTCTCCTCTTTGCCAGACACTCGGCCGCTTCGTCTCCAGCCTGCCAGGAACGCCGCACGGGCCTACAAGATGGCGCAGATGCGCCGCTCCTTCACTCACCACCTGCGCGCCCGGACACTCGGGAGAGCCCGACCCAGGTCCTCTTGCCGTCAGCGATCCTCCTCAGTGCCTCCACTCCCTCTCTCCTCGCCGGCGACAGGTAACGGCGGGTCCCGGGGATCGTCTCCCCGCCCGCTCATGATACCTCAGGCGTCCTCTCCTCCCTCCGCCCGAGCTCTTGGAACGGGGCCCCCTGCTGGAAGCTCAGAGCACAATGGGCCGACACAAGAACTGCCTACCACTCCTCTCACCTTGGAGGTTACTCATCAGGGGGTCCTAGACCCATTTTGCCTCCCTTCTCGTTCTCCAGCTAATTCCTTAGCTGCCTCACCCCACTGGTCTTCTGGATCATGATGGGACAGTCTGCGCCATCAGCATTTGGGGGAGCAGGTGACCACAACCAGTCCCTCGGCCGGTGCTCGGCCTGCTTTACATGCTGCACCCCCCTCTTCTCTGGGCGTGCAACCATCAGCTTCAGCGATCCTACATAGTGAGGACACCAGACCTCCATCGCTGGCGGACTTGCGTACTCTTATTAGCACATTACCCTCTAAAGAGGACCTATCGGCTTTTGCTACTAATATACTGCAAGAATGCCGTCAGGAATTTTCTCAGATCCGCTCTGACATGAAAGTACTGGATTCTAGAATTGATTCAACGGTTCATGAGCACGAGGCCCTGTCAGCTACAGTTTCTTCTCTCCAAGATGCGGTTCAGTCCCACAGCGAACAACTCAACGCACTTCACTACCACCTAGATGATATTGAAAACCGCAACCGACGCAACAATGTGTGGATCCGTGGCCTCTCTGAATCTGTTGCGACACCTGATCTCATGCCCACTGTTGTTGGACTGTTCAACAAAATCTTGGGACGGCCGCCAGGCACCCACATTGAAATTGACCGAGTACACAGAGCTCTCAGACCTCCCAATCCAGATAGCTCCAGGCCAAGAGATGTTATCTGCAGAATTCACTTCTATGCTCTTAAGGAACGGATCCTGAACAATGCACGTCAGTCATCGCCTCTGTCCTATGAGGGTTCCTCCCTACAATTGCTACAGGACCTATCTCGTCATACTCTTGCACAGAGGGCCGCGCTCCGACCCTTACTGGATCTCCTTAGAGAACGCGAAACCCCCTACAGATGGGGCTATCCATTCGCCCTTTTTGCTGGGCCCAGGAAACAAGCAGTGGTACTGCACAGCCCGGAGGACTTGCCGGAATTTCTGCATGCTCTGGACTTGCCGCCTGTCAATCTTGGCCCTTGGCCCACCATATTAAATCCCAAGCCCGCTCAACTGGGTCGTCCCCGTTCACCTGAGCCCAACCAATCTGGACTGCCTACAGCCCCCACACTGCCTCCATTTGGGCAGAGGAGACGACGTCCTATAAATCGTCGCCGAAGATCCTCAGCTGACTGGGACACTTGAACGCCACCGTGGAGCCCCGTGCTTGCTTCTCATTGGCACCAATAATGTTTAACCTTGTTTCCTTCTACTGTTTTAGGAATTGTGGTTAGTTTGTTTTGCAGGTGGGCCGTCATTGAAGACATTATACTGGCCGGGTCGTTTGACTACCTCCAGGCTGCTTTTGTTGCTTTTATGGACCTGGACGCTTATATCTTGCATTTAGCCATGTTCGCCCCTCTCTCCTGGACCCCGTCTGGATGGCGGGACTTATAATTGGTTCATTGTTCTTTTGTCAGGAATTGTGGTTGATTTGCTCTTCCTAAGCTGTCACCTTTCCCACGTAGTTTGAGGCACCCCCTGGGGAATCTCAGCTCCCTAGTGATTGCCTCCTTTGGTCTTTCTGACCCTGATAGTTGTCTCTCTTTTCCTTTCCTCCTACTGTTTGTCAGTTCTTCTTCCCCTCTTCGTCCTTATCTCTAGTGTTCTTTCCTTGTGTTCTCCCCTCCCTCCTGTTACAGGCATGACGTCACTCAAATTGGCATCGTTCAGTGTGAAGGGCTTCAACTCCCCAGAAAAGAGATCCCAGGTGCTCTACCATTTCCACCGACAAAGAGCCCAGATTGTCTGTTTCCAAGAGACTCACTTCAAAGCACGGTAAGGCTCCTGCCATTCGTAATAAATATTACACCTCCTGGCACTTTGCGGATAATCCAGATACTAAGTCAAAAGGTGTTGCCATAGCGATACATAAATCACTCCCACACCAGGTGCTGGGCTGTGTAATTGACCCCGGGGCTCGTTATATTATTCTCACACTTCTGATAGGAGGCCTGGAATTTACTATTATTAACGCCTATGCCCCGAACCAAAACCAGGTTTCTTTCCTGATTGATTTAGTTGACAAGGCCTTGCCTCTAATCCGCGGAACGGCCATTTTTAGCGGGGATTTTAATCTTACTTTTGACCCCACGCTCGATAACTCCTCGGGACGGGCAACCCTCTCCTATACAGCCATCAAAAAGTGAAAAGAGCACTGTTGCAGCTACAATTACTTGACCCGTGGCGCTTGCATCATCCTTCGGATAAAGACTACACATTTTTCTCGGCCCCGCACTCTTCCTATAGTAGGATAGATTACATCTTAGTCCAGCAATCTGCCCTGTCATGGTTAGACTCCACTTCTATTGGCAGCATTTTGTGGTCTGACGATGCCCCGGTGTATTGCTCCCTCACGCTCCCGTTCTTAACTAAAAGTGAATGGACTTGGCGTTTGAACGAGTCCCTCCTCCTTGACACTGTATGCGCACAGGACCTTACTGGCACTGTCGCTAATTTCGTGTCTGATCACGCCTCGGATCCCACGCCCCTTCCTATGCAATGGGAAGCCCTCAAATGTGTTCTCAGGGGGATCTTCATTTAAACATGGCTCTCACCTTAAAAAAGAAAAAGCTGCCTCTCTCAGGGCTGCTTTGCAGAAAGTGGCCTCCTTGGAACTGGCCCACAAACGAGCCCTCTCTTTGCCGGTGCTACGAGATCTCCATAATGCACGAATGGACGCGCGCCTGCTATTGGACTCTTCCTATAAACGGATAGTTCAAAGCATGTCGCAGCAAGTTCTACGAATACGGCAATGAGTGTGGCCGCTTGTTGGCTAGGGCACTCAGGGGTCATATCGCTGCTTCTCATATCCCAGCAGTCGAAATCTCCTGAGGTCAATTGCTGCACACGACGGAGGAGATTACCTCGTCCTTTCAGTCCTTTTACGCTGACTTGTACAATCTTCCCGACCTCTCTAGCAGAGAAACCGACGAGTCTCCCTACCCGCTGAGCGACTGCCCTAAGTTGTCTACCGAACAAGCTGCCAGCTTGGAGTCGCCTTTTTCGGAAGGGGAGCTGAAGGAAGTGATCAAATCCCTCCCGGGTGGTAAGAGCCCGGGCCCTGATGGGTTCACCGCTGGCTTCTTTAAATCTTTTTCCACCATCCTTGCTCCCTTTCTGGTGAAGGTCTTCAACGCGGTATCTCCTCAATACCCCTTCCCCTCCCAATCCACTATGGCCCACATCGCGGTTATTCCTAAGCCCGACAAAGATCCCCATTCGTGTGCAAGCTACCGTCCCATTTCCTTGTTAAACGTAGATTTAAAAATATACGCTAAAATATTAGCCAATAGACTGAACACTTTCCTGCCTTCCCTAATACACAACGACCAGGTGGGTTTTGTCCCGAGGAGGGAGGCTCGCGACAATACCGGTCCGGACCTTGGATATTATGCATCACGCAAAAGTCTCCAATACCCCTCTTATGATTTTGTCCCTAGACGCGGAGAAAGCCTTCGATCGCATATCTTGGCACTCTCTCTGCTCTGTTCTTTCTAAATTGGGTATGGGCCAAATCTTTCTTGGGAAAATACTTAGTCTTTACCACCAGCCTTCGGCCAGAATTAAAACTAATAGTACCCTTTCTCCGCCCTTTTTCATCCGCAATTGCACGCGCCAGGGATGTCCCTTGTCTCCTCTTTTGTACGTTTTGGTAATGGAACATCTCCTCTCCGCGATCCGTGCCAACCCGGACATATCTGGGGTCACGATTGGCTCTGTGGAACATAAATGCGCAGCCTTTGCGGATGACCTTTTGCTGTATATCACTAACCCCCACGTCGCCCTCCCGTCCCTATTACGCGAGATTGCACTCTTCGGTAAATGGACGAACTTTAAAATCAATATGACCAAATCTGAGGCACTGAATGTATCCCTACCTCAGACATTAGTCTCGTCGCTTAAATCTACGTTCCCATTCAAGTGGCCATCGGCGGGGATTAAATACCTGGGTGTTAAAATCTCAGCGGAGTTACCCGCCCTTTTTAAGTTGAATTTTGCCCCACTTTTGCGAAGTTTCCAGAAAGACTTGGATACTTGGCACCGTCGAGACTTTTCTTGGTTCGGCAGGGTCAGTATTTTGAAAATGAATCTACTACCTAAGCTGCTTTACCTCTTGCAAACCATACCCATTCGACTACCGCTCACTTTTTGGCCACAAATCTGGCGCTGTTTCACGCCGCGGAGAAAATGGGAGGTTCTGACTCGGTCTAAGGAGCTTGGTGGTGTTGGTTTGCCAGATTGCAAGTTATATTACTATTCTGCGGTATACGCCAGGCTTCTAGATATGTTGCGATCAGATTCTAGCAAATTGTGGGTCCATATTGCACGCAACTCCTCTTCACACGCGCTCGCGGTCCTTCCTTGGATTTTAAGGTCTCGCTCCTTAAGTATATGTTACAGGCTGCAAAAACGGTCATCCCTCACCACTGGAAATCACCTACGCCTCCCTCCCCGGAGGAATGGTTTGAAGAAATTGCTCTACATCAGCGGATGGAGGATCTCATCTGCGTCTCCCCTCAGGACACCTCTCGCTTCGTTCAAACCTGGGGCCCTTGGGAAACTTTCCGGGGGTCAGATGAGTTTCGTAGTGCCCGTCTTTATCCCCGTACTCCCCCACTCTCCGGTTCCCCTGTACCTTCCTTTCCTGTCATTGGTCTATCGTTAAGTGTTCCCCTTTCCTGTTGTGTGTATGTCTTACTAGGGTTAGACCCCTATAGCCTTCTCTGTCCCACTTGAACAATATGCTCCTCTTACTCATATATTGGCACATGTTCTTAATGCCCTTCCGTATAGGAAATTACACCTTACTGCCTCCTATTTCTGGAGACTGCTCTATGCTGTACATGGCATTGTATGACATTGTAATATGTTGTCTTTATGTATTACATCTACTTATTTGAAAAACTCAATAAAAACCTTGAATAAGAAAAAATTGGATGGGCATCCCTTATCTAGACATTATCAACAACACCATGCGGCAAAATTTCGGGGCTCTATTTTTGGAGGCTTGGAAAAAGTGATAGAAGACAAAAGGGACGGCAACTTTATAAAAAAAATGTCCAGAGCGGAAAGCAGCTGGATATTTAAACTAAAATGCCTAGCCCCCAATGGACTCAATCATGAAATCGAAATTTTTGCCTTCCAGTGAATTTACATAATCTGCATATTGGAGCCACCTTGGAACTATCCTTTGGGTTCTTTTTCTCTCCCTGTGTGTAATAAGAGCAGGTGTTGCTCTGGCAACCAGGACATCTACATAACTCCCAGACTTGAAGGGTTAGACCATCCCTGATGAAGGAGCCTGATGGCTCAGAAACGCGTCGGATGAACTTTGATCTCTGGGAGCACCAGTAGTACTTCGCAGTGACGTCACACGCACAGAAGATCCTGGACGCCGAATCTGCAGTCTGCTCCCTCGCACCACACAGCTACCGGCCGGAGCAGTTTGAATGCTGGTAGGTGAGCAGTGAAGATTTGTTTTCTCCACACTTCCCTGCACACAGGAACGGGAACTGTGTAAGCATCCAAAGGACCTAGATCGTTTCTCCAGCTCACATCTAAAGAAAAGGTAACTACCACCGCGGTGATTATTTAATCGCATCGTCAATTGATACTTATTCTCTATTATAGCCGAACATTTATCTAGCCACTGTACTCAATCTGTTATATTTCTACCTACCAGCGCCAGTGTAAGTTTATACCGTAAGGTAACTACATTCTATAAATTTTGTATCCTGGGCGGCAGCAGCAAAGCCCATTATATACACTGTGCAGCGAACCTCTAACTGGAGGTTAGTGGATTTTTTGTATGGGAGCGCGGGAGTGCTCTTGATTCTCTCTGTTCTAGAGATGTGTCTGCTGCTAGAACACTGTGTGGCATTGATCTGGTCTCTAATATGAGCTGCTGTTAACCTGCGATTTCTGAGGCTGGTGACTCGGATGAACTTATCCTCCGCAGCAGAGGTGACTCTTGGTCTTCCTTTCCTGGGGCGGTCCGCATGTGAGCCAGTTTCTTTGTAGCGCTTGATGGTTTTTGTGACTGCACTTGGGGACACTTTCAAAGTTTTCCCAATTTATCGGACTGACTGACCTTCATTTCTTAAAGTAATGATGGCCACTCGTTTTTCTTTACTTAGCTGCTTTTTTCTTGCCATAATACAAATTCTAACAGTCTATTCAGTAGGACTATCAGCTGTGTATCCACCTGACTTCTCCACAGCGCAACTGATTGTCCCAACCCCATTTATAAGGCAAGAAATCCCACTTATTAAACCTGACAGGGCACACCTGTGAAGTGAAAACAATTTCAGGTGACTACCTCTTGAAGCTCATCAAGAGAATGCCAAGAGTGTGCAAAGCAGTAATCAAGGCAAAAGGTGGCTACTTTGAAGAACCTAGAATATGACATATTTTCTGTCGTTTCAAACTTTTTTGTTATGTATATAATTCCACATGTGTTAATTCATAGTTTTGATGCCTTCAGTGTGAATCTACAATTTTCATAGTCATGAAAATAAAGAAAACTCTTTGAATGAGAAGGTGTGCCCAAACTTTTGGTCTGTACAGTATGTGTTCTGATACATTCCCTATGCTGCCATATGGTTACTATTATTTGTTACCCCTTTTTTGTTACTTTGTATGCACCACCTCTTCCAGGTGTCTGACGTCATGGGGAGGTTCCTTATCCTCATGAATCATCAGGTGTATATAAATCTGTGCTTTGTAATGGATACTAACCTGTTGAAAAAGGCTACCTTAGCCGAAACGCGTCCTAGAATATGGGACATATTGTTACCTTGCAATAAAACTCCTATGAGCATCAAGTCACGTCTGCTGGGATCCTTTACTTCATTGAACATGGAACTGGTCCCGTGCAGCGTGCATCTAAGTGAGTGCTGGCCGATTTATCTCTATACCTTAGTTTGAGAAAGGCCGTGAAAGGCCGAAACGTCACGCTCTAGCCGCATATTGAATAAAAATCACCAAGCAAGAACCTCTATTGGTGTACTGGAGCTTATTTTACACACTCCACGGACTCCTATACACCGACCCCAGGTGTGCCCCCATTTCTCAACCCTCTATTTCTCACATTTGCTTTGGCAATACTAATGTATAATTTAGACCTGCCAATAAAGCTTTTTTGATTGATTTGATATGAGATAGATAGATAGATAAGAGATAGATATATAGGAGATAGATATTAGATATATAGATATGAGATATATAGATAAGAGATAGATAGATAAGAGATAGATAGATAGATAGATAGATAGATAGATAGATAAGAGATAGATATATAGGAGATAGATATTAGATATATAGATATGAGATATATAGATAAGAGATAGATAGATAGATAGATAGATAGATAAGAGATAGATATATAGGAGATAGATATTAGATATATAGATATGAGTCTCTTCCCTCCATACTTTCTGGGGGAAGAGGAGAACACAGCGGCCATAGCAGCACAATATAATACTGCCTGCCATAGACTGAGAGGAGCCTGATATACCATGGACTCCTATACCCCCACCCTGGACCTGTCCCCACCCCCAACCCTACCCAATTATTTCCCACTTGCTTTGGCAATGCTAAAATGTATTTAGTCCTGCCAATAAAGCTGATTTGATTTGATTATATAGATAAGAGATAGATAGATAGATAGATAGATAGATAAGAGATAGATATATAGGAGATAGATATTAGATATTGTAGGAGAGTACCTGGGGTGGTAATAGACGGCAGGTACGTGCCACCGGGGGTCCTGGCACCGGTGGAGTAAGAGCCAGAAAAGTGCATATTGCAGCGGTTATGCTGTTAACACAGCGGATCCGGGCCGGCTCTTATTGGGAGCAGGCAGATATGCGGGCGGGTGCCTGTCTCCCCACGGTCCAGGCCAGGTTTTGCAGGGAAGGGTTAAAACCTGACCAGCAACAAGGGTGTGGTGTGCAATGTGAAGCTTCTGTGTTCTCTGGCTGTGAGAGTGAGAAGTGGAGGTGAGCTGGGCTGTGTGCTGAGGCCTGTGGAGGACTGTGCAGGATCCTGCAGCTGAAACCAGGAGGGATCCATGTCCTGTGGCTAGAAGCAAGACCCAGGGACTTACTTCACCAAGGAGAAAAAGGTGACATTACTCCTGGCAGGGCCGTTTCTAGGGGCGGGCGGGACGGGCGGCCGCCCGGGGCGCTGTCAGCAGCAGGGGGCGCCCGTTGAGGTAAAAAAAAAAAAAAAAAAATTCGTTATGAAGGTAATGGATCGGGCGGCCGGCCGGCGGCGCCCCTCATGCTGAGCCTCCTGAGCGGCCGGCTCAGTGCTGCGCAGCCTGCCTGCGCTGCAGACTGCTGAGTTGTTAGTGTAGCGTGGCCGAGCTCTGTTCGGTCCGGCCCGGGGTACAGGAGCATTTGTTTCTTGTACCCGGCCGGACTGAAAGGAAGTGCACACTAAGTGAGCACTTCCTGTCAGCCGGGTACAGGAAACAAAAGCTCCTGTACCACGGAGCGAACAGAGCTCGGCCACGCTACATTAGAGGTGACATTGACAAGGGGGAGGAAATGAGAGTGAGGGGGGGGGGGGGGAGTAGTAGAATGAGAGTGACAAGAGGGGGGGGGGAGTAGTAGAATGAGAGTGACAAGAGGGGGGGGGGAGTAGTAGAATGAGAGTGACAAGAGGGGGGGGAGTAGTAGAATGAGAGTGACAAGGGAGGGGGGGGGGAGTAGTAGAATGAGAGTGACAAGGGGGGTGGGGGGAGTAGAATGAGAGTGACAAGGGGGGTGGGGGGAGTAGAATGAGAGTGACAAGGGGGGAGAAGAGAGTGACAAGGGAGGGGGGGGAGAAGAGAGTGACAAGGGAGGGGGGGGAGAAGAGAGTGACAAGGGAGGGGGGGGAGAAGAGAGTGACAAGGGAGGGGGGGGAGAAGAGAGTGACAAGGGAGGGGGGGGAGAAGAGAGTGACAAGGGAGGGGGGGGGAGAAGAGAGTGACAAGGGAGGGGGGGAGAAGAGAGTGACAAGGGAGGGGGGGGGAGAAGAGAGTGACAAGGGAGGGGGGGGGAGAAGAGAGTGACAAGGGAGGGGGGGGGGAGAAGAGTGACAAGGGAGGGGGGGGAGAAGAGAGTGACAAGGGAGTCCGCAGAGCCAGACTGCAGCCAGAGACCAGATCATCTAATTGTCCTGGTGGTAAGTAGACAATGCAATATGTGTATTATTTAATTGTTTAGTTATTAATACTACATTTTGCGGACCGCACATTGCCGGCACTAAGAGAATATGCCTATTCTTGTCCGTTATTGGGGACAAGAATAGGACATGTACTATTTTTTTTCAGGTTCGGAATTGCGGATCCGGGTCCGCAATTCCGGATCTGATAAGGGGGGGGGGGGGGGGCGGGGGTGCCAATTTTTATATTGCCTAGGGCGGCAAAAATCCTTGCACCGGCCCTGGTCAGACTTACTGACGTCACGCGCCTGATCCTCCCACTAGGCGGCGCAGGCGCGTGACATACAGTGACTGAGTGAGCGCCGCACTGCCTGCCTGTTACCGCCCGCCCTGAGCCCCTGAGCAGTGCTGATGCCTGCTGTGAGGCGAGTGATGATCTGGGGGGGGCATTAATTACAATGGGGGGGGGGCATTAATTACAATGGGGGGGAATTAATTACAATGGGGGGAATTAATTACAATGGGGGGGCCACTGTGGGAGACATGAAAATGGGGGCCACTGTCACTGTGGGGGACATTAAGTTTAATAAGGATCACTATGGACATTATTTAGAATGGAGGCTGCTGTTGGTGTCATTACTCATTATAACTGTATAATGTCTGACAGGCCTAGTCCTGAGTTATATTACCCTGCCCTGTATAATAATGTACCCATCCCTGATACCCCTTAGTTATATTACCCCGCTGGAGTAATATAACTAAGGGGTATCAGGGTACATTATTATACAGGGCAGGGTAATATAACTCAGGACTAGGCCTGTCAGACATTATACAGTTATAATGACATCCACAGCAGCCTCCATTCTAAATAATGTCCATAGTGATCCTTATTAAAAATAATGTCCCCCCACAGGCAGGCAGTGTGGGCGGTCAGCACCGCCGCCCGCACTGCCTGCCTGTCTGTTACCGGGGGGGGGGGGGGGGAGTTTTTTTGACACTCGCCCTGAGAGAAATTTTACCTAGAAACTGCACTGACTCCTGGCTTTAAATAGACTTTGCTTTATGTGACTGAAACAGGCCTCAAGTAGCCTGCAGCAGGGACTTGCTGTGTTTGAACTATTATTTTGCTGTTGTGTGTGACCACCCTCCCTATGAACTGCACTGTCTTTCACAAATATGCACCGTGTGAATAAACAAAGCATCGTGTTTTACACCAAGACCGGTCTGTGTTGCCTCTATACTGCACTCGCTACCACTGCCTACCAGAGCGGATCCCCACAATTGGTGGCTTCAGCGGGCAAACGGCAGTGAGGCTGAAAATTGTGCTGTTTGGACTGTATGTCATATATTAAGCCAGCAAGTTTTGTGGCTCCAGATAAAATGGAGGAGGCTATTAGACACTTGGTGCAAAGTAATGAGGAGGCTACTCGGAGACATGAGGAAGCCCTGAGAGACCAGCGGCAGTTGAATAGTCTACTGGCCCAGCAACTGGCGACTATGCAGGAGTCCATGCAGGTGTTACAACAACAAGCCGTCCCGGGGGGGACCGCAATCCTACCTGCTGCCCGGGATAAGGTGCGCTCAGCGTTAAGAAAGATGGGCCCCGAGGATGATATCGAGGCGTTCCTGATGGTCTTCGAACGCACTGCGGAACAGGAAAGGTTACCGGCAGAACAGTGGGCCGAAGTAGTGGCGCCATTTTTAGTGGGTGACGCACAAAAGGCCTACTTCGACCTCAGTCAGGAGGAAGCCAAGAGCTATGAGAGGCTGAAGGGGGAGGTGTTGGCTCGACTTGGGGTTAATACCTATGTGCGTGCATATCGAGTCTACCAGTGGGCTTTCTCAGAGTCCCGGCCTGCTCGGTCCCAGGCCTATGACCTGTTACACCTCGTAAAAAAATGGCTGCAGCCTGAGACATTGAGCCCCTCGCAGATGGTGGAACGTGTGGTGGTGGATCGTTTGGTGCGTACCCTCCCAAGAGCAATACAGCGCTGGGTGGGACAAGGTGATCCAGGCACCCTGGATCAGTTAGTAAGCCTTGTCGAGAGGTATGTGGCAACCCAGGACTTGGTGCGGGACTCAACGCAGGTGCAGGAATCCCGTCGGGCTCCCTCTCAGGCTAGGGATCCGGAAAAAGGGTCCCAACCACAAAGGGGGGGGAAGGCTAGTCCTACTCCAGGGAAGAGAGACCGGGGAGGGACCACGGGGATTCAATGTTGGCACTGCCACGGCCTGGGACATAGGGCAGCGAACTGTCCTCAAACACCTGAACCCATGGACTGCGGGTTCGCTCGCCGGTCCTCTTTCTTTGCCCGGCCTGTATGTACCGCGGATGCCAGGCCGACCACCGATATGCCACCTCTGTGCCAAGTCTTGGTCGATGGGCATCCGATTAATGCTTTGCTGGACTCTGGGAGCCTGGTGACCCTAGTGCATGAGTCCTTAGTGTCTGAGACACTCCCAGAGAAGCAAACCCTGTCCATTGTCTGTATCCATGGGGACCGCCGGGAGTACCCCACTGCCAGGGTTACCATGTCCGTGTTGGGCAAAGAGGTGCAGCATGTCGTCGGAGTGGGACGCCAAATCCCTTATGCCGCCATACTGGGAAGGGATTTTCCTTTGTTCTGGACTCTATGGAAGAGCAATATGCCTTCCCTTAGGGACAGACGACAATCGGGCCCAGTGCCCGAGGATCCCGATGCAGGGATACCAGCTGTAGGGGTCACCACATCACCTGTAGAGTGTCATCCCGATAGGTTCCCCTAGAGGTGTTGGCAGGCGAATCCGTGGAAACCCCGTCCATCCCGGACCTGGAGGTATCCCGTGACACGTTCGGGACCGCCCAGCTCCAGGATCCGACATTATTACGGGCGAGGGAAGGGGTGACAGTGGTAAATGGGGTGGCTCAGCACCCAGGGGCCGACTCGGTGTTTCCCCATCTGGCTTTTAACCAGGACCTGCTGTATAGGGTGGACAAAGTGCAGCACGAGGTAGTGGAGCAGCTGGTGGTACCCCAGCCATACCGCCGTGTGGTACTGGACTTGGCCCACTCCCACGTGCTGGGAGGACATTTGGGCGTAAAAAAAAAACAAGAGCGGATTCTGCAAAGGTTCTATTGGCCCGGGGTTTATGAGGAGGTCAAAAGGTTTTGCCAATCCTGTCCAGTGTGTCAGATGACGAGCCCCCAGCCCCACTATCGCAGTCCCCTAGTACCCATGCCCATCATCGAGGTCCCCTTCGAAAGAATAGGGATGGATCTGGTAGGCCCCATAAACAAGTCGGCCAGAGGGCACCAGCATATCTTGGTGGTCTTAGACTATGCCACCAGATATCCTGAAGCGATCCCACTACGTCATACTTCTGCTAAGCTCATAGCTAAAGAACTCATGGGTATGTTCGCAAGGGTGGGGATTCCAAAAGAGATCCTGACCGACCAGGGGACGCCCTTCATGTCTAAGGTGACGAGGGAGCTCTGCAAGCTTTTAGGGGTTAAACGGTTGCACACGTCCGTATACCATCCTCAGACCGACGGACTAGTGGAACGCTTTAACAAAACCCTAAAAACTATGCTTAAAAGAACCGTAGCCAAAGACGGAAAGGATTGGGACCTGTTGCTGCCGTACGTATTGTTCACAGTGCGAGAAGTGCCCCAGGCATCTACGGGATTCTCGCCCTTCGAGCTATTATACGGTCGACGGCCAAGAGGGTTGCTGGACATCGCTAAAGAGGCGTGGGAGCAACAGCCCACCCCCCACAAGAGTATTATAGAGCATATAGAAAAGATGCAGGACCGTATAGAGACAGTCCTACCAATCGTCCGGGAACACATGGAAGCCGCCCAACTGGCACAGAGCCGGGTATACAACCGGAGTGCCCAGGTCCGGACATTTAACCCGGGTGACCGGGTACTGGTGCTAGTCCCCACCATTGACAGTAAGTTTTTGGCACGGTGGCAAGGTCCCTACGAGGTGAAAGAGAAGGTAGGGTCAGTGAATTACAAGATATCCCAGCCAGGCCGGCGGAAGCCAGAACAGGTATATCATGTAAATTTACTGAAATCGTGGAGAGATAGGGAGTGTCTCATTGGGGACAGCCCAAGCACTGTCTTGTCTGCGGGGAAGATCCCAGCTCCACCCGAGGTCCCAGAGGGCACCTCCGCGGTAAAGATAGCAGGTGGTCTGTCGACTAAACAAGCTCAGGAAGCCAAAGAGTTAGTGAGTCGAAATAGGGACGTATTCTCTGAGCTTCCTGGTCGAACTTCGGTAGTCCGACATGACATCGTCACCGAGCCCCACGTCAGGGTACGGTTAAAGCCGTATCGTGTACCGGAGGCCCGGCGACAGGCCATTTCAGAAGAAGTAAGGTCCATGTTGAGGTTAGGGGTGATTGAGGAGTCAAGGAGCGAGTGGGCCAGCCCCATAGTCCTCATCCCAAAACCTGACGGTACTCTGCGCTTCTGCAATGACTTTAGAAAGCTCAACGAAGTGTCGAAATTCGATGCCTACCCCATGCCCCGGGTAGACGAGCTCATAGAACGGCTAGGGAAAGCTCGCTATTTCTCGGTCCTCGACCTCACAAAAGGATATTGGCAGGTGCCTCTCACGGAGGCGGCAAAGGAGAAGACTGCCTTTGTCACCCCCGAGGGGTTATTTCAGTACCAAGTTTTGCCCTTTGGCCTACATGGCGCTCCAGCCACCTTCCAGCGATTGATGGACGTCATCCTACGGCCCCATCGTCCATATGCTTCGGCATATCTGGACGACATCATCGTGTTTAGCCAGGACTGGGAGAGTCACCTGCCCAAGGTACAGGCCGTAGTCGATTCACTTAGAAAAGCTGGACTGACGGCCAACCCAAAAAAGTGTTCGCTCGGGTTCGAGGAGGTCCGGTACCTGGGATACGTGGATTGGGCGGGGAGTTGTCAAACCCCAGGTAGACAAGGTTGAGGCGATCAAGAGCTGGCCCAGACCTCTTACCACCAAGCAAGTACGTTCGTTCCTAGGGATGATAGGATATTACATGCGCTTTATCCCCAACTTTGCCACAGTAGCGGCCCCATTGACAAGACTTTTAAAGGGGAGGAAGACGGTGATGGTCCGCTGGGATGAGCAGGCGGAGGAGGCATTCTCCCTGTTTGAAGTCGGCTCTGTGTGGGTCCCCGGTTTTGGTGACACCCGACTTCACACGGGAATTTGTCGTTCAGACGGACGCCTCTGGAGTGGGCCTAGGGGCAGTACTCTCTCAGGAAATCAGTGGGGAGGAACACCCTGTTGTCTTCCTGAGTCGCAAACTCACCCCAGCGGAAACCAGGTACAGCGTGGTAGAGAGAGAATGCCTGGCCATTAAGTGGGCCCTCGAGTCCCTTAGGTACTATCTGTTAGGGAGAAGGTTCCGTCTGGTGACCGACCATTCCCCTCTCCAGTGGATGAGCCGGGCCAAGGAGGGGAGTGCCCGGGTCACCAGATGGTTCTTGTCCCTCCAGAATTTTAAGTTCAGTGTCGAACACAGGGCAGGCCGCTTACAGGGGAATGCCGATGCCCTTTCCCGGGTACACTGTTGTACATGTGTCCAACCCCTCAGGATTGAACAGGGTGTGCAACCCTTCAGGGTTGAACAAAGGGGGGGGATATGTAGGAGAGTACCTGGGGTGGTAATAGACGGCAGGTACGTGCCACCGGGGGTCCTGGCACCGGTGGAGTAAGAGCCAGAAAAGTGCATATTGCAGCGGTTATGCTGTTAACACAGCGGATCCGGGCCGGCTCTTATTGGGAGCAGGCAGATATGCGGGCGGGTGCCTGTCTCCCCACGGTCCAGGCCAGGTTTTGCAGGGAAGGGTTAAAACCTGACCAGCAACAAGGGTGTGGTGTGCAATGTGAAGCTTCTGTGTTCTCTGGCTGTGAGAGTGAGAAGTGGAGGTGAGCTGGGCTGTGTGCTGAGGCCTGTGGAGGACTGTGCAGGATCCTGCAGCTGAAACCAGGAGGGATCCGTGTCCTGTGGCTAGAAGCAAGACCCAGGGACTTACTTCACCAAGGAGAAAAAGGTGACATTACTCCTGGCTTTAAATAGACTTTGCTTTATGTGACTGAAACAGGCCTCAAGTAGCCTGCAGCAGGGACTTGCTGTGTTTGAACTATTATTTTGCTGTTGTGTGTGACCACCCTCCCTATGAACTGCACCGTCTTTCACAAATATGCACCGTGTGAATAAACAAAGCAACGTGTTTTACACCAAGACCGGTCTGTGTTGCCTCTATACTGCACTCGCTACCACTGCCTACCAGAGCGGATCCCCACAATATATATATATATGAGATATATGGATAAGAGATAGATAGATAGGAGATATATAGATAAGAGATAGATAGATAGATAGATAGATAGATAGATAGATAGATAGATAGATAGGAGATAGATATTAGATATATAGATATGAGATATATAGATAAGAGATAAATAAATAGATAGCTATGTGATAGATAGGAGATAGATAGATATTAGATAGATAGATAGAGAGCTAGATAGATATTAGATAGATATTAGATAGATAGATAGATAGATAGATATTAGCTAGATAGATAGAGATTAGATAGATAGATATTAGATAGATAGATAGATAGATAGATAATAGATAGATAGATAGATATTAGATAGATCGATATTAGATATATAGATAAGAGATAGATATATAGGAGATAGATATTAGATATATAGATATGAGATATATAGATAAGAGATAGATAGATAGATAGATAAGAGATAGATAGATTAGATAGGTGATATATAGATATGAGATAGATAGATAGATAGATATTAGATAGATAATAGATAGATAGATATTAGATAGATCAATATTAGATATATAGATATGAGATATACAGATAAGAGATAGATATATAGGAGATAGATATTAGATATATAGATATGAGATATACAGATAAGAGATAGATATATAGGAGATAGATATTAGATATATAGATATGAGATATATAGATAAGAGATAGATAGATTAGATAGGTGATATATAGATAAGAGATAGATAGATAGATATGAGATAGATAGATATTAGATAGAGAGATAGATAGATATTAGATAGATAGATATTAGATAGATAGATAGATATTAGATAGATAGATAGATAGATAGATAGATGGATAAATAGATAGATATGAGACAGATATATGATAGATATAAGAGATAGATAGATATTAGATAGATAGATATTAGATAGATAGATAGAGAGATAGATAGATAGATATTAGATAGATAGAGAGATATAAGAGATAGATAGATATTAGATAGATAGATATAAGAGATAGATAGATAGATAGAGAGATATTAGATAGATAGAGAGATATAAGATAGATAGATATTAGATAGATAGATAGAGAGATAGATAGATATTAGATAGATAGAGAGATAGATAGATATTAGATAGATAGAGAGATATAAGATAGATAGATATTAGATAGATAGATAGAGAGATAGATAGATATTAGATAGATAGAGAGATAGATAGATATTAGATAGATAGATATTAGATAGATAGACAGATATTAGACAGATAGATAGATAGATAGATAGATAGATAGATATTAGATAGATAGATAGATGGATAAATAGATAGATATGAGACAGATATATGATAGATATAAGAGATAGATAGATATTAGATAGATAGATATTAGATAGATAGATAGAGAGATAGATAGATAGATAGATAGATAGATATTAGATAGATAGAGAGATATAAGAGATAGATAGATATTAGATAGATAGATAGATATAAGAGATAGATAGATATTAGATAGATAGATATAAGAGATAGATAGATAGAGAGATATTAGATAGATAGAGAGATATAAGAGATAGATAGATAGATATTAGATAGATAGATAGAGAGATAGATAGATATTAGATAGATAGAGAGATAGATAGATATTAGATAGATAGAGAGATAGATAGATAGATATTAGATAGATAGATATTAGATAGATAGACAGATAGATAGATAGATAGATAGATAGATATTAGATAGATGATATATAGATAGATAGATAAATAGATATATATGAGACAGATATATGATAGATATAAGAGATAGATAGATAGATAGATATAAGAGATAGATAGATATGAGATAGATAGATAATAGATAGATTAGATGATAGATAATAGATACATAATAGATAGATGATATACAGATAATCGGAGCTAGAACAGACGGCTAGCTGTGGCCCTCAGGGGGTGGCCGTGTGTGAGGCACAGAGCCGTCTCCTCCCGCTCGGTGACTCCTCCCGTCGCTGCAGTCTCTTCTCCTCAGCATGTCTGTCTGTGGACTGTAGCGTCTCCTGTCCCCCCGCTGTCTGTGAGACCTCTCTCCCCGTCCTCTGTCAGCCGGCCGCAGTATGGAGGATGTGGACCGTCCGAGCTCGGCCAGAGCCCCGCAGATGACAGGTGATGATGATGCGTACCGCCATGGCTTCATCCATCTCACCCTGCTTCATGCACCGCCCGCCATACCAGCCATTATGTAACGGCCTCACATGACATCACTCACCTACTGACTCCATGGCAGGCGGGATGCAGCGCTACATGGTGGCTGCGGTGACCTTGTGTCCTCCTCCTAGTTGCTGCAGCAGATTGTGTGGCCAGCAGTGATTATGCAGTGTAGGTAAACGCATGCAGTGGATGGAGACATAATGGCCACTGCTCACTGCTGAGAACACATCGCTTGTCATAGATATAGTCAGTGTCCATAGGGAATATTGAAAAGCTTTCATTCAGGGATAGCAATAAAGGATGCAATTCGGACCACTGCCACTAGAGGGCGCAGCTGCCTACAGAGATATATAGAATTCATCAACTAAATAATGGCAGAGCTCCCCCTAGTGGGGGAGGAAACAGACAAGGTAATAGGGTGCTCTTATTGATTACCTAGTCACTAGAATGGGAGGGAGGCTGCAGTAACTAGACCCACATAGTGGACACAGCTCCAGACCAGCTAATTGTTGGCAGTGCCCTGGGGATAGGCTATCAATATAAACATCATGGAGAACCCCTTTAAGTCCTCAGAGATCCCATTTAACAGAATGTCCATAATTTTTTTAAAGAAAAACAGGAATGAGTATAAGATAATTACACAAGCAGTAAACAACCTGATAAATGTAATGCCGCTCCAGCACTGCGGACCTGTGAAGGTATCGTACATTATTCATGTTACTGCTGCAGCCAGTCTCTGGTCTCAGCGATCATGTGCCATCCATGCCAGCTTCAGTGCCAGTGACTGCAGCAGTGACGTGACAATGTACGTCATATCACCAGGACCTGCGGGTGGGGCATTTAACAGATGAGTGCTGTTATTTTATTATTTTATACTGATTCCTGCTCTAAGACCATGTTAAAAAAAATCACAGACAACTCCCTTTAACTTTATGGCTATGAAGGGAAGCAGGAGATGTGAGGCGTTTTATTAGAAAAATAATTGTATTGAGCACTTATCTGATCGAACGTGCAGTTTTATATGGCTGCTTTACATTTCTTTTTTTGGTGTATACTTAGAATACAGCACATTTTATTTTATTTTATTATTTTACATATTTTCACGGAAATTCTTTTACTATACTTATTCATTGACAGTCGTCTTGTTTTCTATTAAAGGGGTTGTCTGGGTTCAGAGCTAAACACGAAGATATCTCCCTTTTCACCCCTCCAGCCCCCCTGATATGAGCATTTCATTATCCAATGCTCTCCTTTGCCCTGCGCTGTATCGCGCAGGGGAAAGGTATTTTCAGGATTTCCGGTGACGTACCAGGCTCTTCATAAGGACTGCTAGACGGAGGCTTCCACCCAGCAGTGAGCCCGGTGACATCACTGACTCTGATGGGCCGGATTTAGCGCTGCCCTAGCCTGAAAAACGGCTAAGGCAGCGCTAAAGCCTGCCCATCAGTGACGTCAACGCACTGCTAGGCGGGAGCCTCCACCTAGCAGTGTGTGGAGGTAAACAAACAAGCCCTCGTCCTGCGGGATCAAGTGCAGGGCAAGGGGGAGCATGGAATGCTCTGATGTGAATATCACAGGGACCAGAGGAGTGAAAATATGGGAATGTCCGGGGTGAGCTCTGAACCCAGACAACCCCTTTAATAAATGCATTTCACTGAAACAATTTCTTCATGTAGCTCCTCCTTCGAACGCTCGTTGGCGATAATCTGCCCGAACACTGGGAGGTCTAAAGGGGTCTTTAAGTGCTTTATAATGTTGCTCCTTTATAATGTAACTTATTTATAATGTGGATTGTTTATACTGTACCTCACATAAAATTTTAATATTCAATAGAAAGGCCTACTCTTTAATAGAAACCCAATATAAGCCCATTTGTAATGCCAGGCCACCCATGGTAAATTTTCTCCCCTTCACACAAGAAAACCCCACCTGCAGGGACAGCCACCAAAACCTGAGATAAACACCCCAGGGGGGCAACTGCGATGATCAGATGGGAACCTTCTTAGATGCCGCCCACCACTTAAAGGGGTTGTCTGGGTTCAGAGCTGAACCCGGACATCCCCTTATTTTCACCCAGGCAGCCCCCCTGAGGCTAGCATCCGATGCGCTCCCTTGCCCTGCGCTAAATCGCGCAGGACACGGGCTCTTTTGTTTTCAATAACACACTGCCCAGCAGTGTGTTCGGTGACGTTACCGGCTCTGATGGGCGGGCTTTAGCGCTGCCCAGCAGTGTGTTCGGTGACGTTATCGGCTCTGATGGGCGGGCTTTAGTGCTGCCCAGCAGTGTGTTCGGTGACGTCACCGGCTCTGATGGGCGAGCTTTAGCGCTGCCCAGCAGTGTGTTCGGTGACGTCACCGGCTCTGATGGGCGGGCTTTAGCGCTGCCCAGCAGTGTGTTCGGTGACGTCACCGGCTCTGATGGGCGGGCTTTAGCGCTGCCCAGCAGTGTGTTCGGTGACGTCACCGGCTCTGATGGGCGGGCTTTAGCGCTGCCCAGCAGTGTGTTCGGTGACGTCACCGGCTCTGATGGGCGGGCTTTAGCGCTAAATCTCGCCCATCAGTGACGGTGACGTCACCGGGGTTCCTGGCAAAAATGCCTTTGCCCTGCACTATTTAGCGCAGGGCAAAGGAGAATATCAGAGCATGAACTGCTCCGATGCTCCTGTCAGGAAGGCTGCCTGGGTGAAAATGGAGGTATGTCCGGGTTCAGCTCTGAACCCGGACAACCCCTTTAACCGTTCCTGGTTCTTTGTCTGAATGTCTATACCAGGGATTAGCAACCTCCAGCACTCCAGCTGTTCTGAAACTACAACTCCCAGAGTCCTCCTCTCACTTCTGTGGGAGTTACAAGAACAGCCAAGTAAGTGTGCATGCTGGGAGTTGTAGTTTCACAGCAGCTGGAGTGCTGAATGTTGCTGATCCCTGGCCTAGATGTCTCAGACACTGCAGCAGCACATTATGGAAGTCCTTCCACCTATATTACAGTATTACATTATAGCAATGCTGGTATGGTCCAGCAGCAGCCACATCACAGCAAGGTCACCCACAGAAGAAGCTACTGTAAAGGATTAGATTTTCTTTGTAAGAGGGGCAGAACTGATTGACAAGCCTGTCTTTTTCATCGTTGACTACTAAGACCCCAATTTGTGATGTGTGGGGAGAGAACGATCAGGTGCGTTAATATTTTTTTGCCCAATACATGAGATAAACCACCACCAGAGGTGTCTGACAGCAGCTATCTCCTCTCTCCCCACACGTCTATGTGTATGTCCATGGGGCCAACAGCTATTGAAGATGTATGAGCTTTTAAAGGGAACCTGTCACATTGAACATGATGTCTGAGCTGCAGACCGCATGTTATAGAACAGGAGGAGCTGAGCAGACTGATGTATAGTTTTATGGGAAAAGAATCATTAAAACTTGTATTTTATGCATTTATATTCCTGCTCATTCTGGACTTTGAAGACAAGGAGACGGTCCTATCAGTCATTGACATCCTCCCCTCTATGACGGTGTACACAGAGATAGCTGTCAGTCACTGATAGGACCATCTACCTGACTTCAAAGTCCAGAATGAGCAGGAATATAAATGTATAAAATACATACGTTTTACTGAATCTTTTCCTATAAAACTATACATCAATCTGCTCAGCTCCTTCTGTTCTATAACATGCTGCCTGCAGCTCAGACTCCATGTTCAATGAGACAGGTCCCCTTTAAACATTGATCTTAGCTGAGGCTTGAGAGGTCTGCAATGTCACTTCAAGAATAAAAAATAAATAAAGAATAATTTTGGCAGGTTGACGTCCTTGTAATTCTTTCAGGGTGACTGATTTAAACAATGGTTTTCGCATCTAATCTGTGTTTTCTTTTCATTGTAAATTATGGCAAAAGTTAATCGTTTTGTAACATGGCAATACATATATATTTCTATTCTTTTGTGTGGAATTATCTTAGGTGTTCCTTTAGTAAGGGGCCCTATATAGTGAGCACGCAGTTATTGGTGGTGCATCCAGTTGCACTCTAGAATCAGTACATGCAGTGGCTATAAATGTGAGTTTTTAGAGGACATGACATGTCTCTTTAAGGGTTTATGCATGTGTCTATGTTAAAGTACCTTTATAGTAGTCCATATTGTGGCTTCTAAGCACTGTGTGTACCACCATGAGGCATCTAACTTTAGAGATACACTAGCTCAATCAATACAATAAATCCATGTGCAGTTATAGGGGTTCTCCGGGCTTTTTAATATTGATGACCTATTAGGATAGGTCATCAATATCAGATTGATGGGGGTCCGACAGCAGTGCGCACATGCTGTCTCCCTTCCTGTCCGCTGCTGTCCCATAGACATACAACGGACAGAAAGACAGAAGGGAGATAGCACGTGTGCACTGCGTGCGCCATCTCCCCGTACAGCGGATTGGCGGGGTTGCCAGGTGTCAGACCCTCCGACGATCTGATATTCATGACTAATCCTGAGGATAGGTCATCAATATTAAAAAGCCCAGAGAACCCCTTTAAAGGGGTATGCTTTAATCCCAACAGATCAGACACATGCCCTGTCCAGTGGACAAAAAAATAACTTTAACTCCCCCTAACAGTGGTTGAATGCAAGCCAGAAAGACAGAGCTGCCCTATATAGATACTGTATATTGAAATGACCAAATTAATCAAAACACTACTTTGGACCTAAAAACATTATGGGCGTAGGCCTAGTATGGTTGGTGAATCTTTCTATGAGGATTTGGAGTCTCGACCAATTCTAGTTTTGCTGTAAGTGCAGCACCAAATCTATCCAAACTGGATATCTACACTGCGCATGAATTTATTAGCAAGAAGCAGAGAAGTCAAAGGTTGTCCCAAGGTAGCAGACCTATTAGGCAAGGGAGAGTGTGAAAACATGGCCAATGTACAGCCCAGTCCTATTCAAGTGAATGGGCCTGGGCTGCAATACTAAACACAGCCACTATCCAATGTGTGGTGCTGTGAGGAAGCCGCACCTCTCACTGGAGTGCAGCGGCAACCTCAAACAGCTGATCAGCGGGGTTCCCAGGTGTCAGTCCCCCACCAATCAGATATTGATGACTTAGCCTGAGTATAGGCCATCAATATTCAACTCCTGGAAAACCCCTTTAACTGTGATTGATAGGCCTAGATTAATGTGGTGTAGTCCATGTCGAGTTTTAGGAAGGAGAAGGAGAAGACAGAGGAAGTAACTGATATAGTTGACACTCTTGAACTCTGGATAGCAGAGAAGTAACAGGGAGACAGAGACTTGATGGTTAAAGTGGTATTGAAAGTCATGAGATTTATGAGTTGTCTCCTAGAGACATAGATGGAAAAGAGGAACGGTCCCAGGTCAGGGCCATGAAGGACACCGGTAGCGGGTGAAAGAAGTAGGTGATGTATAAGTGTTAGAAGATAAATGTTCCGTTTGTGAGGTATGAGGAGATCCACGAGAGGGCCAAGTCTGTAAGTCTGAGAGTGGTCATCAGTTAAGAAGGCTGAGGACAAGTTCAGGAACAGGAATATTTAGTAGTGTGGTCTGATGGTGTGTCTGGTGCTGATATTTACCGAAGACTTTGTGCACAGTAGACTTTTGTCATGAAGATGTTTCCAGGTGATTGCACCTCATCAGTGCAGAGTACTGGCTTAACTGGGTGAGAGGCCTGTCAGGATTTGAGGTACTCTTTATCCTTGGGGAGAGAGCGCCTTAATCGGTGTGAGGAGACTTATAGACCATCCATGCTCCTATGGAATTCTGGGAAGAAAGGGATGCATATGAGCTCTTAACAAGCTCTGTCTCTGCTTGATGCTGATATTTAAAGGGAACCTGTCATCAACTTTATGCTGACCTCACTGAGGACAGCATAAAATAGTGTAGGGCTGCAGCTAACGATTATTTGAATGATCAATTAGTTGTCGATAATTTCATCGATTAATCGGGAAAAAAACACCAAAATGATAATAAAAAAGGGGTTTATATGATTTTACTTGAAAAATTATGTTCAAAGGCCATATTAAAACAAATTGTGGATGGCACTGTTATGGAGGATCTGTGGATAGCACTGTTATGGAGGGGATCTGTGGATGGCACTGTTATGGAGGGGATCTGTGGATGGCACTGTTATGGGGGATCTGTGAATGGCAATGTTAAGGGGGATCTGTGGATGGCACTGTTATGGGGGATCTGTGGATGGCACTGTTATGGGGGATCTGTGGATTGCACTGTTATGGGGGATCTGTGGGTGGCACTGTTATGGGGGATCTGTGGATGACACTGCTATGGGGGATCTGTGGATGGCACTGTTATGGGGAGGGGGACCTGTGGATGACCATGCTATGGGGGGATTTATGGATGACACTATATAGCATCTTATGCTATATGTGTCATCCACAGATCTCCCCCATAGCAGTGCCATCCACAGATCCCCCTCCCCATAACAGTGCCATCCACAGATCCCCCTCTCATATCAGTGCCATCCACAGATCTCCTCCATAACAGTGCAATCCATAGATCCCCCTCCCCATAACAGTGCCATACACAGATCCCCTCCATAACAGTGCCATCCACAGATCCCCCTCCCCATAACAGTGCCATACACAGATCCCCTCCATAACAGTGCCATTCACAGATCCCTCTCCCCATAAAAGTGCCATCCACAGATCCCCTCCATAACAGTGCCATCCACAGATCCCCTCCAAAACAGTGCCATCCACAGATCCCCCTCCCCATAACAGTGCCATACACAGATCCCCTCCATAACAGTGCCATCCACAGATCCCCCTCCCCATAACAGTGCCATACACAGATTCCCTCCATAACAGTGCCATCCACAGATGCCCCTCCCCATAACAGCCCTGGCCCTGCCACTCACAGCAGTATTCCTTAACCGGCAGTAACTTTTACTTTAAATTACTGCATCTTTATTACCTTACAATGAAGCTCCAGTAACAGGCAGAGCGGGCGGCGGATTAACATCACTTACTCACGTGACACGCATGCCCCGCCCACTTTATGAATGAAGCAGGCAGAGTAGGCGCGTCACGTGAGTGAGTGACGTTACGCCGCCGCCCGCTCTGCCTGTTACTGGAGCTTTATTGTAAGATAATAAAGATGCAGTTATTTAAAGTTCAAGGACCCGTAGGTATAGCGCCTGACCCCCTGCTCCCCCCCCCCGCATAGCAACGAATCTGCCGATTATTCGATAACGTCGATTAATCGATGCAGCCCTAAAATAGTAACAGAAATGCTGATTTCAGCAGTGTGTCACTCTTGAGTTAAAAGTAAGCAGTTGCTGAGAACCAGCATCTTAATCATTGAAAAGAGTCAAATCTACCTGAGAAGAGTCATGGTTATCCATATTCTCCTGCTCTCCCGCCCATCTGCTGATGATTGGCAGTTCTCTCCTAGAGAGAAAGGGAGAAAACTAGGTAGAAGACGGACAGTCATCAGCAGATGGGCGGGAGAGCAGGAATCCATGACTAACCATGACTCTTCTCAGGTGGCCGGGACTCTTTTCCAGATCCAGTCTGCAATGATTCTGATGTTGGTTCGCGGCAACCACTTACTTTTAACTTATAAGGCTGAGTTCACACGAGCGTGACAGATTTGGTCCGGATGCGTTCAGGGTGCGTTCAGTTAAACTCGCACCATTTTGCAAGCAAGTTCAGTCAGTTTTGGCTGCAATTGCGTTTAGTTGTTCAGTTTTTTCCGCGCGGGTGCAATGCGTTTTGATGCGTTTTTCACGCGCGTGATAAAAAACTGAATGTTTACAAACAACATCTCCTAGCAACCATCAGTGAAAAACACATTGCATCCGCACTTGCTTGCAGATGCAATGCGTTATTAACGCAGCCCCATTCACTTCTATGGAGCCAGGGCTGCGTTAAAAACGCAGAATATAGAACATGCTGCGATTTTAAAGCATTGCAGAAGTGATGCATGAAAAAAAATGCTCATGTGCACAGCCCCATTGAAATGAATGGGTCAGGATTCAGTGCAGGTGCAATGCGTTCACCTACTGCATTGCACCCGCGCGGAAATCTCGCCCGTGTGAACTCAGCCTAAATGACAGACCGCTGAAATCAACTCACCTGTCTGTACTTTGTTCTGCCGTTAGTATGGGCACCATGAAGGTGATGACAGGTTCCCTTTAACTAAATGTAGTAAATTGTACAAGCCAATATGATTAAAAATAGCAAATGTACTATATGCTGACAGTGTTTTAATATTCTCTATATTTAATTTAGGTGTTCTACCACAGGCATTGAATTGTCAGCAGATCCTATCAAAATTCACTGGGTCTGCCAACAAAGATCTAATTCTAAGGGGCATAGGGGTGCCAAGGTGATAGTCACACCTGAGCCCTGGGGCCTAAGGGGGCCAATTGACCTTTCTGCCACATGAAAAGAACCAAGTATTAAAAATAACATATGGTGGGTGGGGGTTAGGGATCCTGTTACCTGTTTTGCATTGGCCCATTGGGGTCCAAGATGCACCTCTGTTTATATTTAGGGTCACCTTTTGTAAATGTATTGAACTTTCCTTTTATAGGATCCAGCCCAGGATCCGGTTCCTCCGGCCGCTGGCTTCCGCAGCCTCTTACCAGAAGGAATCATTCCTACCCCAGAGAGTTGCTGAATGGTGAGTGTAAGTAAAACTATTCTGTTCCTTCAAACATGTATATTAAGCCAAAAATAAAAGGAAATTAACAAGTTATTCAAAGAAAAGCTGAAAATTGTTCTAACAGGTATTATTGGATACACCGTATAAGCATATTATTGGAAATGGGATATTGTTACTTAACCCCTTAGGGACACAGCCTTTTTACACCTTAGGACCAGGCCATTTTTTGCAAATCTGACCAGTGTCACTTTAAGTGCTGATAACTTTAAAACGCTTTGACTTATCCAGGCCATTTTGAGATTGTTTTTTCGTCACATATTGTACTTCATGACACTGGTAAAATAAAGTAAAAAAAAATAATTTTTTTTGCATAAAAAAATGTCAAATTTACCAAAAATTGGGAAAAATTAGCAAATTTCAAAGTTTCAGTTTCTCTACTTCTGTAATACATAGTAATACCCCTAAAAATTGTGATGACTTTACATTCCCCATATGTCTACTTCATGTTTGAATTATTTTGGGAATGATATTTAATTTTTTGGGGATGTTACAAGGCTTAGAAGTTTAGAAGCAAATCTTGAAATTTTTCAGAAATTTACAAAAACCCAATTTTTAGGGACCACTACAGCTCTGAAGTCACTTTGCGAGGCTTACATAGAAACCACCCAAAAAAGACCCCATTCTATAAACTACACCCCTCAAGGTATTCAAAACTTTGTTAACCCTTTAGGTGTTGCACAAGAGTTATTGGCAAATGGGGATGAAATTTGAGTGGCCGTAAACTACTGTACGGCCACACTGCGGGGCGTAGAGTGAAAGGTGCGCCGTTTGGTTTTTGGAAGGCAGATTTTGCTGGACTGGTTTTTTGACACCATGTCCCTTTTGAAGCCCCCTGATGCACCCCTAGAGTAGAAACTCCATAAAAGTGACCCCATTTTAGAAACTACGGGATAGGGTGGCAGTTTTGTTGGTACAAGTTTAGGGTACATATGATTTTTGTTATTTACACCATTCATCTGACAGGTTAGATCATGTGGTAATTTTATAGAGCAGGTTGTCACGGACGCGGTGATACCCAATATGTATACAATTTTTTTTATTTATGTACGTTTTACACAATAATTTCATTTTTAAAACAAAAAAAATGTTTTAGTGTCTCCATAGTCTAAGACCATAGTTTTTTAAATTTTTGGGCGATTATCTTAAGTAGGGTCTCATTTTTTGTGGGATGAGATGACGGTTTGATTGGCACTATTTTGGGGTGCACATGACTTTTTGATTGCTTGCTATTACACTTTTTGTGACGGAAGATGACAAAAAATGGCTTTTTTAACACCGTTTTTATTTTTATTTTTTTACGGTGGTCATCTGAGGGGTTAGGTCATGTGATATTTTTATAGAGCCGGTCAATACGGACGCGGCGATACCTAATATGTATACTTTTTTTTATTTATGTAAGTTTTACACAATGATTTCATTTTTGAAACAAAAGAAATCATGTTTTAGTGTTTCCATAGTCTAAGAGCCATAACTTTTTCAGTTTTTGGGCGATTATCTTGGGTAGGGTATGATTTTTGCGGGATGAGATAACGGTTTGATTGTTACAATTTTGGCGTAGATGCGACTTTTTTGATCACTTTTATTACCTTTTTTGGGAAGTAAGGTGGGCAAAATTCCAATTTCATCATAGTTTTTAATTTTTTATTTTTATGGCGTTCACCGTTCGGGTAAAGTAACATTACCGTTTTATAGATCAGGTCGTTACGGACGCGGCGATACCAAACATGTGTAGGGAATTTTTTCATTTTTAATCAGTGATAAATGTGTTTTTTGATTTTACTTTATTTTCACTTTTTTCACTTTTTTTTTGACCCAGACCCACTTGGTTCTTGAAGATCCAGTGGGTCTGATGTCTGCATAATACAGTACAGTGCAATATATATTGTACTGTACTGTATTTTACATACACTTTGTCTGAACAGATCTATGCTTTCAGCACAGATCTGTTCAGAACCATGGACAGCAGGACGCCTGAGAAGGCGTCCTGTTGCCATGGGAACCTTCCCCGTCTGCTCAGTAGTTGCCAGAACTTCGCAGACGGGGAAGGACGGGGCTTGGGGGGCTGCCTGGAAGCTCTCTCCCTCTCCATTCGGGGGACTGCAAAGGCACAGCAGCCCCCCTGATGGGAGAGGGAGGGAGCTCCCTGAGCTGTTAACCTTTTCCATACAGCGGTCCGTACGGACCGCTGTATGGAAAGGGTTAAACGGCTGACATCGCATCACCGATGTCAGCCGTTTATACCAGGGTGCCAGCAATGTGCTGGCACCCTGGTATACCCACTAGACGCCAACGATTACGCAATGGGAGGCGGGCGGGGGATCGCGATCCCGCCTACCGCACCGCCCGCAACCCTCCCACTTCACCTCCCACCGTGCTCAAATAACTCAGGGGTGCAGGGGGGAGGGATACTGGAAACAATTTTTAATCCTAAAGTTTCTGATCCCCACGGTCAGGGACCGCGGGGATCAGAAACTGCAGAAATCGCAGCAAACCGCAGGTCTGAATTGACCTGCGGTTTGCCGAGATCGCCGACATGGGGGGGTCACGGGACCCCCCCACGCATTTAGCCTAGGTGCCTGCTCAATGATTTGAGCAGGCACCGGGTTCCGATCACTGCCAGCCGCACGGCAGTGATCGAAAATGCACAGGGCGTACATGTACGCCCTGTGTCCTTAAGTACCAGGGCACAAGGGCGTACCTGTACGCCCTGTGTCCTTAAGGGGTTAAAGGGGTTGTCAGAAATGATAAAAAAAATCTCAGACACCAGCTGCAATAGCCTAAAATAAAACTAGCATTGCCTCACGTTTTCTAGGCGCTCTCCATAAGAGCAAATAGGACCCCCTAAACACTGCTCTACAAAGTATACAGAGATATGTTCACATGCAGCAGGTTGGATGCAGATGATCAATCCTACAGTATGTGAATGGAACAGTTGCTGATATCTCTGCAATAAAGCTTATCTGCATATAGAGAGTGTCTATTTTCACAGCAAATAAAGACCTTATGGTGAAAATATGTATCTGTCGGTGACACAGAGAATCAGTATAAGGCCTCTTTCACACAACTGTTTTTTATACGGAACCATTCATTTCAATGGTTCCGCAAAAAAAAAACAACAATGTACTCCGTATGCATTCCGTATTTTTGTTTTTCCGTTCCGTTGAAAGATAGAACATGTCCTATTATTGGCCGCAAATCACGTTGCGTGGCTCTAATCAAGTCTATGGGTCTGCAAAAAAAACGGAACACATACGGAAATGCATCCGTATGTCTTCCGTATCCGTTCCGTTTTTGCGGAACCATCTATTAAAAATGTTATGCCCAGCCCAATTTCTTTCTATGTAATTACTGTATATGCCATACGGAAAAACTGAACGGGAACGGAAACACAACTGAAACAAAAAACGGAACAACGGATCCGTGAAAAACGGACTGCTAAACACTGAAAAAGACATATGGTCGTGTGAAGGAGGTCTAATATCTATATCATGTTCTGTTGAATAATACATCATCTTCTGCAATGCACCACAATAGGCCAATCTAAAGACTTGAAGTATTACGACACAAGAATACCCAGTATCAATGAATATGTACAAATATAATAAAACAATACATAGACTGAAGAGAGGTCCATGTTTAATGTGTCCATGTCCCCTTTGCCCATTTACACTTTGCTGATATAACATTCCTTCTTATTGGTAAAGGCCTTCCACTGGATTTTTAAACATGGTCCATAAAGCTACCAGAACATTGGTGAGGACCGCCACTCATATTAGACAATTGACGCCTGTATTGTAGTTCATTCTTCAGTTCATATCAGGTCAGGGCTGTGTGTTGACCAGTCCAGTCATCCACCCCAAACGTCTTCATGGACCTCTTCTTGTGTACTAGGGCATTCTCATGTGAATACAGAAAAGTGCTTACCCAAACTGCTGTGAAAATGTTGGAAGCATAGAATAATATTGAATGTCAGTTTATGCCATAGTAGAGAAGGGGTTGTCCTAGCTCACCGTTTCCACATCAAGAAGGGACTGAGTGTCAGTCCTAGGTGGCTAGGCTTACGGAAACAGCCGAGCTAGCTGACACTCCGCTGTTTCTGTAACTCCCATTGTAGTGAATTTTACTGATTGCATAGCTCCCATTCACTACACTACAGAAACTGCAGAGTGCTGGCTGTTTCCATACGCCTGGCCACCTGGGGACGGCGCTCAGTCCCATCTCGCTATTGAAACGGCAAGGTGAGACAACCCCTTTAAGGTGTTATGCAGATAGCTGTGTCCAATTTTCGGTCCGCAAATAACGTGTCTGTAATAAATGGATGGCTTCCTTGTGCATTATTCCTTTTTCTCACTCCCATCAATAGAAAGTGCTATTCTCATCCATGAATATGGACAGAAACAGGATCTGTGTTGACATTTTCAGATTGGACACATTGATCCATAAAAATAAAAAATATATATGTGTGCCTGGGCCCATAACAATGACCAGATCAGTGTGGATCAGTGAAAAAAAATGGATAGTATTAAAATGTTTGCACTGTTTAACTTGCACTGTTTCACACTGTATAGCAGCTGCAGAAAGCTTCACTGTGATAAATCCATTAGAATGACCATCTGATGGCTCTTTCCCTATCTCCTTGACCTCTGCTGAATGCCCTGTAAGATGGGTTATGTCCAAATGAACTTTAATCTGAACATAAATCATCAGAATGACACAACAAATCTTTCCATTATACGTTTTCTATGTGGATGCCACAACAGTTTTTTTTCCCTACAAATGCTGATGCAAAATACTGACCAGATTCTGACTGTGTGAAAGTAGTCTAGGAAAGAGTTTAAGAGTTCATAGTGGTGTTGGAGAGGCTGGACTTATGGGTTTATCACAGAAAAGCTTTCTGCAGCTACTCTATAATGTGAAACATGGGAGCTGTAGAAGACAAACTGTGCAAAAGTTTTCCTAAAAACCTTTTTCAAACCTGTTTATTAACCCCAAATATATGTAAGGTAATAGTAAAACAAAATGGCTCCAAAGGTGTCCATAGCTTTAAAAGGAGTTGTCCTGTCATATATAGATGATCTATCGTCAGGATAGGTCATCAATAGCTGATGGACGGGGGTCCCACACCTGGCACCCCCACCAATCAGCTGTTTGAAGCGGAGCTTCCTCTTCATTACATTCTATGTCGTCTCGGAAGTGCAGTGTAATGACAAGTATGCCGCCACTCCACAAGAGACTACGCGTAGTGTAATGAGCAGGAAGTGGCGCTCGCATGGAGCACTGCCTGCTCTTCAAACAGCTGATGATAGGTCATCAATATATATGGCAGGACAATCCCTTTACGATTTTTGACATTGGAACTAAGGAAACCAGTTTTATGCCAGAAAAGCTGCACCAGACCATTAGTAGTCCTTCATTAACCTTTGCTTCTGTCCATCATCATGTCATATGGCGGGGCATGAGTCATCAGTACATAAATATTAGCTGTGCCTTCAGGGTTTGTTCCGTCTTGCTGCCACTGCTGTCAGGCAGCAAAGAGTGAGGGAATAAAGGGCCTTCAGGTGACAGCTCCTGTGTTCTTCATGGTCAACCAGAGCATACATCACATAGAAAAACTCCTGCCTGATTATTGATTTGGGAAATCTATATGCATCTCATTTCCTGGGCCATTGTGGCTTGGCAGGCACATCTTGGCAGCTGATTGGGAGAATAGTTATTATAAAAATCCTTCAATTTAGGATCGGTCATCAATGTCAGATTGGCAGGTGTCACTACACAGTGAACAGAGCTGTGGAGTTACGGTGCTTGGCTCTGGAACCAAAGTTTATGAAAGTTATCTGATTATAGGGGGTGCCAGAAGTCAGACCCCGCCGACACTTTTCTCTAACTTTATACCACCTATTGGTTAGACACAGTGGATTCTTTTAAAACTAGATGCACCAAATTGTACTAAATGTACGACAGCGACTAGGTGCACTCACATTAGTAAATGTGGCCCATTATGTGTGGACGGTTTCTAACCGCTTTCATAACTTCTCTCAGATTCAGAAGATGAAGAGCCACCAGACCTCGAGTCAGAGTCTGGAGACGTTCCAAGTGGTTCAGAAAGCGGCCCCAGTAGCATGCTGTTAGAAAGCCAAGATTTAAGAACACAGATCATACAGCTGCTTACAGAGCTGGAAGAAACGCGGGATCTGGCACTAAAACATGAAGACAGCTTTTTGGAGATGCAAGGTAAATCTCATAAACATTTTGAGTAATTGAGTACTCCACCATAGGGTTGTTTCGATACCATAAAAAAGTATTGAGATACTCGATACCACGCAAAAAAAATAAAAACACAAAACAAAGCTGCGTGCATTCCGCATTTTATGGAACGTCTGACCCATAATAGAACAGTCCGATCCTTTTTTGGGGGGGGAAAGGCAAGGTGACTTAAAAAAGTTTTTATTTTACAGTGCTCACCGCATAGGACATTTTTTAAAATATTTTAATAGTTTGAACTTTTCAGAAAATTCTCGGTCACTTGGTTATAGAAGGCGGAGACTGCCCTTGTTCTCCCTGGGGCGTCTGCTTCTTCCATGCTGTAGCGCTGTCCAATCGCAGCGCAGGAGCTCACAGCCTGGGAGTTTTTTTTCTCCCAGGCTGTGAGCTCTGCGCTGCCATTGGTCAGCGCTACAGCCTGGAAGAAGGAGACGCCCAGGAGAACAAGGGCAGTCTCCGCCCAGTATAACCAAGTCCCCGAAGATACCGAAGGACATAGCGGGTGAACGGAGCGGTGCCCAGGGATAATAGTAAGTGCAGTGAGATCCCTGGGTGCCGCTGTACATATCATGATATTTCGTTCAGAATTTTTTGCCAGATGAAAGGTCCAATTACTTTCAATGGTGGCGCAGTGCGCCCGCCCCTCTCCTCATTGTTGGCAGAAGCGGCACAGGGGCGAGGGAGAGACTGCTTCCTTCTCCCCTGTGCTGCTGAGGAGAACAATGAGCGCGCTGAGAGCTATATAGCGAAGCCTAGTATCAAAAAAAGGCAAATCCTGGTATCGAGGTCGATACCAGGCAAAAGTGTCGATAGGGTATCGAAAATTCGATACCCAAAACAACCCTACTCCACCATTACATTATGTAACATTCAAATTTCACCTCAACAATTCTGAATTCTTTTTCTCGTTTTTTGGAGTAAACTTTTACGGCTCCATTCCTACTTTTCCCATTGGCAGCACGTGCAACCCCCTTTAGAAGCACATCTGTCCCCTTCTGGCAGCTCAGCTCTGCTCCATAGGCACCACACCTCTGGCAGGGCAGCCCTCTAGGTACACATCTATAGCAGCACACCCATCCTTCTGCATGCTTATACTAATATAAGGAAGATGTATTGAACTGATTTTCTATTAGTGCTGCTGTTATTTCCCTTATTTCAGGTATCTTGGAGGAAGAACGACTGGCAAGTGCTCAACAAGCTGAGATTTTTACCAAGCAAATTCAGAGGCTGCAAGGTTGGCTGTACAGTGACACAAATGTAAAAAAGTGTGACCGTTTCTGTGTAATATCATCCTGGTGGAGAGGAGAATTCCAGGCGATTAGCTCCCATATGAGAAATATCCCTTCCATAGGACACACATAAAAAGGAAGGCCAACCACCATAACTGATCATCTGCACCATGGATAATGTCTTAGCACCTGCTTCGTTAATAATCTTACAACCTATAAGACATCGAACTCTACAGAACACAACACACCTCGTTCATCAATTCTTGCTAATGACCCTGTACCTAAAGGGAACCATTTCGGCCACTTTGGAAGTAAAATCCCTTAACCCCAGCATCCTTTAATAACCACTGGGATTCAAGACCTCTAGAGCTAAGCTCCTCCAATGAGGTACCCAAAAGAGGAGTAATCTGACCCAGTTCCATGACCCCAGCATCCCAAAACACATTGGTAGTTATTGAGCAGAGTGCTCATGAAGGGATTAACCTTCACATTCACGTGATTGTAAAAAATTCACAATCACGCAACTGTAAAGAAAAAAAAAAAGAAAGGATGTTAAAAACAGTAAAATGGACAGTTTTTAATGGCCATTTTTTTAATGGATGTTTTTTATGGCCCCTTTCATTTAAATGAGGGCCAGTGGACACAATAGGACATGTCCTATTGTTTGACAGCATGTTATCGAGGGCCATGTGAATAGAACCATAATCTCCAGTGATTCGGAAAACACATGTCACACGGCCATTTTTCAATTTCATATGAATATATTCTTAGAAGACCATAGCTGTTGGTATAAACCCCTTTACTAACCTAGATCACCAGGGAACCCAAGATAACCAGTGATATTGCCATTAACCCCATAAAGGGAATCTGTCAGCAGCGACTTCCCTATCAAGCTGTTTTCATAGACACATAGCTGTGGCCCTGTCTTTCTTTGTTGATACTAGACGCTTTTCTTGAGTTATGATACTTTTTCTTAATATGCAAATTAGGCCTTTGGCACAATGAGGGTGTCATCATTGGTTTAGTTGCACCCAAATGCTACTGTTTTCTGTGGTCCTCCGTGGCTGCTTTCTTACTGCCTGGCCCTGTCAATCAAAGCAGCAAGGGAGGAGCTGGCCACTTAAAGGAGCAGAGCTTAAAGGGACACTGACAGGCCGTTAGAGCATATAAAGTGACATATATTCTTCTATTGGTCTTAATATGCTTAATTAAACTATACCATTATCACCCCTCGCTGCCTCTCCTTTACTTATAAAAAGTGTTTTTATCAATATGCAAATTACCTTACTTTGTGCCCAAGGGACTGTCCCTTATTCAGTTCTGTGCCCAGCCGCGCCCCAACTGCCATCTCCTGGTACCGCCCAGCTTATTAGTATTCACTGCACTGGGCGGCTTTTTTTTTCTCCCGATGCGGCGAAATCCTGTGCATTCCCAGTACTATCTTCCTGGCATCAGCTTCATCTTGTCTCTCCGTGCCTGCACCGGATAAGGTCCCCGCTACCCTCCAGCTCCAGTAGAAGATAGTACTGGGCATGCGCAGGATTTCGCCGCGTCAGGAGAAAAAAAAAGACGCCCAGTGCAGTGAACACTAATGAGCTGGGCGGCACTAGGAGACGGCAGTTGGGGCTCGTTTGGGCACAGAACTGAATGAGGGACAGCCCCTTGGGCACAAAGTAAGGTAATTAGCATATTGATAAAAACAGCGAGGGGAGATAATGGTATAAGTTTAATTAAGCATATTAAGACCAATAAAAGAATATATGTCACTTGATATGCTCTAACGGTCTGTCAGTGTCCCTTTAAGTCAAAGGGAGCAATGGTGGCGCTCTCATTGTACACAAGGTCTAATTTGCATATTAAGAGTGTCTTAATCAGCTATGTTTCTAATGCAAACAGTATGATACCAATTAACCATAAGGGATAGAAAAAAAATGTCTTAGAGTAGCTCCAAGCTACCAGGGATATTATTATTGCACTCTAATGCCAGAGAAATATTTAGCCTATGTATTGTGCCCCATTCACAGTAGGTCCATGTATTTTCTTTTGAGTTATGCCTCTGAATAACATGTTTTTGTCACCTCCCTGAAGCTCAGCTGCGCTCCGTGCAGGAAGAAGTGGACAGCTTGGAGCAGGAGAAGGAGTGTGAGCTGCTGGAGGTGTCCCAGGAGTTACGATGTGCACAGGAGGAGATCATGTCTCTGCGGCAGGCTGCAGAAGAAGCAGCGGCCGAGAGGGAGAGTGACATTGCCTCCTTGCAGGAGGAGATGTGCAGGCTGCGAGCCGAGCTGCAGGAACTGCAGGAGACCAGACAGGAGTATGAGATGGAGATAACCACTCTTAGAGCAGAGATCAGCATGAAAAGCTGTAGCAGCCATGCAGGTCAGGAGCCTGCAACCCTGCAGGGTAAGCACTTTCCTCCATCGTAATGGACACACTACATACTCTCTGGCTGGAATAGGTTTTTACATCTTACTAGTGCTGCAGGGGAAGCACTTTCCTCCATTGTAATGTACACACTGAATGCATCCTAATGCAACTTTAGAGCAGACAAAGAACAAGAAGAATGCCATAAAATACCATATCCCACTGGACTATGTAAGTCTGAAGGACATTTGCACATTAAAGACATTTATACATGGATGCACATGGACCACTTACATAGGTCAGATCCTGCAACACGGATGTTATATTTGGGTGAAGTCACTATATACCGTAATTATTGGTAATCTACAAGGCAGGGGCAGCTCTACCATATGTTGGACCTGTACAACTGCCCAGTAGCTGGAGGGTGGGGAACACCTTAAAAGCAGTATACTACTGTAGTATGAATTCCATAGCTCACAATTATTAGAGATAAGAGCAGTGCTTTATGATATACTATGACATTGTAGAGCAAGAGGCCCATATGCTGCTCTTGCACAGGGGTCCTCTGCTCTTGGTGTCGCTCTGCTACAAGGCTGTACATAAAGGGTTATTTAATCTTGACATTTAGGCTTGGCTTCCTTATGGAGGCCATGACGCAACTTTGATGTGTGGCAGATATTCCACCCACAGCAGCCAATCGCATTGGTCGCCATGGGAGGTTGGGGCTTTGGCCACATTCGGCAGCTGCATCGCGGTCACTACGCGGAAACCCATCCATATGGAATGTATCTAACGTAAAAGATCCAAAGGTGCAGGTTTCACCTATTGGACCTGCACCTATCTTGCTAACCACATCTTTTACCTGGAGTGGAGAAGTGGACAAGCGTGTGCAGCTTTCTCTATTTACTTCTATGGGAGTTTTGAAAATAGCCAAGCATGCTCCTGTGGGCAGGGGCATACACAGATCTCATAGGGGCCCATTGCAAAACTTAATATGGGCCACCCTGCCCTACCTAGTTTCCCAGTACGCTTAAGTCAGTCCCTCCCATACAATACATAATGCAAAGTGCAACGCCCCAGATTTATGATGAATAAATATATATATGTATTTTTTTTAATATGCAGACAAAATTGTAATAGAAAAAGTCACTCTTGGCCTCAGAGGTGCCTCTGGCACTATGGAGTTATGAGTATCATACTTCTCAAAGTATTTACACCAGGCATAAATACATTGATTAAACTTCTGCTTCCAGTCTATTACAAAGCTGGCTGCCTGCACTAGGGGGAGCTTAGTTCATAGGAATTTATGCAGTTACCATTGACTAAAATGGAAGCTGTAACCATATGTTTGCACTGACCTTCCCCTAGTAGTGGTTGGATGACAATGCAGTGTTTTACATCAGAAAGAGGAGAAGGAATTTGGCGCCGAGCACTCCCCTGAGGCCCGTAGTAGCATTATGGTCTGCGTCCATTGAAGGTACTCCACTACCTGTGGATACGCCATAAATCTCCAATTGGGATTAACCCGTTTTTGAGTTTAGAAAATCAATTTCCAAATAGACTTTAAAAGGCTATCTACACCTTTGGTGGCATTATTATTGCATTGTATTCATTTTGAGCTAAAAATTATTTTTTAATTGGTCTTTATTAAAAATATTGAGCTGTTTTCCCTGCACAGCTTTGAGTTTATCTAGTAGATGATTCTGAATTTTCTCTCTGCTCCGTCAGGCAGGGAGCAGATGGGCTTTTTATTTAGAATCTCTGACCTTATTAACATTCATTATAGCTCAATTCTTATCTTACCGATTAGAATGTGGCTTAAATAAGTGTTAATAACCTTTTAGTAATTTAGAGATAAGGGTGGCCAGCACAAAGAAAAAGTACCATTCACCCAGCTAGAAAACCAATTTACCCTTTGTGACCAAACGGCTCAATATTTTTAATAAAGACCAATTAAAATAATCATTTTTATCCCAAAATTTGTAAAATGCACTCATAAGCTCATAAATTGCCCCCTGAAGGTGTACATAGCCTTTAAGGGAATTCCAAGTTAATAGAGGAACTGTTTAATGCTCCATTCCCCTTCAGTGGTGCTGTAGGGACATAAAGCACTTACTGCGCTGGGTTCCCCAGAGATTGCAGCTGATCACTAGCTGCGAGTAGCAGTTTAATGTCAGGGGACCCTTTTAGCCGGAAAAAAAATAATGTGTTTTTTCCCTTCCCACAGAGCAACATTTAGGCTAACAAGGCGTTCAGCTCAAAATGTACTGCAAGCTCGTTCAATTACATTTTCCCTCTTCCAAATGCAGCCATAGTGACCAGTAGCACTACATGCAGTCTTCTGTGCTGCATCGGCTCTCAAGTTTCCTTTCATGTTTCCCTGTGACAGGAGAGCTGCAGTTCCTGCGAGACCAGTGTCAGCACCTCCAGATGGAACGTAGTATTCTGCAAGAGAGCAACAGTCAGCTGAAAAGTCATCTTCTGCTCCTGGGTGAAGAAAGGTATGGCTTTCTGTATTGTATTCATATTACTTGCTGCTTCTGCTTGCCAGTATATGGTGTGGACAGCAGCAGTGAAATTAAAAGCATGTCGCGTTATAACAGGTATCCATAAGGATTCTTGAGATAAGCTATGCTGCTTCCCTTCAACCTGTAATCTGCAAATATACTACATGAATCTGCAAATCCCACATGTTTCCAGAGAACCGTTATACAGTAGTCTGAATTTATTACGCATCATTCTTTACTTGCTGATGTCATTTTCTGGACATTTGCGCTGTCCTATCACTCTGTATGTAACCGTAGAGATGTATAAAATGTTGCATGCAACCTGTACTTTCTGCAGGGCCAAACCAAAAATAATGATTAATCGGGGGTCGTTACATGCCTTTCTTGCACACATGACTGCTGAGGCCAGTGATTGATGCAGTGGTCATGTGAGTGTGAATGCCAGGTCATCACCTCTGATCTGATGGGGACCAAATACCTATTGTCAGTTTACTGCTGCTGTGAGGGAAGATGTTGTCTGAAGGGTAATCCTCACTGCCATAGAGAAAGGATAACCGTATGAATTATGTCTTACTCTCTTGATAGGAGTAGATAAAGATGCCCACAGAAGAGCATTGGACTTTTCAATTGAGTCACTAATTTATCTGTTCACATAGCCGTATTCAGGCTTGTTTGCGGGACAAGTTGTACTTTCTAATGGCACCATTTAATATTACATACAATGTGGCAGGAAGCTGGATTTTTTTTTTATGGGTTTCATTTTTATGGCTTTCACATTTCTCAGCTCTGTCACAATTGACCATGGCATCTGAGGGGCTAAATGTCTGCAATCGGAGTTGTCACCGATTGCAGACATAGTGTCTGCTGTTTAAAACAAAAAATAGAAAAACTGCAGCACTCCTTCAATTCAAAGCATCATGGTGGTTTATTCAAGGAGCATCAATACAAAGCGATGTTTCGACTCCATCTGAGTCTTTCTCTTTCTTGCGAAAGACTCAGATAGAGTCGAAATGTCGCTTTGTATTGATGCTATTTGAATAAACCATCACGATACTTTGAATTGAAGGAGTGCTGCAGTTTTTCTATTTTTTGTTATTATCTGGGACCAGAGGCCAGGGTCCGACACTGCATGCACCCATCTCCCTGGAGGATTATCATCTTATGGACAAAACCTATTGAGGTATGCGTTGTGCTGCGCTCCAGCTATGGTGCCTGCTCCCCTTGCAAGCGGGCACCATTTTTAAGCTCCAGACTTGCACAGTACATGTAGGGAATAAGGTTGGTAGAGGCCCTTGGGCAAAAGTTTGTTGGGTGCCACTATGTAAATTCTAGGACTCCACCTAACTCCTTATGGAGCCACATACAGGAGAGTTTGCTGCACATGTGCATGGTCCTCTCCGCTGCCCTCTATGGGAGTTATGGAGAGAGAAGTCTATGACTCCCACATGCTCGTGTGACCACCTCTCTACTTCTTTAAGCTGGATAGGCTGAGAGATGAGGATCCCAGCATTGAGCAATGTATACAGTAGCCATAAAAATAGTGACTGGGGCATAACTGGAAAATGCCTGTAGAGACAGTAGGAGTTTTCTGACATGCTGCAGGCCGAGATTCAAAAGTTTCATTCATACTCAAGCTTTCATGCAAGTAATGGAGAACGTTTACATTTTTATCCATGAATGATCAGGTTTGAGATCCTACGTCATTTTGCTCATTTACATTGGACAGATAGAAATGCTTGTCACCTTTCACATGTGACTGATATGTGTGTAATAAGAGGACTGTCAGAGAAAAGGCCACACCAATGTGTCAGTTTCTTTATTATTTTGTAATATTTATAAGGTCTTATTACGTCTTGTAACAGTGATAGTTAAGTATTAGCTAAGAAGACTTTCAGGCTTTTTATTCTCTCTGATTATGTGAGAGGAGATAATTAGGATCATTTATTACAACGATTAGGAGAGAGAATTGTGAGTAGTATTTGTTTCAATGAAAAGAGCAGAATTATTGGAATTAGGTCCAAATTAGAACCAAATGCTTCCATTATTATGGTATATGTAGAAGAATGATTTTTTACATTGTCATACATGGGATTTCAAGCTGATTCTTGCTGTTCATAGTGACCATTGAATTCACATCAGAGCTTTCTCCTTCCCATCATAAATCATGTCTTTCCCTTAGGCCCCTTTCTCCGTGCGGGTGCGATGCGTGCGGTGAACGTATTGCACCCGCACTGAATCCTGACCCATTCATTTCTATGGGGCTGTGTACATGAGCGGTGATTTTCACGCATAACTTGTGCGTTGAGTGAAAATCGCAGCATGCTCTATATTGTCCGATTTTCACGCGACGCAGGCCCCATAGAAGTGAATGGGAAGCGTGAAAATTGCATAGCATCCGCAAGCAAGTACGGATGCGGTGCGATTTTCACGCACGGTTGCTAGGAGACGATCGGGATGGAGACCCGATCATTATTATTTTCCCTTATAACATGGTTATACAGAATGCATAGTAAAACAGCGCTAGAGGGGTTAAAAAAATAAAATAAAATAATTTAACTCACCTTAGTCCACTTGATCACGAAGCCGGCATCTCCTTGTGTCTCCTCTGCGCTGAACAGGACCTGGGGTGAGCTGCTGCATTAAATACAGGTTAAGGACCTTTGATGACGTCACTCCGGTCATCACATGGTCTTTTACCATGGTGAATCACCATGGTAAAAGATCATGTGACGTACCATGTGATGACCGGAGTGACGTCATCAAAGGTCCTTAACCTCTATTTAATGCAGCAGCTCACCCCAGGTTCTGTTCATCAGCAGAGGAGACACAAGGAGATGCCGGGCTTCGCGATCAAGTGGACTAAGGTGAGTTAAATTATTATTATTTTTTTTAACCCCTCTACCGCTGTTTTACTATGCATTCTGTATTCAGAATGCTATTATTTTCCCTTATAACCATGTTATAAGGGAAAATAATACAATCTTCAGAACATTAATCCCAAGCCCGAACATCTGTGAAGAAGTTCGGGTTTGGGTACCAAACATGCGCGATTTTTCTCACGCGAGTGCAACCCATGACAATGTTTTGCACTCGCGCAGAAAAAACGTCGCATTTTCCCGCAACGCACCCGCCTCTTATCCGGAAAAAAACTGACGCCCGTGTGAAAGAGGCCTTAGGCTGGTTTCACACGGGCGTGACGGATTTGATCCGGATGCGTTCAGGGTGCGTTCAGTGAAAATGCTGTGATTTTGGCACTAAAACAAGTCAGTTTTGTCTGCGATTGCGTTTAGTTGTTCAGTTTTTTCCGCGCGGGTGCAATGCGTTTTGATGCGTTTTTCACGCGCGTGATAAAAAACTGAAGGTTTACAAACAACGTCTCTTAGCAACCATCAGTGAAAAACGCATCGCACCCGCACTTGCTTGCGGATACAATGCGTTTTTCACGCAGCACCATTCACTTCTATGGGGCCTGTCCTGCGTTACAAACGCAGAATATAGAACATGCTGCGATTTCAAAGCATTGCAGAAGTGATGCGTGAAAAAATGAATGGTGCCGGATTCAGTGTGGGTGCTATGCGTTCACGTCACGCATGGCACCCGCGCTGGAAATCACGCTCGTGTGAAAGAGACCTTAGGGTCCTATTCACACGTCCGCAAAATGGGTCCGCATCTGTTCTGCAATTTTGCGGAACAGGTGTGGACTCATTCATTTTCAATGGGGTCGGAATGTGCTGTCCGCATCCACATTTGCAGATCCGCACTTCCGTTCTGCAAAAAAATAGAACATGCTTTATTCTTGTCCGCAATTGCGGACAAGAAAAGGCATTTTCTATGAGAGTGCAGGCGATGTGCGGTCCGCGTAATGCAGAACGCACATTTCTGGTGTCCGTATTTTGCGGATCCGCAAAACACATATGGACGGGTGAATGGACCCTTAGGGCTCTTTTTACACAGGCCTATTATCAGGAACAAATATGGGAACACTCATTCTTGATAATTGACCCGTGTAAAGGTGCTGCTAATCACCCAACAAATCAGCTTGTTTTTAGAGTAATTGCATTTATCATGCAGCACCAAAAATCCTATGTAAACAGGAAGTACAGCCGATAATATGCAAATTAACGGGGGGGGCAAACAGTCGTAATAACGATCGTTCGTCCGCCTTTTATTTTGCATCTGGCCTGATCTACTTGTATATTGTCGATTGGCACTTGTTATTGGCCCAACATCGGCTTGTTTAATAGGACCCTTACCTTGCACCATATCATATGTTATGTACCTATCTCATTTCATAGTCCATCTCCAGTGACAAACATTTCACACCACCGTGGAGCCACTAAGTGGCTAGAACAATCATGAGTTATGAAGAAAGAGTAGTCAAGTAACAACCCAGGTTTGTGCTGTTACCTGGAGCAGGAGACTCTCTGGAATCCAGTGCAGACATTTGGGCCTCCTTTAGCAGTAGATCCCAGGTGTGACACCTACCTCTACCCTCGGCAAGATCAGGAGTATTTAGTGGCGGAACTACCACTGTAGTAACCATAATGACTGCTAGAGGGCACACAGCTGCCAGTACACACATACACATGCACAGTGATGATTACTGTTTGTGTACTGGCAGGACTGGCCCATAATGGATGACAGAGACAGGCCCAGCTGCTGTATCTGTCATCCATGAGGGCCCGGCCTCATTCCCCATCATGCTCTCCCCATCAGGCATGATGCAGTGACATCATAATGCCTGTAGGGCTCAGTAGAAGAGTACACAAGCCAAGAATCATTCCCGGGCCTGTCCTCTGCCTGTGCACTCTCCTACTTAGCTCAACAGGCATGATGACATCACTGCATCATGCCTGCTGGGGAGAGGGGGATGTAATCAGTTCATCGGGGGAACAGGGCTAGGTATATTGTTTATTTTATTTTATTCCATTAACACTACAGGGGCCACTACTGTTGTAAAGGGACACTAAGAGGGTAGCACTACTGTAAGGGTACAATAAGGGCAATAAGGGGGCATAACTAATGTAAAGGGGCACTAAGGGGGCATAACTACTATATGGGGGCACTAAGAGGGAATTCTACTGTGATTAGGAACTAAGGGGAATTTTACTGTGTGGGGACACAAAGGAGGCATGACTACAGTGTGGGGGCACAAAGGAGGCATGACTACAGTGTGGGGGCACTAAGGTGACATGACTACTGTGTGTGGGGGCACCAAGGGAGCCTTACTATTGTGTGGGGGCACACAGTTATCATGCTACTCTGAAGGGAGAATTACGGGAGCTGTAGGGGGAATAACTGCTGTGTGGGAAGGGTCCAGGCGGCATACTGTTAGGTAAACTCTTGACTCCTCCTCCTGCCAAGCAGAAGACTAGCCACAAAGTTGTTGAGGGTGGAGGTGAGGGGCCTGTTCAAAAATTTGCTCTGGGTCCGAGCCATTTCTAGTTACACCAATGGGAATATCCCATTTGCTAACATGATCTTCCAGCCCAATAGCTTTCTGATGTAAATATAGTAATATACAAAGCCTGTCTCATTACAAATGAGGAACTTATTGATTGTTGTGATATTGCAACAATTAATGGAAAAGGCTAATTGAGTTGTGCTGTACCTCCATATCATGTGCTATAAACAGTCCAATAATATTAACATAGAAGCATGTTAAGTCTTTACTATCTCTAAAGATAAATGCTGATCAATCTGTGATACTATGCAGGGTGGGTAACACCAGTCATGGGGATGGCACAGAAGAGTCCAATCAAGACCACGGAGAAGAGAGTGATAGCCTGACTGAGAATAAGATCCCACAGTATGACGCAGAAAACATCATGGCTCAGAGTGAAGATATTGAGCCTAAGAGAGAACATAAAGGGACCCGTGACGAGGACAGGAGCAGACTGCACGTCCAGCTTCAGAGTGCAGAAGAGAAGGTGCAGAAAGCCCAGAGTGAGGTCAGCATGGCCATTTCATGTCATTTTTGACAACTACTAAATACACAAAACCTACTTACAGCAATTTTTGAAAAATATTTGCCATTATTGGTGCTAGTTATTGGTTGTAATGCTAATTTATTAATACAAATAATCCTATTGCATTAGTAAAAATCCTTACAAAAAATAATGGACCAATGATATTGATGACTAGGGATGAGGGAACTTGTGTTTTCAAGTTCAGGGTACAAGTTTCGGGTTATCTAAGAATTCCGTTATGGATTCTGCAGCCACGGATCATACGTCATGGTCCGTGGTAGCGGAATTCATAAAGGAATTCTTAGATAACCCGAACCTTGTACGCTGAACACTATTGATGACCTATGGCCAGGATAGGTCATCAATATCAGATTGCTGGGGGTCCGACTCCTGGCACCCTCACCGATTAGCTCTTACCTGCAGCTGTCGAAACTGCCACTGAGAATTGAGTTGAAAGCACAGCTCCATATAAAGTGTAGTGGCCGTGTCGGGTTACTACAGCTCAGCTCCCATTCACTCCACTCTCAGTGGTATTTCTGGCACAGGCGGTTGCAAGTAACAGCTGATCATTGGGGCTGTTGGGTGATGGACCCCCACAATCTGTGGATAGGCCAACAGTATCGTGAGCCTGGAAATTTCCTTTAAAATACTGTATATGTCTAGAAGAATAGTGATGAAATCTAATAAAAGATTGCTGCATACAATGATTTTCCTCCCCATGCAAATATCAGTGTTCGGTATCGTGCAGTATCGGCTCTTAAGTGTTTCTGTGTTTCTGATAAAGCTGTTTGACATTAGTATAGCTGCCTTTTCAGACTATTTTCCCTAGAGTCTTAAATGACCAATCTGTCTAGTAAGTAGCTCTTTATGAGCGGGGGAAGCAGTATTGCATAACTAGGATGGTGACGCTGGGTGACAGCAGAACAGATTGCTGAAGGAATGATACTTTAATTTTAAAAATAAATATTCTTTAGCCCCTTCCACAAATGGATGATATTGTACATCCATTTAAGCAGTTTGGGGACTAGTTGTGAATAGATTTGAAGAGATATCAGAATAGTTTAAGTTTGGTTTTTTAGCCTTGATGTGAAGAGACTGGTAGGTAAGGACAGTGCTAGTGATAGATGCATCTAATCCTAATGGTTATGATAGACTTAAAGGGAGCCTTTCATGTTGAACATGGTGAATGTGTTGTAGGCAACATGTTACGGCCGAATGAGCTGAGCAGACCGATATATAGTTTTAAGGGAAAAGATTCAGTAAAACTCCTGATCATTGTGGGCTTTGAAGACAAGGAGACGGTCCTAACCGTGACTGCCAGCCCTACCTCTATGACTGTGTATACAGCTATGGCTGTCAATCACTGATAGGACCGTCTCCTTGACCTCAAAGCTCAGAATGAGCAGGAATTTAGGTCTGGAAGAGACAATTAGATCTGGGTACCTTCTGCATACTATTGATATAGGTGACCAAATGGAGAGATGAATTTGTCCGAGGAGGAAGTGTAAATTGGGAAAAGGAATGAACCTAGAGGTACAACAAGAGTGAGAATTATATGAGAGATTCAGGAGTCATTGGAAGAGATCTTGAAGAAGATATAGGAAGTCATCAATGTGAACAGTGTCCTCCAGAGGTGAGATCATGAAAAATCCAAAGAACCAAAAGGGTCGTTGGTTACTTTTATTGGTGCTTTTTCAGTATAATAAGCAGGGTGAAAACCAAACTGATGAGTGTCAAGGAGGGAGTCGGATGTGATCTGCAAATATTACTATATTACTATATTTTATATCTTTTATCCATTTTTGATCACTCACCTTGTGGACTAATAAACTTTTTTCTCACTCTTCCAGTGCGCCTGTCTCCTCTCTGAAATTGAGGAACTGCAACAACGTCACCTTCTCAGCCAGGAGGAGCAGGAGAAGTTACAGGAGGAGCTGAGGTTGTGTAGAGAGGAAATCCATAGGCTGAAGGAGAGTGGTTTACAGGTAACAATAATAATTCTTTTTCTACAATAGCCTGTAATATGAGTGTTGCTTGTCATTGCATGGGTCTTTTTGGTGGTTGAACCTTTAATTATGAAATTAGAAAAATTTACTTTATTTTGAAAAGCAAAATCTACAGAGGTGACCATGCTGGCTCCACACTGTTATGAGACCAGCGTCTTGACCTTCTATATGCCTCACAACTGTCCCAGATCCATTAGGCCAGTCCAGTCCACTTCTCTCCCAGGAATGCTGCTGCATGTCCCAATTTGCATCCTCAGAAGGCAGATGGTGAAGCAGGAAACCATCAGAGTCCTACTCCACCCTGTACCCTATAAGTACTGCTGCAGGCAGACACAATGCAGTGACATCATTGCACCTGGTGCACTGAGCCACAGACAGCAGAATCCAGGGGAAGCATTGATGACTGGTGTAATTCATTTGTTATGGGAACAGGGCTAGGTGAGTACTACTTTAAAATTTTTAATGAAACTACTAGGGTATTAAGAAATTACTGTGTGTGTGGACCATTACTAGGGGCACTATTTCTTTGTGGAGGACTCTAAGCGGGTATATGTGAGGGGTGTGCGGATTTGCTCTGGTAGACAGGCTAGCGGACGCAGAACAAGAGGCAACCACAAAGACTTTAACTTAAACAGTTCAGTGTTTTATTCACATATAGGGAAAAACAAAAAGTAACGGTTTGCAGTCTTGGTGTTTGTTCACACCATAAAAAGTCCACAGAACAAAAGCCTTCACCTGGTCAGCAGTTTCCACCCGCAGTCCACAGCAGGCTTTAGGGCCTGTTTCCCAGCAGGCGTCTCTCAGCCCTTTAGCACAGCACAAGTTCTCAGTTCCAAAACACACAGAGACTGACAGCGCTCCACTGTCAGATGGAAGATAATCCACACCCAGCTGAGACTGCTGGCTGGGTTTTATATAGGCCAATAAAGACCCAGCCTGGAGCGTGGGGAGAAGCCACCCACCCAGCACTTTGGCTACTCCCAGTAAGAGCCGGCCCGGATCAGCTTTACAGCCACTCTAACAGCAAACAGTCAACCAGCACTAGCTGCCACTGACACTTAAAACTACCGTCTCTTACCTCACCGAGACCATGAATCTCGGTGACACATACATTCCATCAATGACGGCCCCTTGCGCCTTCCTACAGGGGGTATAAGGGGACATCACTATTGTGAGGGAACACTAATAGGGGTTTACTACAATGTGCAGGGCACTTCATGGGCACTAAAGGGGCATTACTACTGTGAGGGGACAACCTTGATTTGTGGGAATCCAGTAAGGAAACATCACTGCTTGCTGGCACTAAAGGGGGATAACTACTTTTAGGGGGCATTTAAGGGTCATTCTTACTGTGGGTGGCAATAAGGGGGTATCATTACACCAAAGAGGCATCCTTATTGTGTGGGAACACTTTTACTGTGTGCCACACAAATAGGACACTATCAAAGTGTGAGGGGCACAAAGGGAGACTATGTAGGGAAACTTGGCCCTGTCAATCAAACAGTTGTGGGAGGTGCTGAGAGTAGCTAATTTTTTACCAAATAAGATAAGTCTGTACTCAAAGATGTGAACGCATACTGGTAAGCAAACAGTGGTGCAAAGGAAAACTGGCTTAGTTTCCCTTAGTGACCAATAAGATTCCATCTTTCATTTTTCAGAGCTCTGATAGGTTGATAGGATCAATCTGATAGGTTGCTATGGGCAACCAAACCAGTTTTCCTTTGCACCAGTTTTGATAAATCTCCCCTAGTATGTTTATTAGACCAGCAGTGAGCACTAGAAAGCGTTAGGATTCAGTTAAGGATCATTTCACACATCCACAGTGTTTTGCGGATCCGCAAAACACTGGGCCGGTACCCCAATAGAAATGCCTATTCTTGTCCGCAGCTGCAGACAAGAATAGGACTTTGTGTGCTGTCCGCATCTTTTCCGTCCTCATTGAAAAAGAATGGGTCCGCACCCGTTCCTCATAATTGTGGAACGGATCCGGACCCAAAGTGCGGACGTCTGAATGGACCCTTATACTGTTATTTCAGGTGACAGTCTTCCTTTAAGGCCTCCTGCACACGAATGTGTGCGCCCCGTGGTCGTGCTGCAGCCCGTAAAATGTGGGCCGCAATGCATGAACACCGTCCGTGGGGCAGCCGCAGCAGATCGTTGACCCATTCACCTTAATGGGTCCGCGATCCGGCCGTTCCGCAAAAACGTTCCGGAGCGGAAGTATGGGACGAAACCCCACGCAAGCACTCTGTAGTGCTTCCGTAGGATTCCGTTACGCACCATTCCGCATCTCCGGATTTGCAGACCCATTGAAATTAATGTGTCCGCATCCGTGATGCGGAATGCACATGGAACGCATATGTATTGCGGATCCGCAATATGGCCATGGGACACCTATGGTCATGTGCAGGAGGCCTAACCCCCTTCCCGACATGTGACTTTATAGTGTGTCACATGTAGGGTCTTTAAATATGGCGCCGGGTGCCTGCTGTTTTAAACAGCAGACACCTGGGGCTTATGTATGTGGTCGACGATAATGTAGATCGCATACATTAAACTGCTCAGATGCCATGGTCAAATGTGACCACAGCATCTTGGAGTGTAAAAACCCAGAAGCTTGCGGATCCGACGCTGACGCACACAAGTTCCCATTGAGACACTGCCTGTGGCAGGGCTCCATAGGAATATAGTGTAATTCTCATAGATCACAGTGCTAATGCATTAGGGTCTATGAGAGAAGCAGTTTGATGATTGCCTATTCAAGTTCCCTAGGGGAAATATTAAAAGGTGTAAAGAATGTTTCTTAAAAATCTAAAACAAATGGGACATGGGGGAGATTTATCAAGACAGGTGCTTTCTGCACTGTCGGAGGATGCACCACATTTATGACGGAGTGCAGGACTCAATAATAAATTAGGTGCATCCTCCGGCAGTCTGTGCGCCTAAACAGAAATCTGTCACAGCGCAGAGCTGGCGTAATTGAAGATAAATTTGTCTTAGCTGTTGGCCATGCCCCTTTTCTGCTCTTGCCACGCCCTTTTGGAAAATTGCGGAGGGTGTTATAAAAAGGCAATTTTTTTTTTTCAGTTGAGTTTAAAAATCACAAACACACAGCTTGTGACTTTTTAAAGCCACTTTTCAGGCACAAGGAAAATAATAAATCTCCCCCAATGTTCTAAAGCCTCAGAGTGGCCTAAGTCATGGCATGCATTGCAACTTTATTGAGATGACATAGTTCGTGCGTGGCTATAAAATAAATCAGTAGAAAAATACGAACCTTAAAGGGGTTGCCCGAGTTATTTTTTTGTTCTTTGCATGTTTCTGACTACTCAAGGGGTTCAAAATTCACTTCTTTCATCTGCAGTGGCTCCTTTCTAATGTTTCACTGAGGGTCACATGACCTGTGATGTCGGCTTCTCTCCCTGCTCTGATGATGTCTCGTACACAAGCCCAGTCTGCGTCTGTGCACGGGACATCACTGTACTGGCTCCACCGCCGAGCTGCTCCTGTCTGCCCTGGTTTCAACAGAAAAGTTTAACCCCTTCTACCATCAGCAGCACAGACTCAGGGCTGGAGACTTTGCTGAGCAACTGCAGGCAGTGAAGAGACACAGGATCTTCCCTCCTCATCCTGCAGACACAGAGCTGACAGAATGGAGGAGTTCTGCAGAGCATTGCACAAGAACAGATAGGGGGAGGATCCTGTGTATATCAGCAGTGTCCTTGTACAGCTGGGACTTGTAGTCCTACACATACAACATACTGCTGAGTAACCCAGCAGTCAGACATGTCACTCAGGGCAGCACTTGTATTCACTCCCTTTGCAGAGCAGGGGCGCAAATATTCATGAGAAAAAACTCAGATATTGTTGTTCTTGCAGATAAACAAAGGGCAAGAAGAGAACTGGGGAAATGAGGAAATATAATTATTTTTTGCCTAAAACTTGCTTAGCTTAGGTATATATTACTGACCATCAGATTTACAGTGCTATATATTTTTTTACGTAACTCGGACAACCCCTTTAAACAATGACCTTTGTTCCATTTGTGTAATTTTTTTTCAAAAAATGCACAATTTAAGCTTCTCATAGAAACTGCTTATTAAAAATGCAGCTGAGATGAAGTAGAAAAGGTGAATGGTCCATCAGTGGTGGCTGCTGCACGTTCTCACTAATAGCATGTCTGGTTACGCTGGGCATTAAGAACGCATTGTGTTATTATAGGTAAATGAGGTGAGTGGATATCGATCATTTATGGATTTTACTGATACATTTGTATGTGAGATAAAACAGAATGAGCACGGAAGAGGAATTTAATGATGAACCGGTATCTTCCCCACATTGTAGGTGCAAGCGGGGAACGCATCCTTTCATAGTCCTTTTGTAGTCCATGCACGTATAGGGCACAAGTTTTTCTGCACTTTTTTGCTTTTGATTCATATATTCTCAGCTGGATTTTAGATTGTAGACAAAGTAACCTGTATAGATAGCATTGTCTACTTTTATACTTAAAATGCCCCCATTTTACTTCAAAATATAGTTGTATTGGTTCTGTTGTGTAGAGTTAACAGTATAGGACAAACATAGTACATTAGATATTGAAGGGTTCCAAGATAGCATTCTTGGAGTATTAATGTGAAGCTGTCACCATAACAGTACAGTGCAGTCTGCAGACACCATGTTATGGAGCAGGAGGAGCTGAGCAGATTGAGATATAGTTTTAAAGGGGTTTTCAGGTTTCATGATATTGATGACCTATCCTCAGGATTGGTCATTATCAATGTCAGATCAGTGGGGTCTGACTTCCAGCACCCCCACTGATAAGCAGTTTGAAGGGGTCATGGCACTTGTTCAAGCGCTGTCTTCTTCATTGCTTACCGGCATCTTACAACTTCCTCTCCTTTTCAGTTGAATGGACGAACAGCTGTAATTACACTGCAATGCCGCTACAAAGGGGACAGCATGCAGGTTAACACTAAAGAGGATGCAGCGCTCACATAAGGTGTTCCGGTGTGGGCCCCCACTGATCTGATATTGATGACCTATCCTCAGGATAGGTCATCAAAATGATAAAACTTGACAACCCCTTTAAAGGGGAATTCCCATCACAGACAATGGGGGCATATTGCTAGAATATGCACCCATTGTCTGATAGGTGCGGGTCCCAGTGAGAACAGAGCGGGGAAAGGTGGTGGAGGGCGCATGTGCAGCTGCCTTCATTCATTTCTATGGGGCTGCCGAAAATAGCCGGCTCGGCTATTACCATTGGGCCCGTAGAAATGAATGGGAGCAGTGGCCGCACAAGCGCGGTATGCTCTCATTCACTTGTATAGGGAGAGCGCTTGGTGGTGGTCTGACCTTGGGAAACCTAGGGTCCTCCAGCCACCACTCTCCCTGCTCCATTCTCAGTGTAGGTGCGGGTTCCAGTGGTGGGACCCGCACCTATCAGGCAATGGGGGCATATCCTTTTTCTCATTTATTAATGTAAATCTACACGTCCCGGGCTTTGTATTCATGTGGTTGCCCCAAATCAGTGTCTGATAGAGTCTTCCCTCTATGAATATGCATACAGAGATCCTGACAGGACTCATATGAGAACCAGTGGGAGTCCTGATTACCCCACCCACTCCCAGTGATTAGCAGCTCTCCATGTACCAGTGTGGGTACAGAGAAGGCTGTCAATCATCGGTATGGGTGGAGTTATCGGGACTCTCACTGTCTCTCCCAGGAGTCCTGTCAGGATTTATGCTGCTTTTTCCTCAGAAATTCTACTCTAAATTACATGAACGTATATATTACAGACCTTAGCTTTTCACCTTCTATCATACTTTGATCTGACATTGAGACCAATATCTGTATATTCATCAAAATGATCCCAATGTAATGACTTTGCAGACCTTCCAATCACCACCAAAGCAACACTCCGTATTCATTAATGTCTTTATTTGTCGCTTATTATTTCACATCTAATAGCACAAAGTGAATTCTGGGTCTAATTTTGGCTAAAATGATATATTTGAGCAGACTGGCCTTCCTGCTGACACCTGTGTAACCAATGTATTTCTCTTTCTCTCTCTTCCTATCCCATTATATCTATTCTACTTTTCTCACATCACATTTGGCTGCTTCTTCACTACTTATGAATCTTACTAATCTGTTCTTCTACTCTTGACTTTACATTACTCCATCATCTTCTGAAATACTTCACTCATGCACTCTGACGTGCCTCATGCCACCATCACAATGTTTTTGTCCAATGAACCATCTGTCCATATCCTGCTGGAATTTACTATGTACGATTATTAACATGATGTATGGGGTATCTTCCCTTTCTTCATTGTATTAAAAATTCACATATTCAAACTTTTTGCAACTGTATCATCAATTTTCCTTCGCATCCACCATTACCAATTGTGTTTAATGCATGTTAATACCGCTAATCTCTGTTCACATCCATATTTTCTTTCCTTTTGGACCAATCACTCCATATGCATGCCATCCTTCCTTACTGATATGTGTCTCTACTCCATTGTATTTGACTTTTCTGTTACATTCCTTTACCCGGAACTATCTTCTTCTCTTGTATGATACACAATCAATTGCCCTCACTTATTTCGCCTTCCTACATTTGTCTATTATCACCGTTATCCTTGTTCATTACAACCTGGACCCTCTTCCACATTTTATCATTCATCTATCTTTTTCTTAATTTTCTTTCCTGCTTTTTCCCCCCTCCTTTTCGTCTCTCAGGCCCCCTGTGGATCTGACCCTCCTGTTCTCTCCCTTCCCCTCCTAGGACTTATTGTTATAGTGGGGACACTCTGGTGCTGGTGGGCTGAGACGTCCTAGTGCACATCAGGTACTGGTTTCCATGTGACTCCTCGTGCTCTGCATGCTTTGCTTTGCACGGCTAGGAGTAATTTGCTTCTTCTGCTCCATGCCTGATGCCGCATCTGTCCTTCCAAACTCTTGCCTCCCTTTTCATCTTAACCCTCTCTATTCACCTCAGTGTATTTTAATATTTATTCAGTGTTTTCCTAAAAATTGTAAGAGACAATATCTGGTTTAATTCTGTACAATTTATGAATGTAAGTAAATATTCATTTTTGTTCCTTCTCATTGTCAGTGTTTTATTGGTCATAGATGGAGGCCAGTAAAGTATCTCCTTGTAATACATTGTAGAGCTCTTTCTGCCATCATCAGTGTGCAACTTGTGATTATCTGTCCTCTTACATTCTGTGGCACTTTATTGCTATTATTATAGGTTGCCGTACCACTTTTATTCAATGGAGATCTATGTCATAGATATAAAACACATAGTGTAGCACACCTCCTATGTAAAGCCTTGTTTAAGCTGAGAATACCAGAACGTATAAAACAAGAAGCAGTTCTATTCAATACAGACTCAGGTGTGTATTATGTGCCAAAATCCATGCTGTTAATATGTGTTTTTTCTCTGTGTGGTGAAAGAAAATATGCCATGTAATTAAAATGACCCTCTGGTTCAAGAAAAAAAATCACATTAACTAAGGAGTGAACAGAACACTTGGTACTCTCCTTTTTATCTTATTTTAGTTGCAGATCCGCCAATTCTCGTGCTCATCTTCTGCCATCCAAGATGGCTGCACCACTTCTCAGACTTTTGATGCACATAGTGCTTTGGCAGCCCGAGACTGTAGTCCTGCTCTTCGATTGGCCAGCACTGTTCACATGAGTAGTGCTGCCCAATCCTAGGGTAGCAGGAAGTGTCTTGGACATGGACACACTTGACGTTCTGATGTGGCAGTCTTGGATAGCAGAAGAGGAGCCTAGGAATTGATGGGCACAATGTAAGTGTTTTCTTAATTCCCCAGGTAATAAGAATGTATTTATTTAAAGGAGTTGTTCGGGTTCAAGGCTGAACCTGGATATAAGCTCCCCTCACTCCTTCAGCATGTGGAATAAGAGCATTAGAGCATTTTCTTGCTTCCCTTTCCTTGCGCTGCATTGCACAGGGCAAGATCTGTTTGCTGTGAGCCGATGACGTACCGGGCTTCACATGAGTATGCTAGATGGAGACTTCCACCTAGCAGAGAGGCCAGGTGATGTCACTGGCACAAATGGACGGTATATAGCGCTGTTTTGGACGGTTTTAGAAGTGGGTTCTAGCCTCTAAAACTGCCCAGAACAGCGATATACACCGCCCATTGAATGGAAGACTACTTTAGGCATTTACTAGAAACACATTTTATCCAAAAGTTTATAAGAGAAAACTGTAATTCCATGTAATCAAACTTTGTATATACCAATTCATCTATCCACTCGCGAAGTTATCTGAGACAACCATCACTCTTTTATTAGGACACTCTGCAATCTTCAAGTGACTTAATGTCTTTAAAGGATATCTTCTGTTTTCCCAAAGAATTTAAGAGAAATGCAGAACAGCCTTTTACGGTACATGAAAAATATAAAAAAAAACAGTTTCTTAAGATACCAAGAGAAACTGTACAGACTGTTAGCCTCCTTCACACAAGCAAAAAACCAACGGTTTTTCATGGAAGTTAAATTCGTTTTGTCTGCAATTGCTTTCAGTGTTTTAGTTTTTTTTCTGCAGTTTATGCAGTTTTTTCTGCGCTTTTAAAACACGTGAAGAATAGCACTCATCATCTCCTAGCAACCATAAGTGAAAAACGCATTTGCATCTCTATGCCTACTGTTTTCACCCAAGCCTGATTCACTTTTGTGGAACGAGGGCTGCACATGTGCACAATACAGAACATGCTGTGATTTTTTCTGAACTAAAAGATAATGTGTGGAAAAACTACACTAATGTACACATACTGATTGAAATGAGTGGGTCAGGATTCAGTCCAGATACTATGTGTTTGCTATACACATCACATCCAGGAGGAAAACTCACTCGTGTAAAATTAACTTAAAGATCAGATTACAGCTGCACATAGACGTCTTTGTAGAGGGGAGGAGGAGTGAGCTGCCGAGGGAGAACAGCTCACAGAAGGACAGAGACACAGAAGTTTCAGCAGATAATACATATAGTTCACACAAGTGCTTTAGTCACATCAATACTGTTCAGTACTTCTCTATAAAGTCTTCCATGCTGCTTGTGATTGAGTGAATGACTTACAGAGTAGAATCTCCTGGTTTATCCATGTGTAGTCTATGGGAGACATCATAGCAGTCAGTCTCACTCTCTACAATGGAGGTTGCAGAGGTGAAAACTGCTAAAAATGGTACACACAATAGTTTATTCTGAAAAGCCATCAGAAAGTTTAGGCATTCTTTAAAAGCAGTATGTTATCAAATAAACTGATTTAAAAGGAGTCTAAGTTACTTAACGCATTAGTGACTAATATGCACCAATATTTCTTTTTACGGTGGTCACTAACGGGCCTTACACTAGACCACAGGCTCACGGGTCTCCAGTGTAGCTGAGGCTTGACTCTCAATTTAGAGCCACGCTCCTGTGCTAATGGCCCTAATCAGCAGAAGCACTGATACAGACCTATTAACCTAGATAATTATTATGTAATTTATCCTGTACGGTAAACAACTTAAATAATGCCAGAATTTGTTTTTTTTCTCATTTGTCACCTAAAGAACAGTATAAAAGCTATCAAAAAAAGCATTATCTACCCCAAAATGATACAATAAAAACCAGAAGTCGTCCCGCAAAAATCTAAATTTTGTAGAAACTCAGTGATGGTATTGCTGTTTTTTTCCCATCCCCCAAAAGGAGCTAACGTAGTTAAGTTAAGTTTACCCCAAGGTGATGCCATTCAACTTGTCCCTCATATGACTACATTGATGGGAAAATAAAAATGTTATAGCTCCAGGAATGTGACAATGAAAACAATTGCTTGGTCACTAAGGTACAAAACAGTTTGGTCACTAAGGAGTTAAACAGCCATATACAGATGTATTAAGACCTTTTAATAGCTTTATCTATTGTAAATTCTCAAAGAAGACCTTTTGGAAGATAATTGTCTATACCAAGATACCATTACATCAGGTTATAGGCCCAAAGTCTTAGATGCACTACTGAGGAATCCTGATGACATGTCTCCTTCTGATTTCTATCTGGTGCATAGTTGTCTTAAAGGGAACCTGTCACCATGAAAATGCAACGTAACGTACAGGCAGCATATTATAGAGCAGGAGGAGCTGAGCAGATTGATATATACATTTGTGTGAAAAGGTTTAGTAAAACTTGTATTTTATACATTTATATCCCTGCTTATTATAGGCTTTGAAGACAAGGAGGCGACCTATCAGTGATTGACATCCTTCCCTCTATGACTGTGTATAGAGAGATAGCTGTCAGTCACTGATAGGACCACCTCCTAGACTTCAAAGTCCAGAATGAGCAGAGATATAAATGTATAAAACACGTTTTATTGAATAATTTCCCATAAAACTATATATCAGTCTGCTCAGCTCCTCCTGCTCTATTACATGCTGCCTTCAGCTCAGACTCTAAGTTCAGCATGACAGGTTCCCTTTAAACTGCCATAGACATTAGATATCCATATACAGACTGTTGGCAGAATTAGCTAAATTTTAGTGAAATCTGCTGAAATCTGGTGTCTGAATTGTCCTACCCATAATATTAATAGCAGATGCTACTAAAATAAGCTGGATCTGTCAATGATAAATGAATGTATCTATGACCAGGTGTGGACCCAGATTACCAGATACAACAGTATGTTCATTTTACCTTGGCTTGAATAGTGGTAAATACTAACATTCAAAAGCATGAAATGAGAAATGTGTTTGAATCCAATATTTAACAATTTAGATATTGCCGAGAAGCTGTGTTACAATGGTATGTATGTCACAAAAAAACATAAACTGGCTCAATGGTCACCAGTCACCAGTTTTCTGCTGCCTTACTTTTAAATCAGCTCCAGCGCATGCTAATTGGTACTCCATATTCATGAGCTCACGGCTCTCCCCACCCCCTGCCTCTGATTGACACTTTTTTTCCATATGAATCAGTAGCAGGTGGAGCCGTGAGCTCATTAGTATTCGGGACTCGCCATTGCGCCCTAGAGCTCTTCAATACAAGATTTGGGCAAAACATCTGGGTCAATTAAAGAAAGTGGCCTAGCATTTTGCTAAGGGGATCTGTCACTAGTTCATGTTGCCCTTAGGCCTGTATTACACCAACGGACTATCTGCCAGATTTTCTGACCAATCATTAGTCAGTTGGACTATTACACACACAGATCTTTTGTTATACACACCAACTATTGGTCTGATTGGACAGAAATTGTTCAGATAATCTGTTGGTGTAATACAGGCCTTAGTTAGGATACTATAAAGCTGCCGACACATTCCCTTTAAATGGGCCAATACACAAAACAATTATTATTATACTCACTTATATAGCGCTGACATATTCCTCAGCTCTTTACAGACATTAGCATCACACTGTCCCCCAATGGGGCTCACAATCTAAGGTCTATTGAGACCAAACCATTAGTTTACTATAATTGAACAATCGTTGCCTGATTGGAGTCGGGGAGGAAATTTTTCCCCTAACCTCACATTTTTTTTTGCCTTCCTCTGGATCAACTTGCAGGATAACAGGCTGAACTGGATGGGCAGATGTCTTTTTTTGGCCTTATAAACTATGTTACTATGTTGAGCGGCGACAAAAAGAGGTTGTGGCGCTCACCAGACCTGTTATACACGGGAAGTACGGATTGCGCTGGGAACCAAGCGCCGATTCCAGACTATGGCAAAAAAGATCCGTGCAGATATCCAGCTTTCATACAGTGACAGTCAAGATACAGTGAGATGACAGTGGATTCACATCAAAATGTTGAGCGGCAGTGACAGCTGCATTTATTACATTCAGCAATTGTTCCCTCTGCTTGAGGATGAACGATCATATTGAGGCAGCACATCCCTGTTTACACTGTTAGAAACATAGAATGTGTCGGCAGATAAGAACCATTTGGCCCATCTAGTCTGCCCAATATACTGAATACTATGAATAGCCCCTGGCCCTATCTTATATGGAGGATGGCCTTATGCCTATCCCATGCATGCTTAAACTCCTCCACTGTATTTGCAGCTACCACTTCTGCAGGAAGGCTATTCCATGCATCCACTACTCTCTCATTTGCACACAACACAGTGATTTTCGGTGCAGCATGAAAGGCAATCACTTTTTTGATGGTGCCCAGTTGCATCTTCATGAATCATCGTAAATGAATGCTTCTCACTTCCTCACTCCAACCTACTTCTTAAAAAGACTGACGTATGAAACATTTGGATGACAGAGAAGAACATTTAGGAGGAAGTGCCATGCCAAAGATTCTGGACAATACGACCAAAACTCTGTTCAAACTTTGCAAGAACTTAGGTAATTAGAAGAAAAAGCAGCCAGCCATGTGATTGACCATCACAATCAAAAGATTAAAAGTTTGCAAAAAATGCATGAAGTGACATTTCGGCAGATTAAATGTCAATGGCCCCCAAGGCTGTAATTCCTGCAGATCGAAGATTCTTTAATGAAAGCATATTTGATGCGCTAAATAGTTTTTCTTCAAGCAGAAATCATTCTATTCATTTTACCGCTTTATTAATCACTAAGAGTATGAGTTTCCATGGATTCCATACATCCATGTTTGTGGAAATTCGAATAAAAAACAGGTCTACATGGCAACATTGTCATCAGAATATCCCAGGAATTGCAGGCTTAGTTTAGAGCAGGCATGTCCAAACTGCGGCCCTCCAGCTGTTGCAAAACTACAACTCCCAGCATGCCCTAATAGCTGTAAGCTATCCAGGCATGCTGGGAGTTGTAGTTTTGCAACAGCTGGAGGGCCGCAGTTTGGACATGCCTGGTTTAGAGCCTCTAAATTTAGCATAAGTATTGTTTAATTCTTTTAAACAAACGGAACTATGGTGCAGTTTTTCACAGTTCTTTAAATAATGAGTTTAAGTATTGGTACATAAACTATAGGAACATTACAATAGAATGTATAATCTGTCCGATATCCTTAGGTTATTTGTAAAAGACGAAATTAGAAGACTCAGCTGCTTCGTTGGCAGCATCGGTTTTGACAGCTACTTTATTCAGCCTCCTCACCACAATTATACAAGTGAGTTGGGACCCACATTTTGGCGATCGATGGGGGTCATACATTTATTACCGATCCTGTGGATCGGTATTAAATGTGCTTAATGTGAAAACCCCATTTAAAAGTATCTTTATAGGTTGTGTGGAGCAAGTGAGCAGCAGCTTACAGTGACGTTGTACTCTGGGACACTGGGAGCTGTACATTGGAAACAAGGGGACTGTCCTCTGAGGTAAAGGATATTTGGAGGTGTGTACTGCATATTAGAACAGGCGTATGTGGAGAAGGTCATTGAAAAAATCAGACAATAGGAATACCAGGAATTTTATATCGGAAGAAAACAAATTTGGAACTGTATCCGAGGGAGAAAAGATACTGAGAAAAAGGCACTTGGAAGATGTAAAATTGGAGGCTTTTTAGAGAATAGGGAAAACCTGGAATAACGTGCACCGTACTATGTACAGTATTAGGACTTAGCAATTAATACTGGATTGGCACCATTTATGAAGAGAGGTGTGCTACCTGTGAAAATCCACCTCACCGATCCCCAGCAAAGAGATGCCATTGCTGCCAATGAAAAGGCTGCACAAAGCCGCCACACATCACTTGCCCTGCCTCTCCCCCGTAACCCTGATAGACTAAAAAGAACAGCGTGCCCAGGCTCTTCCCGGTGAAGCACTGTATAGGTACTCAAATAAACACAGTGTTATGGTCATGCTTACCAGAGTGAGTTGCCGCTAACTTGGGCTCAAATCTGGATTAGACATATGGATGTGACCCCTGCTCCCAGCACTCGGGACTCCAAAACAGGAGATATCACAATATGATGAAAAGGATAAAAATGGTTTTGGGGTCCTGATTACTAAAATGGTAGTTTAATAAATAAAATACATAGATAAAAACAAAGAGGATACAGAGCGACATGTTTCGTAGGTAGACCACCTTCTTCCCCAAGCTAACAGACCATGGTATCCTTATGCCAATATATAGGCAACAACCTAGAAGTAAAAACTGGTGCGGAACAACATAGGATTGGACAATATAAATGACAGGGAGCATAGAAAGCCATGCAATATGAATAGTGACCTGCTAAAGTAGAAATCAATTATAACAAAAGAGGTAACTAAACAAAATATTGCATATGCATATAATAAAGAAAAATGTGAGAAAATGTTTCACTTGGAATAAATAGTGTCCATGAAGTACTAGTTATACTTTGGACAAGTGTAAATTTATGCTAGAATTTGCATTCAGAATCTCTGGACAAGATATCCTCAAACTGCAAGAGAAATACTGGCTGCAACTAAATTGTACATTCACCCGTAAATAGCCCCCATGTTGTATGTATGCTTGATCCCTTAGTTATAGCATGCCTTTTTTTCTGCATATCCGATTTTACATTTATGTTGCATGCTGTATCAGTAAATGTTTCCCTTAACCCTTATCCATACTCTCTTTAGGCTCTGTTCACAGCTTTGTTGGAGGCTCTAGTAAAACAGCGCATCATGCACTATTTTTTCCAGATAAAATCACGAAAGGCAGCGGGCCTCATTATATGTCAAGGGATCTGACGTTGGTCTTAGTCATGCAGTCGCAAAAAGAAGGCAAATTGACAGATAAATATAAATCACCCAATAGTGGGAGGTCACAAGTTGCATACATATCAAGTCATAAGATCCTCGAATGCATTCCATGTATTGACACAAGCACAAAGTATCATGTGCATTCATGATGACTATATTACCAGTTGCAAGAGCTAAATAGATGTGTAAATGATGAAATAACAATATAATAAAAACATATACATAAAGAGCTGTGCCATCTAATTAAGAATCAACCCCAGCCTGCTGTACATGAGGAAGAAAGCCATGCGCACTGGCTCCTCTTCTGGTCCCCATCTGTAAACCTCTGGATAGACAGGGTACTGTGCATTGCAGCAGTCAATGAGTGACTGCAGTTATTGGCGTGTGACCCAGGTGTTATGTGCTGCTTGTGTACACATCACTGCTGAAGCAGTCATTGGCTGTAGCAGTGCAGGTGACCCCGTCCGTCTGTACGCTTACAGGACAGGGACTGAAGCTGGCGGGGAACAGGTGATGTTTTTTTCCCACAAGTATAGTAGGCTGGGGTTGAAATGTGAACAGTAAAGAAAAAAGCTGTTAAACCTATTTAAAACTTAGAATTATGAGAATCTACACAACATGGACACCAATAACTTCTATGAATAGTGCACGTTTCCATGGAAGTCAGTAGGTGCAATGGTTCAAAATCCAAGAGCTCCTTCCTAGGCGAAACAACACCCAAAGTACTGTACTGTAAAAAAGGGTGGCACAAGGACAAAGGGCCTGCATGGGTTAAAAATGGCATCTGAACTGTTAGCGACAAAGAATACCATAAGAGCAAGATTCAGAAGATAGCTTTCCCATTGTTGTAGGATTATAAAGAATATGCAGTCCCCAACAGGAAAAATTACTATGTCTAATCTGTTAAATATAGATAATGCAATCTGACAGCAAGCACGTAGTGTCCATGAAGAAAACCTAGTAAACTCTTACCAAGTAAAAAAACGCAACATTTCCAAAAGGGGGTTTTGTATGTTGGAAACTAAATTCTTTCTATAAACATGTCTTTAAGGCCTCATTCACATCTCCGTTTTTCACTGACGTGTGCTGTCCACACTTTCTGCGAACAGCATACGTACCCATTGATCATGTTCACATTTCAGTATTTTTTTACTGACCATGGGTCAGTAAAAAAATTCACAGGGACATGCACTACTTTGATCCGTGATGCGGACCAAGCACGCCCACTGAAGTCTATGGGTCTGTGAAAATCGCTGACAAACATCCATTTTGTGTCCGCGTTGCGTCCGTTTTTCACTGAAGACTAATAGGAGATTCTTTGGAAATTGATTTTCAGCTGAGCAACATCAGTGAATTACGGATGACACATGGATGGACCAACCACATCCTTCACGGACATCTTCACGGATGAAACATGTTCGCCTTTTTTTCACGGACGTGACGCTGACACGGAAATGTGAACGAGGCCTTATAAAGAATTAGATCTTGTTAAGTCAGGACAACTATATAGTCACTGAAAACACAACAACGTTTTTGAAGAAAAGTGGTCAGTGTACTGACTCTCATGTACAGAACCCATTGGCCCACATGAGATGTCCTGCTATGCGTCCTGAAGGTAAAGGGGCTGTCTGATGAAGAAGTTGGCTGCAACTGCTCTCTCCATTGAAGTGCTGTTTTCTAGATCACAAAAACAAAAAAATGTTGATCGATTCCATGCAAAAAAATAAATAAAAAAAAAGTAAAACAGTAGATACCAAATACATTGGTCAGTTTCAATTCAGTTTGTTTTAAATGGTAGAATAATTTGATGATGTATCAATACAATGCTACCATTTTAATAATAATAGACAGATATGGCCTTGTACTGTCTTATATTCCCTGTGAACTTTCAATGTATCATAGTTATCATTGTTATATGTAGAGCAGCAATATTACATGGACGTGACTGTAATGCACAGTATCAGCCTAAAGATGACCATACGCATCCGCTGACTCCATGCATGCTTGGCATAGCTGAGCGTGTCGGTTTATTTCAGTGGGGAGATGGCAATAAAAACCGTGGTCCGACATTGGAGCCAAGCATGGGACATTTAAACTCCTAAATGCCATTTCTTCTTTCCACCCCACAAGACTTTCAGTTTGGGGAGAGTTGGTCTTTACTCATACATATCTGTTGTGTCTAATGTATATTGGCTTCTTTCTGCTCAGTTCACACCACGTTCTTTTGAGCGCTGTACCAGGCAGTATCCATTTTTTTTTATGGCGGGTGTATGCAGTTTTATAGACATACAGATACAATTATGTGTGGCCATTTCAAGAAATCCTGCTGAACCTAAACTTTGAATACAATGTGAATTTGACCTTATATTGTATGGTCAGGAAGTTTGACAGACAATGACAATAACACTTTACAAATATGCCATATTTTTACTTCCAAAATAGTCTAAACTCACATTTATACGGTGATTTATGAATTAGAAGGACATACAGATGTGTCCTTCCATAGCTATCCTTCTGTTTCAACATATCCTGAGATGTGCCGTGCAAGATGACCAACTTTGATTTAAAAAAATTGTGATCTGCAATACTCTGTCACAAGATGTCTGTGCTATGTGTCTATACATATGTGGCCACACAGTGGTTGTGATGTGAATTGCGGCCTGTCGAGGTTTTGGCTAGCATGTCACAGTCTAGTATTGAATGTGTTTCATGGGAAATTGGAGATCTTAATGAAATTCAAGGAAAGGTAAGGGTAGACACATTTGTAAATGGAAACCTTAGTAACGTCTCTCTGTCTTTTTCTTATGTCCCATTCTTTCTTTCTTTTTTCCCTAGGCCGCTCTTTGGAATCCACTCCTCCTCCTGGCGGGGGCTGTAGCCTTGGTATTACTGTGTCCGAATTTAAGGAGAGGCCCTGACTGATTGCGGCCTGCAGCGACACTGCACAGCATTTCTACACTATACCATGCGCCATATTTAGATGATGTCATACTGACACTGCAGCTGACTGCACAACGTACACCACACATAACTATGAGCTCAGCACAGCATTCCTCCTGCTCTCTACCGCACATACAGTATTTTGTACGTAGTGCATTCATTCTATATATTGTGAAATACGCCAGTGGATAAACCCATGCTTATCGTATTGTGCGCGCCGTCAGTCCCACTGCTCAGCATGATGACGTACATAGAGAATCCAGCACATGGATAAAACTAGTTTACACATTCTGCACGACTGATTCATCCGGCCATTGTGCTGCAATATGAGCAATCATATACTTAGGAAGTAGAGATTAGACTTTTGAATATTTGCTTTTTGAAGTTGTCCCACTGACTTTATCTTGTATATAGACCCTTTTGTGAGTGGTCATACATGTTCTTCAGGTGCCTATCTCTGTGTACATACACTTTTAGCAGTAGCAACAGGCTCTGTGCTCCCTAGGTGCTCTGTCCTAATGGTGCAAAGCTCTGGCACTTGTTCCATATAGACTATGCTTGTATTTTCTTTACCTGCTCAGATCTTTCATGTCTTGGTACAGTCGTGGTAGAAATGCAGTGCTATTAGGCTACTTTCACTACTGGCGTTTTGGCTTTCCGTTTGTGAGATCCATTCATGGGCTCTCACTAAGCGGTCCAAAACGGATCAGTTTTGCCCTAATGCATTTTGAATAGGAAGAGGATCCGCTCAGAATGCATCAGTTTGCATCAGTTCAGCCCCCATTCCGCTCTGGAGGCGGACACCTAAACCCTGCCTGCAGCGTTTTGCTGTCCGCTTGATAAAACTGAGCCAAATCCATTTTCTCTGGCACAATAGAAAATGGATCCGTCTCCCATTGACTTTCAATAGAGTTCATGACGGATGGCTGTGTTACAGATAATACAAACGGATCCGTTCATGATGGATGCATGCGGTTGTATTATTGTAACAGATCCGTTTTTGCAGACGGATCTGCCCAAAACACAAGTGTGAAAGTAGCCTTATATTACATCTTTTTTGGTCATAAAATGGCACATTCTCGCGTTATGTATTTGAATTTATAGGTGCCAATTTTAGTAATAGTTCTCTTTGTGCGACATAGGTGCTAAGCCTTTGCTGTCCTTGACTATCATTTTAAACAAAGCTACTTTTGTAGTATTATATGGTATTTATCCCTACACTTTTTAGAACCAGTTTTATACCTTACAAATGTCAAATCACAATCATTATTGCTAATATATAGCTAGGTAATATATACCTTAAAACAAAGAAGCCATTTTATTGTTTTGCAAGCAAAACAACTGGGAAATTACTGTTTAGCTAGTGATTGTCCTGACTGTTATGTTTACTGTTAGTAACATGCAAAAGTTATTATTTATTATTAAAGCGCTATTCATTCCATGGCGCTGTACAGATGATAAGAGGTGTACATACATAATACAGATAATTACACTTACAGAAAATACATGCAACGTTCCAGTTCAACCTGTTAGCTAGCAGGCTTGATCCAGAAGAAGAAAACGGTCTTTGAGGTAGTTAACTATTATCTTCTTTTTAGAGTAAAAACATATCTATTGATATGACATATTCAGTATATCATATGTTTGTAAAGTCAATTAAGCTATGAAGAACACCACTGCCCATATGCCCTGTTTCCAGTAATTGCATGTCATAGTGGGGACCCTTCCTGTTAACAAGCCCTTTGTAAGGGTGGCTTCTGCCTTGACTGACTTGGCCTGGCCATGTATTACATGATCTTCTAAGTGTGTATCAAAGGAGAAGCCCATGCGGCTGGTTTCGTCTTCTATTTGTGCCACAGTGGTCACTTATTTATATGAATGGATGCAATGTAATATTACATTTCCCACGTGGTGGATACTGCAATGGAAATTTGGGGCTGGGGGTTCAGTAAGTCAGAATTAGGCCTCTTGGACACGAATGTTGTGTGCCCGTGGCCGTATTGCGGCCCACATTTGGCGGGTCAGCAATACACGGGCACTGGCCCGTGTGCACTCTGCATCATGGATGCGGACCCATTTACTTGAATGGGTCCGCAATCACGGATATGCGGCATGGAAGCTTCCGCGGTGTTTCTGTCCGTGCCTCAGCACCGCAAAAAAATAGAACGTGTTCTATTTTTTTGCGGTGCGGACAGATGACGGACCCATTCAAGTTGAATGGGTCTCAATCAGCCCTGGCCTCCCCACAGACGTTGCCTGTGCATTGGGGACCGCAAATTGCGCTCCCCAATGCACGGAAGGGATGCACAATGTTCATGTGCAAGAGGCCTTATAGTGATTACTTGAATGTTGGGTCACATTTTTTTTAGAGAAGGTATTGTCTTTGTGATGCAACCCCTTTAAGAAGCATGGCATAACATAATTATTAAACTTCACCATCGTAATTGACTACCCAAGTCAATATAATTTACATCTCATTGGGTTAGAACTGAGAAGGTCAGCAGGGTAGAGGGTGATTGCTGAGTTGCACTAGCTTTATAATTCTATTCTACTGTGTGCTGTCTATTGAAGAACAGTGCACAGCTACATATTATTGTATCAACTCTATTGAAGTTGTACAGTATATCTTTTTGGGTTGTCAATGTCTATGTTTATGCCGTTGGGCATGTAGAAGGTTATGCTACCTTTATTCATTGTAAGTGTAAACTTAAAAGAGGACCTTCCTCCAGATTTCACAGTACTAACTGCATCCATTAGTAAATAGATCTCTTAGACCTGAGGACTTACTTTACACATCCACAATGGTTATATAAACCTTTTTGAAAGTTTTCCCACCTGATTTTATGTGTCCAGCTAGAGCGAGAGATGTCATCCATTGTGTACCTCCTCCCCTGCTGCTGGATTCTCACATTTACTCAGTGCCAGCTGCAGTCTCCCTGGCTATGTAGTCAAATAAATCAATGGATGGAGTTAAAAGTTAGACTCATGGGTTGTCCCACTCTCTACCTGAATGCTCATCTTAATATCAGCCAGGAAAACTTTCATAAAGGATTGTTACAACCATTCTGACATAGATTTTCAAAGTACACCAGCATCATCAGGTCTAAGATCTGTTTAATAATATATCCACTTAGTATTGTACATTCTGGGGACAGATCCTCTTTAAAGGGGTTATCCCATGATTATTGTAAAAAAATTAAAATCAGACATCAGATAGTACATGGCAATCTCTTTCTAACAAAGCTAGAACCAGCCCTGTACCTCACATGGATCCAGAGATCTCCCCATTCATTGCTCTGATTGCTCTGCTAGATGTATTTCAAGCTGTCAGCTGAGGTGGACAGAGAAATTAGAAAAATAACAAACAGCAGGTGGCGGTATATGGACGGATTTAATTGAATAACTCAGTAGCTATAATGCATTTTCAATTACATGCAATTACAAAAGTATTCGGATCCAGGTACTGTTTTAAAATGTAGAATATGTTTCATGGGACAACCCCTTTACGCTTGGCATGTTGTGAAAGAACACTCAGGTTTAATGGTACAGAAGGCAGAGACCTTATCAAGCAGAACTTTAACTCTTGTCATTCTAGGGTTGCTTGCCCTAGAGGGAATATTGACTGTGAATAGAGCATATTTGATATATGTATCCAAGGCATGCCATGCAGGTCTGTCCTGTAAATATTATTGATATGACAGGGTCGGAATGAAGTCTGTACACTTTCTTTTTATAAATCTGAGCAATTGATAATACTTTTGATACTGATAGAAAGGGAACATTCATGAAGTTGAAAGTTTTAGTAAACCTTGTATTTTCTCACATTTATACATGACTCCATAGTTGGTGAATAAAGCCATAGTTGGTGCTTCCAGCAAGGTGATAATATTAGATTTCAGTGGTAACATAATGCACATACTGTTGTAAGTTGTATTCTTATTCATATTACCATTTACTCTCCCTGTACTAACCTACTTACAGTATAATGCTGTAAGATATCAATCATTAATATCTTTATGGTCCAAACTGAATGACTAATCCCTAAACGATGGGTCAACAACCTCCGGAATGACACATGTTGAGAAACTACAACTTCCAGCATGCACACTAGCTTGACTTTTCTCAAAACACTTATAGAGGTGAGTGGAGCATGCTGGGAAATGTAGTTTCACAACAGCTGGAGTGCTGATTGGTTGCTGTCCCCTGCGCCTAACCTTTCATTTACAGTTATAAGCTAATTTGATTACCCTTCTCTGCATCCTGTACTTGTATGGATGACTTGTGGTTGGGGGTGGGGGTGCATGCTAGCTAGCAAAGCATAATGGAATATAGCTGAGCACCATATTTTGCCTGCCTCAGCTCTTACCTTTTGTAATGATTACTATGGTATACAATTTGTATAGTAACCGCTCAAGTATAGAGACAAAGGGGAACATTTGTCAAGTCTTCTACGTCAGTTTTGTGGCATAAGACATTTGGAGCATATATTTGCAACATTTGGTGAGCCTCAACACTTTTAGAAGTGGAGTGAAAGTAGGTCAGGTTTTCATATTAGAATACCTTTACTTTTTATTTATTATGTGCAACATTCGAAAAAGTCGTCTCTCCACGCCAAGCTTTACAGGCATAGGAATGCACCATATTGCACTTGTGCCAAATATTTTATAACTGTGTGCATAAATTTGGCGCAACCTCACAAAGCAAAGACAGGCTTAAATCTGACACCAAAACTACCGCAAATGACAAACCCTCCCCCCCAAAGACTTTGCTACCCTAATGTACAGTAACTTCTTGGCTATTTATTGTTAGATGGTGGCAAATTGTTGACTGCAAGTCATAGCAAAATTGCAGGATTATATCACAACCTCCATGTTTCTTGTTCGAAAAATAATTGCGGATGTCTGTAAGGGACACAACTGTACAGGTTAAATCTGTTTCCACTAACTCAATATTACACTTCTCTTCCACTAAGGTTGCAAACTGAGCATAAATCACACCTAAGGCTACTTTCACACTAGCGTTCGGGTGTCCGCTCGTGAGTTCCGTTTGAAGGGGCTCACGAGCGGACCCGAACGCAGCCGTCCAGCCCTGATGCAGTCTGAATGGATGCGGATCCGCTCAGACTGCATCAGTCTGGCGGCGTTCAGCCTCCGCTCCGCTCGCCTCCGCACGGACAGGCGGACAGCTGAACGCTGCTTGCAGCGTTCGGGTGTCCGCCTGGCCGTGCGGAGGCGTGCGGATCCGTCCAGACTTACAATGTAAGTCAATGGGGACGGATCCGTTTGAAGATGCCACAATGTGGCTCAATCTTCAAGCGGATCCGTCCCCCATTGACTTTACATTGAAAGTCTGGACGGATCCGTACGAGGCTATTTTCACACTTAGCTTTTTTTTTGCCATTTTAATGCAGACGGATCCGTTCTGAACGGAGCCTCCGTCTGCATTATTATGAGCGGATCCGTTCAGAACGGATCCGCCCGAACGCTAGTGTGAAAGTAGCCTAAGACAGTGCACACACCCCACCACCTATTTATTTTTAGTCAAAGGCTATGGGTTGTCTACATTACAAGAAGCAATCTTATTAAGGTTTAAAACTTTAATATAGCTAGTGTTTTGTATTTTTATAAGCACAACACTAACACAAAATTACATACCAAAAATGATACAGAATTAAAGGAAGAAATAACAAAGACCTAAAAACTTAGTAGTTCATAGAGTTTCTTCTTCCCACTTCATGGTAGGAAGAACAAGGGATGCACACCAGGGGCGTAACTATAGGGGAAGCAGGGGAAGCGGCTGCTTTGGGGCCCTTGACCCAGAAGGGGCTCATCCAGGAGAAGGAGGACTAAAGATTTTGTCAGGGCCCCCTGAACAGTATTACACAATGAAATAATAAACAGTGACAGTATAGACAGTGTACAAAATAGATGGAACAGCTGCCGGGTCTGGTCTGAGAGGGCGATCTTTACTAGCCACAGGAATGGGGGCGGCATGAAAGGAAGGGGTTGTGAAAAAATTACTGGGGGAGGGGGGCCCCATTCAAAAATATGCTGTGGGGCCCAGTAATTTATAGTTACGCCACTGATGCACACCTCACACTCAGAACTGACTACCAGCATGGAAACCATTTTTATTGTGCAAGTCATAGTTTTATACTTAGTCACTGGGCAATGAGGTGATAAGGAGTGCAGGGGGAAGACAGGAATATTAACTAGGTAATCATCTTTTTGACCACCCTCTATGATTCCTTAGCCTGGATGAGGAGATGTGCATTGATCATCTTTTTGTAGTTTGCCCAAGGCCAAGGTGTTACAGGGGTTGTCTGGGTTCAGGGCTGAACCCAGATATAAGCTCCCCTTCCCTCTTTTACGCCAGGTGTCCAAGCAGAAAGTAACCCTGTGACTAACTTATCTTTGAGGGCTCCTTTTCACCAAAAGTGATTGTCCAATATGCACAAGCCCATGTAAACAACCGCCTATAGGAGGGAATTTTACTAGAATACATCTACCATTTTATAATCGTATTGTAATTTTGTAGGAACATATGGGGTGAATTTATCAAAACTTCTATGCCATAAAATACTCTTTTGCCCAAAACATTGTGACTTTTTGCATACTTACGCCACTTTGCTAAAAAGTGGGCCGAGTGTTGGTGTGTGTGGCAATCCCAGCCTAACAGTCTAACTATTATTTATGCTAGAAACTTAGTGTAAATTACATCTTAAATAGTCACTGTGCTTTCACACAATTTCATTTAGAGGGGTTGTTCGGGTCAGAGCGGAACCTGGATCTAAGCTCTCCTTCTCTTCTTTTATCATGTAGGAGAGGAGCATCAGAGCATTTCCTTGGTCCAATGTTCCCCTTGCCTTGCGTTGCATCGTGCAGGGCAGAGCCTGTTTGTTGTGAGCCAGTGACGTACCGGGCTTCACAACACTATGCTAGGCAGAGACTTCCGTCTAGCAGTAATGTCACCGGCTCAAATGGGCGGTGTATAGCGCTGTTCTGGGCTGTTTTAGAGGCGAGTATCAGTGATACATGGTAAAGCAGTGAAGACTGAACCCAGACAACCCCTTTAAAGAAGGTACTATAGTTTCTCCAAGTCATACCTGTCATGGACTACAAGGAAAACCCCTGGTCACTTTGGCTAGTTCCATTAGTTTTTTCTCCCAGCTCATGAAATTAACTATGGTGTTACAAGTTACACATAGATGATTATTTTACACTTCTTTATTACAAAATCCAGCATGGCCAAATTATTTAGCAAAAGCTGCAAAGTCGCTAGCTTCTTTTCTCTTGAAAACCATTTTACCATGGCTTGCTTGTGATGCCGTGGAGCTGTGATTATGGAAAGGTGTCATTTATGCAGCTAAGTGGTCAATTCTAAATTATAGTTTACTGATGGCTTTTAAATGTGTTGCATCAGTTTATATTGCTCTGCATTTGTAAGTAATAATTTGCACTCCACTGACATTATTCAGACCTTCTTGCTTAATGTGATCAATCACATATATTAACATAATAATATAGGTTTAAAGCTTTAGAGACCTGGTGCTTACAGCCTATTACAGAATTTTCAAGCATTTAGTTTACTTAGCTTCTCGGTTGATCAGGAAAAATACATTTTGTAAAAGATCCTTGAATTTTTGCAGATTTTCTTCGTTATTCTTTTGCCAGATTGTCTTGTCAATTCTATTTTTGACATTGTACTACATATAGTTAACATGGCTGGAGTGTCATCCTTACATACAGAAGAAAACCTTTATGTACAGTAAGTAATTGATCATTTGGCACGCTGGGGGCCGATGAGCGCTAGGATTATATGTTTTTTAGCATGATTGGGTATTTTAGGAACATTACAAATGACTATGCCCTTAAGATGTGGAGTAATTAGGTTACTGTTCAAATAAAATACATTTAAATGTAGTACAATGGGCGAGCTGTACAGTATGGGGCACATGAAAATTGGAGCAGTGGTCTATCACTTTCCACCTTCTGTTACACAAAGGCTCTTTGCATTAGCTGAACTGATTGCCATCGGTATCTTCTACACTTTTTGTGTGTACCCCAATATGTACGATTCCCCATAGCTCCACAGGTCACATCTAGAGTTTCCTGGTTCATAGCTTTTCTACTGCCACAAAATACTGTCTCCCTTAGCCCCTCTTAATATCTGATTGTCGCTATTTTTATCATTAACACCATTATTATAATCCTTTCTATTAAAAAAGACTAGAAACCCAGGATCTATCATAATAGATAGAGATGGGGACTAAAATATTGCTGAAATGCAGATTGTATGAAAAAGGGAATAGAAACATTAAAGGGGTATTCCCATCTGAGACAATGGGGAACATATGTCCCCATTGTCTAAACCATATTTCGAGAATGGAGCGGGGAAAGTGTTGACTGGAGAACCCCGGGTCTGGCCAACACTTGTATGGGCCTGACGGAAATAATCGAGCCGGTGCTCAGCTGTTTTCAGCAACCTTATAGAATAGAATGGAGGGCGGCTGGGCATATGCAGTGCGCCCTCCACCACTTTCAGGGCTCCATTCTCGGTGTGGGTGCGGTGTCTGAGATGGGAAAACCGTTTTAACAGTTACTTCTAAGCTTGAAATTATTGGGGGTCATTTTATTATGGCTTTACGCCAGTGTTGTGGTGTATAAAAGTAGCATGTTTTGTCACAAGTGCTGTTATGCAATAATATCTGCTACTTTTATAGCTTTTTCTGACACCCCTTCTGGCGCCTCTGAATACATTGGTTGGATCTTCCCCCAGACCGATTTCTACTAAGACTGGTGTGTGAAACGCCAGTCTTAGTAAATGATCCTATTATTTTTGTATGAACAATGAGGTGAGGTGAGGTGATAGCCTCAGACAGGACCAGGTAGGGGCTAGAGGGGGGCAGCAGAAGGGGGATTATCTGTTTCTGCAGTATAGTATTAGGAAACACAGTGGACACATTATGTGGCACTGTATGTTTTGTGGCTTTGTACGTAATTTTTCCAAGTATGTCTTTCACAGTAGGGCTGGAGGGAAGGGGTTAGATTAAGAAATAGGCATTGGGGGGTTTTGGCGCCATTTGTGTTTTTGCCTCAGGCAGCAGAAAGGCTTGGTGCACCCCCGATGAACATGTACAAAATCTGAAATAAAATCTTTAAATAACCTACATGATACATTGGGGCAAATTTATCAATGTATTTACATCATTTTTCTGGCATAAACACATTGAAAAGTGCAGAGTTTGGACTGAATGCCGTAGTGATGAAGCACCTACAGCTCTTCTTCTGACACGTGTCGTGAACTTTAGGGTGCTCATTTAATAACATTTTTGGCTGCTTTTTCTAGGTCTGCCTTGCCAGTGCTTTTAGCCTATGCTACATTCATCATGTGTCTACAGGGCATGTACAACAGGAGATTAGTAGAACTGAGAATTTGAAGCAGGAGGCATCTCACTTTTGCAGACGTCTGCCAGCACTGTGCGGCGACCGGGATGGATCGAGACTCATTCAACTTGAATGGGTTTGTGATCCATCCGCACTACAAAAAAAAAATAACAAGTTCAATTTTTTTTATGCAGAGTGCGCACGGGCCGGTGCCCGTATATTGCGGACCCGCCGTATGCAGACCGCAATACGGCCACAGGCACACAATGTTCGTGTGCAAGAGGCCTTACAGAAAGGAAAGACACTCAAGAGATGTTCAGAAGCTGCGTAGAAGCGGTTCTTTTATCAGGTTCACAATCTCTTTAAATTAAGTGATTTAGAAACTTGCTAGTTACACCACATTCAATTTAGTGAAATGAAATTGTGTGAAAGCACAGTGACTTTAATTTTAGCATTAATAATAGTAAATCTGTTAGGCCATGTTTGCCCCACACCCCACCCACTTTTTAGAAAAGTGATGTAAATTTTCAAAAAGTCAAAATTTTTGGGAGCAAATGGGTATTTTCGGGCATAGAAGTTTTGATGAATTCACCCTATATGGTCCAATGAAATTGCAATAAGATTGTAGATGTATTCTATTAAGATGTTGTCCTATAGGTGGTTGGTTACATGGGGACAATCACTTTTAATGAAAAGGAGCCCCCAAAGATAAGTTAGTCACAGTAACTTTCTGCTGGGACACCTGGCAATCATTTTGTAATCTGTGGGGCAGCAGGAACATCTGTGTACACACCTGGTCCACTAAATTTAGAGATGTTCTTTGTCTCTGCTCTCTTTTCTAGCTAATAACTGAGGGTCTTCACCTAAAAAGCCCTAACATGGTGTGTGAAAATTGGTTGATGAATTAATGGAAAAACATCACCACGTTCATCAATAGGTTTCCATTCACAGCCATACGTACATTTATAAAATGAATGAGCACTTGAACACAAATGATTCATGAAATTATTGGTGCTAATGTGGTGGTCCCTCTATGAAAATAGACCTTTCCCAAAACGGTAAGCCATGAAATAGATTGCAGTAAAACCGTGTGGCCAGCGTTGCTATAAAACACTAGCACTTTTCTTTTTATATTGTATGTGCTTCTAAGCTTCAACAATTTTTCATAAGCTTTGGAAAAAAATAAAAATTTGAGTTTGTGAATATAAACTTTTAGAGATACTTCTTATATATTTCTGAAAAGTATTCAGTGTTTTGGAGATCTCCAGTCATTCGTGACAAAAACTGGACTTGCCAACCAAGGTTTGTAAGCATTTTGAGCAAATTTTGATGCCACTTTATATGGTGATATGCTTCTTTGGGGAGTGGGGGGCATTGTTATCATTCTGGTGACATGTTCATGTAGAAACATTACGCAAAATAAGCCAAATATGACAAAGAGGCTCTTACCTGTCACTGTCCCTCTCAACACGCCAGACCTCCTATGTGATTTAGCATTTCTTTCCATCCATTTATTTTAAAAAATTGGCTAAAGTGTCAAAAATCATGAAAAAAGATACAAAACATCCTGCACGATATGAAATCAGATTTACATGGCAACATTTATAAAGAAAAAATCTGGGAAAAGATGCAAATTTTGTCCATATGTAATGTTTGCATCTATTGTGCATTATTTTACGTGATTTTTTCTTTCAAATTGTCTAATGTGGTTAAAATATCACTGATGGTATTAAGACCATCCTGAATGGAGGCACATGGAATCCCTGTAGCACAGTATTATAGAGCCATCGACACTATGTGCTGCCATGTGCTGTGTGGAACCATATTATGGAGTCTCGGTAAGGCTATGTTCACATCAGTGCTATTCATTTCTAGTCGTATGCTCTTTTAGAGGCGCAGAACAAGGAAAATAACAGAAGTGCTGAATGTGGCACATAACGGAAACAAATGGAGCCAAATAGACCTCATTCAATATAATGACGTCCATTTGGTTTCTGTTCGGGTGTCCACTTTTTTAGTGAAAAAAAAACCCGCTTGCATGCAGGACATTTTGTCTGCTCCTTTTGGCAAAATATGCGCCTGAACAGAGCAACGCAGGTGTGAACCAGTTCGAATATGCCTCCATGTGAGTCTGGACTCATAGCAGTATTATAGCCGTTACCTTCAACTGTAACTGAACCAAAATTCTGTCATTTAAAAGATGTAAGTGTTCTGTTTCTCGCTTTATCTGAGCATAGAATATCATCCAGTCATAGGAAAATATCTGTGCATGAACTTTGTTTAATGGCTTCCATAGCTGATCAGGGGTAGACCCTTGTGATAATGCATTACCTTTTTCAGTCCTCTGCACGGTGAAGTCGGGCTGTTGTCTTGGAGCAGTAAGTGACGAGCTGGGCCTTTTTGACATTTTCTGAGAATACTGTCACTTAACACAGGTGTAGCGTAACTTCATTCTGCTTCATCGATAGCCTTTTTAATGACAATGTTAAGAAATGTTTGTATAATTATCATGCCAATAAAGTCATGTTTACCGGTAACTCCTGGGCTGGTCTTTTATATGTGAAAAGCGGCAGTTGTATCTACTAGCCTTGTATAGTGAGTACATACTAGCTAATATAAGGTAATATGCAGGGGCGTAGCTAAAGATTCATGGGCCCTGGTGCAAGAGTTCAGCTTTATATTGTGCACCAGTACCCCCTTACCTTTCAGATTAGATCCCTATATAAAACCTCAGATGAGACCCCCATCTCAGACCAGACCCCCTTTAAACCTCGATGTCAGACCCCAGTTTTAGACCTCAGATCAGACCCCCATTAGACCTCCATGTTAGACCCCTCCCCAGTATCAGACCTCATATTAGACCCCCATTAGACCTCCAGACCCCCATTAGACCTCTTGACCCCCATATCAGACCAGACCTACAGACCCCTAATAGACCTCAGACCACACCCCCATTAGTCCTCCACACCCCCATATCTGACCCCCATTTGCCCTCCAGACCCCATTAGACCTCCAAACCCTTAATCAGACCCCCCATTATACCTTCAGACCTCTAGGCCCCCATTAGACCTCTCAGACTCCCCATATCAGACCTCAGATCAGAGTGTAAAATAAAATAAATAAACTTACCTCTCCTGAGGCCACTCTCCCTGTCCTGGCTCTCTTCTCGGGTCATCTAACTGCTTGCGGCGTCAGGTGACAGTGCGCTCTGTATGTCCTGACGCTGCAGGCAGGAGGACACAGCAGCGCTGGCCCCATAAAGAGCAAGCGGGAGGAGGGGTAAGTACAGCGCTCACATCGCTTCACTCCCCTGCCTCCTGCTAACCCCATCGGGACGGATCATACTGTACTCTTTCTTTTTTTTACCAACCCTTGGTTCCACAAACAGCGGACTCGCACAATATGGATATCTTCTATATCATTCCGTATTGAATGTAATAAAAGCAAATTGTTATGGCTAAAAAGATAGAGCCATGCCAACTATGATAGCATTCTCACTGATAAAATGCCAGAATATAATGTAAAGTACTAATAAAATTACAAAAAATGCTTCACACACAGAGGCTTCATATGGCGTTATGATGACCTTTACATTACTTTTTTTTAACAAGAATAGCAGGAGAATCTGCAGCGCTATTCTTGCTGTCAAAAATACTTGGCACCCCATCCTACCCCAAATTGGAGAGTGTATATATCAGTATTAATGGAGTTGTAACAATAATAGCATTTATACTGCCATTTTATAGAAGTTAGGTAAAAAAAACTGCGCAAGAAAATTGACCTTACTTGGCAAAAATACATGTTTTTTTAGATAATAGTTTTTATTTAAGTTGTACAGCAATACAAGGCTAGCTATTACATGTTATATAACTTTTTTGTGTTCTAAATGTTGTTTACATTAAAACATTTGTATCCACTGTATGTCTTCGCATACTAGTTTCGCACATGCTGCACTTCAATCTGGCAGGCTGTTCCGGCAGAGAACAGTCTGTGGAATTCTCTGGATCCAGCATGGCCAGATAGTGCCACTTGCCCGCGGTCCCCATTGACTATAATGGGAACTGGTGGAGATCCAGCCTCTCCCTGCATAAAAGCCAGGATTTTTATACTCAATGGGGTCTGTGCCAGATCCAGAGAACTGCCAGAACGGCCTGCCAGACTGCTGTGCCGCATATGTAAAAGTAATGAAGAGTTAGGCTACTTTCACACTTGCGGCAGATTGATCCGTCTCCGGAACTGCCTGCCAGGTCCGACAAAATGTATGCCAACTGATGGCATTTGTAAGACTGATCAGGATCCTGATCAGTCAGAAAAATGCCTGATCAGTCAGAAAAATGCATTGAAATGATGGATCCGTCTTTCCGGTGTCATCCGGCAAAACGGATCCGGCATTTATTCTCTTCACCTTTTTTTCCTGTCTGCGTCGGATCCGGCATTTCGGTATTTTGAATGCTGGATCCGGCACTAATACATTCCTATGGAAAAAATGCTGGATCTGGCATTCAGGCAAGTCTTCAGTTTTTTGGGCCGGAGATAATACTGTAGCATGCTGCGGTTTTCTCTTTTGCCTGATCAGTCAAAATGACTGAACTGAAGACATCCTGATGCATCCTGAACGGATTATTCTCTATTCCGAATGCATGTGGATAAAACTGATCAGTTCTTTTCCGGTATAGAGCCCCTAGGACGGTACTCAATGCCGGAAAAGAAAAACGCAAGTGTGAAAGTACCCTTACTTATACAGTGTATTGCCACATGACGCGTGTTATATAGAGAAGCACTAGATGGTGCTCATGTATGCTATAAACTACTGAGAAAAGATGCTTGTGCTGGGATATACTCCAGTTTTATTCTATTTGGACCCAGACCAAGTAAGAAAACTACTTCCAACATTCTCTTATGGTAAAGAGGTCACTTAATAGCCTGTAACTAATATGAGTTAAAAATCTGCTGATAAGTAAATGGATTAATAAGCAGCAAACCTTAAAGGGGTAGTCTATTAACGTCAAGTTATCTCTTATCCACAGGATGGGGGGATAGCTATTAGATCCAGTGGGGGCTCCCCAAAATGAATGGAACAGCAGATCAAGCAGATGCAGTTCTGCTTCATTCATCTCTATAGGACTGCCTGAGAAAGCAGAGTACAAGTGCTTGGCTATTTCTGGCAGTCTCACAGAGGTGAATGGAGCAGCAGTGTGCAAACCCACCCACTCCATTCATTTTGGGGGTCCCTTGTGGGGTACAGAAATATATATTTATATATATCCGCCCACAAATCTAAGCCGCCTGTTAATACCTGCCGTGGGGGGGGGGGGGGGGAATTACAATACAATATATTGGTCTGTCAAGTAAGGTGTCTAAAATGGTGTAAAAGGTCTAAATGAAAGGCAGCTTGGAAGCCGTCTTACATGTAGAACTGGCGGAGGATCTGCAGAAGGTATTAAGAAGGCGGCGCCTCTTTATAACTTCGGCGGAACCACCGCCAGTTTAGGGGTTTATTAAGACCAGCGTCTAAAACTCCGGCTTTAATAAATGTGCCCCTTAACCCCTAGCTTGTGTATACCCCATGGTCTTAAAAGTACCATTAAAAGAGGAATATCTACAAAAAGCTAGACAAAGATATCTTCAGTGGGTAGAGTGACAGGAGTGGCTGGAAGAGAGGATTACATACTAGCAAATAAGAGAGTCAGGTATCAGCATAGGGGTAAAGCATATAGCACACACTCAGACAAAAAATACATTAGGAACAGACCTCTTCCTTCATAATCCATAAAAATAGCGGGGGAAAGGTGACAGATTCTCTTTAACTGTGGAGCAAGAGGATCAACATAGAAATAGTTTATGTGGGCTCTGATAGATAGTAGATAGTCAGCAGATAGATATAAGATAGATGTTTTATTATTATTTTTTTAGTATTATTATTACTCCTATTTTTGCTCCTGTTGTGAATGTGATTGCTGCTGTTATGCCAAAATTTCTCACTGAGGGACAATAAAGGGATTTTCTTCTTCTTCTATTTGCTTTTTTGTATACAAATCTACTAAATATTATTGCCAGCACTCCAGCCACTATGAGTCAGCATTTTTTCAGACAATGTTTATCCTTAGACTAGGCAATCACTGATTAATCGGTGGGAGTCGGATCCCCTCCTTGATTGATAGTCACCTTGCCTGCACCGAGATGTCCTGGTTCAAAGCCTTGGATAAATTACCCGCTTTGTGCTTAGCTGGGGCTGCACACAGACAGACCTATGTCACAGACTCACACTACAAGGTTCCACATCATGTTGTGCATCCTACAGTACATCTAACATGACTTCCATGCAACTTTATTCATTCCGTGTCCTGTTCCATAGATGTTGGAGTATGACAGTTACATGAAAGCCTTCTGCACGTCGCTCCATGTCTATGGACTGCAGATGCCGCTTACCAGTAGCTATCAATGTCATGCTACAAAAGGTTAGTCTTTAGTCCCAGCCTTTGACATAATCCTTTTTTTCAGAACTGTCAAGCAGTTTTAAAAGCTGCAAACTACTCTTCCCTTGGAAACACTGATGTTGTCCACCTATGTGCTTTCTGTAAGGTGAGCGAGGGATGAGACATCTCAGGCTGCACATTGGCATCCTATAAAAATGAATAACGTAATGGTCTAAAATATACTAGGAAAACTCTCTTCTCTGCCAGCTGCACACATGTTGTGCAGGACGGAATCATGCAGTTAACAATCACAGAATAACACCAATATCTTCTTACTGGTAGGATTTTTATGTTGTTTTAATGGTAAAGAGGTCTTCTGGTTTCTTTAAGCTATTTTAAAATTTTCTTTTAAAGGGGTCCGACACCCGGAACCACTGCAGATCAGCTATTTGAGAAGGCACCAGTGCTTGCAGTAGCACAACGGCCTTCTAGCAGTTTTGTGACGTCACGTTCATCAGTCACATGGTGTATGTGCAACTCAGCCCCTATTGAAGTGAATGGGGCTGAGCTGTGATCCCAAGTACGGCCACTATACAATGTACAGCGCTGTGCTTGGTGAGCTGAAGGAAGACTGAGGTGTTACTGCACGAACCAGTGCCTTTTCAAACAGCTGATTAGCAGGGGTCCCGGGTGTCAGACCCCCACCGATTAGATACTGATGACCTATCCAGAGGACAGGTCCTCATTATAAAAGTCTGTTACCTAATTTTTACCTAGTAAACCACTTGTACTGGTTGGCAGATCGTTGCAGATGCATTCTAGACATGCCTTTTACTCTTTTGACAATGTTTGGATGGGTTTTCAAAGTCCCCAAGCCCGCCGCCCATTCCCTTGCTGAGTTCTGCCCCTAAGATTATAATGCTCCCTCCCGTCCCCAACAACGTTCTGCTTATGCAGCGCTTCACTCCGGCCTCCTCCTCCCCTACGCTGTGCTCGGCATCCCCCCCACTGAGATGCTTCCTCGGGGAGCCGGGCACTTTGGAGCCCTTATCGAGAAAATTAAAACAACTTTTTCCAGACAATCCAAACATTGTCAAAAGAGTAAAAGGTACTGTATGTCTAGAATGCATCTGCAACGATCTGCCAACCATTCTGGAGAAAATGAACTTTTACTGCATATGCAAATGAGCAGTGAAGTGCACCCTTGCTCCTCCTGCTCCCTCTGCCTGCCGCTCCTTCTCCTTCTTCATTGACAGGCCAGGATGCGGCATAGTCATTTCATCTGTACCTTTTTTTGTTTGTTCCGCAGTATTCAAAGACCCATAACATATTATTCTTCTGTTGTGGGACGAATGATCATTTTCATTGTTGCCATTTTGGGTCACACATAACTTTTTGATCACTTTTTATTGCAGTTTTTGGGATGCAATGAACATAAAACAGCAATTTGGGCATTTTTTATGCTCATAGGATAAAAATTGTAATCATATCAGGGTATTGTTGGTTGTAGATGCTGTGATACCAATTACGCATAGCTTATTTTTTTTATTGATTTAAAAAAAAAAAAAATCAGCACACTTTTTTTTTCTGTGTCCCACTTGGGGACTTGAACATGCGAACCTCTGATCGCTCATATAATATACCACAAAACGACTGTATTGCTGTGTATTATGTCAGTTACAGTAAAACTGACATAATATAGCATCCATACATGGCACGCGTTAGGCCCCTGTCTGCTATAGGCACCCCATAATGGGGCGATAGGCAGCCCCCTCTCTCTAACCACTTAGCTGATGGGTCAGAACTGACAACATTTAAGGGGTTAAATGGCTGGTATAATACAGCTGCCAACTGCAAGTAATGGTGCAAACACAGTTTCTGAGCCGATACCATCACAGTGCTGTAATACTATATCGCTGAATCTTATCTATCTACAGCAGCGTACTATTACAGCCCTTGGATATAAGGTGGTAAAGGGGTATTCCAGTAGCTAAATGTTATTCCCTAGATAGGGGATAACTAACTAAGGCTACTTTCACATCTGCGCTTTTCCTTTCCGCTATTGAGATCCATCATAGGACCTCAATAGTGGGGAAAATGCTTCTGCTTTGTCCCCATTCATTGTCAAAGGGGACAAAACTGACTGAACGAAATGGACTGCACCAGAATGCATTCCGTTCCATTTGGTTTTGTCCTTATCGCAGACAGAATAACTCTGCAAGCAGCGTCTTTCTGTCCGCCATGTGGTGCGGAGCAAGACGGATCCATCATGACTTACAATGGGGACAGATCCGTTGACTTTCAATGGTGTTCATGATGGATCTGTACATAATGGATACAGACGGTTGTATTATCGTGACGGAAACGTTTTTACTGATCTATGACGGATCCAGCAAAAACACTACTGTGAAAGTAGCCTAATCTGGGGGGTCCAATCGCTGGGATCTATGAGACTGCTGCAGATAGTCAAGCATAGCACTCGGCTATTTTGTCAGTCCCATAGAGAATGAATGGAGCAGCAAGATGCATGCTCGATCTGTTGCACAATTGGTGGCGGTCCCTGGGGTTGCACCCTCACGATCAGGTAGTTATACCCTATCCAGCAATGTATCTGTTGCAATAAAATGTAAATATGAAGTACACTTCAATATACTGATGGTTGTGCTCTGCTGGTTCAGCTTTTACACTGGAATGGTGAATTGTCATTCATACTGGCGAGGTGTCACCTGAATTCCACTGAAGTGATAAATTAGTATGGGGGGCATGCTTTCCCACTCAAATGTCCATAATGTACCTATAAAGCCTCATGCACACGGCCGTTGTTTGGGTCCGCATTCGAGCCGCCGTTTTGGCAGCTCAGATGCAGACCCATTCACTTCAATGGGGCCGCAAGAGATACGGAGTGCTGTCCGCATCCTTGCTCCGTTCCGTGGCCCCGCAAAAAAAAAATAACATGTCCTATTCTTGTCCGCTCTTTGCGGACAAGAATAGGCATTTATACTGAAGGCTGTCCGTGCCGTTCCGCCATCCGTCTTTTGCGGACCACAAAACACACCACATAAGGCCTCATGCACACGACCGTTTTTTTTTAAGGTCCGCAAAAACGGGGTCCGTAGGTCCGTGATCCGTGACCGTTTTTTCGTCCGTGGGTCTTCCTTGATTTTTGGAGGATCCACGGACATAAAAAATGAAAAAAAAAATCTAAGTCAAGTTTGCCATTGAAATGATAGGAAAAAACGGACACGGATCACGGACACGGATGACAATCTTGTGTGCATCCGTGATTTTTCACGGACCCATTGACTTGAATGGGTCTGTGAACCGTTGGCCGTGAAAAAAATAGGACAGGTCATATTTTTTTCACGGCCAGGAAACACGAATCACGGATGCGGCTGCCAAGCGGTGCATTTTCCGATTTTTCCACTGACCCATTGAAAGTCAATGAGTCCGCGAAAAAAAACGGAAAATGGCACAACGGCCACGGATGCACACAACGGTTGTGTGCATGAGGCCTAAGGTGGAGACCTAGAAACAGAAAGGACCTGCAACAATGGACTGGTAAACCCAATTACAGCTGCACTCACAATGTCATTTTATTCATTCATTGCAAAAAATTCTTTGCTGCAGCTGAGAATGGTGATAAGACAACAGGACAAATAACAGGCATTCACTGAATGCCAGACACATGTAGACATATTAATAGCAGGGAATGTCATCTGTCGGACAAACAGTTAACCATTTTATGGGGCAATTACACTGGACAAAATCATTAACTCATCCTATTGTATAAATTGGAGGCCCCTAAACTTTATCTGTGCAAAAAGGCCCACAGTGAAACCTGGCCTTCAGAGATACATAAATAGCACTATGCCATGATACCTAATCTTCTTACTACACTAATACTACAGGGCCAGGGAATATCAAAATATTCTATTTTTGCAGGCCATTTTTTGCAGAAGTTTAACATGTCTCTTCTGGCAGAGGTCTGTGTCCACCACAGTTGCAGTGGACATGGCTGTCGTTCTACTCACCCGTTACATCACTTTTAGTTTCTGCCAGCGTCCCTCTCCTTGTACCCCGTGAGCCCAGCTGCTGGAAGGGCACTGCCCCAGCCACCTTCAGGCAAGCTGAGGCCAGCCTCCACCTTTGCCCGTAGGGTGTTCACCCACGTTCCCTCCCTCCAGCTTTTAAAGGGCCATTGTGTACACACACACACTAATGTTTCCCAGCTAATGGCTGGCCACCCTGGGGCATTTAAGGCTCATTCCCCTGTGAGAATGTCCCTGAGCAATAGGTACTAGTATTCTAATGCCCCTTAAAGGTATGCTGTTTCACATTTGTCTGCTCATGTATGACTTCGGCCTGATCTCTGTCTGACCTGAACTCTGCCTGTTCTCCATTCTGACCTTGTGCTGCCCATCATTACCCTCATACTGTTTATTGGATTGTGCAAATGCCGCCTGCCCTGACCTCAGCCTGTCCCTGCCTACAGTTTTGCCTGATCCCTTATCGCTCTGCACCGGTCTCTTTTGACCCCTGTGTGTCAGCAGTCTACTGAACAGAGACTACTCCAAGAGGTAGTTGTCACGATACTAGTGAAATACTGCTGGAATCCAATGGCAAGGATAAGGTCTGTACACAGGAAGTACTGGAGTCTTTAATAGGAGGTTGCAGGACTAAAGGATGAAGCAGAGCCAAGCAGGCGGAGCTGTTACCTGTAGCAATGGTGCAGAACCGAAGGATGCAGCAGAGCCAGGCAGGCGGAGCCATTACCAGTCGCAACTGTGCAGGAACGAAGGATGCAGCAGAGCCAGGCAGGCAGAGCCATTACTGTCAGCAACGGTGCAGGACCGAAGAATGCAGTAGCGCCAAGGTCAGACAAGCAATGGGTCAGGGCAGGCGGCACAGGAACGTAGTCAAGCAATCTGGATCGGCAACAGGAGGTAGCAGGATGTCACAGAGTAGCAGGGTAAACCGCAAGGACGAGGAACAAACCAGAGAGCTAGTTCCAAGCAAGAGGACTGCACAAGCAGAATCTAAAACACAATACTCAAGCAACTAGTAACAGGCTTGATAGGTTTATATGTGAATCAGGAAGGAAGATGGCACCCAGCTTAGACACAATCCACCATCTTAACTGACTGAGAACTTGAGGGCAAGACAATCTGAACTAAACAGACATAGCAGGATGATTCCTGACATTAATCCCACCTCAACAGCGGTCTCTGGACGAGATCTGACTTGGTCTTCCAGGATGTCTTTGATGAAACAGTTTGATCAGTCAGGGAGCATTAATATTATTCACCGATTCCCAAGAATTCTCTTTAGACCCATAACCCTGCCACTTGAGGTATTGTAGATGCTTCCTGAAAATTCTAGAGTCCAAGATTTTCTCTATAACAAATTGTTCTTGCCCATCTATCTCCACCGCACCGGGAGGAGGACGGATACGTTCCGGAAAAGGATTAGGTATGGCAGGCTTAAGTAGGAACACATGAAAAACAGGCTGAATCTTCATAGATCGTGAGAGCTTGAGCCAAACAGCTACTGGACTAATTATCCTGACAATCTTATAAGGCCCGAAAAATTTCTGTCCAAGTTTTGGTGAAGGAACCTTAAGTTTCAAATTCCTAGTGGAAAGCCATACTTTATCCCCTATTTTAAACATTGGTGCTGGTCTATGAAATGTATCTGCCACCTTCTTGCAATTTTTTGGAGCCCTCTCTAATGGAGCTCCTTTTAATAGTTCTAAATTTTGCTGTAATGCAGAGATCCTTTCCGCGACTGCTGGAATAGGTGAAACAGCGGGGAATTTGGGAAGAATATTTGGATGATACCCTAAATTTGCAAAGAAAGGAGTTTGCTTAGTTGAGGCATTTTGAGAGTTATTGTAAGAGAACTCAGCCACAGGAAGCAGATCAACCCAATAATTTTGTAAATTGCAGCTATAGCATCGAAGATACTGTTCCAGAGTCTGATTTGTGCGTTCAGTTTGTCCATTAGATTGTGGGTAAAAGGTGGTTGATTAATATCAATCTCAAATGCTGTGCAAAATTTTGATGTAAACTGCACCCCACGATCCGAGATTACTTCATCAGGGACTCCATGAAAACGAAACACATTCTGAACTACAGTATCTTTAGCAGAGGGTAGGCCGGTACATGGAATGAAATGTGCAGCCTTGGTGAGCCGGGCAACTACTACCAAAATTATGTTTTTTCCTTTAGAGGAAGGTAGATCTATGATAAAGTCCATGGAAATAGAACCCCAGGGACAAGAGGGGACCGACAAAGGCTGTAATAAACCCATGGGTGAAGAACGTGGAGTCTTGCATTTAGCACAAACGTCACATGACATGACATGTTTCTTTACATCCTGTTGATAACTGGGCCACAGGGGCGTAGCGTGGAGGGGGCCAGGGGGGCCGTTGCCCGGGCGCAAAATTGCTGGGGGCGCCAGGCGGCAAACACTTCAATGAGGGTCATGGGAGCCTATGGCTCCCGTCCCCTCCGTTCTTCCTCATAGGTTTCAGGCTAGTGACCTGAAGCCTATGAGGCAGTAGAGCGAGCGTAGTGTCAAGAATGTAGTTGATCCTGGGAGGTATGATGTCAAGGGAAGAGGCGGAGTCTCGTCATACAGGGGGCGTGGCCTAACTATGTGCGGGAGATTTAACAGAGCAGGAGCAGAGTGTGAAGGTAAGTATGTGGAGGAGAATAGTGACTGTTATTTTTACTTGGGGGGGCTTTTTGCAGGGGCTGAAGGGAGAAGGAATCCTCTTTGTATTGGAGACTGTATGTTAGTGGGGTCTGAAGAGAAGGTGGGGGGGGTGATATTATTTACATGGGACTGTATGCTGGAGGGGCTGAAGGTGGGGGGGTGATATTATTTTACATGGGACTGTATACTGGAGGGGCTAAGGCAGGGAAGTGATGTGTCTTACATGGGACTGTATGCTGGAGGGGCTGAAGGCAGAGGGGGGTTGTATCTTACATGGGACTGTATGCTGGAGGGGCTGAAGGCAGGATGAGTGATGCATCTTAGGCTACTTTCACACTTGCGTTCAGAGCAGATCCGTCTGGGGTCTTCCCAGACGGATCCGCTCATATAATGCAGACGGTGGATCCGTTCAGAACGGATCCGTCTGCATTATATTGTAGAAAAAATTCTAAGTGTGAAAGTAGCTTCAGACGGACCCGTCCAGACTTTACATTGAAAGTCAATGGGGGACGGATCCGTTTGAAAATTTAGCCATATTGTGTCAAATTCAAACGGATCCGTCCCCATTGACTTACATTGTAAGTCTGGACGGATCCGTTTGCCTCTGCACGGCCAGGCGGACACCCGAACGCTGTCCGCCTGCTGAGCGGATCGGAGGCCAAACACCGCCAGACTGATGCATTCTGAGCGGATCCGCATCCACTCAGAATGCATTAGGGCTGGACGGATGCGTTCGGGGCCGCTTGTGAGAGCCTTCAAACGGAGCTCACAAGCGGAGCCCTGAACGCAAGTGTGAAAGTAGCCTAACATGGGACTGTGCAAAAAGGGCTGGAAGGCAGGGGTGTGATGTATCTTACATGGGACTGTATGCTGGAGGGGCTGAAGCAGGGGCGTAGCTAGAAATGCATGGGCCCCATAGCAAAAAAAAATTATGAGCCCCCCCCCCCCTCACATATCTATCGGGCCTCCCACCACCCCTTCCAGAGCTCCCAGGCAAACACCCATCCTAGATCTCCCACCGCCATGAGCATAGAAAAGTCAGAGGAAAAAACAAATAAGTATATGAACCTTTTAATTCAAAATTGAAAACCATTCAGTAACTGATAAAGTGGCCAATCTGAAACATGAAGAATTGGAAAAAAATAATAATTAGTAATTGTATTTAAACATAAAGTGTGTGTGTGGTGGGGCGCATGACTTGAAGTCATGAGGAAGGACCGATATTTGTTAGTGGTCTGAAATGCGTAACCGAACATTCCTGTTTTTGTCGAAGATTTTATGCCGCAATAAAGCTACGAATTTTCCACCATTTTTTTTTGCTGGATTTCCTACATTTTCTAAATCATGCATGACTGTACCCCCCAGGAAGGTGTTTTCTTTAAAGAGGTTGTCCATGCTTTCAATATTGGTGACCTATAGGTCACCAATATCTAATCGGCGGGGGTCTGACACCCAGTTGTATGAGGAGACAGCGCCCGCAGTGTGCACATGCCTTCTCTCTTCCTGCTCTCCGCTGTATGTATATGGGACAGCAGCAGTGGACAGGAAGCCAGAAGCGCGCGCCGTCTCCCCATACAGCTGGTCGGTGGGGGTGCCAGGTGTCAGACCCCCAACCGATCTTATATTGACGACCTATCCTGAGGATAGGTCATCAATAGAAAAAGCCCGGCCAACCCCTTTAACTAATCCCTAATGTGTATGTGTTCATGTGGGCTCAGCTACATACTATAAGGGGGTCCGATTCTGAGAACCGGGACTCTTATGTTCCTGTCCTGAATTGAGCAGCAGGGCATATACCCAGGCTGCCACTCTATTCATTCTCTAGAATGGCAGGACATTTGCTTGGCCTAACGCTCTATCAGGTTGAGAACAAGGGACCCCCGTTCTCAGAATCATCGGGGTTGCGACCCCTGCCATTCTGCTTGTTAGCCTCTATTCTGTGGATAGGGAATAACGTTCACACTTGCCATAATGACTTTAAGAAAAACATTAAACAGTAAAATAAAATCTTGACCAAAAAATTTCACATCAGTAGTATCAACGTGAACGGTTGGCTATTCACAGAAGCGTTCAGCAATGTAACATGTACTGTACTATTCACCATATTGACCTTATTCCAAGTCTAGTTGTAATTCATTTCCGTAGTACGCCCCCCGTTCCGGCCCCCTCCACCGCGTCCGCCGACCGCCGACCGCCAGCCTAGTACCCCTACCTCATGTTCTCCAGAGTGGTGGTACTGGTCTGGTAGGCTACAGTTCACTTCTGAGTTGCCGTCCTGTCCTCCTCTCCTCCTCTCCTCCTCTCCTCCTTCCGGCTTCCGCCTTCCTTCCCCGGGCCCCAGCCAGGCCAGAGCCGCGGACTGCCCGCGCCCCGCCCACTACACTGGGCGGGCGGTCCCCGGCCTGGCTGCTGGCTGCCTGTTGTGTGACTCCGGCTTCCGCCTTCCCCCCCCAGCCAGGCCCGAGCCGTGGACCGCCCGCGCCCCGCCCACTACACTGGGCGGGCGGTCGGGCCTGGCTGCTGGCTGCCTGAGTGTAATAAAAAATAAATAAATAATTATGCGGTCAGGACGGGCGGGTCCCCAGTGGCGTAGGGCCCCATAGCAACTGCTATGGTTGCTATGGCAATCCCTACGCCACTGGGCTGAAGGCAGACGGCAGAGAGAGGGAGTGTGATATTATTTACATAGGACTGTATGTTGGAGGGGCTGAAGGTGGAGAGTGATGTATTTTACATGAGACTGTATGTTGGAGGGGCTGAAGGCAAGAGAGTGATGTCTTACATGGGACTGTATGCTGGAGGGGCTGAAGGCAGGGGGAAGGTTGTATCTTACATGGGACTGTATGCTGAAGGGGGGGCATAATTATTACTATAATACTACAGAGGGGGCCATTATAATATTAATAATATTAATACAGAGGAGGAAATAATAATAATATAGAGGGGCCAGTATATATTATAATTATACAGAGGGCATTATAGTTATGGGCACTACGGGGGAGATCTGTTATCTGTGGATGATAGTAAAGTGAGAAATCCCAAACATTTTCTGTGAAACTCTACAGAGACGAGACGCGGCTGAAAGAAGGTGTCATGATGGTCCTATCTCCGAATCAAGATGCTGAGGAAAGTCTACATCACAGGAGAGGTCACTGGATGTAACAGGTATAGTGCTGTATTCTCCTGTATTTTTCATAGCAATGTATGTTATGTCCATCCAAATATCTGTTTGGGGAGGGGGGGTGGATATAGAATTTGGGCAACACTGCCGACGCCTGGCCCCAGACTTCAGGTCACACTGTGTGTGTTCTGAATTCTGGGGGCTCACACCCATCTACTACATTATCTATACTCAGAGTTATCCCTGTGTTATCTGTGGTGTTACATAGGACTGCAGATGACATCTACTGCATTATTTGTAAAAAGGGGCGTGGTCACAGGTTGGGGGCGCAATACTTGTCTTGCCCCGGGTGCTGGCAACCTACGCTATGCCACTGCTGGGCCACCAAAAGAAACGGGATAAAAATTCCTGTTTCTTCTGCACTCCTTTGTGACCCGCAATCTTAAAATTATGGACTAATTTTAGAATTTTCAGTCTTCTTGTTTCTGGTATATATATATATATATATATATATATATATGCTGCCCATAGGTCCACACCTTGTTCTTAAGCACCAAATGCACATCATCAGGTGGTCGAGACAGCAAGGAGTCGGTGTCATAGGCCTCTTTTATCTCTTCAAGCAAGTCCTTATTAAGGATTACTCCCACAAAATTAGACTTAGGAAGAATGGTCTTGGGCGGAATCGTAGAATTGGAATCATTGGAAAAGATTCTAGATAGGAGCCTCTGCCTTGCCGTTACGGGAATCGGGCCTGTACGAGATCACGAAGTTGAATTGATTGAGAAAGAGACTCCAATGAGCTTGGCGAGGGGATAGACATTTGGCGGATCTAACGAATTCCGAATTACAGTGATCAGTCAGAACTATTATATGCTGTGAGGTTCCTTAAAGGGAGTCTGCCATCACAGTTTCACCTTTTTAACCCTTCCCATAGCTTTCTAGCAGCATTGCAGTTGATAAAAACGTTACCTTTATAAGCAATCGTGGACTTATAAAACTGGCAAAAGTCATCTTAATAGGATATGCAAATGAGGGCTCGCAAGTGCCCAGGGGCGGCGTCAACTTCGTAGGTGCCCAGGCAGCTCTGCCTTATCGTCGCTTCCCCCTGCCCAGTATTTCCCTCTGCCCGCCCATCCTTTCCCTCTGCCTGCCCATCTTCTTAATTCTTCTCTAGCCGAGATCCCGCGCCTGCGCGATGAGTCCGTCGGCCGGCACATTTCTGGTACGGCATCACAGTAATTCATGCGCATGCGCCAACTAACGGACAAAGTTAGCCGGCGCATGCGCATTAATTACTGTAATGCCGTACCAGGAATAGACATCGCAGTGCGCATGCGCCGGCCGACGGACTCAGCGCGCAGGCGCGGGATCTCGGCGAGAGAAGAAGTAAGAAGATGGGTGGGCAGAGGGAAAGGATGGGCAGGCAGAGGGAAAGACTGGCCATGATTGCTTATAAAGGTAACGTTTTTATCAACTGTAATGCTGCTAGAAAGCTGTGGGAAGGGTTAAAAAGATGAAACTGTGATGACAGACTCCCTTTAAAGCTGATGTCTCCATTCCTTAAAAGCTGCAATGATAGCTAACAGTTCTTTATTCCCCCACTAGTGTTGAGCGAACTTGTGTTTTAAGTTCGGCGTCTAAAGTTCGGCTTCAGGTTATTGAAGAATCCTGTTATGGATTCTAAATTCCGTTATGGTCCGTGGTAGCGGAATCCATAACGGGATTCTTTGATAACCCGAACTTTAGACACCGAACTTAAAACACAAGTTTGCTCAACACTATTCCCTACATTATAATTCTTCTCAGCAGGGGATAAACATTGGGAGAAAAAAGCACACGGATGCAATAAACCCTTCTCTCCGATTCTCTGAGACAGAATAGCCCCTATAGCACAGTCTGAAGCATCTACTTCCACAATGAAGGCGAGTTCTGGGTCGGGATGAACTAATACAGGGGCTGTAGTGAACTTGGAATTTAGGAGACAAAAGGATTCCTGTGCTTGGGGAGACCAGACTAAAGCATTTTTAATAAATTTTTATAGAGTATTTTTATTTTTATCATAGTTTTATTGTTATTTTTGTTGAATTTTAGATCTATATATTGGTGTAATAAATTCAAATAATCTTTGAATAGTTTCTGTGTGGTCCATTGGGAGAGTGCTCAGCCTTTCTATATATTACATTTTTAATAAAGCGTCTATAAAAATTGGCAAAACCTATGAAACGTTGAACATCTTTAATGCTCCTTGGTTTAGGCCAGTCTACTATTGCTTTAATCTTGCTAGAGTCCATGTGTGGACCATGAGGTGAAATTATATAGCCAAGGAATTGGATCTCAGTCTGGTGAAATTCACATTTTTCAATCTTAATGTAAAGTTGATTCTTTCTTAGACATTCCAAAATAAGTCTCATATGTCGCTGATGTTTTTCCATAGAGTTAGAGAAGATCAAGATATCGTCCAAATAGATGACTATGAACTGGTCCAGAAGATCTCTGAAGATATCATTGACGAGATGTTGAAAAGTGGCCGGGGCATTGCAAAGACTAAAAGGCATAACAAGATATTCGAAATGTCCGTATCGAGACCTAAAATCTGTCTTCCATTAGTCTCCAGATCTGATACGGACCAGGTTATAGGCGCCTCACAGGTCTAACTTGGTAAAAAAATTAGCATGTCGGACTTTCTCTAAAAGCCCAGGGATCAATGGTAAAAGATAACGATTTTTTTATTGTAATTTTGTTAAGTTCTGGGTAGTCAATGCAAGGTCTTAAAGAACAGTCCTTCTTCTTGACAAAGAATATGGGAGCCTCGGCCGGTGAGGAAGATGGGTGGATATACCCCTTAGCCCGATTTTCTTTTATGTACTCCTTAAGGGCTTTTAGTTCAGGGGCTGCCAAAAGGTAGATGTTTCCAAAAAGTATGGGTGCACCAGGAAGTAATTCTATAGGACAATCATAGGGTCGGTGTGGGGGGAGCTTGTCCGCATTTTGTTTATTGCAAACGTCCGTAAATTCCTTATATGCCGAGGGTAACTCTATTGCCTTATTATCTTGATCTGGATTTTCCGAGCCTTGTTCAGACTGAGCTGTCGAAAGAACAGTCTTGGCTGGGAAGCTTATTTCTTTGGTCTCCCAGTTTATAACAGGGTTCTGTGCTTGCATCAGGGTAGGCAAAGAATAACAGGGAAATGTGGAGAAGAGATCACTAGAAACGATAGGACTTCATGGTGATGGTGAGGTGTTATAATAATTTCAAGTGGTTCCGTCTCTTTATCCACCGGCCCTGAGCTCAGTGGGGATCCATCTACGGTCTCCATTACCACGGGTGAGAGTTTGTTCGGAAATTTAACCCCATGCCTTTGCGCAAAAGAAAGGTCCATGAAATTGCCACTAGCCCCAGAGTCTACCTTAGCAGAGGTGGATATCCACTGAAAGTTAATCAAGAACTTAATGGGAAGGAAGTCTTTATTTTCCTTCTTAATATGAGGGGCCACAGATGAAATGGAATGGATGATTGCTTTCACAGATAATTCTGTTTCCAAAGCAATTGATTCTCCATCTGAAAAGTCAAGATCTGTAATTGCTGCCACCAACCTCCGCGAACGGCTAGGGCAGTTGATAAGGAAGTGGTCAGACTTTCCCGGAGCCTGTGCTCCCTTTGATCAACATTTTCACGTCTTAGTATGGAATCTACTTGCATAGGCTCACTTCCTGATTATTTGTAAATTTTTCCTTGGGTTCCTTTGGAAATGGAGACAGGAAAAGAGGGAGACTGCTTAGTATCATAATTCAAGGTAGCCCATTTCTCTTGTTGTCGTTCAGACAGTCGGGTATCGATTTGAATGCAATGGTTAATAAAAGCATCCAAACCTAAAGGGCCTCTGCAATAGCAAGTTCATCTTTTAATGCGCTACTTTTTTTCCTAAAAAAAGACATTTTCACTGCGTCGTTCCAATCGGTGTCGACAGCCCACCTCTAGAACTTCATTGAATACTCTGTTACAGGGCGTCTGCCTTGGCGCAATGCTAGTAATGCTGTAGCACCTCGATTGGGATTATCAAACATTTGATTTATGGCATCAATAAAGTCCTCTAAGTGATTTAGCCGTGCGTCTTGAGTCTCAATAAATGGACTTGCCCAGGCAATGGCTTTATGTGTCAGCAGCATATTAATACATAAGACTTTATATCTATCAGTAGGAAACTGAGTTGAATTTGCATCAAAGTATAGCCTACATTGATTAAGGAACCCCCAGAACTTGTTGCGGTCTCCGTCAAATCTGAATGGTGGTAACTTAGGGGTCATTGCAGGCACTATAGCGGGTGGTACAGAACCTTGATTCTCCAAGTGGACTATCCAGTCGGATAATGTCTGCACGGTACCACGTAGCTCGTGAATCGTTTGTCCATAAATTTGGATGTTGTGGGAAGTCTGTCCTTCAAAGGCGTCATATTTATTTTTTAAAGTCTACATCTTGGTGCGCATATTAGCCATAGTGGTCTGCAGTTGCTTAATGCGAACCTCTGAACTCCCAGTCCCGGCAGACTCCAATTTTGGCTTGAGTATTCTGTCACGATACTAGTGAAATACTGCTGGAATCCAATGGCAGGGATAAGGCCTGTAGACAAGAAGCACCAGAGTCTTGAATAGGAGGTTGCAGGACTGAAGGATGAAGCAGAGCAAAGCAGGCGGAGCCGTTACCTGTAGCAATAGTGCAAAACCGAAGGATGCAACAGCGCCAGACAGGCGGAGCCGTTACCGGTAGCAACTGTGCAAGACCGAAGGATGCAGCAGAGCCAGGCAGGCGGAGCCGTTATTGATAGCAACTGTGCAAGACCGAAGGATGCAGCAGAGCCAGGCAGGCCGAACGGTTACCGGTAGCAACAGTGCAGGACTTAAGGATGCAGTAGAGCTGAGGTCAGACGAGCAATGGGTCAGGGCAGGCAGCACAGGAACGCAGTCAAGCAATCCGGGTCGGCAACAGGAGGTAGCAGGATGTCACAGAGTAGTAAGGTAAACCGCAAGGAGGAGGAATAATCCAGAGAGCTAGTTCCAAGCAAGAGGACTGCACAAACAAAAGCTAAAACACAATACTCAAGCAATTAGTAACAGGCTTGAGAGGTTTAAATGTGAAACAGGAAGTAAGATGGCACCCAGCTGAGACACAATCCACCAGCTTAACTGAGGGAGAACTTGAGGGCAAGACAATCTGAACTACACAGACATAGCAGGATGATTCCTGACATAGTGGCCTGGTGGTTCCCCTGCAGATTCATGTACAGGGTTAAAGGGTGAAGACATGGGGGAGGAGGTAATGCCCTTATCTGTAGCACCAATCTGAATCTGTTCACATATGATCCACATTGCTTCATTACAATGTCATATACACACTATATGGTCAAAATTATATGGACACCTGACCAGCACACCTATATAAACATTTTGGACATTCCTTACCACAATCATGGACGTTAATATGGAGTATGATCCCCTATTGTGGTTATAACAGTACACACTCTTCTCATAGTAACATAGTAACATAGTACATAAGGCCGAAAAAAGACATTTGTCCATCCAGTTCGACCTGTCATCCTGCAAGTTGATCCAGAGGAAGGCAAAAAAAACCTGTGAGGTAGAAGCCAATTTTCCTCACTTTAGGGGAATAAAAATTCCTTCCCGACTCCAATCAGGCAATCAGAATAACTCCCTGGATCAACGACCCCTCTCTAGAAGCTATAGCCTGTAATATTATTACGCTCCAGAAATACATCCAGGCCCCTCTTGAATTCCTTTATTGTACTCACCATCACCACCTCCTCAGGCAGAGAGTTCCATAGTCTCACTGCTCTTACCATAAAGAATCCTCTTCTATGTTTGTGTACAAACTTTCTTTCCTCCAGACGCAGAGGATGTCCCCTCGTCACAGTCACCATCCTGGGAATAAATAGATGACGGGATAGATCTCTGTACTGACCCCTGATATATTTATACATATTAATTAGATCTCCTCTCAGTCGTCTTTTTTCTAAAGTGAATAACCCTAATTTTGATAATCTTTCAGGGTACTGTAGTTGCCCCATTCCAGTTATTACTTTAGTTGCCCTCCTCTGGACCCTCTCCAGCTCTGCTATGTCTGCTTTGTTCACTGGAGCCCAGAACTGTACACAGTACTCCATGTGTGGTCTGACTAATGATTTGTAAAGTGGTAGGACTATGTTCTCATCACGGGCATCTATGCCCCTTTTGATGCAACCCATTATCTTATTTGCCTTGGCAGCAGCTGCCTGACACTGTTTTTTGCAGCTTAGTTTGCTGTTTATTAAAATTCCTAGATCTTTTTCCATGTCAGTGTTACCGAGTGTTTTACCATTTAATAAGTACGGGTGACTTGCATTATTCCTTCCATGTGCATAACCTTACATTTGTCAGTGTTAAACCTCATCTGCCACTTATCTGCCCAAGCCTCCAATCTATCCAGATCGCTCTGTAGTAGTATACTGTCCTCTTCAGTGTTAATTACTTTACACAGTTTAGTGTCATCTGCAAAAATTGATATTTTACTGTGCAAGCCTTCTACAAGATCATTAATAAATATATTGAAGAGAATAGGGCCCAATACTGACCCCTGAGGTACTCCACTAGTGACAGTGACCCAATCTGAGTATTTACCATTAATAACCACCCTCTGTTTTCTATCACTGAGCCAGTTACTTACCCACTTACAGACGTTTTCTCCCAGTCCGAGCATTCTGATTTTATATACTAACCTTTTATGTGGTACAGTGTCAAATGCTTTGGAGAAGTCAAGATACACGACATCCATTGATTCGCCGCTGTCAAGTCTAGAACTTACCTCCTCATAGAAACTGATTAAATTTGTTTGACATGACCGATCCCTCATGAAGCCATGCTGATATGGCGTTATTTGCTTATTTCCGTTAAGATGCTCTAACATAGCATCTCTCAGAAAACCTTCAGTTTACCCACAACAGATGTTAAACTTACCGGCCTATAGTTTCCAGGCTCTGTTTTTGGACCCTTTTTGAATATTGGCACCACATTTGCCATGCGCCAATCCTGTGGGACATTCCCTGTCAATATAGAATCTGCAAATATCAGAAATAAGGGTCTGGCTATGACATTACTTAATTCCCTTAGGATACGAGGGTGTATGCCATCCGGTCCTGGCGATTTGTCTATTTTAATCTTTTTAAATCGCTGATGTACTTCCTGGGTCAGACAGGACACTTTTAATGGGGAATTTATTTCAACATTCGGCATGTCATCTGACAGTTTATTTTCCTCAGTGAATACATTGGAGAAAAAAATATTTAACAGCTTTGCTTTCTCCTCGTCGCTGTCTGCGACTCCCCCCTCATTACTCTTTAACGGGCCGACACCTTCAGATTTATACTTTTTAACATTTATATAATTGAAGAACATTTTAGGGTTAGTTTTACTCTCTTTGGCAATTAATCTCTCAGTCTCTAGTTTGGCCGCTTTTATTTGTTTTTTACATGTTCTATTTTTTTCCTTATAGTTTTTCAATGCTTCCGTGCTACCTTCCTGTTTTAGTGTTTTATATGCTTTCTTTTTGTCATTTATTGCTTTCTTTACAGTTCTGTTTATCCACATTGGTTTCTTTTTGTTCCTTAACCTTTTATTCCCATACGGTATGTACCTCTCACAATGAGATTTTAGGATGCTTTTAAAGATATCCCATTTTGTGGCTGTATTTTTATTTGTGAGGACTTTATCCCAGTTAGTTAGGCCTATGGCCTCTCTTAGTTGGCTAAATTTAGCTTTTTTGAAGTTTGGTATTTTTATTCCTCCCTGTACAAACGCTCTCTTGAATGATAATTGGAAGGTTATTACTTTGTGGTCACTATTTCCCAGGTGTCCCCCGACCTGCACGTCTGTTGTTCTGTCAGGCCTATTGGTTAATACTAAGTCCAGTATGGCCATCCCTCTAGTCGGGTCCTGAACCAGTTGGGAGAGGTAATTGTCTTTGGTTATTGCCAAGAACCTGTTTCCTTTATGAGATATACAAGTTTCTGTTTCCCAGTCTATATCTGGGTAGTTGAAGTCCCCCATAATAACCACCTCATTATGATTTGCCGCCTCGTCTATCTCGTTTAGTAGTAGATTTTCTGTGGACTCTGGTATATTAGGTGGTTTATAGTAAACTCCTATTAGTAATTTATTATTGTTTTTATCGCCATGTATCTCTACCCACAGTGACTCCACATGTTCATGTCCCTCACTTATATCTTCCCGGAGTGTGGGCTTTAGACAGGACTTTACATAAAGGCAGACCCCTCCCCCTCTCCGGTTTTGACGATCCTTTCTAAACAGGCTGCAACCCTGTACATTAACTGCCCAGTCATAGCTATCATCCAGCCATGTCTCAGTTATTCCCACTATGTCATAGTCCTCCTCACACATCACTAATTCCAGTTCACCAGTTTTATTAGTCAGGCTTCTGGCATTAGTATACATACATTTGAGAGGTTTATGTATCTTTTTTACTCTACACCTTTCCTTCTGAACTGTTCTAGTCCCTCCTTCCATTCCTCCCCCAGTCTCACTACCTTGCCCCCGGTCTCTATCTGCACTATCTTCCCATTCTAAACCATAATTACTCTCCCCCCCAGTCCCTAAATTAAACACTCCTCCAACCTTCTAGCCATCTTCTTCCCCAACACAGCTGCCCCTTCCCCATTGAGGTGCAGCTCGTCCCTACGATAGAGCCTGTAGCCGATAGAGAAGTCGGCCCAGTTCTCCAGGAACCCAAACCCCTCCTTCCTACACCAGTTTTTGAGCCACTTGTTAATTTCCCTAATCTCCCGCTGCCTCTCTTGTGTGGCCCGTGGTACAGGTAGTATTTCGGAAAATACTACCTTTGAGGTCCTTGCCCTCAGCTTTTGACCTAAATCCCTGAAATCATTTTTAAGGACTCTCCACCTACCTCGATATGGACCATGACCGCTGGATCTTCTCCAGCCCCTCCCAGTAATCTGTCAACCCGATCCGCGATGTGTCGAACTCTAGCGCCAGGAAGACAGCACACTGTTCGGCGATCACGGTCTTTGTGACAGATTTCCCTATCTGTTCCCTTCTCGGAAGGCTTTCCACAAGATTTTGGAGTATATGTGTGAAAATTGTGCCCATTCAGCAATAAAAGCATTTGTGAGGTCAGGAAATTATGTTGGACAAGGAAGTTCCAGAGTCCAGTGGATGTGTTCTCTAGGCTTGAACATGAAAACCCAATTTTTGTGCAGATATCAGTTCCAGATGTACAGTAGTTGTAGCGAGTGATGCAGAGGATAGACAATTTTTAAACCCCTTGTACTTCGGCACTTGGCAGCCCCACCCTATAAGTTTGCATGGTCCTCTTCATGGCTAAGCTGTTACTCCTAGATGCTGCTACTTCAGAATAATAGCATTTACAGTTCCCCAGGACAGATCTAGTAGATCATAAATTTCTACTGTCTGTGGCAAAAGTGGAATCCATACTACTACCAATATTTGTCTATGGATGCAGTGAGTGAGGCTGAAACACCTGAACTAGGAGAGGTGTCCACATTCTATTGTCCATTTAGTGCATAATGTTCCAGTGATTCATTTATTAAAATAGATCTTCTGCAGGTTTCTATGCAAGTAGCTTTGCTTGGTTTGTGACTTGTGTGCTCTTATTTTACGACCACACGGTCAGGTTTCTTGATGTAGTTTTGGAAGCCAAAATCAAGACTGGGTCATAAAATGAGAGAAAGTATAAAGAACAGATACGACTTCTCATTTATGAATTCAGTCCTGGTTTTGGCTTCCAAAACTGTATCAGGAAACCTGACTGTGTGGTATAACCTTAGAGTATTCTAAGATGTCTTTGCTATAATCTAGAAATAAGCGGTCACATTAGAAGATGATGCTTTACTGAAGCCCAGTCAGATGGTCTAGATGTCACAGTCCTGAATTAGAGGGTGAGGCAGCCCCCTGTGCTCGCTGACTCATCCAGACCAGGACAGCCTGTATTCCAGCCACAGCTGACAACCCCCCAGGGGGGAGATGGACGGGCAGCTGTTTGATTCACTCTTGTAACCCCTTATAACGATAGAAATCCCCAACAAAAACACCACTCCATTGTGAATAATTTTTTTAATTAATGGACCTCTGAGAAAGTCATGAAGCAGAATGTACACATGTTCAATGTGCTATTGTACATGTAGTCTATGACGGTCTATTAAAACACATACCGTAGATCTTTATAAAGCATTGGGTGCATACTAACTAGAGGGGTTGTCTTACAATAGCCCCTGTTTTATGTCCTATTAGGGCATATGGACTTTCAAATGTTTATTGGGTGCTTATCATTAATGGTTGCAGGGAAACCTGGAAATCCACAAAATTGGGCAGCCATTAACAATGGACCCAAATAATAATATGTTCCTAATGAGAAACAATTAATAACTACCAACTGTGGGAATCATTTTTCAACTGCAGCAAATGATACGATTTAGGCCTCATACACATGACCGTATTTTGCATCCATGTCTGATCCACATTTTTCAGGGATTGAACAATGACCCATTCATTGCATTGAGTCCCCAAAGAAAACAAACAGCACACGGATGTCATCCACATGCTGTCCGCATCCACATGTCTATTCCACAAATTATAGAACATGTCCTATTCTTCTCCGTAATGTGTACAAGAATAGTCAGTTCTAGTGATGAGAGTGAGGAAAGCGTGCACACAAAAGGTGTCCATATTTTGTAGACCCATGGTTTGCAGTCTGCAATATAAACATGATCGTGTGCATATGGCCTAAGGGGTTAACAGCATGGACCCGTCCATCAGTCTGTCCAACACTCAAGAAGCAGCACAACTGTAAGTTCATGTTCACATTCTGTGGATTCTTACTACAGACTTACCTGAAAAATCTGCGTGTATTAGGGCTTGTCCGCTATTTACTATTGATCACCTATCCTTAGGATAGGTCATCAGTATTAGATCGGCATAGGTCTGACTCCCGGCATCCCTGCCGACCAGCCGTTTGAGGAGATCGCAGCACTCATACAAGTGCTGCCTTCTCTGCTCTGTGCACCTGCTCGCCACAGCACTTGCAGTGGTGAGCAGGTGTAATTACAAGTATTGCGTCCCAATTCACTTCTATGGGACGGTTCTGTAGTATTCACTTGAAAAGACGGAGCCGTCCCATAGAAGTGAATGGATACGCCATACTTGTGGTTACAGCCAGCAGGTAAACAGAGTAGAGAAGGCAGTGTTCATACGAACTCTGACTTCTCTTCAAACAGCTGATTGGAGGTGGTGCTGGGAGTCGGATCCCCACCCATCTGATATTGATGACCTATCCTAAGGATAGGTCATTAATAGTTAAAAGTGGACAACCCCTTTAAGTTGGCTGCAGATTTAACAATTTTTATCCATGTCTGTGAACTGATGCAGCAAGCTGCTGTATCTGATTGGGGGTTTGTAGAACCTTATTCATTTCAAATTGGACTACACTTAAAAAAAATTGCAAGTCCACACGAGGACTCTTCTTTATTGTGTGTCATTTCCTCTCGTACTTGATACCTTTAATCTTAAAGTGGTTGTCTCGCTCTTGTAGAAGTGATAGTCTTTCCCCAGGATCGGAAGGGGTCTAACACCACACACCCTCGACGATTAGCTGTCCTACATTAGCTCCGGCGATGGAGCTGGTTACTGCAGTGCTGCTCCCATTCACTTTATGTACTGCATGCCACTCATACATTGCTACATTGAAACATTTTAGTTTCAGCCTTGGACTAGTGTCCTCTGGGTCACCATAGGTGGTGTACCTATGGCACGGGTGCCAGAGACGACACTCAGAGCCCTCTCTGTGGGCACCCACACCCTGGAAAAAGTGTACAGTGTACCAATATGCCTTAGACTTTTCCTGCCATTCATCAGCGCAGGGTGCACTGTGAACGGCACAGGCAGCACACTGGATGTAGGCAGTGGCGTTGCGAGGGGGGTGCGGGCCGCACCGGGTGACACCAGTCTGATGGGGTGTCACCCGCCGGAGTTCTCCTTAACTAACTTTAGGCAGGGCCGGCGCTTCCATAGAGGCAAGGGGGGGGGCTCTCTCCCTCCCCCTGTACTGCTGCCTGCTGCCGCTGCCTCCGCCAATGAGAAGAGGGATGGGAGGAGGAGGGGAGGGGTTGTGGCCACTGCGCCACCAATGATGAAAACTGACCTGTAATACAAATACAGGAGGCGGGTGCCGGAATCAAATAGCCGCCACCCGACCTCTATGACAGGGAGCGGCACCTGAGGGGTTAACTGCCACTGATCGCAGCCCCCTATCATAGAGGTCGGGTGCCGGCTATTTCATTCCGGCATCCGCCTCCTGTATTTGTATTAACATTGAGTGCGCCCCCCCCCCAGTATAATAAACATTTTGTGCACCCCCCCCAGTATAATTAACATTTTGTGCACCCCCCCCAGTATAATAAACATTGGAGGCGCAGTGGGAAGTGCCAATGAGGGTTAAAAAAATAAATAAAAAATGAACTCACCTCCTCCAGTTGATCGCATAGCTGCCGGTCTCCTATTCTATCTTCAGGACCTGTGGTGACATCACTGATCCATCACATTACCATGGTGATGGATCATATGATGTACCATGTGATGACCACAGTGATGTCACCACAGGTCCTTTCACAGGTCCTGAAGCAAGAACAGGAGACCGGCAGCTGCGCGATCAATTGGAGGAGGTGAGTTAATTTTTATTTATTTTTTTAACCCTCATTGGCACTTCCCACTGCGCCACCAATGTTTATTATACTGGGAGGGAGCCGCACTCAATGTATATTATACTGGGGGGGGTGGCCGCACTCAATGTTTATTATACTGGGGGGGGGGGGCTCTCAATGTATATTATACTGGGGGGGTGGCCGCACTCAATGTTTATTATAGGGGGGGGGGCGCTCTCAATGTATATTATACTGGGGGGGTGGCCGCACTCAATGTTTATTATACTGGGGGGGGGGCGCTCTCAATGTATATTATACTGGGGGGGGTGGCCGCACTCAATGTTTATTATACTGGGGGGGGCGCTCTCAATGTATATTATACTGGGGGGGTGGCCGCACTCAATGTTTATTATAGGGGGGGGCGCTCTCAATGTATATTATACTGGGGGGGGTGGCCGCACTCAATGTTTATTATAGGGGGGCGCTCTCAATGTATATTATACTGGGGGGGTGGCCGCACTCAATGTTTATTATACTGGGGGGGGGGGCGCTCTCAATGTATATTATACTGGGGGGGTGGCCGCACTCAATGTTTATTATACTGGGGGGGGCGCTCTCAATGTATATTATACTGGGGGGGTGGCTGCACTCAATGTTTATTATAGGGGGGGGGGCGCTCTCAATGTATATTATACTGGGGGGGTGGCCGCACTCAATGTATATTAGACTGGGGGGGGGCGCTCTCAATGTTTGATATACTGGGGGGGGCGCTCTCAATGTTTGATATACTGGGGGGGGGCGCTCTCAATGTATATTATACTGGGGGGGTGGCCGCACTCAATGTTTATTATACTGTGGGGGGGTGCTCTCAATGTATATTATACGGGGGGGGGCGCTCTCAATGTTTGATATACTGGGGGGGCGCTCTCAATGTTTGATATACTGGGGGGGGGGCGCTCTCAATGTATATTATACTGGGGGGGTGGCCGCACTCAATGTTTATTATACTGTGGGGGGGGTGCTCTCAATGTATATTATACGGGGGGGGCGCTCTCAATGTTTGATATACTGGGGGGGGCGCTCTCAATGTATATTATACTGGGGGGGGCGCTCTCAATGTTTGATATACTGGGGGGGTGCTCTCAATGTTTATTATACTGGGGGGGCGCACTCAATGTTTATTATACTGGGGGGGCGCACTCAATGTTTATTATACTGGGGGGCGCACTCAATGTTTATTATACTGGGGGGGTGCTCTCAATGTTCATTATACTGGGGGGAGCGCTCTCAATGTTTGATATACTGGGGGGGCGCACTCAATGTTTATTATACTGGGGGGCGCACTCAATGTTTATTATACTGGGGGGGTGCTCTCAATGTTCATTATACTGGGGGGGCGCTCTCAATGTTTGATATACTGGGGGGGCGCACTCAATGTTTATTATACTGGGGGGTGCTCTCAATGTTTATTATACTGGGGGGGCGCACTCAATGTTTATTATACTGGGGGGGGCGCTCTCAATGTTTATTATACTGGGGGGGCGCTCTCAATGTTTATTATACTGGGGGGGGGGCGCTCTCAATGTTTGATATACTGGGGGGGCGCTCCCAATGTATATTATACTGGGGGGGCGCTCTCAATGTTTGATATACTGGGGGGGGGCGCTCTCAATGTTTATTATACTGGGGGGGGGCGCTCTCAATGTTTATTATACTGGGGGGGCGCTCTCAATGTTTATTATACTGGGGGGGCGCACTCAATGTTTATTATACTGGGGGGGGCGCACTCAATGTTTATTATACTGGGGGGGTGCTCTCAATGTTTATTATACTGGGGGGGTGCTCTTAATGTTTATTATACTGGGGGGGCGCACTCAATGTTTATTATACTGGGGGGGCGCACTCAATGTTTATTATACTGGGGGGGTGCTCTCAATGTTTATTATACTGGGGGTGCTCTTAATGTTTATTATACTGGGGGTGCTCTTAATGTTTATTATACTGGGGGGGCGCACTCAATGTTTATTATACTGGGGGGGTGCTCTTAATGTTTATTATACTGGGGGGGCGCACTCAATGTTTATTATACTGGGGGGGCGCACTCAATGTTTATTATACTGGGGTGTATATAATGTTTATTATATTGAACTTCTACTATGCAGTCTGTATTCAGAATGCTATTATTTTCCCTTATAACCATGTTATAAGGGAAAATAACACAGTGAATAGACTTTCATCTTAGCAACCAAGCGTGAAAATCGCACCGCATCCGCACTTGCTTGCGGATACAATGCGATTTTCACGCAGCCCCATAAACTTCTATGGGGTCTGCGTTGCATGAAAACGCACAACATAAAGCATGTTGCGATTTTCACGCAGCGCACAAGTGATGCGTGAAAATCACCGCTCATCTGCACAGCCCCATAGAAGTGAATGGGTCCGGATTCAGTGCGGGTGCAATGCGTTCACCTCACGCATTGCACCCGCGCAGAAATCTCACCCATGTGAAAGGGGCCTAAGGGTGAATAGGACAAGGGTTCCAGCCCCTAAGGGGGCTAATAGTAAGTGAAAATAAAACACAAACACTAAGGCTACTTTCACACTTGCGGTAGTGTGATCCGGCAAGCAGTTCCGTCGTCAGAACTGCCTGCCGGCCGGATCCGCCGATCTTGATGTGACTGAAAGCATTTATGAGATGCATCCGGATGCGGATCCATCTCACAAATGCATTGCAAGAATGAATCCATGTCTCCGCTTGTCATGCGGACAGACGGATCCGTCTTGTATCTTTTTACACATTTTTACCGGCATGCGCAGACCGAAAGGACGGATCTGGCATTCCGGTATTTTGAATGCCGGATCTGGCACTAATACGTTCCTATGGGAAAAAATGCCAGATCCGGCGTTCAGGCAAGTCTTCAGTTTTTTTCGCCGGAGATAAAACCGTAGCATGCTGCGGTTTTGGCCTCATGCACACGACCGTTGTGTGCATCCGTGGCCGTTGTGCTGTTTTCCGTTTTTTTTCGCGGACCCATTGACTTTCAATGGGTCCGTGGAAAAATCGGAAAATGCACCGTTTTGCAGCCGAGGCCGTGATCCGTGTATCCTGTCCGTCAAAAAAATATGACCTGTCCTATTTTTTTGACGGACAATGGTTCACGGACCCATTCAAGTCAATGGGTCCGTGAAAGAACACGGATGCACACAAGATTGGCATCCGTGTCCGTGATCCGTGGCCGTAGGTTGCTTTCATACAGACGGATCCGAAGATCCGTCTGCATAAAAGCTTTTTCTGATCTAAGTTTTCACTTCGTGAAAACTCATTTCCGACAGTATATTCTAACACAGAAGCGTTCCCATGGTGATGGGGACGCTTCTAGTTAGAATACACTGCAAACTTTGTACAAGACTGCCCCCTGCTGCCTGGCAGCACCCGATCTCTTACAGGGGGATATGATAGCACAATTAACCCCTTCAGGTGTGGCACCTAAAGGGGTTAATTGTACTATCATATTCCCCTGTAAGAGATCAGGGCTGCCAGGCAGCAGGGGGCAGACCCCCCCCCTCCCCAGTTTGAATATCGTTGGTGACACAGTGTGCGCCCACCATCGCCCCCCCTCCCTCCCTCTATTGTATTAAATCGTTGGTGGCACAGTGTGCCAACCACCATCGGCCCCCCTCCCTCCCTCTATTGTATTAAATCGTTGGTGGCACAGTGTGCCAACCACCATCGGCCCCCCTCCCTCCCTCTATTGTATTAAATCGTTGGTGGCACAGTGTGCCAACCACCATCGGCCCCCCTCCCTCCCTCTATTGTATTAAATCGTTGGTGGCACAGTGTGCCAACCACCATCGCCCCCCCCTCCCTCTATAGCAGTAACATTGGTGGCAGTGTGCGGTCTCAACAGTAGAAGATTCATACTTACCTGCTTGCTGCTGCGATGTCTGTGAACGGCCGGGAGCTCCTCCTACTGGTAAGTGACAGTTCTTTAGCAATGCGCCGCACAGACCTTTCACTTACCAGTAGGAGGAGCTCCCGGCCGGACACAGACATCGCAGCAGCAAGCAGGTAAGTATGAATCTTCTACTGTTGAGACCGCACACTGCCACCAATGTTACTGCTATAGAGGGAGGGGGGGCGATGGTGGTTGGCACACTGTGCCACCAACGATTTATTACAATAGAGGGAGGGAGGGGGGCCGATGGTGGTTGGCACACTGTGCCACCAACGATTTAATACAATAGAGGGAGGGGGGGGGCCGATGGTGGTTGGCACACTGTGCCACCAACGATTTAATACAATAGAGGGAGGGAGGGGGGCCGATGGTGGTTGGCACAATGTGCCACCAACGATTTAATACAATAGAGGGAGGGAGGGGGGGCGATGGTGGGGGCACACTGTGCCACCAACGATATTCAAACTGGGGAGGGGGGGGGCTGCCCCCTGCTGCCTGGCAGCCCTGATCTCTTACAGGGTAATATGATAGTACAATTAACCCCTTTAGGTGCCGCACCTAAAGGGGTTAATTGTGCTATCATATCCCCCAGTAAGAGATCGGGTGCTGCCAGGCAGCAGGGGGCAGTCTTGTACAAAGTTTGTAGTGTATTCTAACCTGAAGCGTCCCCATCACCATGGGAACGCCTCTGTGTTAGAATATACTGTCGGATCTGAGGTTCACGAAGTAGCTCATATCCGACAGTATATTCTAACATAGAGGCGTTCCCATGGTGATGGGGACGCTTCAAGTTAAAATATACCATCGGATTGGAGAAAACTCCAATCCGATGGTATAAAAGAACTCCAGACTTTACATTGAAAGTCAATGGGGACGGATCCGTTTGAAATGGCACCATATTGTGTCAACATCAAACGGATCCGTCCCCATTGACTTGCATTGTAATTCAGGACGGATCCGTTTGGCTCCGCACGGCCAGGCGGACACCAAAACGACTTTTGATGTCCGTGGATCCTCCAAAAATCAAGGAAGACCCACGGACGAAAAAACGGTCACGGATCACGGACCCACGGACCCCGTTTTTGCGGACCGTGAAAAAAAACTGTCGTGTGCATGAGGCCTTTATCTTTTGCCTGATCAGTCAAAATAACTGAACTGAAGACATCCTGATGCATCCTGGACGGATTACTCCATTCAGAATGCATGGGGATATGACGGATCAGTTCTTTTCCAGTATTGAGCCCCTGTGCCGAAAAAGAAAAACGCTAGTGTGAAAGTACTCTAAAATATTAAGTTTAAATCCCCCCTTTCCCAATTTTACATATAAAAAATATATACAATAAACATATTACATAGCGATGCGTCCGAAAAGTCCAAACTATTAAATTATTAAAAAATATCTCCTATGCGGTGAGCATTCGCCATTTTTTAGTCACCTTGTCTCCCCAAAAAATAGGATAGGACTGTTCAATTATGGGCCGAACGTTTCATAAAATGCGAAATGCACGTGGCTTTTTTGCGTGGTATTGAGTATCGCAATACTTTTTTATGGTGATGAAAGCGAATCAAAATTGAAACAACCCTACGCCGATCTGATCGGTGTAGCGTTCTCACGATACCAAAATTTTCATTCGGTTTTGATTTGGCGACTAAAAATGTAATTTGGCTCCTAAATTTTTCAGTTCAGGAGCCAATGGCTACTAGGTATTTTTTTTAGTCTGGAGCCCTGCTATCAGAGGCCGGCGCAGGCGGCGCGATGACGTCAACGCGCCGCCTAAGCCCTGAGCCGTACACAGCGCGGGACACAGGCCAGAAGAGGCCTGCATCGCATCGCTGCCAAAGAGGTAAGTGTTTTTTTCCTTTTTTTTTTTTTTGTACAATACTGATGGCTAGTGGCACATGATAGGAGAGGCCCTATGGCTAGTGGCACATGATAGGGGGGGGGGGGCGCCTATGGCTACTGGCACATGTTGATGGGGGGATTAGGCTACTGGCACATGATTAAGGGGCATCTATGAGGGCACATTTCACTGGCACATTATTGGGGGACATCTATGGGGGCACTTCTTACTGGCACATTATTGGTGGCACTATAGGGGCATCTACTGAGGCCACAAAGAACGGTTATTTTATATGGGGGCTCTGTATAGGGGCATTTTATACTGGGACACATTGTGTTGGGTACTATGGGGAAGGGGGGAGAGGACTACTACGGGGCACTGAGAAGGGGTATTTTATGCTTACAAATTATGGGGGACACTGAGGGCATCTACTGGCGCACTATATATTGGGCATTTTATACTGGTACATTATGGGGGCACTAGGGGGGAGAGGAGCACTATGGGGGCATTTACTGGGGTCACTATATAGGGGTATTTTATACTGACACATTATGGAGGCACTATGGGGACATTAGCTCAACTGGGGACATTACAGGGGGGTATTTTTTGCACTGACACATTATAAGGAGAATTATTTCTACTGGGGGAAGGCATTATGGTGGGCGTTATTACTCCCCCATGGTATGAGCCCCCTAGTAGCAGCACCAGCCTCTCCCTGCTCTGCTATCCCTCTGCCCCTTCTCCAAATACTTATTATGAAATCTTTCTCATTAGGATAAAACACATCATCAGCTCCGCCGAGCCCCCGGCCAAAGTGTGGAAGTGGCGTCCGAGATCCCCAAGGGCCAAGCCAAGTAATTATAAGTTTTCATATGAAATATGTTTGTTATATACATATAGCCTACACTGTCAGGTGTCACCCAGGGGGGGGTGACACCATTTTCTACCGCACCGGGTGACACCAGCCCTAGCAACGCCACTGGATGTAGGCAGGATATTATATCTAAATGATAAAGTACATGGAAGATACACTATATTGGACTTTAGTATTCAGAGTAAATGGTCGTGTAGGCACTTTGTGATAAATATGTGGACTTTGGATTTCAGTTTGGGCAATCGGTCTCTAAAAGGTTCACCATCACTGCCACAGGAAATGATTCTGAGGGCCTACAGCCCACCCATAGGAGACATGTACATTTGGAGGGCTGACAACCATGTACTCCCACTTATCAGTAATTTTCAGCAGCCAACAGTGCCGGAAACTACACAGTGGACAGAGATGAAAGAAGCTCACATTCACAGCTGAAAACAGCTCATTGATGGGAGAGTTAGACCAATAATAACACTATTTCATCAATATACAGGTTACAGAGAATGGAAAACCCTTTAATCATTGCTATTATAACCTGCTGGACATTCAGTATCATCATTATGGTCTAAGAGGTTATTTGTGAAATCACCCAAAAAATACAGACCCTTGTGGCCAACGCCTGCTTCAATGTGGTTGTCTTCTGCTGAAGTTTGGAACCTGCTTTCACAGCTGGGTCTGCTGAGGGTTTGCTTGATACTCTGGTGGGCCAGCCCAACTCTCTGATGTTTGCTGACAGCAGAATGTTAGGGAGTTCTGATACCATTAGTACAATTTAGTAAAATTTCTTAGGGTGCCTTTACATGGCCTTATTCCCAGTCATAACAAGCTCTGATCAACAAAATAAAAACAGTCGAATGGCTTGTTTAAAATGCCATAGGCTGCTGGATAGTGCATGGGGAATGGGGAATGAATGATCGTTACTACGATTGTTTATCCCCTTTACTTTTACATTATGTTGGAAGCACATCCCCTGTTTATACGGGGAGACGTGCTGAGGACCAGAAAGCATTTTCATCTGTTTTATCATTTGTTGGCACATTTAGACAGGCTAATTATTGGGAATGAGCTCTTGAACAACCATCTGTTCCCAGTAATTGACCCTATCATCTGCTCCTGTAAAACGGGCATCAGAATGGCGCTTGCAACATCTGTGTGTAAACGATATCACTAACCCAATTCTATGGTGATTAAAGCTGAATAACATCTTTCTCAATGTCACAACATTTTTTATTTTTTTTTCTTACAGATTTGGGTCACTGGGGAAATGGGTGAATGTGGAACAACCCTTTGAATGCTTGTTGACTGCGCAGATAATTGAGTGTTTTTTTTTACAATAGTGGCATATGCTGTGCTGTAAGAATGTATTCATTGCTGCTGACTGCCACTGATCCAATACATATAAATTGTTGCTTCCAATTGCAAATTGCATAATTTATACTTCCAACTCTGATCCTTAAAGGGGTTGTCTCACTTCAGCAAATGGCATTTATCATATAGATAAAGTAACTATGAGGCACTTACTAATGTATTGTGATTGTCCATATCCCAAAAAAAAGAATGAACCTGGATTACACCTCCTCATGCTATGCTATGATCTAATAACTGCTTTTCAGCATAATTAACATCGCTTCTCAGCATCATATTTAGTATATAGGCCCCTATGGTGCATGCTTAAATAAGGCATTAGTATACATTTTGATCAAAAAGCATAAGCCTACTCACCACGACAAGGTTGCCTCTTCAAGTAGGAACCTACTCTAAATTTGGTGAGGCACTGCGCAGCGACCACTGGCGCCACAGCACCGCACCGCACCAGCAGGTGGCAGGAACCAGAAGCCAAAAAGTACCCCTATTGTATCCATATTGCATCCTTTGCTGGCTGGATTCATTTTTCCATCACATTATACACTGCTTGTTTCCATGGTTACGACCACCCTGCAATCCATCAGTGGTGGCTATGCTTGCACACTACATGAAAAAGCTCTGGCCCCTCTGGTGGCCGGGACCACGGGAGCGAGCATAGCCTGGCACTTTTTCCTATAGTGTGCAAGCAAGACCACCGCTGGTGGATTGCAGGGTGGTCGTAACCATGGAAATGTCACAGGCTCTCCTGTGACAGTGGTCAGATCTAGGAGACTGGCTGCAAGTGATGTGATCTGACAGCCTCTGGTTTCAATCTTCTGTGTTGTTGCTGGGTCTGACCACACCTCTGGTCTCAGGTGTAGTTTAAGTGGTGATTCCTACTCTATTTAGTCTGAACTCACCCATCAGGCTATGCGGTTTATAGCTCCTTTTGGTTGTGAAGAGCTGGTGTCTGGTTCTCCTTTGAGTTCCTGCTTGTCTGCATATTTTGGAGTTAAGCGTCTTTTCCCTTTTTCTTGTTTGTGGTTTTCCACTACCTATTGGTATTAGGCCTGAGGAAGTCTCCTGTTCCTTCAGCTGGCAAGGAACAGGTCATCTCTTGCCCTGACACTATTTCCAGGGTACTTTAGGCTCAGATAGGGCCCTAGGTTCCAGCGTATGAACATTCCTACCATCAAGGTCTGTTCATACTTATAGTAGTCAGGGCTCGGGTTAGGGATTCACTAGGTGGTGACCTTTTCCCCTTTACCTAGTTTCCAGGCCTAGTACCTTTTTCCTTCCGCCTTGTGGTCGGTGTGGAGTTATCCTCCCACCCCGCGCCGTGACAGGAAACGAGCAGTGTATTATGTGATGGAAAAATGAATCCAGCCAGCAATATGGACAATCACAATACGTTAGTAAGTGCCTTGTAATAACATTCTCTACATGATAAATGCCATTTGTTGACTGAGACGACCCCTTTAAAGAGGTTTTCCACTCCCTAGATAATGATGACCTGTTGTCAGGATAAGTTACCAATATCAGATCTTTGGGTGTCTGAGACTCTGCACCCCTATCGATTTTTTAGCAATTGTCAGCACCAGAAGCAAAACAATGGATGGAGCTGGGGCAGACATCTCTGTCCACAGGGTAGTGACAGCGCCAGCTTACTATGTCTCAGCTCCTGTTCAAGTCACATACATAGGTTGTCAGTATTCAGGAAATGGAAAACTACATTAACATGTTGAGCCAACTAGCAATTTCACCCATGTCAGCAGAAATTTGGATCATGCATAATTCTTAGCAAACTAGTCCTTTCGGTAAATGTTAAAATCACAAAAAATGCATGTGAAAGTAATAATAATAATAATAATAATAATAAAAAAAGAATAATAATAATAAATAGATATTGATCCTTGGTATACCAGCCTCAATTGCTATATCCTAACTACCCTCACATTCTGATTTAGTGTTTTTCAATTGATAAATTATAGTATTATCAGCAAAGTGCAGCAAGTATTGCCTCTTCACTTGTACCGTAAATCCCTAAATACTGTATGTGTAACACTGGTGAATAGCAAAGTTATATCCTAAAATTAGAGATAACAGAATAAGCTTCTTATGTTTGAGGATTTGTTGTGGACATATATATCGACTGCTGCATCGTCAGATTGATGGTCTAGTCCAGGGATCAGCAACCTTCGGCACTACAGCTGCTGTGAAATTACAACTCTCATCATGCACACCTATTATTATTTATTATTAAAGCGCAATTCATTCCATAGCACCGTACATATGAAAAGGGGTATACATACATAATACAGACAATTGCACTAAGCATGAACAAGACGAGTTACAAACTGGTACAGAAGGAGAGAGGGCCCTGCCCGTGAGGGCTTACAATCTACATGGTATAGGAGAAAGACACAGTAGGTGAGGGTGAAGCTGGTCATGGCGGTATAGAGGCAGCAGGGTCACTGGTGGTAGGCTTGTCTGAAGAGGTGGGTTTTTAGGTTTCTTTTGAAGGATTCCACTGTACGAGTCTGATATGTTGGGATAGCGAGTTCCAGAGAATAGGGAATGCATGGGAGAAATCTTGGAGGTGATTGTGGGAAGAGGTGATAAGAGGATAGGAGAGAAGGAGGTCTTGTGAGGATCGGATATTGCGTGTGGGGATGTATCGGGAAAGTAGTTCAGAGATGTAGGGAGGGGACAGGTTGTGTACCGCCTTGTATGTATTTGTTAGTATTTTGAACTGAATTAGTTGGGCAATGGGGAGCCAGTGAAGGGATAGGCAGAGGGGAGAGGCAGAGGAGTAACAGGGTGAGAGGTGGATCAGTCGTGCAGCAGAGTTGAGGATAGATTGGAGGGGTGCGAGAGTGCTATATGGAAGGCCACAGAGGAGAATGTTGCAGTAGTCGAGGCGGGAGATGATGAGGGCCTGTACAATTAGTTTTGCAGCCTCAAAGTTGAGGAAAGCGCAGATGCGGGAGATGTTTTTGAGTTGGAGGCGGCAGGTGGTGGAAAGCGTTGGGATGTGTGGTCGGTAGGAGAGGGCAGAATCCAAGGTCACTCCAAGACAGCGGACTTGGTTGACCGGGGAGAGTGTGCAGCCATTGATTGTGATAGATAGGTCTTTTGGGGGGGGTTGAGCAGGATGGGGGAAAGATGATGAATTCTGTTTTATCCATGTTAAGTTTTAGATAGCGAGAGGAGAAGAAGGAGGATATGGAAGATAGGCATTGTGGGATTCTGGATAGTAGAGTGGTGATGTCTGGGCCAGAGAGGAAGATTTGTGTGTTGTCAGCATAAAAGTGATACTGAAAGCCATGGGACTCTATGAGCTGTCCCAGGCCAAAAGTGTACATAGAGAAGAGCAGGGGTCCTAGGACAGAGCCTTGCGGGACACCAACATAGAGGGAATGAGACGAGGAGGTGGTGTGAGAGTGGGAGACGCTAAATGTCCATTCTGTGATGTATGATGTGATCCAGGAGAGGGCCAGGTCAGTGATGCCAAGAGATGACAGAGTTTGTAATAGAAGGGAGTGGTCAAAGGCAGAGGACAGGTCAAGGAGAAGGAGGACAGAGTAATGTTTTCTGGTTTTGGCTGTTAGTAGGTCATTGGTGACTTTGGTGAGGGAAGTCTCAGTTAAATGGTTAGGTTGGAAGCCAGATTGTAGGCGGTCAAAGAGGGAGCAGGAGGAGAAGTGAGAGGACAGTTCAGAATGGACTTGTTGCTCAAGTAGCTTTGAGGCAAATGGAAGAAGTGATATGGGGCGATAACTGGACAAAGCAGATGGGTCAAGTGAAGGCTTTTTGAGGATGGGTGTAATGGTAGCATGTTTAAAAGCAGAGGGGAAGACACCAGAGGTTAGTGATAATTGGCTGTTCTTGTAACTGTCATAGAAGTAAAAGGAGGATTCTGGCAGTTGTAGTTTTAGAACAACTGGAGTGCTGGAGGTTGCTGATCCCTGGTCTAGTCAGTAGGTAAGAGCTGTTTTTACCAGCACTGTGCCTATAGATGTTGGAGAATATCGACATTAGTACAGAGCTACATCTTAGCAGGTCTTCTTTGACACTGCAAATCAGTATTGCGCCACTGGAACACAGTGCATCTTTTTGGCAGACACAAGTGAAAAAGAGAATTTCTTCAAATTCGATTCAGATTTGATTCGGTTCTGATTCGATTCGACCCCAATCGAAACTGTTCCAATTGACCTGAAAAGTTTTGTATGTCACCCTAGGACTGTATGCAACTCATTTCAAGCTCGTTAACGCCAAGCCAGCATTAATAATCATATGTGTATTAGGTACTGCGCGACGTATACCCCCTTTATTTTCCCTGCCTGTCGGCACTTGGAAGGTCCGCAGTGTGTAAATACAGAAACTCACAGATTTTAGAATACCTTATCCTGGGTTTTCATCTGCGAGGGCTGTTTCTCCTGCGTCTTTCTTGATTTTCTTGATTTTCCTTTTTTCTAATTGCAAATTGACGAAGATTAGCGAACTAATCAAAACGCGTTGGAGTAACTCTGGTCCTCCTAGTCCACTGTAGCTTCTGCCGTGACGTCACGCGGCGAGCGTGCGAGCGCGCGAGCGCAAAAAAAAAAGTTTTTTTCAAACAACGAGCTGTGCCACCGGCCGGGGCAAGCTCTGGAGTTTAAAAAAAATCTCCAATAACTACTAGGGTCCAGCCCCCTACACCTTTCCTCATCCCGAACGGCACTTAAGAAAAAAGGAAAATCCAGAAAATCAAGAAAGACGCAGGAGAAACAGCCCTCACAGATGAAAACCCAGGATAAGGTATTCTAAAATCTGTGAGTTTCTGTATTTACACACTGCGGACCTTCCAAGTGCTGACAGGCAGGGAAAATAAAGGGGGTATACGTCGCGCAGTACCTAATACACATATTGCATACATCATTTATTTGATTTTCAATGCAGCATCAGTCCATTTTTACTGCCAGCGCCGGTGTATGATCACTGTTTTATTAATAACCATATGTGACAGCGGTATGTATGGCTACTAATGGTCACAGCCCTTTTAAAAACTGCAATGTAGGATTTTTTCCATTAAAAAATGGTCTAAAATTTTATATGCACATACACCGACGGGGATAATGCAATCCCCTTTCTTCATCTCTCCTGTTTTCTCATCTGAAAAATGGCTAATGCTGTTTTGAGAAATTCACCCAAATCAAATTGGCAAAATTTCAGGTTTGGCCCATATTTTTTAAAAATTTAGGTAAAATTCTATTTGATTTGCTTATCTCTTTTAGTGCCATTAAACATATGGTCTTTTACTTATAAAAGAGACACCATGATAGTTACTGTATTCTCCCTCTAGTCCAAGCATGAAGTATTTTCCTGGCACTTCCCTTTCTATGAAATATGAGCTGAATGACCTAACGACACTGATATGTTTTCAAGAGTTAAAAGGTCTGTCCCTCTCGGGAATAAAGTGACGTCATGAATGACTCCTTTAATGTGTGAAGGGGTCAGTCCCTTGTGACACTGAAGGGATGTGAGAAAGGCGGCATGTTCCTCTTACTGTAAATCCTTCTTTATGAGTGGGCTGAAAGGAGCAGTGTGTAGTCCACAAAATTGGGACAAAACCAAAGCCTATGGCTTATCTATCCACACATTGTGCATTACTGTAAAACTGAGAGCAAGACGCTACAGAGAGAGCCAGTGAGCACACAAATAAGAAAGTTAGCGGAGGATTAATCACACCATTCATGTTTACATTCCTATATCATTGGGTAGTTGAGCTACGATGGCTTCACCGTTTTAGAAAATTCCCCAAGTCTCCGACACAAAACCTGAAGACAATTCCAGCTGGGATGAAAACCTTAGAGAGACTAATGAAATGGAAACTGTCTTCTAAGCTAGATTTCTTTTTATTTTACCAAGTGGTTTATTCTTAGTAAATTTACAGACAGTTAAAATTATGCTTTTGTTTTTTTTCATTTAACTAAATCTGTGCAAATTCACCTCAGTTCTTTAGCTTGGAAAACTTATTCTCCCATATCTAATTATCAGTGGCTTCTTATATCCAGCCCTTTGCCAAAGCAGTTATGAACAGAACAAATCATTTCAAAGTTTATGTGTGCAAGTTTAATTTAAAAGTAACAAAGTACACTATTTCAGAGATTAAGGTTCTTTATAACATAAAACAAAAAAGATCAAAATGTAGATTAATATAATGACCTAGAGAGGGGCCAAAGAACCCAAGAGCAAAGAGCTATTCCCCAACCCCTTGCTTGCAGACAATGCAGTTCCTATGGGGAGGGTAGTTTTGAAGAGGTTCCTACTAGTGATGAGTGGGAAGTGCCATATTCGATTTCGCGATATTTCGCGAATATTCTAATGAATATTCGTGTTATATTCGTTGAAATCGAATATTCGTAATTATTCTAATTATCGCGAATAATATGCGATGTAATTAATCGCGTATTGCGATTTTTTCTTTTGATAGTATAAGGCAACGTTCCTATGCCAATTGACTATGGCTAGGCTAATATGTGTATTTTACGAAATTTCGTAATATTGCTCTAACTTCATCTTTTAGAATATTCGTAATATTCTAAAAGACGAAGTTAGAGCAATATTACGAAATTTTGTAAAATACACATATAGATTGTAATTTAGCTAATATAGTGCTATAATCCTTTTTTTTCTCGAATTTTTTTTGCCTCTTCTGAACTTAAGTTTTGTACAATATGTACACTATTAAAAAAATTACTAAAGCAGTATATTAGCTAAATTACAATCTATGTGTATTTTACGAAATTTCGGAATATTGCTCTAACTTCGTCTTTTAGAATATTCGTAATATTGCTCTAACTTCGTCTTTTAGAATATTTGTTATATTGCTCTAACTTCGTCTTTTAGAATATTACGAATATTCTAAAAGACGAAGTTAGAGCAATATTAAGAATATACGTAAAAAGTTGAAATCGCAATGCGATTAATATAACTCGAAGTAATCGCATGGCGATTTCAACTTAACACTGCTATATTCCATATTCGTTAATTCTAGCCTAATATGGAATATAGCAGTGCTAAGTTGAAATCGCAATTCGATTATTATAACTTGAATTAATCGGATTGCGATTTCAACTTTTTACATATATTCTTAATATTGCTCTAACGTCGTCTTTTAGAATATTCGTAATATTCTAAAAGACAAAGATAAAAGCTGAAAATAAAAGTTAAAAGTGTATTACCAACTGATATACTGTATTTATTGCATATTGTACATACAGTATACACCATAAATGTCTGCTTACACCTCCAGGACTCCCATCTAATGGGAGAATACATAAAAAAATGCATGTGAGAAGTCACAAGACATAGACATACATGTCTGTCACCAGATGGTTGAGGGCCGCACAGAATGATATCGAGGGCTGCATGTGGACCCCGGGCCGCAGGTTGTGCACCCTGATCTAAACAATCGATGCCTCAAAGCATTTTAATCTATAACACTAGAGCTGCATATGCCTGATATATTTGAATGCAAATATGCAGATATCAGACAAACATAGATAGGTACGGCTCACAATAAGGCTAAAAAAACATGTTGAAAAGATACAGAACAGATAAATCTGATGAGTATGCAGATAAGGTCTTCATCAATAAGCCATCCGACAACCTCAAAAGATAGAAGGGTTGTCATATTGAAATAAACAGTCAGATGTATTGACTATTGTATTAATTACATTTAGATGCTTCTCTCATCTGGCCAAGTTAAAGGACATTCAAAATCTTTACCGAGCATGACATCCCAATGATAGTAAACATATCCAGAATTAGTACACAACTGAGGTCCTACACATTGTAGTGGCGTCACAGAAAGCAGGAGAATCTTAGTCTCTCATTTATACCTAGGGGAGACTGAGAGTGGAAACGGTGGATCCATTCACATTCCTTCTGTAGGATCCTCCTATCCCAGTCTCCGCCCCAGGGGGATGGTGGAACTAGTTCCAAAACCGAGAATTTCAAACTCCTGGGATCTCCCCCACGAAGTTCTTTAACATGTAGTGCGACAGTAATATTATTTTTAACTACATCATTCACATGTTCACAGATTCTTCTCCTGACCTTTGTTACTGTCTTCCCTATATGGTCCATTGGACAGGGACATTGACAGATGTATATCGCACCTTTACCTTAGCAATAGTGCTATTACTTGAGAAAGATCCCTGCTGTATCTCTGGTGAATAAAACTCACGTTTTTTGGGGATGTGCTGTGGAATTGAATATTTTATGTAAGTAAGGTGGGTGGATCGCCCTCACAGCCGCTGGCACCCAGCCACATTTTTTCCTCTTTGCTGTGCTGCCCTTTTTTTGTATATAGATAGATATGAGATAGATAGATAGATAGATAGATAGATAGATAGATATGAGATAGATAGATAGATATGAGAGATAGATAGATAAATAGATAGATACCAATAGCATAGTATAGCATAGTAAACCACTGAAAAGACCACTATACTATAAAACACAAGCCCATCATGAAACACTATTTTAGAGATTACATAAAGAAGTAGGAGGAGATTTATTATGACTATATAGTCTCGCATAAAAAAGTTGAAAATTTTGTCACACGTATCTGTGACAAAATGTGTGACTTTTTAACTTTCTCCAACACCCTTGACACTTTTTTGAAAAAAGTGGGTGGAACTTTCATCACCCAACTGTTTTAGCAAAATCAACGCCACAAAACTGCTACAGATTACACCAGAAATGTACACTAGGTCCTGGCTGGAGTACATTTCAGCTTTGGTGCATCGGTGGTCCAACTTGTGCCACAGGCATGGGATTCAGCCAGTTCCCTCAGGTTCTCCATATCCGGTTGTTAAAATTAGAGCGGCAGCTGGAGATAAGCACTTCCATTCAATAGTTTAGCTCCTTAGGCTTTCTAAAAGTTCGGTGGTATGTGTGTAGTGGATATATAGTGTATTTATGTATGTGTACCATGTATATGGTGTATTTATGTATGTAGTGTATATATGGTATATTTATGTATGTGTACCATCTATATGGTGTATTTATGTGTATGTGTACCATGTATATGGTGTATTTATGTGTGTAGTGTATATATGGTATATTTATGTATGTGTACCATGTATATGGTCTATTTATGTGTATGTGTACCATGTATATGGTCTATTTATGTGTACCATGTATATAGTGTATTTATGTATGTAGTGTATATATGGTATATTAATGTATGTGTACTTGCACTACATACATCTGCAATGGATTTGCCACGTGTGGCTGTACCGTTAGGGGTGTATCTGTAAGCAAGCTACTCCATTGTTTCCAAGAGCAACCAGCAGAATTGTGAATGTAGGTCCAGTATATAATACAGGAAACATGAGTGGAAATTCCAGTGATCCAGTAAACTATTATTTGGACCTGCTGCATGCTTAGCAGTGATCCTAACCTGGATAGACCAGTGCAAAGCAATGCAGGCCAATTCCTTCAAGTCCACATGCTGATCTTCTCAGTCTCCAGCATGGGAACATGTTCTGTAACTGGGAACACATAGCAGATTATACAATATGAATTATTATGCTATCCAGCATGATGATGCTAGCTTATGAACCAGTCACACAGTAGGTTAAATCTCTCCTAGCATTCATATATCTCAGTGTGTCTACTAAGTATAGGTCTGACATTGGTAACGTTTCAGAGCCTTTATGTAGCTGGATCTAGTGTGACTGGATCTGAATCAGAGGTTAGTATGTATGACCAGAATGTTCTAAGGATACCTATGCCAGTATCATAACCCAATTATAGATATGATTGATATACAAGAGTAAGAGTCAAGTACATGTTAAAATAACACATTAGGCAGCACTATTGAATCTTGTGTACTGGGAAAGTTGCTATTGGAAATAGAGCTGAACCCAGACATATCCCCTTCTTCACCCAAGCAGCCCCACTGAGATGAGCATCGGAGCATGCTCTACCTTGCCCTGCTCTTAATCACACAGTGTAAGGGCTTTTTCAGCGGCTCCGGTGATGTACCAGGTCTCTGCTAGGCGGAGGTTTCCACCTAGCAGTGTTCTGGGTGACACCACCTGCACCAATGGGTGGATGTGTGAGCTTTAGCACTGCCCTAGCCTGTTTTACATGCTAAATCCCGCCTGTTGGTGCCAATGACGTCACCGGGAACACTGCTAGGCAGAAGCCTCCACCTAGCAGTGTAAGTTTATAAACACAAAAGCCCTTGCCCTGCACTACACAGCGCAGGCCAAAGGAGAGCATTGGAGCATGCTCATCTCAGAGGGGCTGCCTGGGTGAAGAAAGGGATATCTCCAGGTTCAGTTCTGAACCTGGACAATCCCTTTAACCTTTAGACCGCATTTGCAGCGCCCACATGTGGACAATACTCCACCTACTCACAAGGGCCAGTTGGGTGCATGATTTTGAAGTGAAGACCTCAGCTTTACTTGCAAAATCATGTGGCCATTGGCAGCCACTGGTGGATGGAGTTTTGTCTGCATGTGACCACCGTGGATTATGTGCGACATTGTGTAAATGCGGTCATCACATTTTATAACTATTCTGCAAAACTTTACAATCTGGGTACACATGTTGGCATGTCATGATTATTATATCTGAGTGTATTGCCTGGAAAAATATGGAGCACGGTGTCAACAGTTTATGTTGCTCCTTTGTCACTTCTAGGATATGTTGATATGTGACTAAAATACTGTGGATTTGCTGTCACAGATTTTTGGCAAATCCACAGCTTTATACAGTTACAGTACCAGCAAAGTGAGTTTTTAGAAATTTTCATCCACATGCTGCAGAAAAACTTACCACGACAAAAGATGATCTGGTAGAGAACACGCAGAGGACACGCATCGGTATATGTCCATTATAGCCAATGGGTCCGGCAGACATTCTGGTACCTTCTGGTAATGCCAGATCCAGAGAGCTCCAGCAGGCTGTTCTCTGCCCGAACAGCCTGCCCGATCTCTTGTCGGCAGTGTGAACTGAGCCTAGCCATGCTATCCACAAAAATGCGGATCCTTTTTTTTGCGGATTAGATGCTGACCCATTCACTTCTATGGGGCCCTTTTCTATTCCACGGTTCCGCAAAACAAATTGAAGTCTATGGGTCCGCAAAAATACTGAATGCTATCAGTTTTTTGTGGATCCGCAAAAAAACGGATAGCATTCAGTATTTTTGCGGACAGCATAAGGCCGTCTGAATGAGCTCTTATGTTGTAGATTTTTACTGTGATTTTACCCTTTGCAATGCAAAAAGTGAAATCAGCAGCATTTCTACAATGAGATCTGCAACAACAAAAAAAAATCTTTCCTTCCATCTCAATGGGGTTGTTTTTGCGACAAGCACATGGATTTCTACAGACCCCATTCAGGTAAATAGAAGTGTTTTTTAGTCACAGAAATTTCTGCAAAAAATGTGCTGTGTATGAAGGCACCCTGCTAGAAATCGGCAGCAAAAATATGCACCAAATGGTGCACTTTTTGTTGTGGATTTAAGGCTCGGACTGGCCCACCAGAAGAAGCAGAGGATCCTCTGCTGGGCCTAGACTTTAATACGATAGTGGGCCCTAATGTTCATTTGGCTACCTTTGGAGCCAGTCACATGCCACTAGGGTCTATTTCTTTGAGTAAGAACCTATTAGACGTTATCATATTTTTCGCCCTATAAGATAAACTCCTCTTCCCCTAAAGTGGGGGAAAAATGTGCATTTTATGGGGTGAATATGAATGAGCGCTTTCATTATGGAAGTACACATTAGTACCGGAGGACCGGGAAGCGGTGAATGCAGCGATCCCCAGGCTCTGTACTCACCGCTTCCTGGTCCTTGGCAGCTCGTTATGCTGTGACTGCACACAGCATGAGGATGTCAACACTTTGCACGTCGGGTCACAGCACAGCGTGCTGGGTCTTATTAACATTGGGGGTCTGACTGGGGCTGTGAGCTGAGGTCTGATTAACATTGGGGGTCTGATTGGTGATCTGACCTGAGGTGTAATAAAAAATATTTTTTTCTTATTCTCCTCCTCTAAAACCTACGGTGCCGTCTTATAGGGAGAAAAATACGGTATTTATGATATAGGGTTTGGGCCTCGAGAATAATTTCCTCTGGTGGGTCCAAGGAATTCCAGTCTGATACTGGAGTATTTTGTTGTGGAAATGCTGATGATTTGATGCAGATTTCACTCTTTGCATTGCAAAGGGTGAAATCTACAAAATAAATTGACATTGCTGTTTAAAAATCTGGGCCACAGGTCATTTTCCAAAGCATGTGGATCAGAAAAACTGCACAGTATTTGCAGGTACTGTACCACTGTGCGGATTTACTGCATGAACATATGCAATGACAACTCAACAGCATTTGAGTAATGCATGGACATACCCTTAGATGTGCAGCATATTGATACATGAAATTCATTAAAAAATACAAATTAATTTTATTTATTTTATGCACTTATATAGCACTGACATATTCCAAAGCGTTTTACAGAAATTAGCATCCAACTGTCCCCTAAGAAAAGGCAGGGGCGTAAAATATTAAAAGCCCGGACAACCCCTTTAATATTATTTGGTTTTACGTAATATCCTGATGTATTGTATTGTGACCATATAGTTGTGTATGGATTAGTCATGGTTAACAATCTTGACTTAGCCCTTGTGGGAGGATAGGTGTCATGGAACCATGAACCAGACGTACAACAAGAGATAAGTGGAAATAAGAAGGCTTTATTGAAAATCAAGCTGTAAGCAAAAGTCCAAACGGATGGCTAAACCGAAGCAGGGTCTTGCGTAGCCAGAGGTCAGGAACCAGAAGGGTAGTCAGACGAAGCCTGGATCAGGAACCAGCAGGGTAGTCAGACGAAGCCAGGATCAGGAACCAGCGGGGTAGTCAGACGAGGCCAGGATCAGGAACCAGAAGCAGCAGCAGTCTTAGAAGCATGTGAACACAGGAGGACCAAGCAAGGAACTGAAGCCACAGACCTCCTATATATATGAGCTAGGCATCCAGCTCCTCCCAGTGGGAAGGAGAAGCCGCAGGGTGGGAGGCTACAAGAAACCCAGAAACCAAGATGGCCGCCAGCACATGTCAAACGAAGGAGAACGGCAAGAAGGTAAGACCATGACAGTACCTCCCCCTCAAGGGCCCCTCCTCCGCGGAGTAAGGAACGGTTTCTGAGGGAAGCGTGCGTGGAAGGCTCGGAGCAAAGCAGGAGCATGGACATCTGCGGAGGGAACCCAGGAACGCTCCTCTGGACCATAACCACGCCAATGGACCAAAAACTGCAACCGACCGCGGACCAGGCGTGAGTCCAGGATATTGCTCACCTCATACTCCTCACGATTGCCCACTTGGACCGGACGAGACCGAGGAAGTGAAACGATTACACACCAATGGCTTCAACAGGGAGACATGAAACACGTTGGAGATCCGCATGCCAGGAGGAAGCGCAAGGGCATAGGCTACCGGGTTTACCCTGCGAAGCACTCGGAAGGGACCAACAAAGCGAGGCGCCAGCTTGGGAGTGGGCACTCGAAGGTTGAGGTTGCGGGTGGACAACCATACACGGTCTCCGACCTGGTAGAAAGGAGCGGGCGCTCGTCTGCGATCAGCCTGGAGTCTCTGGCGCTGCGCAGAGACCTCAAGGGACCTCTGGATCTGTACCCAAGAAGCACGTAGGACGGAAAGGTGATCCTCCACAGCCGGAATATCCTGGGGAGAGAATACCTCCGGTAACACGGCAGGTTGGAACCCATAATTGGCCAAGAAGGGAGACGTCCCAGAGGAAGAGTTCACCGCCGTGTTCCTGGCAAACTCAGCCCAAGGCAGGAGGTCAACCCAATTGTCTTGGTGATCGGAGACATAGCAACGAAGGAATTGCTCCAAAGCCTGATTGGATCGTTCTGCGGCCCCATTGGACTGAGGGTGGTAGGCCGAGGAGAAAGAGAGATGAATCCCCAACTGGGAACAAAAGGCGCGCCAGAACCTGGACACAAACTGACTCCCCCGATCCGACACAATCTCCTTGGGCAAACCGTGCAACCGGAAGACCTCCCTGGCGAAAATCGTGGCCAACTCTTGTGCAGAGGGTAACTTCTTGAGAGGAACACAGTGGCACATTTTGGAAAACCGATCCACAATCATGAGAATGACCGTATGGCCTCGGGATGCAGGGAGGTCCACAATGAAATCCATCCCCAGGTGTGACCATGGGCGCTCCTCGGTGGCTATGGGTTGCAAAAGGCCCAACGGAAGGTGCCGAGGGGACTTACTCTGGGCACAAACGGAGCATGCCGCTACATATGCGGCGATGTCGGAACGTAGAGAAGGCCACCAGAACAGACGTGAAACAGCCCAGGACAGCTGATTCTTTCCAGGATGCCCCGCGGCCTTGGAGTTATGGTAGGTTCGCAACAACCGAGTGCGCAACTCCTCAGGCACAAAACATCTGCCGTTGGGTCTCCCAGAGGGAGCACCAGATTGAGCCGCCAAAATCTGCTCACCCAGGGGAGAGGTCAGGCTGGTGCGAATGGCGGCCAGGATCTGATTCGGAGGTATGACCGAAGTCGGAATCGACTCCTCCCCGGACAGCTCGGAGTACTGCCGTGATAAGGCATCCGCTCTGATGTTCTTGGAACCGGGTAGGTAGGAGACCACGTAATTAAAACGTGACAAGAACAGAGCCCATCTGGCCTGACGTGGTGTCAATCTCTTGGCCTCAGAAAGGTAGGTCAGATTCTTGTGGTCCGTCAGGATGAGAACCGGAACCACCGAACCCTCGAGCAAGTGCCTCCATTCTTTAAGGGCCTGCACGATGGCCAATAACTCCCTGTCACCAATCTGATAGTTGCACTCCGCGGAAGACAGTTTCCGGGAGTAAAACCCACAAGGAAGCAGAGGACCCTCTGGTGTTCTACGCTGAGACAGAAGGGCGCCTACTCCCGTCTCAGACGCGTCCACCTCGAGGACAAAGGGCAACCCAGGGTTGGGATGCGACAGAATCGGAGCCGACACAAAGGCGGACTTTAGAGCCTCAAAAGCTCGGATGGCCTCGAGCGGCCAGACCTGGAAATTACTGCCCTTCCTGGTCAGATCCGTGAGAGGCTTGGCTAGCATAGAAAAGTCCCTGATGAACTTCCGATAATAATTGGTGAAGCCCAAAAAGCGCTGCAGGGCACGGAGACCACTGGGCTGGGGCCACTGTAAGACAGCCGAAACCTTCTCAGGATCCATGGAGAACCCCTCAGCGGATATGATGTAACCTAAGAAGGTTACCTGGGATCGGTGAAATTCGCATTTCTCAAGCTTACCGAACAGCCTGTTCTCTCGTAACCGTTGCAACACTCGTCTGACATCCATAATGTGGGCCTCCATGGATTCAGAATATACCAAGATGTCATCCAAATAGACCACCACACACTGCTGCAACAGGTCACGGAAAACATCGTTGATGAATTCCTGGAAGACTGCGGGCGCATTGCACAACCCAAAGGGCATAACCAAGGATTCATAATGACCGGTCCTGGTGTTAAACGCGGTCTTCCACTCATCGCCCGCCTTGATCCTTACCAGGTTATATGCCGCCCTCAGGTCGAGTTTGGTAAAGACCGTGGCCCCTTTGAGGCGATCGAACAGCTCGGAAATCAAGGGTATCGGGTAAGCGTTCTTGATCGTGATGCGATTGAGACCCCTGTAATCGATGCAAGGCCTCAACTCACCGCCCTTCTTTTTCACAAAGAAAAATCCAGCCCCTGCCGGGGACGAGGATTTGCGAATGTGTCCGCGTGAAAGCGCCTCCCTCACGTACTCCTCCATGGCCTCATTCTCCGCTACCGACAGTGGATAGACTTTGCCACGAGGAGGAACGGCACCAGATTGTAACTCTATGGCACAATCGTATGGGCGGTGCGGAGGTAGGGCAACCGCGCGCACCTTATCGAATACATCCCGGTACTCTTCGTATTCAGGAGGCAACAGAGAGTCCGAGGAAGTACACAGCAACTTGACAGGCCCATGGATGCAACTAGCCCCACACTGCGGTGACCACGAGAGGATCTCGGCCGATCTCCAATCGAAAGTCGGATTATGCTTCTGGAGCCAGGGGTACCCCAAGACCACCGAGTAGTGTGGAGACGAAATAACCTGGAGACAGACCGACTCTCTGTGAACGGCACCAATGGCTATCCCCACTGGAAGGGTCTCATGAGTCACGTGTGGCGGCAGAAGGGGTCTGCCATCTATCGCCTCAAGAGCCAGTGGGGAACCTCGAGGCTGCAGAGGAATGGAATTGGCGGCAGCGAACACACTATCAATGAACAAACCACCAGCACCAGAGTCCACCAACGCCTGGGTCGTCACCGAGCCCCCGACCCAGGAGAGGACAACAGTGATCAGTGGTTTGTCAACACGGGAAACCGGGGACGAGGAGACTCCACCCAAGATCTGCCCCCGACAGGATCTCAGGTGCGAGCGTTTCCCGGACGGTTCGGACATGCCAACCGAAAATGCCCATCGAGACCACAGTACATGCATCGGCCCTCGCGTCTCCGGAGTACCCTCTCCCCCTCGGACAGGCGAGCAAACCCCAGCTGCATGGGTTCACGCCCAGACAAGTCATCCCCAGGAGGCGTGGGAGGAGAGGGAGGAACGGGTGGGACAGCAAATGTAGGCGCCAATCTGTTAGAAGGCCTCCGCAGGCTCTCCTTAAAGGAAGGTCTCTCCCTGAGTCTGGTGTCAATCAAAATCAGGAAAGAAATAAGAGACTCGAGCTCCACTGGTAGGTCCTTAGCTGCAACCTCATCCTTCAAGGCATCCGAGAGACCATGAGAGAAAGCAGCGACCAGAGCCTCATTATTCCAGCCCACCTCTGCTGCCAGGGTACGAAACTCAATGGCGTATTCAGCTACGGATCGTGAACCCTGTCTGATGGACATAAGGAGCTTCGCAGCAGAGGCAGCACGAGCCGGCACATCGAATACCTTCCGAAGAGAAGCAACAAAACCGGAAAACTCGGCAACCACCGGATTGTTGTTCTCCCATAAAGGGCTGGCCCAGGCCAAGGCCTTGTCCGAGAGCAGCGAGATCAAGAAGCCCACCTTTGATCTCTCAGTAGGAAAGGCATGTGGCAGCAACTCGAAATAAATGCCCACCTGGTTAAGGAAACCTCGGCACTGAGTTGGCTCTCCCCCAAAGCGCTGTGGAAGGGGGGCAGAACCGGTCATACCCCGAGACACCGCAGGCGCAGCAACAGGTGTCAGGGTAGACTCTGGCGCAACAACCGGAGCGGCAGTAGGAGCAGGCCCAGGAGCGACAACCGACCCATCGGCAACGGAAGCGAAATGAGCCGTGCGTTCAAGCAGGGTTTGCAACGCCACAGCGAACCGACCCAACAGGTGATCCTGCTGATCAAGTCTGGCAACCAGCGTAGGTAGCGAGGATGGCCCTGTACCGTCAGAATTCATGGCTTGGTCCTAATGTCATGGAACCATGAACCAGACGTACAACAAGAGATAAGTGGAAATAAGAAGGCTTTATTGAAAATCAAGCTGTAAGCAAAAGTCCAAACGGATGGCTAAACCGAAGCAGGGTCTTGCGTAGCCAGAGGTCAGGAACCAGAAGGGTAGTCAGACGAAGCCTGGATCAGGAACCAGCAGGGTAGTCAGACGAAGCCAGGATCAGGAACCAGCGGGGTAGTCAGACGAGGCCAGGATCAGGAACCAGAAGCAGCAGCAGTCTTAGAAGCATGTGAACACAGGAGGACCAAGCAAGGAACTGAAGCCACAGACCTCCTATATATATGAGCTAGGCATCCAGCTCCTCCCAGTGGGAAGGAGAAGCCGCAGGGTGGGAGGCTACAAGAAACCCAGAAACCAAGATGGCCGCCAGCACATGTCAAACGAAGGAGAACGGCAAGAAGGTAAGACCATGACAATAGGTGATGGACCTAGGTCCTAGGTCTAGTGCTAGGTGAGGAAGTGGGAGGAGCTACGTGTGCTCACTCCTTGAAAAAACTAGGCCTGAGTCCCAGAGAATCTGATATATTTGCATTGAGAAGGCCATCTCTACTTTGCAGTACTCCAAAGAGAGAAAAGAAAGAATCAAAAGGTCCACAATCTGCATGGCTGAGCACTCGAGTCAGTCAGTAAGGTATTCACTGTTTAAGGCCTCTTGCACACGAATGTATTTTATTTCCATTTCCGTTCCGTTTTTGCGGTATACGTTTGCAGTCTGTATGCGGGACCATTCATTTCAATGGTTGTCACGACCAGATCTTTGAGAAGTTCTGATAGACGCTCTTCAGTACCTCTTGCATGATCTTCTTTTGTTTTGCTTTCGTTTTGACATCTCTCCTCCCTCTCCCAGCTGTCATCTATTAGCAGTGATTGCCTCCCTATATATCTCCTCCCCATACTGCCTCACCTTGCGGTTTATACAACTTCCTGGAGTGTGCTCATGCTGCAAGCTGCAAGCTACAACTGATGCTTCTACAGATAAGTCTGTTCATTTATTTGTGTTTTCCTGTTGCCTTGATCCTAGGTGACCCTGACTCCCTCCGTATTAAGTGTAGGGAGTCGGTGGTCGTGTCCCCTCACTATTATAGGGTGTTCAGGTGTCATACAGTCGAGGCACGAGGGCATGCAATTTTCTATCATAGAGATCTTTGCATGGGCTGAGAAGACAGGGAGAGTTTCAGGGCTTAAATAGGGGTCACCCTTTTGTTCCTTAGTTTCGGATCAAGCCAGTCGGATCCTTATTTGTAACTTCTTGTTTTCTGTAACACCATCCGTGACATTATAAACCGCCAAAACCATCTTAAGCATGAATCCGGTTTCAACCTTGATTGACCGCATGCAGGGTCTTTCACTGGAGGTAGCAGATCTCCGGAAAACTGTCTCTCAGTTTGAGGTGACCGTTTCTGCTTGCGTTCATGGATTTTGTTCTGAGCCTAAAATCTTGCTTCTGGATATGTTCTCCGGGGGTAGTGAGAATTTTGTTCGTTTTAGAGAGGCTTGCAAACTCCATTTTCGCCTACTTCCCCATTCCTCTGGTGATGAGGAGCGGAGGGTGGGGATCATCATCTCGCTACTCAGGGATAACGCTCAGTCCTGGGCCTTTTCGCTGCCGGTGGGGGCATGGCCCCTCCGTTCAGTGGATTAATTTTTTTTAGCCCTGGGTCAGATATATGTTGATCCGGATCGTATTTTTCTGGCGGGATCTAAACTGCGTCTTTTATGCCAGGGTAAACAGTCCGCAGAGATATACTGTTCAGAATTTCGGAGATGGGCAGCTGATACTGGTTGGAATGATGCTGCACTCCGAAGTCAATTTTGCCATGGTCTTTCAGAGGGATTGAAAGATGCATTTGCCTTTCATGAGAGACCTACCTCCTTGGATTCTGCCATGTCTCGGGCTGTTCGTATTGACAGGCGTCTTAGAGAGAGAGGAGAGATCACTCCTTCCTGTCATACTCAGTCCAAGGACAATGGGGTGGTCTCATTCAGTGCGCAGGAGCCTGTCTCTCTCAATCCTCTCTGAGCAGGAGCCCATGCAGCTGGGTTTGCTTGTCTCTGACAACAGAGGATTCAGCTCTCAGAGGAGGGTTTGTTTCTGTTGTGGAGGTATAAATCATGTGGCCAATGTTTGCCCCTCTAGGAGATTCAGGCAGTTTTTTGAGAGTAATAAAGAAACAAAAATAAAAAAGTCCTTTAAAAATGTTCCATCTGTTACTATTGGCAAGGTTGATGCGGAAATTGAAGGTTTTCCGTTTGCTTGTAGTTTCCGTTTTGTCCTACCTGCCAGGGTGGCGCTAGAGAGCAAGAACATTCTTTGTGAGATTTTTGTAGATAGTGGAGCAGCTGTCAATCTCATTGGTAATCAATTTGCGATAACACATGGTTTCCAGGTATGCACTTTGGGAAAAGATATACCTGTTTTTGCTATTGCTCCACTTTCTCAGAAATCGTTAAATGGCATAGTTCACAATATCCGCTTGATTGTGAGTGATACTCATGTTGCGGATGTGTCATGTTTTGTCCTAAGCGGGTTGCCTACTCCTCTAGTGTTGGGGCTACCCTGGCTCACTAAACATAACCCCATCATTGATTGGCAAGCGAGGCAAATAAATGGTTGGAGTAACTTTTGCAGAGAGAATTGCCTCACGACATCTGTTTCAGAGGTTTCTACTAAGACTGTACCATCTTTTCTCTCTGAATTTTCGGATGTGTTTTCTGAGAGTGGTGTTCAGGAGCTGCCCCCTCACAGGGAGTACGATTGCCCTATTAATCTCATCCCAGGCGCCAAGCTGCCTAAATCTCTCCAAACCTGAAAGTGTCGCTATGCGTGCTTATATCTCTGAGAGCCTGAGAAAGGGACACATACGACACTCGAAGTCACCTGTTGCCGCTGTTTTTTTCTTTGTTAAGAAAAAAGATGGTTCTTTAAGACCATGTCTGGATTTCAGGGAGCTGAACAGTATCACAATTCGTGACCCTTATACGCTTTATCTGATCCCGGACCTGTTTAACCAGATTGTTGGGGCTAAAGTTTTTTCCAAGTTGGATTTAAGAGGGGCATACAACCTGGTCAGGGTCAGAGAAGGAGACGAATGGAAGACGGCCTTCAATACCCCTGAGAATTTGGTTATGCCTTTTGGTTTGACGAATGCTCCAGCCGTCTTTCAGCATTTTGTGAACAGCATTTTTTATCATTTAATGGGGAAATTTGTACTAGTGTATCTAGATGACATTTAGATTTTTTCTCCTGATTTCAAAACTCATAAGGACCACCTACGTCAGGTCTTTCTCATTCTGCGGGAGAATAAATTGTACGCTAAACTGGAAAAATGTGTGTTTGCGGTTCCAGAAATTCAATTTCTGGGGTTTCTTCTCTCCGCTTCTGGTTTTCGCATGGACCCCGAGAAGGTCCGCGCTGTGCTTGAGTGGGAGCTTCCTGAGAATCAGAAGGCGCTGATGTGCTTTTCGGGTTTTGCCAATTATTACAGGAAGTTTATTTTGAATTATTCCTCTGTTGTTAAACCACTCACTGATATGACTAGAAAGTGGGTAGATTTTTCCTCCTGGTCGGTAGAGGCGCGTAGGGCCTTTTCTAGTATCAAGGAGAGTTTTGCTTCCGCTCCCATCTTGGTACAACCTGATATTTCTCTGCCTTTCATAGTTGAGATGGACGCTTCTGAGGTGGGTGTGGGTGCCGTCTTGTCTCAGGGTCCCTCTCCTGCCAAATGGCGACCGTGTGCCTTTTTCTCGAAGAAACTCTCCTCCGCAGAGAGAAATTACGATGTGGGTGATAGGGAGTTGTTGGCCATCAAGTTAGCTTTTGAGGAATGGCGCCATTGGCTAGAGGGAGCCAGGCACCCTATTATCGTGTTTACCGACCATAAGAATCTGGCCTACTTGGAGTCAGCCAAGCGTCTGAACCCGAGACAGGCCAGATGGTCTTTGTTCTTTTCACGGTTTAATTTTGTTGTCACGTTCCGCCCTGGGGTTAAGAATGTGAAGGCGGATGCCTTGTCACGTTGTTAGCCGGGAGGGGGGAACTTTGAAGACCCTGGTCCCATTTTGGCTGAAGGGGTGGTTGTGTCGGCTCTTTATCCTGAATTGGAGGCAGAGGTTCAGGCAGCCAAGGCAGAGGCTCCTGATCTTTGTCCTCCTGGGAGGTTGTTTGTGCCTCTCGCTTTACGACACAAGGTTTTTAAGGGGCACCACGATACTGTCCTTGCTGGGCACCCGGGGGGTAGAGCCACAGTGGATCTCATTGCTCTGAGATTCTGGTGGCTGGCTCTTCGTAAGTCGGTCGAGGGTTTTGTGGCAGCCTGCGAAAGTCCCTCATTCACGGCCTTCGGGTCCTCTCCTTCCGTTACCCATTCCTTCCCGTCCTTGGACAGATCTGTCCTTGGATTTCATTACGGACCTGCCTCGTTCCTCGGGGAAGACTGTGATTCTGGTGGTGGTGGACCGTTTTAGCAAAATGGCGCATTTTGTTCCTTTTCCTGGCTTGCCCAATGCTAAAACGCTGGCGCAGGCATTTATTGATCACATTGTCAAACTGCATGGTATCCCTTCAGACATAGTCTCTGATAGGGGCACGCAGTTTGTTTCCAGATTCTGGAAGGCCTTCTGTTCTCGCTTGGGGGTTCGGTTGTCATTCTCTTCTGCTTTCCACCCGCAGTCAAATGGCCAGACAGAGCGTGTCAATCAGAATCTGGAGACATATCTGTGTTGTTTTGTGGTGGAGAATCAGGAGGATTGGTGTTCCTTTCTCTCCCTTGCTGAGTTTGCTTTAAATAACCGTCGTCAGGAGTCCTCTGATAGGTCACCATTTTTTGGTGCATATGGGTTTCATCCGCAGTTTGGGACATTCTCTGGAGAGGGGGCTTCTGGTTTACCTGATGAGGAGAGATTCTCCTCATCTTTGTCATCTATTTGGCAAAAGATTCAGGATAATCTAAAGAGCATGAGTGAGAGATATAAGCGTGTGGCGCATAAGAGACGTGTGCCTGGTCCGGACCTGAATGTTGGTGATCTGGTATGGTTGTCTACTAAGAATATCAAATTAAAGGTTCCCTCCTAGAAGTTGAAGAAAACGTAAGGCAGCTCTCACCTGCAGTAGTAAAATCACCAGAGGTGCACGGATGCCGCTCCTGGATGCGGTATATACAGTAAGAAAAAGAAGAAAATCCAGCTCTCTCCGGTGAAAAAATGAAAAACTTTAATCCAGCAAGTTTAAAATCCATACAGGTGTACAAATAGCAGTCAACACGTTTCAGACCTCAGAGAAATATGGGTCCTTCCTCATGACAAACGTGTTTATGAAATGGGAGCTCCCTCTTAAGTAGCACATACTAACCCCAGGCTGATAGGTATCACCTGGGAGGTGGAGACCCAAGGGGGCGTTCCCATGCACATGACACAGAAGAAAACCCTTTTTAATCAAGGGCAAACACTAGCAAAAAGGAAAAAAAAAAAAAAAAAAAAGAAAGAGGAAAAAAGGAAAAGAACCTTGCATACAGGTAAATTAAATCACGATGGCTACTTTCACACTTGCGTTCGGAGCGGATCCGTCTGGTATCTGCACAGACAGATCCGCACCTATATTTCAAACGCTTAGATCCGTTCAAAACGGATCCGCCCGCATCACCAGGAACAAAAATAAAAAACAAAAAAATATGTTTTCCCTTTTTTCTCCCTTCTCCCCGGCAACGCAAACGGATCCGTCCCGACCCCACACCGAAAGTCAATGGGGGACGGATCCGTCCGAAAACCGAGCCATATAGTATCAAATTCAAACGGATCCGTCCCCACCGACCTCCACTGCAAGTCCGGACGGATCCGTCTGCCTCCGCACAGCCAGGCGGACACCCGAACGCTGCAAGCAGCGCTCAGGTGTCCGCCCGCTGAGCGGAGCGGAGGACAGACGGAGCCATAACGATGCACCCTGAGCGGATCCGCATCCACTCAGAATGCATCAGGGCTGGACGGATCCGTTCGGGGCCGCTTGCGAGAGCCTTTAAACGGAACTCACAAGCGGAGCCCCGAACGCCAGTGTGAAAGCAGCCTAAAACAGTGATCATATATAAAAATACAAATACAAAGAGAGCAAAAATACTAATGACAAAGAATGTGTGTAAGAAAAAAGACGGCACGATCCCACATTAGTACTGTAAAATGAGATCATGGCGTCTATTCAACCCACAGGGCTGGCGAGATTCTAACTGGAAGATCCAGAAGGCCTCCCTGTTAAGGAGTTTCCTCCTGTGATCTCCCCCCCTAGGCGGCAAAAACCCTCCTAGAAGTTGGGTCCTAAGTTTATTGGGCCTTACAAAATCTTGTCCGTCATCAATCCCGTTGCCTACTGTCTTGATCTTCCTCAGACTTGGAAGATCCATAATGTTTTTCACAAGTCCCTATTAAAACCTTATGTCCAACCCACTGTACCCTCCTCTTTGCCTCCTCCTCCAATTGTGGTTGATGGTAATCTTGAATTTCAGGTCTCTAGGATTGTGGACTCTCGTATTGTCCGCGGTTCTCTTCAGTACCTCGTTCATTGGGAGGGTTATGGTCCTGAGGAGAGGATGTGGGTTCCAGTGGCGGACATTAAGGCCACTCGTCTTCTCAGGGCATTCCATAGGTCCCATCCTGAGAAGGTGGGCTCTGAGTGTCCGGAGTCCACTCGTAGAGGGAGGGGTACTGTCACGACCAGATCTTTGAGAAGTTCTAATAGACGCTCTTCAGTACCTCCTGCATGATCTTCTTTTGTTTTGCTTTCGTTTTGACATCTCTCCTCCCTCTCCCAGCTGTCATCTATTAGCAGTGATTGCCTCCCTATATATCTCCTCTCCATACTGCCTCACCTTGCGGTTTATACAACTTCCTGGAGTGTGCTCATGCTGCATGCTGCAAGCTGCAAGCTACAAGCTACAACTGATGCTTCTACAGATAAGTCTGTTCATTTATTTGTGTTTTCCTGTTGCCTTGATCCTAGGTGACCCTGACTCCCTCCGTATTAAGTGTAGAGAGCCGGTGGTCGTGTCCCCTCACTATTATAGGGTGTTCAGGTGTCATACAGTCGAGGCACGAGGGCATGCAATTTTCTATCATAGAGATCTTTGCATGGGCTGAGAAGACAGGGAGAGTTTCAGGGCTTAAATAGGGGTCACCCTTTTGTTCCTTAGTTTCGGATCAAGCCAGTCGGATCCTTATTTGTAACTTCTTGTTTTCTGTTACACCATCCGTGACATTGGTTTCTCAAAAAAAACGGAATGTACTCAGTGTGCATTCCATTTTCGTACTTCCGTATATCCGGTTCGCTAAAAGATAGAACTTGTCCTATTATTGTCCGCATAACGGACAAGGATAGTACTGTTGTTCCGTTCCGCAAAATATGGAATGTACTCGGACGTCATCTGTATTTTAGGCGGATATGTTTTTTGCGGACTGCAAAATACATACGGTTGTGTGCAAGATGCCTTAGGCTTATAAAGACTTTACTGCAGTGAGTGGGACATTGCTAATACACCCTTCCACACTTCTGGCCAGCTGTATCTTAATCCTGTACCCCTTAGCCTGGGAATTGCAGACAAACTTGCAAGAACATTATTGCCAGCTTTGAATTCTGCAGCGGGAGAAAGAGAGAATGAGGGAAAGAGTACTACAACCCCCATCATTGCTTACATCAATACATTGCGATCAGGGAAGATTTGTACTATGGATTGTTTGGAACTGTGTTTGATACTGTTGGATGTACTACAACGTACATTCTGCATTTTAGTATAAAGAGACATTTATTTCCTAAAACTGGCCTGGTTACTGACTCCAGCACCATTCGCCGGTCACAGCACCTGCCTTGCCCCAGTACTAAACTCATAACACCAAGGGAACCCCAACTACCATCAGGCAGGTGCCCCAACATCAGGAGAGGACCAGTGGAATGATTGTCACAGTGATTTATATGAATAACTGTTGCAGCCAGAACCATTACTCCCAGGACACAGCATCACAGGTGTGTTATCATCCATAGGTGCTCACACTGCCCGACCATAACAGTGTAATAGGGCCCTAATGTGCATGGGGGCCTTTACCCTATAAGCTCTTCTTTTCTGAAAACAGTGGTGCAGAATTACTAATCCTGTCTAGACAGTGTAAATTTAGGCAGTCAAAAGACGCATCAGATTTGTCACAGTGACTGATGCTGGACAAGAGAAAAAAAGGGAGATCAGAGGCAGCGCCTCATGTGTAGTGTTGTTACAATAAATATATTAATTAATGTATATTAAATAATGTATTGTACTTACCAGATGTCATTGTGGGGAGCAACAACAACTATAGCTGCTTCTGCTGGTGTTTATCCCGATTAGCCGACGGGGTTACTGCACTGCTGCCTGGGTTCCTGCCCGCACCGATGAGACAGATGCCGTTATAACATCAAAGGTAGAGAAGAAACAACAGTAGAACCACTATTCTGGTTCTGGAAGTCGGAACATCGATAGTGGTAGCTATGATAAGTATAAGTATGATAAAAAGATTTTTATTGATGTCAACGCGTTTCAAGGGCAAATAGCCCTCTTCTTCAGGACAGTTGTAAAACGAGTTGACATTAATAAATAAAAAAATGTATCATACTTATACTTATAATACTTACCACGATCAATGCTCCTACTGCCAGCGCCAGACTAGTGGTTCTACTTTTGTTTCTTCTCTACCAGTGACTGATGCTGGATGATACAACTGGTACACCTATAGACTGTCTACTCTAACTTTACAGCAGCTATTAGGCTTCTTTCACATTTGTGGTATAGTCTTCTGGCAGGCTGTTCCAGCATAGAGTGCCAGGAATAGGCTGGACAAAAAACGTTGCGTGCAATGGTTTTTTTCCATCCGAATCCCGGGATATCTGCTGGATAGTGGCCGCATTATAGAGAACTCTGCTGGAACAGCCTGCCGGAATGCTGTGCCACAAATGTGAAACGAGCGTTACTTGGCTTAGTTTACTCCAAGCGCATCAAATTGTTGGCACATTTTTGGCACACAGTGTCACACCGAAACCATGTCCCTTCTTTGTGAGACCACATTCTCTGAGTTAAGCCATACACACTTGTCAAGTGAGTAACAGAAAGTTTCTAGAAGCGACTAAAATGCTTATTAAATGTAGAACACTTTTATTAAGCAAAAATTAGCAAAATTTAGGACCTGAACTGATATGTTATTGAATCCAAACCAGATCTCTTCTGTTACATTCCCACTCCATGAAATCATCGGCCTTCTGCTTTATTATTGATTGTTGAGCTATTTTATTGCTTTACATGTTGATTCAGACACGAGAGGCATGCGGAGATGGTCAGTCGTTTCTGCCTCCACTGGACATCTCATTTAATTGTCTCTAACACTTCCACTATAGAGTCACCACGTGAATCTCTTCCATTTAGGTTGGCTAATATTGTATTGAAGTATTATCCACAGAGCCCGAGTCTCCAGGACGGGAGTGGATATTGGGAAAACAGTGTATACATGCTGCTATCAGCACAATCACATTATACCGGTATATAATACCGCTTCATACAGAATAACTTGACCAACGCTTAGAGACGCCGCATTCTATCACCCCAATTATGATGGTGAGGTGACAGTGTCAGTGAGGAGGTCATAGTGTGACTTTGCAGCTCTACTAGGGAGGCAGAGCGGTGGTGGTGGTGGAGGGGGGATAGTAAGAGGCTCTGGTTCCAGACATGAGTTGCATGCATCCTGCTCAGTGACCACACACATCATCTGCTATTCTAGGAGCAGCATCACAGGAGAAATATGAGACTCCCCCCTCCCCACTTTGTTTCTCTATCGTTCCAGTTCTTTCTCAGTCCGTGCTTTCTTTTCAATCACTTTACGTTGTATCATGTTACGTTCCTTGTCTTCTTCATTGACTATACCTACCATCTAGTATTTTGAAATGTGGAATTAAAAACTGCATATGATGTACGCATTAAACCAGAATATAAGTAATGTAAGGGGTTGTCTTTTTATTGCAGGTTAAATCAGCTTTTAATTCATCACATCTTGTTTCTATTGGAGCTTGTGTAGGTCACTGTAATTCATGCTATGCTGCTGTGATTAGGGATGGCCTTGCGGTTCGCCCGGCGGTCGTTTCGCTGCAAACTTTGCTCGTTCGCGATTTGCCGAATGGGTGAACATATGGCGATGTCCGCCGGCGCCATATTCTTTTACATTGTTAAGAACTTTGACCCATGACACATCCAGGGGAAAAACGCCATGAAGAAAACATTAGTGGTAAGACAAAAGATTTATCAAAATGGTGTAAAGTAGAACTAGCTTAGTTGTCCATAACAACCAATCAGATTCCACCTTTCATTTATCTAAGGAGCTGTGAAAAATGAAAGGTGAAATTTATTGGTTGCTATGGGCAACTAATCCACTGTGCAAAAAGGCCAAAAAACACCACCCCCCTCTTCGAAACACACTAGTGCTTATTCTGGCCTGTTTTTTATAGGTAAAATGCTCTTTCACACTTGCGTATTTCTTTTTCGGCATAGAGTTCCGTCGTCGGGGCTCTATGCCGGAAGGATTATCCCCATGCATTCTGAATCCATGCGATCACGTCACCCATGCGCATGGGGCGCTCTGACGTCATTCTGGAGCGCCCCCGGGAACCACACGGACGGTAAGTATACTGCTCCCCCGCTCCCCACTACTACTATGGCAACCAGGACTTTCATAGCGTCCTGGTTGCCATAGTAACACTGAACGCATTTTGAAGACGGATCCGTCTTCAAATGCTTTCAGTTCACTTGCGTTTTTCCGGATCCGGTATGTAATTCCGGCAAATGGAGCCCACGACGGATCCGGACAACGCAAGTGTGAAAGAGGCCTTACCCGAAATCTATGCAATAAAAGTAGAAAAAGATCTAAGTGTCCAAAACCTTTAAAAGCATATTCGCATGGATTTTGGTGCAGTACATCTGGGTCCTATTGTTTCCAATTGGTATCTGCATTGTCATTCATACAACCATGGACTTTTTCCACGTGGATCTCAAGTCCCTGTTAAGAAGAAACATGTACCTTCTTGGCGTGGGAGCCACAGAGGTTGTCCACATGCATATTACTCCCATTAAAGTGAGGGGATCATTTGTACTGTGGCATGATAAACTGCAAATCTGTGGCAGAAATCTGAGGGTCAGTGAGTGTGAGTGTATTTTTCAAACATTTCCTTAAAGGGGTATTCCGGTTCCCATAAATATAACTTATGTTTTAGACTAATTCATTAATTACCTAATACAATGTAAATGTCAGATATTTACCGTTCAGTAGTTATAAAAATAGTTTTCTTCCTCTGTTACCCACTGTGTTTACTTATAAATTACCATGGCATCGACCTGTAGTTCTCAGCCTTTGTGAGGTCGAGCATGCTCAGTGTGTTGCTATCACATCTCTCGCTAAATGTCTTGTGTTGGTCTGCTGGTTATTACTGAGTAGAGGGGGCGTGACGGACTGTATATCAGGCAGCCAATCAGTAAACAGCAACACTCACAGCAGGAAAGGTAGGGATTGTGGGGATTGTAGTTTTATGAGAGAAGATCAGGCGCCATGATACTCAGTGTGTTTCAGGCTCACACAGGAGTTAAGCAAATGGATTGCAAGGTAAATTGAAGCTCTGGTTATATGTATAGGTATGGGTTCTGGTTGGGTCACAGCTTGCCGCCTTAAAGGGGTTATCCCATCTTAGACAATGGGGGCATATCGCTAGGATATGCCCCCATTGTCTGATAGGTGTGGGTCCCACCTCTGGGACCCGCACCTACAAGGAGAACGGAGCAGAGAAAGTGGAGGAGGGCACACTGCGCATGTTCAGCCGCCCTCCATTCATTTCTATGGAGCAGCTGAAAATGCGTGGTGCGCTCCCATTCACTTCAATGGGAGAGGCGGGGAGCTGCGCCTGGTGGTGGACGGACCTCCAGCCACAACTCTCCCCGGCTCCGTTCTCCTTGTAGGGGCATATCCTAGGAGTGTAAGAATATTACAGGCTATAGCTACTAGAGAGGGGTCGTTGATCCAGGGAGTTATTCTGATTGCCTGATTGGAGTCGGGAAGGAATTTTTTATTCCCCTAAAGTGGAGAAAATTTGCTTCTACCTCAAGGTTTTTTTTTGCTTTTCTCTGGATCAACTTGCAGGAAGACAGGGCGAACTGGATGGACAAATGTCTTTTTTCGGGCCTTATATACTATGTTACTATGTATTGTCTAAGATGTGATAACCCCTTTAATGCACTTATTATTTTTTTTAAGTTACTTTACCGGAATACCCTTTTAAATGTTTCTCCCCTTATTTAGGCTAACATCTTTAGCATTGATACTTATTAAAAGTTGCCTACCGGACCAGTGCTGTGCTCTTGGTCAAATGATATGCTCCTGGCGCTTCCTGGATCACATGCTGTACATAGTACACGTGATCCTAACCTGGTCACAATCCACAATGAACGTGTCAGTCATCACTGACAACACCTTCATGTCCTGTCGCCTGCTCTCCATAGCTACAGCACATGCAAAAGAATGAACCTCTCGCTAGCACTGTAGAGCATACAATAATATCCAGCCCCCAATCAGGCCAGATGCGCCTGCGCAGTAAGGCAGCCTCAGACACTGACCTACATGATGTCAGCAGTTAGTGCCCAAGGTCGCCTCTCTGCGCATGCGCTGTGGATATGAAGCACATGGGGCAGGGCATGAATGTGTTGTCACAGATGGCTAACACATTCATTGTGGGTTATAGCCAGGCTAGGATCACAGCGCAGCACTGGCCCAGTAGGCAACCTTTAATAAGTATAAATGTAAAAAATGATAGTCTTCGGATGAAACATGAAATAAAAGAAAAAACATGGTGTCCAGGTGCTCCAAAACTGCAACTCTCAGCATGCCCTGAAAGGTTATGGGTGCCTCTGGGAGTTGTAGTATTAGAACAGCTGGCAAGTCACAAGATCGCTGATTTAATCCACATCACAAACGTACATGGATTACAGGTTGATGAAAATGGGAAAACAAGCCATGGAGAGCAGCAGTGTGCAGCTGTAATGTTTTATTCCCCTCCTCTTGTTACTAATATGATCTCATGAACTCTTCTTCATCAACCTTCTGTAAGTATCTAAGTCAGCCAAGAAATAGCAGCGCCAGATTAATCTCCAGGAGATCACATGTAGTCCAGAAAGGGAGGAAGCACTTAGTGATCATAAATACTCAAGTGAGCGCAGAAACATCTAAGGCTACTTTTACATCTGCAGCATAGAAATCCAGCAACAATAGCGAGAATCAGCCGGACACAAACTGCAGCATGCAGCGGTTTGTGTCCAGCTGATTTTCTGCATTTTTGCCAGAATACGGCTGGATCTGTAACGCCCCAGAGGTGCCTTACCACCTTCTACACCTCTCCACTATCTCCTATGGTTGATTTAATGCCATCATATGTATTTATTGACAGATCCTGCATAATGTGAATCTGTATTTCTGATTTTGTGACTGTTAAAGTGTAATGTACCTGGTTCACCAGCAAATGGCAGCAAGCTTAACAGAGCTAGTTTGTCTAGAATGGAACCCTTCTATCCATTCTAGTCCTCTCTAGAGAGGGAGGAGTTTAGTTAGTGCAGGTCAGTCTAACCTACCCCATCTAGGGGAGAGGTTGAGTTCAGAGTAGCCCCTGTATGGGGAGGCAACAGGCCCTCGTGCCTGCTGGACGAGCCCTGCAGAAGTGAGTCTAAAATACCCCCTCCAAAGAGGAGATCGTGTCCCAGCCAGCAGAGCACCATCAGTTCTGCTGGAGCAAGAGGAGAAAGCAGAAAGCCTCAGAAGCCAGGAGGAAAGGTTCCCTGGATAAAGATAAAGAGAAAGATACAAATAAAGATAAAGACTACAGAAGGCTAAGTTCAGCAGAAAGGAAAAGTTTCTATTTAATTCTAATAACACAGCAGAGCCAAGGAGAGTACTGATTTAGCAGAGCTGAATGCGTTTGCCTGACAAAACTTATGCCAAAGCTTGCTGGTGACCAAGACAAAGTTGGAAGATTGTTCCTTGATGCAAGTTTATTCAAGTAAAGCTGTTATCAACTTCGATGCCAGTCTGGAATCAACTCATTTCTTCATCCCCCCTTCTTCAAAAACTATCCCTTGCTCAGCGATGGCGACCACGCCTGGGGTTCCAGGATATCCAGGTAGGAGCACCGTGACACGTGCACAGCCACAACACACAAAGGGACATTATGGGCAACCCTTACACCACTCATAAATTCCTAGGTGCCGTACCCTTAGAAGTGACATGGAAATAGTGAGAGAAAGCACTTTTAAAAGGTAGTTGTCCCATTACAAAAACATCACCTATCCACAGGATAAAAACCGCCAGACAAGTGCCAGTGTTTGTTGACATTTTCTAATGGTATTTTTGGGATTATCCCCATACTGCTGTATAGAGGAAGTGGCATTACAGGAGGACACATACTTTCCTATAAAATAAACACTAGTCATGCAAAAAAAACTCCATGAAAAAATGTCAGGAGGTAAAACACAATATATGGTAAAAATTGCCTAAAAATGCTGCAAAAAAACACTGAATGAGGCACAACACAAAACTGTGTGGCAGCACCCTAATGCCCCTGATTTTTTAACTTATTCTCTGTGTAAAGACATGTATTACGGTAAGGACTTGGAGAAGTACCTTTTCCAGAGATTCTTGTTCCAGAATAATTAACAGAAGAAGTGCAAAAGGTGTTTGATTATTTCCAGCCCCAAAGATTGTTCCAAAGATGAAAAGAGGTCAAAAAATGCCCCGCAGCAATGAAGAAATTATGTTACAGCATTTTTACGGCATTCCATATGCAGTAAAACTGACCTGTTGCCTTCATTCTTTGGGTCACTTTCTCTGGGTCAGTACGATTACAGCAACACCACACATATTTTAAAAAAACAACAACAACAAGTTCTTTAGATCAAACAGTTCAGTGTTTGTCAGGAATATGGATTATCGTTCAATGGCAGCCATGCTTTTCATTTGATTCACCTTTGTCAGTGTACATGCAAAATAAGTTCTCACTTCAACCCACGGCTTGTCAGATAGCAGAGGTACTGAACTCCACATGGGTCCTGGCTTCAAGCAAGCCACTTGTTTACAAATTCACACGTCCTCCAGTCAGCCAGGAACCGAAATGATGTGACAGGAAGAATCTCTCAGCATGAGGTCTAAGCCATTCCCCAGTTCAATCAAATCTAGCAGACAGCATGGAACCGACGATTCATAAGGAATTATGAATCGCCCGGCCATCACAGGTGCAAACTGGATACATATTTGTGTCCCTGTGGCCACGATGAACAGGCCCTTGCTTAGTGTGGTGGTGGGAGGCAAGGGAGGGGAGATATACATATCTCCCCACAGAAACCCAATAATGGTACCATGCTTGGACTCTAATTGTAGCCGGAACCCAGGCGGGTCTGTTGGTCCCAGAACCATCTCCCTGTGACCTCCTGGTCTGGAGCTATGGCCCTAATGGGTTTTGTAGGTCCTATGCTGCCAGCCCAGAAGAGGAGGAGGGGATCCTTCCCAGAGGTGGGGATGGGAGCGGCCGGCTACAGGTCAAAAGCCCATGCAAACAAGATGGCGGGGTCTTTCTCTGAAAGGGGGTCACATTGTGCCATGTGTTTGGAGAGACCTGGAAACTGCTGTTATCACTGCCATCACGTTACTGCAGCCAAGGACTATTCCACCATCATAACCCAAAGGAACATTCATCTACCCGGTAACTGACTTGTACTTTGCCTAATCCTGTTCGTACCATACTACCTGTATTTGTAACCTCAGACCACTGTATATATTCCTTGTGTATATTGTGTTATCTAGTGTTCCCTTAAGGCGATTAAATATATAATTGAATCTTGTGCCGTCTTGTATCTCGATCACGAATCCCCACGTCTGTATTTCGGCCTAGTTATAAGCTACCGCGGGTTGGTTTCTCACCCTATATAATCCCGTTAGCAGACCGGGCTTATATCAAACGAGAAGGCTGAGAAAGCGCTGTTTCACTGTGGCAGTGAAAAGGCTCTCTCAGCTTGTTGCCTCTCTGTGCCCGCGTGGACAGGAGGTGTCTGTGTAAACTGTACCTTACATGCTCCTCTGGGAGGGCTTAACGTCACGTCTTGGTAACCAGTGACCATACCGCGCTCGTGAGCTCGACATATTTGACGTCAAGCGGGCATAAGGGGTGGTATCCCTCACAGCGTATTAGTCACACTTTAGGCAAGTGACAAAAACAAGCAGTCATAATCAAACAAAAAGTCACCTTGTGGTGTTGGTGGTAATTCACAATATGCAGCAATTCTGCCTCAAAGAGTCCTTGACCATAGCAGCACCAACCTGTTTTCACGCCAAACAGGTAGCAAGCCTTTATCCAGACACAAGGCTCCCAGATTCCAACACAGAGACCTGGCTTCTGAGCCCAACTGCCTATTTAAGGACAGACAGGTGCAGCCAAAACCCGGACCGGCACTTAAAATCCAGTCCGGTATTTGACCTCATCTGGCTATAAATCAGCCCAGCAGCACTTACTGGGAGGAAAATGCCTGTTTTCCAAGACAAAACCTCTCACTGTGTCACATACCCCCTCCCCCTTTGTTCAACCCTGAGGGGGTGAACACATGCCAGACAGTGTACCCGGGGCAGGGCATCTGTGTTTCCCTGTAACTGACCTGCCATGTGCTCCACCGAAAACTTCAAGTTTTGTAGGGAGAGAAACCATCGGGTGACCCAGGCATTTCTGTCCTTGGCCTGGCTCATCCACTTGAGAGGGGAGTGGTCAGTCACCAGGTGGAATTTTCTCCCCAATAAATAATAGCAGAGAGATTTTAGTGCTCACTTGATAGCCAGGCACTCTCTCTCCACTATACTATACCGGGTCTCAGCTGTAATGAGCTTACGGCTGAGGAAGACAACGGGATGCTCCTCCCCACTAACTTCCTGAGACAGTACAGCACCAAGGTGTCACGATTGGGAGTGGGGGAAAGCCCCCCACCGTACAATGTCATCAGGTGATAAAGCAACTAGGCCTGAAATCAGGGAAAGGGACCAGGTCACCTCCTAAAGCTTCCCTAAATCCTATCCCTGACCTCCTGACTGTATGAGCCGCCCTCGATGGTAGGGGGGCTCATACTCAGGAACCTCGGCCCTACTGACAACCAAGAAAGAGAGGAACCAGGGTCTCACACAGACCTAGCAACAAAGGGGAAGATGGCAGCTAGCGGCGGACGACACGACAGGTAAGTGTCCAGAAGCAGCAAACACAACGGCCAACAAGACAAACCTGGACACTTACCTGACACAGCTGCAACCAGGAACCAGAGCCGTCCACGCCAAAACCCCTGGATACTAGTAATGCGCCTATGCCGAAACACACACCAGGAAGGACCCAGCACCAACACCCAAACACTGAATCCAGTAGTCACTACCTGGACCACCAAGCGAAATTATGCATGGCAGCCCCAGGCAGCGCTGGCAATAGTTCCCCCTCCGGGGAACTTTCAGGGACCCCTTTTCGGAGGAAAAGACAAAAAGGGAAAATGTCTAGCAGACATGCTGGACACAACATCAACAGACTGTCACGGCCATGGCTATGACCGTGACTCTTCAACCGCATGTGGTTGTCAGCGGTTTTGGTTTTGTTGTCAATCACAGGTGAGGGCACTGGTATTTGCCTCACCTGTGGTTGCCGCTGACAACGCTAGTCTGGTCGCAGCTTTCCTGCTGTGCATGCGGTTGCACCTAGCAACCTCTATGTTAGGTGTCTGTGTGTTGTGTGCACTGTGTTATGTTTGTGTGCACTCTGTGTTGTATGTCTGGTGTGCACTGTAGTTTATGTTTGGTGCGCACGGACATCGTCCTTTCACTGTGGCTGCCCCTGGCAACGTTTGGTATTATGTACATGTGGTGGCAGTGTCTCGGCCTTCGGGCTGTCTCCCAGGACGGCTGCCACCCATGTTGTTGCCAGCGGCAACAGCCACAGGGTGATCTTAGTTTGGTCACTTCCCCTGTATGTTTGGTGTTTTCCTTTCCTGTGGTGCTGGAAGGGTTAACCCTCTTCCCAGTGTGTGTGATGTCACTGGGTGTGTCTGTCCGGTGGGTGTGGCCATTTAGCCCTATAAAGCCTGTGTCTGGAGCACTGCTCAGTTGGTTGCTTTCAGTCATGCTTGGCTGAAGCAGCCTCATGTGGATTCCATCCTTCTTGTAAGGGCCACCCTTCCGGTCATAAGATTCCTTTCCCTGATGTATGCTTGATGTCTTATCTCCTTGGTTTCTGTGCAGCTTATGGATCCAGTCAGCAAGGCTGTGGCAGGTAGGTGGAACTAGTTAGTTCACCTGCCATATCCATAAGACTGTTGGTGTTCCCCCTTTCCTGGCTACTCGGCCCGTGAGACCCCAGTTCCTCCGTGTCCAGTAGGAACAGGCCGTCTTACCCTGACTCCTAGCTAGGGACCGGACGGAGGGTAAGTCAGGGCTCCTAGGTTCCGGCGCATGGGTCCTCCTACCTCTAAGGTCGGCCCATGTAGATAGGAGTTAGGGTCAGATTAGGGACGCTATAGGAGGTGACCAGCTCCCTAATTCTGTTGCCCTGGCCGAGCAGCAACCGGACGTCAGCTGGCATCGCACGGCTGAGGATTTTCCCCATCCTCAGCCGTGACACAGACCAGACATGTAAAAATGCACTAGACATAACAACCAAACCCACACCAAACATAGACACATAAGGAAGGATGGAGACATGGAGAAGACATAGGGATGACATTGCTAAAAGACCTAGATGTCCAACAAGGTGGCCCTGAATGACTGGGCAGATGGAATTGCCCAATAATGGAACATAGATTCCAGCCCAAAGCAAGGCTAGAGCACAACTAACCTCCATGCTACAAGTCTAGGCTAAATAGCTCCAAGAGACCACACCCTGATCACACCTAGTCAGGAAATTACCCCACACACACCAAACAGCAGGAAGACTCACTCCACCTTAAAGGGTAAGTGCACGTGCAAACTGAAAACTACACGTTGCCACCGGCAACCAGTCTGCACGGCAACTGTGTCACGGTCAGAATAACGTGACACGAGGCCTACTTTCGAGGCATTGGTTTGTACTATAAACTCCCTTTTGAAGATGGGCGTCACCAAAACCGGGCACCCGCACAGGGACGACTTCAAAGCGGAGAAAGCCTCTTCCACCCGATCATCCCAGCGAACCATCATTGACTTGTGTCCCTTCAAGAGTCCTGTCAACGGCGTGGCTAGAGTAGCGGGGAACAATCCTCATGTAATAGCCCACCATTCCCAGGAATTACTTTATTTGCCTAGTGTAGACAGGTCGGGGCCAGCTTTCCAAAGGGAGTCCACTACAGCCTGCGCTTTGGGTAGGTGACTTTCCCAGTCGGTACTGTGGATGACAATATCGTCCAGGTAAGGCGAAGCATACCGATGATGTGGACGAAGCACGATGTCCATTAGTTGCTGAAAAGTGGTGGGGGCACCACGCAGACCAAAGGGTAAGACCTTATGTTGATACAGCCCCTCTGGCATGATGAAGGCAGTTTTGACTTTGGCAGCCTCTGTTAGGAGCACCTGCCAGTACCCTTTCGTGAGGTCCAAAACAGAAAAATACCAGGCTTGTCCTAACCTAAGTTTTTGAAAGTCGTTACAAAACCGCAACGTCCCGTCCGGCTTGGGTATCAATACTATAGAACTGGCCCACTCACTTTTTGACTCCTCAATGACGTCTAGCTGCAACATTAGCTGCACCTCCTCCGATATGGCTTTTCGCCGAGCCTCAGGTACCCGGTATAGTTTTAATCTGACTTTTGCCTGAAGCTCAGTGACAATGTCATGCTGGATTATGGAAGTGCGTCCAGGGAGGTCCAAGAACACATCCGTGTTCCGACTAACAAACTCCCTGGCCTCCTGAGTCTGTTTAGAGGAGAGGCTGTCAGCCATTTTTACTGTGGCAGCCTCCTCTCTTGCATCAAACAGAGGGGACGGTACCTCTTTTACTAGAAAACCTGGCCGCGGGCTGTCTTCTGTACAGGTTTCCCTATCTTTCCACGGTTTGAATAAATTTACATGGTAAACCTGCTCCGGCTTTTGCCGCCCTGGCTGGTGTACCTTGTAGTTTACATCTCCAATTTTCTCGAGTACCTCGTAGGGCCCCTGCCACCTAGCGAGGAACTTACTGTTCACGGTCGGCCTTAGAACCAAAACCTGATCACCCGGGGTAAAGATCCAGACCCGAGCCTGACGATTATAGACCCGACTCTGGGCTCGCTGAGCTGCCTCCATATGCTCCCTAACAAAAGGCAACACTGTCTCTATCCGATCTTGCATCTGGGTAACGTAATTAATGACACTTTTATGTGGATTGTTATTCCCATGCCTCTTTGGCCATGTCCGTAGTTGTTTTATGTGCAGAATCTTACAGAGTTTCCTCATCACCTTGGACATAAAAGGGGTCCTTTGGTTGGTCAGAGCCTCTTTAGGTAGTCCTACTTGGGAAAACATCTCCATTAACTCTTTAGCTATGAGTTTGGCCGAGGTATGTCGCAGTTGCACCCGTTCCGGGTACCGAGTGGTGTAGTCTAAAATGACTAAGATGTGTTGATGCCCTCTGGCAGACTTCGGTACTGGGCCTATGAGGTCCATAGCTATTCGGTTAAACGGTACTTTGATAATCGGGAGAGGTACTAGGGGACTACAGAATGTGGCTGGGGACTAGTTATCTGGTAGGTCAGGCAAGACTTACAAAACTCTTCCACTTCTTTAAATATGCTGGGCCAGTAAAACCGCTGTAGAATACGATCCTGAGTTTTCTGCAGCCCCAGTTGACCCCCGAGAACGTGTTGGTGGGCTAGATCTAACACAAGCTTGTGATAAGCCTTGGGGACCACCAACTGTTCAATAGGCTCACCCCGTAGTTGGTTTACCCGATACAAAATATCCTTATGAACCACAAAACGGGGAAACACTGACTCTGCCCCAGGTTGTTGTGGTCCGCCATCTACTATTAACACATTTTCCCAGGCGCGGGATAGGGTTGGGTCCCGAAGTTGGGCAGAACTAAAATTATCCCCAGAGACATTGAGGTCTGTCAATTCAGGACCCGGTGGCAAGTCCTCCACGTCTCCCACCATCACACTTAGTGGGGTTGTCTCCCCCTCTTCCACCGAAGTGGCAGTCACCCCTACCGCTGGCCCTTCAGTCTCAGGTTCCCAGGGTTCTGGTATCCCCCCTGAGCTGGGCCACTCTGCTAGGGTTACCCCTGTCTCATGGGTATCAGTCACTCTCATAGCAGGCCAAAGTGCTGGGAAACCCAGGAAGTCTCTCCCTATTATGAGTTCATAATGTAGATTTGTGGCGACAGCCACCTCATGGGTCCATCTACCGGCCACCATAGTTAGAGACACCAGCACAGTGAGGTAGTCTTTTAATTTTCCGTGGATGCACATCACCCTGACTTTCTGGCCAGTATACTCAGGGGACCGCACCAGGGTAGCCCTTACGAGGGTCACTAGACTCCCTAAGTCCAGCAGAGCCTCTGCCGGAGTGTCTCTCACTGCCGTGGGTACATCCCGGGTGGGTTTTATTGGCTCAAATCTCCGGGCCTGGGATGGGGATTTCCGGGGTTTGCCGATACCCCTCCCAACAGAACCCTCCCTTAGATTCCTGGTAGCTTCATAGTGTTCCACCAGGTTCACCATCTCAAGGGCAATGCCAGGAGACACCTGACCGATCCAGCGCTGGAGAGGGTATGGCAAAGCCCTTCAGAACATATTGGCTAACAGACGATTCAGCATAGCAGTGGGACTCAGCACGTCAGGCTGTAGCCATTTTTGCAAGAGGTGAAGCAAGTTATAATACTGGGGTCTTGCAGGCTCAGTGAGGTTGAACCCCCAATGATGCACCCGCTGGGCCCGGACCAACACATTCACCCCCAGTCTTGCCAGAATCTCACCCTTGACTTTCTGGTAGTCGGCTGCTTGATCGTCCGGCAAGTCGAAATACACCCGCTGGGAATCGGGTGTCAGGAACAGAGTGACGACCTCAGCCCACTGGTCACGGGGTAGCTTTTCCCTGATGGCCACTTTCTCGTACATCGCCAGGTAGGTTTCGATGTCATCTGCGGGGGTCATCTTAGGAATCGCGGCACAGACTGCTTTCCGGGCATCGTGGACGCTCGGGGTTGCTCTTGCTGTCTGCAAAGCCATCACGCATTGTAGCAGCAACTGGTTAGTCTCCTGCTGCTGCTTATTAGCCTCGCGTTGCTGCAGGTTTGTCTCTCACTGCTCCATGAGGGCCTTCACAAAGGCCTCCATTTTGTCAAGGGCCACTGGTTGTAATACAGCTGGTTTAATGTACGACAAACAACCGTGCCTGAAAAATGCAGAAACCCCCCCCAAAATCGGCGTTCACACCAACCTCACTGCTCATGCACGCATCCTCCACCAATTGTGGGATTTCGCTCTGGTAGACAGGATTAGTGGGCGCAGTATAGAGGCAACAACAAGTTCAAACAGTTCAGTGTTTTATTCACACTTTAGACAAGTGACAAAACAAGCAGTAATAATCAAACAAATAGTCACCTTGCGGTGTTGGTGGTAATTCACACCATGCGATAATTCTGCTTCAAAGAGTCCTTGACCATAGCAGCACCAACCTGTTTTCACACCAAACAGGTAGCAAGCCTTCATCCAGACACAAGGCTCCCAGATCCCAACACAGAGACCTGGTGTCACACACATAGGGGTTAGGGAAGGGACCACTGAGCTAAACCCGCACCCCTGTCCCTGCCTACATGCCACGCAAGTCCTAGTGACAAGGGACAACTGGTCGACAAACCCTCAACTAGGATAAGTTCAGGGAAGACGGACAAAACACACAACAGAGCAGTCAAACGAGCCGAGTCAAAACCTGGAGAGCAGCAAGGTACCAGAGGAGCAAGCAGAGGATCGTCAGGAGAAAGCCAAAGTCAGAACCAGGAAGGAACGCCAAGCCCAAGGAATGAGACGGACGGAAGTCTAACATGAGCAGGAGAACAGCAAACCATGTAAGTAATCGCAGAAAGGACCTCAATAACAGGCAATCTGTGGCCAGCAGATTGCCTGTTTAAATAGGGTGCTGGTGGAGTCATGTGAAGTGGCCAGTATCATATGACTCCTGAGCTCTAATATAGCCGAGCACCGAGTGAGCTGCGGTTACCATGGAAACTGGTGACGCTGGGCGCTCTGATGACGTGAGCATGCCCCTGCCGTCCCCGCCTCCGCACAGAGCACACTGTGACAGTACACCCCCTTTTACGCGGGGCCACTGGACCCAAGGCTCCAGGAGACAGCTTCTCAGGATGTTCCACATTAAATTTATTAACAAGTCTAGAGGCATGAACATCCTTAGCTGGTACCCAGGACCTTTCCTCCGGTCCATAGCCTTTCCAGTGCACCAGGTACTGTAAAGAGTTACAGACTCTTCAAACATCCAATATCTTGGGTAAATGTGTGATTGTTTACCTGGATGATGTTTAGATTTTTTCCCCTAACCTTGAGAGTCATGTGTTTCATGTTAAACAAGGGTTGGAGATTTTGAGGAAGAATCAATTAGCTGCCAAACAGGAGAAACAACAAATCCAGTAATATGATACAATTGATGTAATAGAGTTACTTGAAACAAAACATGTGGTCCAACAGAATAAGCAAACCCTTAAAATCATAAAGTTTATTTGATCTACTGTATTTAAAACGGGATATAATTACGATAATTGATATTCAAATTGGCCAATAATGTGATAAATCTAAATTTAAATTTATCACATTATTGGCCAAACAGGAGAAATGTATTTTTGGGGTACAAGAGATATTATATCTCGGGTATGTTCTCACTCCTCACACTTTTAAAATGGATTGTAGCAAGGTATTAGCAATTATGGATTAGGTAAGGCCATCGTCCTTAAAGGCCTTACAAGGTTTTTTGGGGTTCGCAAATTATTACCGCAGATTTATAAATAATTTTTCCGTAATTGCTAGACCCTTGACCGACCTCACAAAAAAAGGGGCAGACCTGGATAACTTGTCTGTTGAAGCTACTGAAGCATTTGAAACTCTTAAAAAGGCCTTCAGTAGCGCTCCTGTGTTCATTCAGCCAGGTCAAGAGAGACCTTTCATTGTGGAGATGGATGCCTTAAAGGGACACTGACAGGCCAAATCAGCATATTTAGTTATATATATATATGACATTACAGTCTTATACAGTCTATTAAAAGCATCTAAGTATCCCCCCTGTCCACCTTATAAATACCGAAAAATAAAGTTTTATAACCTGCCTGTCTCGTCACCAATCTGCCCAAGGGGCGGCGTTTAATCTCAAATTGCACCCAGCCAGCCGCTCCCAACTGCCGTTCTGAAGCCCCGCCCAGCTCATCAATATTCACTTTACTGGGCGGCGGCTACAACTCTCCCCATCAAGATCCTGCGCAGACACGATGTAACCACGGCCGGGCCCAAGCGCAGAAGATTAGACGCGGACGATGCCAAGAGGATTCAATTGCCCATGCGCAGGATCTTGACTGGGGAGAGTTGTAGCCGCCGCCCAGCAAAGTGAATATTGATGAGCTGGGCGGGGCTTCAGAACGGCAGTTGGGAGCGGCTGGGCGCAATTTGAGATTAAACGCCGCCCCTTGGGCAGATTGGTGACGAGACAGGCAGGTTATAAAACTTTATTTTTCAGTATTTATAAGGTGGACAGGGGGGATACTTTTAATAGACTGTATAAGACCTGTAATGTCATATATATAACTAAATTCTGCACTACACTACTTTCACCGTTTATTGCTCGGTCATGCAACATACCACCCAAATGAATTTTACCTCCTTTTCTTCTCACTAATAGAGCTTTCATTTGGTGGTATTTCATTGCTGCTGACATTTTTACTTTTTTTTGTTATTAAATGAAATTTTTGCAAAAAAATGACATTTTTCACTTTCAGTTGTAATTTTTTTTTAAAAAACGACATCTATATATAAATTTTTCTCTAAATTTATTGTTCTACATGTCTTTGATAAAAAATAATGTTTGGGGAAAAAAAATGGTTTGGGTAAAAGTTATAGCGTTTACAAACTATGGTACAAAAATGTGAATTTCCGCTTTTTGAAGCAGCTCTGACTTTCTGAGCACCTGTCATGTTTCCTGAGGTTCTACAATGACCAGACAGTAGAAAACCCCCACAAATGACCCCATTTAGGAAAGTAGACCCCCTAAGGTATTCGCTGATGGGCATAGTGAGTTCATAGAACTTTTTATTTTTTGTCACAAGTTAGCGGAAAATGATGAATTTTTATTTTTTTTTCCTTACAAAGTCTCATATTCCACTAACTTGCGACAAAAAATAAAAACTTCCATGAACTCACTATGCCCATCATGAAATACCTTGGGGTGTCTTCTTTCCAAAATGGGGTCACTTGTGGGGTAGTTATACTGCCCTGGCATTCGAAATCTGTAAAAAATGGCCTGTGAAATCCGAAAGGTGCTCTTTGGAATGTGGGGCCCTTTGCCCACCTAGGCTGCAAAAAAGTGTCACACATGTGGTATCGCTGTACTCAGGAGAAGTTGGGGAATGTGTTTTGGGGTGTCATTTTACATATACCCATGCTGGGTGAGATAAATATATTGGTCAAATGCCAACTTTGTATAAAAAAAATGGGAAAAGGTATTCAATGAGGGGCATGGCGAGTTCATAGAATTTTTTATTTTTTTTTGGCACAAGTTAGCGGAAATTGTTTTTTTTTAGTTTCTTCTAACAAAGTCTCCTTTTCCGCTAACTTGGGACAAAAATTTCAATCTTTCATGGACTCAATATGCCCCACACGGAATACCTTGGGGTGTCTTCTTTCCGAAATGGGGTCACATGTGGGGTATTTATACTGCACTGGCATTTTAGGGGCCCTAAAGCGTGAGAAGAAGTCTGGAATATAAATGTCTAAAAAAGTTAGTGAAAAAAATAAAAAAAAATTCCCGCTAACTTGTGCGGATCCGCGGTGTCCGTGTTTTGCGGATCCACGGATCCGCAAAACACATACGGACGTTTGAATGGAGCCTTACAGGGGGGTGATCAATGACAGGGGGGTGATCACCCCATATAGACTCCCTGATCACCCCCCTGTCATTGATCAACCCCCTGTAAGGCTCCATTCAGAGGTCTGTATGTGTTTTGCGGATCCACGGATCGGATCCGCAAAACACATACGGACGTCTGAATGGAGCCTTGCAGGGGGGTGATCAATGACAGGGGGTGATCAGGGAGTCTATATAGGGTGATCACCCCCCTGTAAGGCTCCATTCAGACGTCCGTATGTGTTTTGCTGATCCGATCCATGGATCCGTGGATCCGTAAAACACATACGGACATCTGAATGGAGCCTTACAGGGGGGTGATCAATGACAGGGGGGTGATCAATGACAGGGGGGTGATCAGGGAGTCTATATGGGGTGATCAGGGGTTCATAAGGGGTTGATAAGTGACAGGGGGGGGGTGTAGTGTAGTGTGGTGCTTGGTGCTACTTATTACAGAGCTGCCTGTGTCCTCTGGTGGTCGTTACAATCAAAATGGACCACCAGAGGACCAGGTAGCAGGTATATTAGACGCTGTTATCAAAACAGTGTCTAATATACCTGTTAGGGGTTAAAAAAAATCGCATCTACAGCCTGCCAGCGAACGATCGCCGCTGGCAGGCTGTAGATCCACTCACTGACCTTCCGATCCTGTGAACGCGCGCGCCTGTGTGCTTGCATTCACAGGAAATCTTGCGTCTCGCGAGATGACGCATAGATGCGTGACTGTGCCTGGGACAGCCGCCTCCGGAATGCGATCCTGCGTTAGGCGGTCTGGAGGCGGTTAAGGACAGCCAGGTACTGCCAAAACCCGGACCGGCACTTAAAATCCAGTCCAGTATTTGACCTCACCTGGCTGTAAATCAGCCCAAGCAGCATATGCTGGGAGGAAAATACATGTTTTCCCCGACAAAACCTCTCACTGTGTCACAATAGCCATATTGTAATGCAAGGCACCAACAAACAGACCAGTGATGAAAGCAAAAAGGTGTTTATTCATAAACGTCCAGGACACTTGCTGGTAACAAGGAATAATAACAAAAAAACAGGCAAGGAGATTCCAGGAATAGTCCCAACCAGTGCTGAATGATGCTGTGCACTTGGCAGTCGAGTCACTCCAGATCTTGGGTCCGCTGTAAGGACAAAGTTCCTGGCAGTCTTCAGTCACTAGGAGTTGTGACCTATACCTGGTTGAGGGAAAATAACAGTGGGCACTGATCACCCTGAGAGACCTCCTTTTAAATGCCTGCTGACCAATCCCAGGGTGCCAAGTGTCCACTACCATAAGTGAACAAATTGCCCTGCACCTGAGTACAAGGCCTAAGGCAATCACAAGTTGATTAACCCATGGCTGGCTCCCTAATCCACTTTGCTCTTGTGAGTCAGTATAATATGCGCCACTGGTCGACGAAGTGCATAAGAAGTGCGTACTCGCGACCATGTATCCCTTTGCGAACCTGCCCTCGTGCGTACGCACGGACGCATGATTGACTCAGCGCGAGTATGCGAGCGCGTGGACCCAGATGCGGAAACGGAAGTCGCAGGAGACAACCCTGGCCGCGGCGTCTTGTCACTCGCCTGGCCACTCTGTCCCCGGGACTCCGACGGTCCTCCCCTCCGATGTCCACGCGAACGCATCTCCGCACTGGCTCGCAAAGGGGTCAGCGCTGGTGCATCAGAGACACGCATAACCTGTCCCGCAACTCCACGAGGACCCCTCTTGGTTCCCCTGGAGTGCAAAGCAGGTGAGGATCTTACACATATTCTGATCTCTTATAACTTAGATAATATAAAATAGAGAAAAGGAGAACTTGGATTCTGCATGGCCAAGCATAGGAATCAGTAAGGTAATCTGCAACTACAGTCATTTAGACCATACTGCAGTGGAGGCACACGGTTAAGACACCCTGCACACTTGGACATATCCTGGCTAGACATGTCATCAAAACTCTGTATCCCACAGTAGTGATGAGCGGCAGGGGCAATATTCAAATTCGCGAGATTTCGCGAATATTTGGGCTAATATTCGCCATATATTCGCGAATTCGCGAATTCATGATCTCCAGGCATTATTTTCTTGATTGCGAAAATTCACATAAAATTTGCATGAACTGGTATTTTCCCAAAAATCAAATATTTGCAATTCCGAATATATTTTGCGATATTCGAAATATTAGCAAATTCTCGAAGTGCCGATATTCGCGATAAAAATTCGCAATTCAAATATTCGTGATCAACACTATCCCACAGTTGACATTACAGCAATTACTGCCAGAGTACTATTGCCTGCCGTAGATTCTATTGAGAAAGAGGGAAAAGAAGTCCATAACCCCCATCCTTGACAAATTCCATACACTATTTTCTGGGAGAGAGTTGCACTGTGAAAAGTTGGAACTGTGTTTTCTATAACTAGATGTACTACTACTCCTATTTTGCACTAGAGTACAGAGAGATAAATATTTTTCTAACTCTGGCTTGGCCTCCTGATTCCTACACCATATGCTGGCTTTTGCAGTCTATACACACTGCTTTGCACACATCCAAACACCTAATGTCAAGGGCAGCCCAGCTACTATCAGGCAGGAGCCCCAGAATCAGGATGTGTCCCAAGGGAAGAAAGGGTGCTCCCTCCTTATGTTGCACTGGCACTAGAGAGCTATAGTGAGAGGACAGCCACTGTGATTGACTGTAAGACTGAGCAATTATCACTCCCATCATCCGCTCTGGCTTCTCATGGGTCGCTGCATTTTCAGATGACACCAAGGCAAGCTACGTAGTACTGTGCAGTCTATGGAAGATGTCTATAAAATACAAGCTGACATGAACACTCTGAGTGATTGGGCATCAACTTGGCAAATGAAGTTCAATGTGGACAAATGTAAAGTTATGCATCTTGGTAGTAATAATCTCTGTGCTTCATATGTCCTAGGGGATGTAGCACTGGTAGAGTCACTTACAGTAGAAGGATTTGGGTGTCCTTGCGGATGGTAGATTAAATTACAGCATACAATGTCAATCAGCTGTTTCTATGGCTACCAGGATTTTGTTATGCATTAAACGAGGCATGGACTCGAGGGGCAGGGATGTAATTGTACCACTTTACAAAGCGTTGGTGCGGCCTCATCTGGAATATGCAGTTCTGTTCTGGGCACCAGTACATAGAAAGGACGCACTGCAGCTGGAAAAAATACAGAGGAGAGCGACTAAAATGATAAGGGGAATTTATTTAGTCTTGAGAAGAGACGTCTAAGGGGTGACATGATTAACCTATACAAATATATAAATGGGCCATACAAAAAATACGGTGAAAAGATGTTCCGTGTAAAATGATCTCAAAAGACAAGGGGGCACTGCCTCAGATTGGAGAGGAAAAAGTTCAGTCTCCGGAAGCGTCAAAGCTTCTTTACTGTAAGAACTGTGAAGCTATGAAATAGACTTCCTCAGGACGTGGCCACAGCAGGAACAGTAGACAGTTTTAAAAAGGGTTTAGACAAATTCTGAAAAGTAAAAAACATTAATTCTTATGAAAAAGTGTAGAAATCTGAGTCTCACTTCCTTCTGGGATTTGCATCCCCACCTATCCCTTAGTTGAACTTGATGGGCGTATGTTTTTTTTCTACCGTATTAAATATGTAACTATGTAACACTTTACAAAGCATTGGTGCGGTCTCACCAGGAATACGCAGTTCAGTTCTGGGCACCAGTCCATAGAAAGGATGCTTTGGAACTGGAAAAAGTACAAAGGAGAGTGACTAAACTGACCACAGCATTTGGGAGGTCAGAAAGCGGGAGCGAGCGCTCCTGGCTGGTCCTCCTGAATGATACGAGGCTGTCACACATAAGTTCCAATGGAGCGCCTGCCTCCATCGATCAGCTGTTTCAGATGGCAGTAGAGCTCGCAGTAGTGCTGCAGCCTTCTTGAGCTTTTTCTAGGCCATGTGATGTCACATTCATCAGCCCCATTAAAGTGAATACCAGTGCGATACCAAGCACAGCCGCTATACAATATACATCGCTGTGCTTGGTGAGCTGAGAGAAGACTGTGTCTATATAGATTTGCGGTCTGATCTGAGGTCTGTAAAAAACTGGGGTCTGATCTGGGAATCTCCATTCATTTTAGGGTCTCTTCTGGGGTCTTTATTAAGAAGTTGTTTTCCATCCATGTGAAAGTTTCTTTTGAAAACTGACTAGAATGCCTCTAAAAAGTAGTGATACCTCTCTCTAATCTCAATGTCACCACTAGGGGAGCTCTTGGTGTCATTCCCAGGTGTTGTCGGCTGAGCTTAAGGCCTCATAAACACGAACGTATGTATTTTGCGGTCCGCAAAAAATATAGATGACGTCCGTGGGCATTTTGCGGAACCAAACAGCTGGCCCCTAATAGAACAGTACTATCCTTGTCCGTAATGCAGAATGGAACGGAAAGATGGACATACGAAAATGGAATGCACACGGAGTAACTTCCATTTTTTTTGTGGACCCATTGAAATGAATGGTTCTGTACACAGTCCGAAAAAAAAATGAAACGGACATGGAAAGAAAATTCGTTCATGTGCATGAGGCCTAAGTTTGGGGTGGTGAGTGTGACAAATATATGTGCTGAACATATGATAAATGTGAATATTGCGGCCCATCGACTGGAAAATTTTCAACGTGCGACTAATATATGAGACCAAGTTTGAGACGCCTTACATAGAGTATCTATAATTTGGTACCAGGATCTGTACACATGGCAATGTCATTGTAGACTCTAATCTAAGGCATGATGATGAATACCTACAGAAGGTCAACTCTGCTTATTAACGTATGAATTGCTCACAGCACAGGGCCATTCAAACAGTTTGTGTTTCATTATCTTTTGGGTACCTTATATTGGGAGTAATGTTTCAATACACAGGGCAGAGCACGTATTCTCATGGGCTGAAGGGTCATAAAGACAATCATCGTGGTTAAGCGTTGCAGTTTTCAGCTGCCCAACATGTACAGGATAAAAATATAGGGCTTATTTATGAAGACTTGAAATTAAATGCCGGTCTTGATATCCCCCAGCACCACTGGAGGATGTGCTTAATTTATGACGAGGTAAATTTAGTGCATACTCCAGCAGGCCATACGCCTAGATTGAATTCTATGCCAGCTGTGCGGTGTTGGTGTAGAAGAAATCACCAGTACATGTCCTTAGTAGGAGTAGGTCAAAAACATGAAAATATTTGTGTGAAGTTTTTTATTTCATTTTTTTGAAGGTAACAATGTACCAGACAAAAATGAGTGAAGTGTTTCAGTTTATTTGTGAAGTAATTCTGCCTGTAATCCGAGCATGGCAAGGTGTTAGTAAAATAAACGACAGAATCTTATTCGTACAGCACATACTTTTACCTCACTCCAATATTTACTGAGCTGGGAGGCTGCTGCCTTGCTTCACAGAGATGCCTAAAACATCACATATCCTTATTAGGTGGGATCACCAGATGGAAGGAACAGTATCAGACCATGTCTGCCAACTGCCCCTGATTTTAAGGGACAGTCTCGACTTGGAAAAGTTCTATGGAAACTGAAGTTTCATTTGTACAGCACATTTCCCTTGCTGTGGTCATTGGATAAAGTTATTCTTCTCCATTATGCCTGATTTCTTAGGGGACTTCTGCATTGAGACAACCATCTTTCATTTGCAGCGCTGTTGAACAGACTGTATAAAGTTCCGATTCTGGAACCCCCCCTTCGATCTGCCATTAGTGGCAGAGGAAGCTGCAAGAGCCTGGAAAACTCCAATGCAACTGAGAATGTAGCCAGGGGTACACCACCAATGAGGCCAGGTGAGGCAGCACCAGGTAGGGGCAAGAGGGGAGCCATGGGCAATGAGCGCTTTGATTGTGGCAAAGGGGTTAGGTTAAAGGGAACCTGTCACCGAGATTTGGGGTATAGAGCTGAGGACATGGGTTGCTAGATGGCCACTAGCACATCCGCAATACCCAGTCCCCATAGCTCTGTGTGCTTTTATTGTGTATAAAAAAAGATTTTATACATATGCAAATTAACCTGAGATGAGTCAGAGCTTGAAAATATGACTCTTCTCTGGTCACACAAGTAAGATATGACTCTTTTATGTTAATTTTCATATGTATCAAATTGTTTTTTTTTACACAATAAAAACACACAGAGCTATAGGGACTGGATATTGTGGATGTGCTAGTGGCCATCTAGCAACCCATGTCCTCAGCGCTATACCCAAAATCTAGATGACAGGTTCCCTTTAAGAAATTGGCATGGGGGGCACTGTTTAAGTTTTCACCTCAGGCAGCAGAAAGGCTAGGTGCACCCCCGAATGTAGCATGAAAGTGTATTAAAGAGTACCTATTCATATAGATTATGGACCATGTATTATGTGAGCAAAAGCAACGCAAAAGTTGATCTATGTAGCTCATACTTGCTCTGTCATTTAGGGGAGGTTTGAAGCATGAGACCACCACTATGACATCCACATACTCTAATACCATACCCAAGTGTGCAGCGAGCCACTGGGGCATGTGTGAGGGTGGCCGGATGGGAGTAGTTGTATTCTGATGATCCCTGGGCCATGCAGTGATGATAAATAGCACACCTTTTACTCCCTTCGGGGAACTCTGGTTTTAGGGCTCTCCTGCCTGATAATGGTTGAGGTGCTCGAGGTGCAAAACAGGGTCCCTTGGTGCAGCTGTAGATGTTGGTGCAGTGTAACAGTGCAGGAAATAAGTAGGTCAGATCAGATTATCAGCAAACAGTTCTTTACTGAAGATGCAAGTTCAACTGCATTGGACACAGTTCTCAGTCAGCATGCATGGACTGGCAGTTCCTACACAAGTGCAATTTGTCACAGATCTCACACATTTTATGGCTCCAGTTGGAGTGAACAGACTCGGTTGTCTCTTCAGAGCTATTATGTTCACACTGCACTTCACTAGGTGACTGTTGTTGCAAAATACCCATGAATAAGAAGGTGCAATATTAGAAGGTTTATGAGATGATGCTACCAGGGGCGGTCCCTAATGTCAGACATAGTGCTGCACCTTTTTAGGCAGGTTGTCGTACTCACAGTACAAATGCTCCACAGATGTCCTCTGCAGGATATGAAAATGTACACAGGTGATCAATCTGCATCATGAGTGTGTCTAGGCACCATAAGACTTTCAACTCCTTGACACAGGGCTATGGAAACTAGAGGTCCTGATCAGACAGCAATTCTCCAAAGACTTCATCACACATGACCTTGGCATCTGGACTATTTCTTTGCAATAGCACTAGAGATGTCCTCCACTTTGTTATCTACTGATTGACTCTCCCTGGTTAAATCCAGAGCAGAGCAAGCTAATCCTAACAATCATTACCTTATGGGAAAAGAATAAACAACCCCATCTAGTGGGCTGGAGGTTACGGCCTGTTTACTCCATACTGGACTTTTATATGTGAATGCTGGAGAAGCAGTTTAGATAAAAAAGGAATTCTTCTGGTACTTGGAAACACACTTCACAGATTGTGTGAGTATATTGCCCACATCCCACAGTGAAAGTGTGAATTTGCAACCTGTTCAAAAAGGTGCACAACATAGCCTGCCTTTAACAGGCCGCCCTATTGGTTGCATTGCTTTAGAAGAAGTATTTCACCTCATGCCTGGATGCTGAAGTACAAGTCTGCTAAAGAAGTGAAGTGTGAGAAAGGAGGAAGACCGCTTTAAGAGCCACTCTGGCCTATGAACTACCTGTGCAACTGTGTAACCTTTAAAGGAAGTCTTTCACATAAAATCATCATTATAGAACATAATCAGGATATCTCCATTACATTCCCCATATTACAATGCTACCTTCCATATTGCTGTCCATCGCTGATTTTCTCAGAAAAACACTTTTATTCAATGTTAATTAGCTTCTGAAGGTGCCCAAGGGCGGCGTTTATGCGGCCTTTGCCCAGGCCCCTCGTCGCTTTTCATACGAAACCCCTCCCCTTTCACCTCTCTGGCCGTCCTAGGTTCTTCTGATTATGTCCTCCTCTTAGTGAGAAATCCAGTGCCAGCGCCGTTCAACAGATTCACTGCGCCTGCACACTTCATTCCCCATTATGAGCAGAGGCACAAGGCCGGCTAGATCGGGATGTAGGGCCGGGACATGCGCATTATACGCTCTTGTGCGCAGGCGCGGCGAATCTGTTGAACGGCACTTGCACTGGATTTCTCACTAAGAAGAGGACATGGGAAGTGAATTTTGTGTACCAACTGCCAGTCCACGCATGCTAAAAGAACTGTCCTGATGTGTTGGCATTTGAATTCCTCAATATAGAACTGTTCTGCCACACAACTGCCCCATCATTGCTTCCTGCACTGCTATAGTGCAAAATTTTGGCATGATGAACCCTGTTTTGTGCCTCAAAACCTTCAATATCAAGAGTTACTAAACTGTCATCAAGCAGGTAGAGTGTGTTCCGAAGGGAAGAAAGGTACGCCCTTCCCATCACTGCATGGCCTAGGGGAGCAACAGAGTGAGTGGGTACTACTGTACAACCACCATTATTGCTACTGTTCCTCCTTACTTCTCCTGAGGCACACTACAGATGAAATGGTGCAAAGCTTGCCACCACTGGACTCTGGAGCAGTGGAAACATGCTCTTTGGAAATGTGAATCACGCTTCTCTGTCTGGTGATGTGATAGATGGATCTGGGTTTAATGAATGCCAGGACAGCGTTAGCTGTGCCAACTCTAAAGTTTGGTCGAGGAGGGAGAATGCTATGGGTTTGTTTTTTCTGGGATAGGCCCCGTAGTTCACAGAATGGAAAACGTAATTCTTCATTATACCAAGATATTTTGGACAATTGTATGCTTCCAACTTTGTGGGAATAGTTTGGTGAAGGTCCTTTTCTGTTCCAGCATGACTGTGCCCCAGGGCACAAAGCAAGGTCTATAAAAACATGGTTGGGTGAGTTTGGAAGAATTTGACTGGCATGCACATATTCCTTAACTCAACCCCATCAAACATCTTTGGGATGAACAAGAATGGAGATTGTGAGCCAGGTCCTCTCGTCCAACATCAGTGTCTGACCTCACAAATCTTCTTCTGCCCACAGACCGTCCAAAATCTTGGAGAAAACCTTCCCAGAAGACTGGAACTTGTTTAGCTGCAAAAGGGGGACCAACTTCATATTAATGCCTTTAGATTTAGAATGGGATCTCATAAAAGCTATATTAGTCAATGCCCCATGTCCCCACACAGGAATGGTCTTCAACATTGTCTAGTAATTGTAAAAAAATAGGCTTGTGGAAATGATTACTGGGACTCCTAAGGGGAAGTCCAGAGGACATCCCTATTCTGCTGCTGGACAGTTAAAGAGCATTCCCAAACAGTGACCTACCGTACATTAACATGTTCCATGCCTGCAGCTCTGTTTAACCACAGAAACATTTTGTGAGTCAGTAACCTCGCCTTTGACCCTTCACAAAGTGAAGTCACCAGTGGGTACCTCAGCAGCACTAAGTACATGACTGTCCTTCTATCTGGAGAATTCTTACTAAGGAGAATATGCTGGAAGCACAGTAACTCATATGCCAAGATCAGTGACTGGAAAGGTGACAAAACGCACACCATTCACATCTAAAAAGACAAAATGAGAGAATTGCTTGGCGTTTACTAGAATAATCCAGGCTAAGAGAATCCACGGTGCCCAGATTAGAACCAGGTTCCTTAATTATTCCAGCTGAGAGCTATTTCCATTCACATTCTGCTACTTTTTATTAAAACCGACATTAGAAAATAAACTCAGCCTGCGCAGTAAAGTTGCTTGCTTCATGCTGCTTTGAACCATGCATGTGTCTGTAAACTATCTTTCACTAAATTAGTGGAACTTTTCTGGTGGGATCGAAATCTGTATTCTGGACTTCTTTGTGTTGCCTGAGAAATTGGCACAAATTTGTCTCAGATGCACAGCTTCATGGGTCACAGTGTACATGAACAATGTCCCATATCGTACGCGTCCAATATTCTGTATACTTCCAAATGACGCCAATATATTAGGCTTTACCGTATACTGCCTGACACTTTTTGCTGGTAGTGTCAGAGCAATGTCCAAAAGTGTCACCACAGTTTATAGTACATGAGCCGCTCTGCATCACTGCATGTGACCTGTATAATATTTTTAAAAGATTGAGTTGACGACAGCCTTTCCTAGTTATAAATATATTTCCCATATACTGGCATAGGTAGCTGACATATTAATGGCAATATACTGGGGGAGGTGATTCATTTGGGGAGGTGGTGGTCTCCTTTGCATTACATCTGCTGCTTTTGTTAACTTGTGTTGTAAGATCCTTTCCCTCTACCCCCTCTCCCTTCACAGACAGACCTCACTGACATGGGGTATCTAAAAATACTGAGATGTTACAAGCAGTTGGAGCATGGTCCATGAAAACCAATCACAAGTGCCGCTATCCATAGCACCCAATCCAGACCCTGCTCATTATCGCACTGGGATTAGAAAATACTCATCTTAGTTGTATATGGTCATGGCTAAGGCATTCCTGGGAGTCCATGCCTCTGACGTTTGAGGGGAGGGAAGCTGCTAGGGGGCTAAAGAGGGAGGGGGGATCAGTTTTCTTTAAAACCATCTCCATCCAGGACTCCACACTTTCAAACAAGTTGCTAAATCCCTCTGCTCTCAGCTGTCAGCTGTCTCTCCTGCTCTTTCTTCCTGTTTGCTGGGACATCTCCATCTCTTGGGTCAGCTTCTCTACAACATTATTTTACATTTGTCATCTTTATCGCAGTTCTGCTTTACTTATCTGTGCACCTCTGCTTTCCACAAAGAAAGGATTCCCTGAAAGGAAACAGAAGACAGGAAGGAGTGGAAAAGGTGGAAGCCTATTGCACTGCGATAACTCTCACAGGCCTCCCAGCTCTGTTCTACCACTGAGAAGGCGTGAAAGGGTTAACCAGAACTTGCCAAGAAACATCTCACTGTTTCCAACAAGAGGACGAATAATAAGGGAACTAATTTGATTGTTGAGCTCGGTTTCAGCATTTTGAACTTGATTTCACAGTGTGGGTTTGGATCCAGCAATTTTTTACACCCTCTCTTTTTCTCCACCCTTGTTGATCCCCATATAAAAAAGCACAAAGCTCCAAATAAAAAGTCATCATGAGCACTAACGATTACTACGACCAGCATCAGCTGCACCAGGGTGAGGAAGCAGAGGAGATGCCAGCTACAGAGAAAGACCTTGCAGAAGATGCCCCCTGGAAGAAGATCCAGCAGAACACCTTCACAAGGTGGTGCAATGAACATCTCAAATGTATGAACAAGCGCATAGGGGACCTTCAGAAAGACCTGACTGATGGCCTTAAGCTCATTGCCCTCCTAGAGGTACTGAGTCAGAAGAAAATGTACAGAAAGTACCACTCTAGACCAAACTTCAGGCAGATGAAGCTGGAGAATGTCTCTGTGGCACTGGAATTCCTGGACAGAGAACATATCAAGCTGGTGTCCATAGGTAAGGATGTGTGGTCATTCACTGATCCTTTACTAACACATTTTGACTCTTGATAACCATTTATTAGAGAAAATGAAATTGCAAGCAGCTTAGAAAAATGTGGGAAGCATGTATCACAGTGTCAGTGTGTTAGGTTATAATATTGAGATGTTGTAAGGAAGGCTCCAAAATTTTCTATCCATTATGAGGCATTCTCCTCTTGTGTGTCATATGGATACTTTGGTAGAGATTTATCAAACTGGTGTAAAGCAGAACTGGCTTAGTTGCCCATAGCCACCAATCAGATTCCACCTTTCATTTTCTCAGCTCTGATTGGTTGCTATGGGCAACTAAGCCAGTTCTGCTTTACACCAGTTTGATAAATCTCCGCCTTTATTTATAACATGGTGGGCACCAATTTTCATGAATTAGGAGAAATCAACGTCACAGACTCTGCAGGGGAAGATTAGTAATGGTGTACCACGTCAGGGTACGCCACCTGGAATTTGTGGGCTAACATGCACCAAGTCCATTAAAGGGTATATTCACATGTGGCATACTTGTTACAGTAATTCCTGAGATTGTTGAATGGGGTTTGCAGAAATCCATATGCTTGCCACAATAAAAATGAATGGAACTGACTTTCAATGCAACAAATGTGCTGTGTGTGAATATGCCATAACAATACTATGAATAACATTTTCCTAGGTGATCCTTCCCATAAGTTGACATTATTTCATCCATTTCAATTTAATATAGTTTCATAAAGGTTCTGTATCACAATGAAGCATGGGTTTCGTCAGCTAGCTTAGTCAGCTCATGGAGGCATGTGGTAGCTAGCAAGGGTTGTGTGTGATTACAGGAACGCCTGCAAGATCACACTTCAAAGTCAGAGGTTCCTCGTGCAAAGTGGCTGATAACACAGGACAATAACTAGACCGTTATTAGCATGTATTACATAAAAAAAAATTATAATGTTGAGTTTTGCTATCAATGCCTGGATAATAATGCCTCAGAGTTTTTGAAATATCTATTCAGTCCCTTCTAAGGCTCTGATCACATCACTCAGACTTATATACCAGAATAACCTCCTGACATTTACCTCTGGCAGAGGTCTGTATTCTACTGCTCAGGTTTACAGAAGTCACCTATCAGGTCTGATTGTAATTACTGTATACCGTTGTAATTAATAGCATAGTTTATACTTACAGTGTATAGATGGATACCACCAAGGTGGATACCAAAAAGACATTCTTTTGACCTTCTTTAGGGTAATGGAACCCTATTGTCTACGTTAGGAGCTTTTTCCGTCATACGCAAGTCCTATACGAGCTTTAGTGGCCTCTGCTTCTGTGAAAGCTGGGTGACAACCAATATGGCAACCTTTCCAACTTGTCTTGGGGATATCACCGATACACTTGAGAACTGTAGAAAAGTGGGGCGACAACTCTTGTGGGAGCTGTGATGGTGGCCTTGTTTGTGGTCACTGGGTTGAATAGATTGACAGAAGAGAACAACCCAAGCACTTATGCCCATTGGTGGGGTTTTCTTTACTACAAATAGCATGTGGACTACCTTTTTGAATCAAGGTTCTTGATGGCTGGTACCACTTGTAATGGACTGTAATGGACCTTCCAGTTTACTACTCTCTAGTGGAAGGTCAAGAGTTACACTTTGTTACAAAAATGATCCTATATTTCTATGTTGTAATGATTTGTACGTAGGATTTGTATACATGGGAATGGCCTACAATGACTAATTACATAAATAAGCCTTAATAAGACTCGACTAGGTGTCTTCACATGACATCACCATCTAAATCCAGCCAAAATACTGTTACTGCTTAAGCACAAATCCATTGTGTGACCTTCTTTAGTGAGTATACAATTATCAGGTGTACAGTGGGATATTTATGACAAAATCACTACTAAAATCCAGTTTATGGAGTTTGTCATCTATCCGCCATCATAGGTATTGAACATCTTGCTGATTACCGACATACTGCGTAAATATTACACTGTTTAGGATTATAACCATGGTACTCTGTGATACAATGTAAATACCCGAAGGCATGTATTCAATGTGCAGAATTCTAAAGTAATGATGCCAGCAGACTCTTTAGCCGTGTGGCTGCAGGTATTATGTACATTTCATAGATAATCCACCTGATAATAATGTGTGTGTATATATATATATATATATATATATATATAGCTGTAACATAGTCTGCAGCGCTTTACTGTTGAGAAAGTAAGAAATGAGCAAAATTTATCAAGATAAACAATGACAGAAAAGAAGAAAGGTCTTTGCCCATAAGAGCTTTAGTAGATGCTAGAAGCAAACTTCCAACAGATGTGGTTGGAAGATCAACAGTAAGAGACTAGAAACTTGCCTGAATATATATATATATATATATATATATATATATATATATATTTCTATCCTAAGATAAAACATAATAGAAATGATATAAGGGCAGACTAGATGGGCTTATTCTAATATCATTTTTCTATGTTTCTATATGGAACTGCAGGTTGTGGACTACTGTAAGACAAAAACATGTCCAACAACAGATGGACATTGGGTCACCAGGAATCTAATCCAGCCAGGGTTACATGGAGACTTAAAATACCATGGGAAAACCTGCCTGGAAAGGTTTAATTGTCAGAAAATTCACATGTTGAGCGACTGCAATTTCTCTGAAGTCTCAAGTGACTTGAGAGGGCTTGTCCAGTCAGGCCTCTTGCACACGAACGTATGCATTTTGCGGTCTGCAAAAATCGGATCCCTAAAAAATACGTATGACATCCGTATGCATTCCGTATTTTGCAGAATGGGACAGCTGGCCCCTATTAGAACAGTACTATCCTTGGCCGTAATGCGGACAAGAATAGGACATGTTCTATTTTTTTGCGGAACGGAAATACGGAATGCACATGGAGTATCTTTCGTTTTTTTTGCAGACCCATTGAAATTAATAGTTCTGTATACGGTTCACACAAAAAAACGGAACGGACACGGAAAGAAAGTACGTTCATGTGCAAGAGGCCTTAATAAAACTCATTTTGATACAGGATGCCATATCAAGGAATAAAAGAGGAGGGTTCTCTATCTCGGATTCTCAGCTCTTGGTCAGAGTGGAGAGCAGATACAACGAGTATCTCTTGCTCAGGAGGACCTGTCCTGTATTACACAGAGAACCCATTGATATGAATCAGCACTATGTAATTTTTAATTCCTCCTGTGGTGGCGCTGCAGGAAAACTGAACACTTAGGCTGAGTTCACACGGGCGAGTATTCCGCGCAGGTGCAATGCGGGAGGTGAACGCATTGCACGCGCACTGAATCTGGACCCATTTATTTCTATAGGGCTGTGCACATGAGCTGTGATTTTCACGCATCACTTATGCGTTGTGTGAAAATCGCAGCATGCTCTATATTGTGCGTTTATCACGCATAGCAGGCCCCATAGAAGTGAATGGGGCTGAGTGAAAATCGCACGCAAGTGCGGATGCGGTGCGATTTTCACGCACGCTAGGAGACGATCGGGATGGGGACCCGATCTTTATTATTTTCCCTTATAACATGGTTATAAGGGAAAATAATAGCATTCTTAATACAGAATGCATAGTACAATAGGGCTGGAGGGGTTAAAAAAAAAATATATATATATATATATTTTTTAACTCACCTTAATCCACTTGTTCTTGCAGCCCGGCTTCTCTTCTGTCTTCTTTCTTCAGGACCTGGGTAAAGGACTTGTGATGATGTCACTGCACTCATCACATGGCCCGTCACATGATCCATTACCATGGTAAAAGATCATGTGATGGACCATGTGATGAGCACAGTGACGTCACCACAGGTCCTTTACCCAGGTCCTGAAGAAAGAAGACAGAAGAGAAGCCGGGCTGCGCGAACAAGTGGATTAAGGTGAGTTAAATTTTTTTAATTTTTTTTAACCCCTCCAGCCCTATTGTACTATACATTCTGTATTAAGAATGCGATTATTTTCCCTTATAACCATGTTATAAGGGAAAATAATACAATCTACAGAACACCTAACCCAAACCTGAACTTCTGTGAAGTTTGGGTTTGGGTACCAAACATGCAGATTTTTCTCACGCGCGTGCAAAACGCATTACAATACAATCACGCATTTTCCCGCAACGCACCTGCATCTTATCCGGAGAAAAAACATGACGCCCATGTGAAAGAGGCCTTAGGATATGGCTACAGGGCAACACTGTCGCGGGGCATCACAATGTAGCTGTAATCCCATAGAAATGAATGAGGTCGTAGCGTGAGTCCCACATGTGCCATGACTGCGGAGGGTTGCATTTTTTGCGATTCAGGGGTCGCCATCGCGGTACACATGCCCCATTCAGTTCTATAGGATCACTACTGCATTGCGGCCAGTGTCATTATGTAGCCATATCCTTAAAGGGGTTATCCCATGAATACTGTAAAAAAATGAAAATTATAACAATCTCTTTCTAACAAAGCTAGAACCAGCCCTGTACCTCACATGGATCCAGAGATCTCCTCATTCATTGCTCTCTTAGATTGATATCAAGCTGACAGATCAAGGGGAGTGTTTTTCTGCTGCAGCTAAGGGGGCGTGTCCATGCTCTCCCTATCACAGCTCAGGAGGCAGTTGAAGGATGAAACTGAGCATGTGCAGCCATATCAGTGAGCAGGGCAAAGAAATAAGAAAAAGAACAAACATCAGGTGGTGCTATACAGATAGATTTTATTGAATAACTCAGTGCCTTTACAAAATTTTTAATTACATGCAATTACAAAAGTATTCAGATCCAGGAGCTGGTTTTAAACCTGTAGAATATTTTTCGTGGGACAACCCCTTTAAGACTTCCTTCACACAATTTTGAGTTAATATTTTGGGTTTGTAAAACAGACCATGAAATTCCTGTGTTTTTTTGGTCACACCTTTGATAAGTGCATTTTTTGGAGCCATTTTTCCCTATGCCAAGCAAAGAAAAATGCTACAAAAATAAAAAAGAACAACAAATTGTAACAATTTCCTATTGACTTATATCTGGCTGCAGTGTGTTTTGCAAAAAAAATGTGGCAAAACGCCTGCAGTGGGGTTTGTGAGATGGCTCCCTTAAATTAAATAGGCTGTAGCAACAGGCATATCCCAAGGATAGCAGAGGCACTGGCAGAAAGCAGCAATGTTTTACTAATGCCATATGCACCCCATGGCTGTGCTGCGGCCCGCAAATTGTGGGCCGCAATGCACTAACACCCACCGTGGGGCAGCCGCAGCGGATCGCAAACCCATTCACTTTAATAGGTTCGTGATCCGGCTGTTCTGCAAAAAGATAGGACATGTTCTATCTTTTTGCGGAACGGAAGTATGGGACGAAACCCCACGGAAGCACTCCGTAGTGCTTCCATAGGGTTCCGTTCCGTGCTTCCGTCACGCACCATTCCGTATCTCCGGATTTGCGGACCCATTGAAGTGAATGGGTCCGCATCTGTGATGCGGAATACACGCAGAACGGTGCCCGTGTATTTCGGATCCGCAAATGCGGTCCGCAATACGGCCACGGAGCGCACATGTTCGTGTGCAATAAGCCTTAATTAAATGGAAGGCAGCTGCAGGCTAAATGGGCCACGTGATTCTTGACTGCAGCACGGCCACAACCCGGCCGGATCACGACCGTGCCATGTGGTCGTACCCTTAATTCAGTTTTATGTTACTCCCTTCTTCAGAGATATTTGCTGGCAGTCAAGAGACAGAAATGTTGGCAGCTCCTTTCATTATCAGTGGGGGATGAGGATGAACTTCAACATAAATACTTCAGCATGCATCTCCTTTCAGTTTTTACACACACCTATGACTCCTTATAAATGTACCGCTCCATCTGTCTTTATTTGGTGGCGCATTCTTATTACTGACACTACAAGATGTTGTCTGTGTAACACGCACCGCTCTATCCAAAATCTGTAACCTGGTGTCTCAACAGTTAACTTAATTTTTCTTCAAAGTCTTCAGGAGGTTATTCCTTCTCCATAATATACAGATGTTATGGCAACAAATCAGAACGTTTACACATTCAGCAACAAAATGTCAATGTTAATCTTCCTTACAGTGGTGTAGATAGAGAAATAAGGGCCCCATAACAAGGATCAAACCAGGCCCCCCACACAGGACAGAAGGGTTTCTGGCTAAACCCTTTTCACTGACCCTTGGGCCATTTTTCCACTGCTTCATTTGCTAAAAGTTGTTCCTTTAGGCCTCTTTCACACGGGCGTCAGTTTTTTTGCCCGGATAAGAGGCTGGTGCGTTGCGGGAAAATGCGCGATTTTTCCGTGCGAGTGCAAAACATTGTAATGCGTTTTGCACTCGCGTGAGAAAAATCGCGCATGTTTGGTACCCAGACCCGAACTTCTTCACAGAAGTTCGGGTCTGGGATTGGTGTTCTGTAGATTGTATTATTTTCCCTTATAACATGGTTATAAGAGAAAATAATAGCATTCTGAATACAGAATGCATAGTAAAACAGCGCTGGAGGGGTTAAAAAAAAATTAAGAATAATTTAACTCACCTTAGTCCACTTGATCGCGAAGCCCGGCATTTCCTTGTGTCTTATTTGTTGACTAGGACCTGTGGTGAGCATTAAATACATGTAAAGGACCTTTGATGATGTCACTCCGGTCATCACATGGTCTTTTACCATGGTGAATCACCATGGTAAAAGATCATGTGACGTACCATGTGATGACCGGAGTGACGTCATCAAAGGTCCTTTACCTCTATTTAATGCTCACCACAGGTCCTAGTCAACAAAGGAGACACAAGGAGATGCCGGGCTTCGCGATCAAGTGGACTAAGGTGAGTTAAATTATTATTATTATTTTTTTAACCCCTCCAGCGCTGTTTTACTATGCATTCTGTATTCAGAATGCTATTATTTTCCCTTATAACCATGTTATAAGGGAAAACTCGCCCGTGTGAAAGGGGCCTTAGAGCAGGCATGCTCAACCTGCGGCCCTCCAGCTGTTTCAAAACTACAACTCCCACAATGCCCTGCTGTATGCAGATACCTGTCAGCTGTTCAGGCATGCTGGGAATTGTAGTTTTGCAACAGCTGGAGTGCCGCAGTTTGAGGATGCCTGGTTTAGAGGGTAGAGTCCTGACCAAGTTTTCACCTCTAGTAGAAGAGGAGATAATCCCAACTAAGACTAGGCCCCCTCTTGCCCTGGGCCCCACAGCAGTCGCATGGTAGTTACGCCCCTGCTTCCTTATGACACTGGGGAGTGAGGTTCAGGTACTGAATGAGGGCGTATTCACATGGCAGTGTAGTTTTTGTGTTTGTTCGTGCGTTTTTTGCGGAGTTTCTATACCAGATTTGCACCAAAATTTACTTGTATTACATGTGGGTTTTGTTGCGGATTTTGACTCAGATTTACACCAGATCTCACACTCTGCAAACTGAAAATCCACACAAACAATGGACATGCTGCGCAGAAAATGTCCACATCATCTACTGGAGATTTTAAAAATCTCATCTAAGTAACTGGTACTGTATTACGCGGAGGATTTTCTGCACGAAAATCCACATGGAAAATCTGCCCGTGTGCAAGTAGCCTGAGGCAGCTTTTCTATTTTCATGGACCTCCTCCTAAATGAATGAACATTCTGGTGGTACTTCTGAAAACAAACGAGTCCTACTCTTACACAGGGAGATAAATACATCCGCTTATACAGCACCAACATATCGCTTGCTCAGTACAGCAGCCCTTCCCCCGGCGGGGATCACCACCACCACAGGCACACATGCACACTAGGGAGCGTGCCACATAAAAGCATGTGTAACGTATGTTACTTGCTTCTCCACAAACACCAGTTGCTGGAGGATTCCTCAAATTCCACCCACTTAGTTCTCTTCTACTGGAGGAATTCCACACACCCTGTACTTTACCCCCTGCTGCCAACATACGTTTTAGATATATAAATGGAGAATGCTGAACAATTATGCCAATGAAGCTGACCATGCGTGGCAGGATGTCTGACAAGAGGATCAGTATTTAGAAAGTGTCATACATGGAATTTTCCAGCCATGAGGTATCAGCCGGTATACAGTATGGGATAGGTATCCCATCAGAATCTGGTCAGTGGAGGCCCATCGCCCCGATCAGCTGCTTCACAGTAGCCCCACAGTCAGAAGTTGGAGCCAGAACTAAACAGCTCCATCTATTGTATAGTGGAGGGAGCTGGTAACTGCAGGGCTGCTTCCATTAAAGTGAACGGCCGTAGCTCTGCAGTTACCGTCTCCATCCACTGGACCGAGCTGTGTAACTAATTAGCGGGGGGACAGGGTGACCAGATAGTGATGGCCTCAAAATTAAAATCCTAGACAACCCCTTTAAGTTTTTTAGTTGGCTCACAGGCAACATTTATCACTGCTGGGAGTCTGACCGCTGATACCCCCAGAATGTCTGAATGGAGAAGTGGTCATGTATGCATGTTACAGCGTCATTCAATGTTTAGGGGATTGACGGAGGTAGCCAAGGCCATGCATGGAGCAAGAGTTCACATGGGTGACCAACCCTCCATTCAAATGGCAGACACGTAACTCATGTTCTCATGATCAATGGAGGTCCCATCGGTTGGACTCCCGGCGACCATGCACTTATAGCCTATCTTGTGGATTGCTGATACATGTTGTTTGTTAAGATCTCCATACACCTCCCCACGGTGACACACTGTCAGTACCACAACCTCTAAAGGATTTTCAATGTAAAAACGTGCAAGGAACGACTGGGCTACGTCTACGTTCGGTTGGAAGTTGGAACGCACATAACCATTTATTACCATGCGAGCAGAATATTGTAAAGATGATTCTCATTGGGATTACTGGCAATAACGTGCAATGTGAATGAATTCTAGAAATGTTGGATGTGGTCAGCGTGATTCCTCTGTATGCATGGAGCGGGGAGAGATAAGCCCTTCCTGTGCCCCTATCCCCCACCGTGAGGAGATGTGACAGGTGTCTGTGACACAGAGCAGGGCTGCCACTACTGATATAGCTGACATTTTGTGTGAGAACGGAATGAGCAGGACAAAGGATTATAGAAACCCGGATTCATTTCTTGTAGATTACATTTTAGAAGGCTAATTTCACGCATTCCGGTTTTGAGATCCGGCAGAGAACAGGGCAAAACACTTCCGTTTTGTGCCCATTTATTGTTAATGGGGACAAAACAGAACAAACCAGATCAGGATGCATCAGGCTGCAGTTTTGTGTCCGGTCTGCGAAACTGAACAAACCGATCTGGCATGAAAATCAATGTAAGGGCTCGTTCACACAAACGTTTTTTGCGTTCCGTATACGGGCCGTTTATTGCGTTCCGTATATGGTCCGTATACGGAACCATTCATTTCTATGGGTCCACAAATAAACGGAATGTACTCTGTGAGCATTCCGTTTCCGTATGTCCGCATTTCCATTCCGCTACATTTTGAGTCTTGTCCTATTATTGTCCTCAAATCACGTTCCGTGGCTCCATTCAAGTCAATGAGTCCGCAAATAAAACGGAACACATACGGAAATGCATCCGTATGTCTTCCGTATCCGTTCTGTTTTTGCGGAACCATCTATTGAAAATTTTATGCCCAGCCCATTTTTTTTCTATGTAATTACTGTATACTGTACATGGCATACGGAAAAACAGAACAGAAACGGAAACAGAACAGAAACAAAAAAAAATTATAAAATGGTCCGCAAAACACTGAAAAAGCCATACGGTCGTGTGAACAAGCCCTAAGTCATTGGTGACAGATTCATTCTTTTCGGTAACGAAAAAAAAAAACGGATCCAGCACCCATTGACTTACAATGATTTTAATGCCGAATCTGGTTTGTTCAGTTGCAATTTAATACAACCGGACCCGGACTAAACGGGGCTGCGGAACGGACATACTGACGCGGAGAGCACACGGTGTGCTGTATCCCTTTTTTTGCGGACCCATTGAAATGAATGGGTCCCCATCCTATGAGCAAAAAAAACGTAACGGACAAGGAAACAAAATACGGTCGTGTGCATGAGGCCTAAAGCTAAACACTGGACTTTTCAAATGATGATGAAGTGTCCCATCTTATGAACGTTCATTTGTTAGGGCGATAGCACGCCCCGAAGCTTGCTGTGTCTGTGGTGGTCACAGGTAGTGTTGAGCGAATTGAAGCATCTGAAGAGTACTTCGATACCAATTTCTGGGGAAATTCGATTTGCCGTGAAGCCGGATCTCCTCCTTGCTTCGTGGTAACAAATCAATTTTCCCTGAAATGGCAGTAAAAATAAAAATTAAATCAAACTTACCTGATCCATTTGAACACGAAGAGGCTGCCGCGGCCCTCTTGCTTGAAGATCTCGCGAAGAATCTCATGTGTGATGGCGCAAGATTTTATGCTGGATTTTCAAGCAAGATGGCCTCTTTGCACCCAAATAGAGAAGGTAAGTACAATTAAATTTTTTTTAACTGATCAACCCCTGAAAGGCCTTGATATTAATCTCAGATGCCGCAATCAGAGATGAATGCGGCATCTGAGTAGTTCAATGTAAAATTCGGCGAATCTAATTTTTAAGAACTTCGCTAGTCTCCAGTCACAGGCGTCAACTCTGTATAGAGGTTTCCATTTGGCGCCCAGGTAGGATTAGTTTGACGCAAATGTCTTTTTAAAGAGCCTCTGTCAGCAGAATCAACCCTATTAAATCAGGCATACTGTCTGGTAAGGTTGATCATGCTGATTGAAACAATACATTTCTTTTGTCCGAATGATAAACAGCTGCAGAGATATCTGTGTTTCTATTCATATGGAAATGAGCAGGTTCAAGCACCAGGGGGGCGGCAGGAGCACTGCTGCTGTAACGCTCCTCTGCTCTGCAGGGCTAGACATCAAGCATGGTGACTGCAGAAGCAGCAGATGTAATCATATTTCAGTATGTACAATATATCAGATTGCTTCCTTCAGTTTCCAAAGGAGCTTTGAAAACTGAAAGGTGGAACCTGTTGCTATGGACAACTAAGCCAGTTCTACTTTACACCAGTTTACACAGTCTAGAGCTGCTCCAGTTTTATCACAGGGGCACAGGCTCCAATATAACGAATACAAATAATTGGGCCTGTGCCGATAACACATCACTTGTTCCCTCAGGAATTGGTATACTATGGGATAAAGCTGTGTCCGGGTGAGGCTTGACTTTAGTTATATGCCCATATGTTTTTTTCCAGCATCTTGAAGTTATATTTTCACTGTTGATAAATGGACAAATAAATATCTGAAAAATCCACAGATTTCTATATAGGCGTTCCTCAGAGGATTCTATGTATAACAGCCATCTGTCTGCGCTGGATCGGCACGCATTCTAGATTTTATGGGTATAAATAACCCTTCAACTGAGCACGTGTCTATAAATGTACAAAATGATGTGTAGAAATACCAAGGGCTCACATATGTCTCTGACACGGAATATATCACTTGTATGTTTTATATATATATATAATAATTTTATGTAGACATTTTTGGGGTCATTTATTAAGAGCGGCATTTTAGATGCCAGTCTCAATACCCCTTGTGCTGGCATTTGATGTGCCTAAGTTATGTAGAATCTAGTAGAAAATGATAAATGAGACCAGCCGGCCGTCCCACCCCCTTGCCCACACAACTCCCTCATTTTTAAACCATGGGCATGGGAAAAGTTGCAGATTTGGTCACAAATCCCCTTTGCGACCGATTCTGTGACAGATATACGCCAAAAAATGGAGTATATCTAATAATAAATGCCCCCCTTTGTCCGTAGCTACAGTCATGCTCCCCATAGAGAAGACAGGGACGGTTTTCCGGTGTTCCTGCCTTACCCTTCGCTCTATACACAGCGCTCTACCGCATAAAATCCACGCCAAATCCGCATGAAAAAATGCACATAATTTAGTACTATTTATCAGTTTTGATGCATTTTTATACAATTTTTTGTTGCAGATTTTATGTTTCTGCTAACAACCCCATTGAAGTCTATGGGGAAAATCACTACGCATAATGGGGGAATCACACAAACAATAAAAAATCTACACGGCATGTCTGCACATAAAAAAAATATTCAACATGTACATGAGATCTGGCAAATCTCATTCACGTTTCTAGTAGTGTTGAGCGAACTTGTGTTTTAAGTTCGGCGTCTAAAGTTCGGGTTCGGGTTATCGAAGAATCGAGTTATGGATTCTGCTACCACGGACCATAAATTGGTCCGGGGTAGCGGAATCCATAACGCGATTCTTCGATAACCTGATCCCAAACTTTAGACGCCGAACTTAAAACACAAGTTCGCTCAACACTAGTTTCTAGTACTGTACTACGCTGTAGTTCAGGCGCATGAACTGCCGGAGGCTGCGCTGGATTTATACCGTACCTTATGTGCTGGTATACTGAGATATAATGACTGTATTTGGCTCTGATCTAATATCTAGAGGTCTGTAGCAGATACAGTGTGTCTTCATAGATGGATGCAAGCTGTATTGGGACTTTCCATGGAAATAACAGATACAAAGCACGTACATAAAAAGTGTGAACAGGCTGACATAAAGGGGATGTGTGAGGTTATATACTGCAGTGCTGGCCACCAGTGGGCATGACGTGGGCATGTGTATTTGAAATGTTTGCTCCTTTATGACCCATGGATGAAATTTCAAGCTAAGGGCTCATGCACACGACCATGTGCCGGCCGGGCCCGTGCTGCAGAACGCAAATTGCGATCTGCATGCGGACGCTGACCCATACCCATTTACTTGAATGGGGTCCCTATTCGCATCCGATAGTCCGCACTGCAAAAAAGTAGTGCATGCACTTCTTTTTTGCTGTGCAGAGGCATGGACAGAAAACCCACGGAAGCACTTAAAAAATTATTCAGCAAAAACGTCCTATGCAGACTCTTATATAAGGGATCCTTCACACGTGGCAGATTTTGTTGCAGAAATATTCTGCGACTAAATATCAATTTCATTCATCTGAATGGGACTTGCAGAAATCCAAGTGCTTGCTTCCAAAACAATCTCAGGCTGCTTTCACACTAGCGTTAAAGTTTTCCGCTATTGAGATCCGTCACAGGGGCTCAATACCGGGGGAAAAAAACGCTTCAGTTTTGTCCTAATGCATTCTGAATGGAAAGCAATACGTTCAGTGTGCATCAGTATGTCTTCAGTTCAGTCCCTCTTACGGAGTATTTTCTGGAGTATGGAGTATTTTCTCCAGCAAAAATTCCAGAACACTTGCATTATTTCCCATTGAAATGTATTAATGCCGGATCCGGTACCAAGTGTTCCTGAAAAAGGATCCGGTTTTCTGGTATGCGCATGCACAGACCTTTAAAAATGTGAAAAAAATAAATACCAGATCCGTTTTTCCGGATGACACCGGAGAAACAGATCTGGTATTTCAATGCATTTGTCAAATGGATCCGCATCCAGATCCGGAAACAAATGGTATCCGTTTGCAAACGGATTTCCGGATCCGGCATGCAGTTATGGCAACAGGCATTTTCTTCTAGTGGAATTTTTTGACCCTTGAGGTGCTTTTTTTAGGTCAATCGTGATTTGTTCCCCTTATTCCCTAGCATTTTTTTTCCTATAGGGCTTTTTCTGTTGACTTTTTTTTAACAGTGCTTTTTTTCCAAACAGCTCTACAGAGTAAGGCCTCTTGCACACGGCCAAGTATCCCCCCGTGGCGGGGATTGCGGCCCGCATACGGCGGGTCCGCAATACACGGGACACTGGCCATATGCATTCCGCATCACTGATGCGGACCCATTCACTTGAATGGGTCTGCAAATCCAGAGATGCAGAACGGAAGCACGGAATGGAACCTTACGGAAGCACTAAGGAGTGCTTTCGTGGGGTTCCGTTCCGCAAAAAGATAGCACTTGTCCTATCTTTTTACGGGACAGACGGATTGCGGACCCCATTCAAGTGAATGGGGTCGCATTCCGCATCCCCATGGTCAGTGCCTGTGCATTGTGGACCGCAATTTGCGGTTTGCAGCACGGGCACGGTCAGCACACGTTCGTGTGCAACTGGCCTAGGGGACAGGGACATTACAGGGGGGCACATATTCTAAAAAAAAATGCCAAGCTTGCCAGAAATGCCATTAAAAACACCAGATTGTAAAACACACTATATGGGCACCTTAAAAATGCTTCAAAAACATTACAAAGACCAATGAGGAAGTCAGGCATTTTTTAGGTGTTTTTGGTAAAAAAATGGACAAAACTGAGTGTGAAGAAGTCCTTACAAGTCTGTGTGAAGCAACTTGAAGCTGGTGAATAGTTTATACCATGTCTCCCCAGCAATAATGTGTTATATATAGTACGGCTGTTCTCTTATGAGGCATATGAACCAGGGTCCAAGTGCTGCTGCACCCTCTGCACCCCTACAGTTACACCCCATAGTGTCAACCCCGAGCATCAGTCTTAATTATGACAACCAAAATAGATAGAGATCCTGTTACAACCACTACCCTGTCAGTCAGTCACTGAATCCTGATATGTCATAGTACCGTATGTATAATTAAAGGATAAATCCACCCATTGTGCTCTGCCTTCAGTATCCACCGACAAGGATAATATTACAGCGAGGTATTATAGGATCACCTCTCCATCCAGTCAGGCATGAAAACACATTTATCATACCTATCTACCCTATAACGCATATCCAACGCTAGTAATCTCTCTCTCACACACCATATATATATATATATATATATATATATATACATTATTTATTTGTTTATTTATGTATTTTTTTCAGCATTGTAATAAAAATGCCATGAGTTTCAATGGGGTTAAGGTCATCCAGGTCATCCTCCTTGTGGTATTTAGGAATATAAAGGGCAGTGGCACCTACATACCCCTAAAGCACCGACCATTCAATTTCAACTACCCCCCCAAACAGTGGTGTGTCAAGTGGGGCAACCACACTGAAAAGAGTGATCCCAGATACCACACTGGAAACTAACCATAGTCCTTGCACAATGGCCCTATACCATCATCATAGAGCGATCAGAGCTGCATAGTGTCAGGACCATAAAAAGAAGCTGGCATTTTATACATGTGAGGTTTTTGCTGTGTTTTTAAAGCCTAAGGGAAAAAAAAGACACCTGACCACACAAACTTACAAAACATCATAAAACACCAAATAAAAATAAAACATATGTAGACCTCTTAATAGTTTGTTATAGCATAAAAAATAAAAATAAACCAGACGCCTGGTGAAAGACACTGCAGGGTGACCCGGCTGAACATTGGTAGCTGACTGCTTAATAGAAGTAAATAGAAATAGAAGAAATTTCCTTAAAAAAGAAAAAATCCCTGAAGAAGCTTGTTATATAATTAAAGGGGTTTTCAGTTTTTTTTAAAAAAAAAAATCGGTGGGGGTCCAGCTGTTTGAGAAAGCAGTGCCACAGCCTCCTCTCTGCCTCTCCTAGGCCATGTGAAAGCACATTTATGTGTCACATGGCCTGGGAGCAGCTCAGCCCCAATGCCAAGCATAGCCGCTATAAAATGTATACAATGTGAGCTGGGAGATGGCAGCTGTGCTCACAGGAGAACTGCTGCCTTTTTAAAACAGCTGATTGGCAGGGGTCCCAGGTGTCGGACCCCCACCGATCAGATACTGATCACCTATTGGAAGACTCTTTTAAGCATGCAGCTACATAGTGGTCATATGAAAGAACAGAGAAAAGTAAAGTAATAAAAATCCCTCATTTTGACTCTCGTTAGTACAGACCATTTTGCTTTGGATTTTGAAATGACTGTAGAAGCCCTACACAGTATATAAAATGTAAACCATAATGTGTAAGGCCCCTTATATTTTATAATATACTGGACCCAGCATTTCCCGGTGTTCTATTCTGAAATAACTAATTATAATACATCTAACAGATTCTAGATGGCAGATTGTAAACTGGCGGTGAAAAGTATAATGGGCTGGTCTTGACATTGCTCCATTTTCCACCCTGGCATCCTGGGGGACAGCTGTCACTGGTCTCCTGTCCTCGCATTCCAAAGGCTGCCAATGGGGATAAAAAAGTCTCAGCCAGTGACACAGCAAATAGCATAGAGCGTTCGAGAAAGTCAGGCTTGGAAAGGCCCCGCGTTCAAGTAACCCAAGAACAATTTAGAGAGTAAGGGTAATATATTACATTACAACCTGACATATAAAGCTTTGTATAGATGATGGAGGATTATTTCATGGTATACATAGAATGAAGAACATGTGGTGTACATTACCAACCAAAGAAATGGTAAAAGGTAACCATGATGAAAACTGCTTATAGCATTAAATTTAATTATTAAGGAAAAAAGTAGACATCTTGTTTAATAAATCTCAGGAAAATTCATTAAACATCCATAACCCTTAAAATGTTAGACAGGTTCTAAGGTGTTTTTCAGATAGTTTCAATTAATCAAATTGCAAAGATGCATGAACCCAAGTGTATCAAAGGCAATACCTACAAGAACAATCCAGCACGAAGTGGACAACCCTGATTTGGGGCCCAGAAACCATTATGCGGCTGAGGGTTAGAGTCCCAAACCTGCCCACAGCAAACTCATTCATCCCTGCCTGCAAAAAAATAGTAAATGAAAATGAAATGTGTTGGAAAGAGTCCAGGACTCTTCTCTAACGGCATCAGGTACATGCACACTGCACCGATGAAGCTGAGAGCAGTACAGATTTCTTCACTGTGCATGTGCCCCATGTGCAGTGTAGTGAAGGGTACTGTCAGTGTGGAAGTGCCTGATACTGCTAAAGCAGAGTCCTGGACTCTTCTCCTGGTAAGTTTTATTTTCATTTAGACCTCATGCACATGGCCGTAGTGCGGCTGTTTCGTGCATTGGGGACAGCAATTTGTGGCCCCCAATCCACAGGTAATGTCCGTGCGGTGGCGGCGGGGACGGATCGAGACCCATTCTCCGGGTCCGTGATTTGTCCGCACCGCCAAAAAATAAAACATGTTCAAGTGAACGAGTCCGGATCTATGATGCGGGAAGCACACGGCTGGTGCCCGCATATTGCGGACCCGCTGTTTGTGGGCCGCAATACGGCCACGGCCGGGCAACGGCCGTGTGCATGAGGCCTTAGGGTACTTTCTCACTAGCGTTTTTCTTTTCCGACACTGAGTTCCGTCACAGGGGCTCTATACCGGAAAAGAACTGATCAGGCATATCCCCATGCATTCTGAATGGAGAGTAATCCGTTCAGTTTGCATCAGGATGTCTTCAGTTCAGTTGTTTTGACTGATCAGGCAAAAGAGAAAACTGCTTGCCGGATCTCTCTGCCGCAAGTGTGAAAGTACCCTTACTATGGGGATCATGTATGTTTACTATAGACAGATTTGGAACCCTAAACTCCGGCTGTGTAACGGTATGCTGCTGGTTTAGTGATCCCAAACCAGACGACAGGTTACCTTTAACCTTTATATTATAACACCACAGTTCTTATGTAGAAAAGAGGTCCTGTAGCAGGTAGTAAATGGGACCAACCAAAGCATTCCCTGTCTCACCAAGAGCCCCATTGAAGCCACATGGCTTGTCTCAAAAGTATATGTCCCACTCTATCCCAGAGCCAACATGTTTTGCCCAAGCTTCCTACTTTGTTCCCCAATGGATATGTTAATTTACCAGCAGCAATCATTTGGTCAGAAGCTTATCAACCAGCAAACATAACAATACTGGATCTCCATGCCCTTGTGGTGGCCAGCATTGTATTCAGCACAAGTTCCACCATTACCATGCTGCCAGTTGATGGTTATCGGTAGTTCTTTTTTCCATCTGTGCAATCTATCAGCAGGAGAAGGATGGGTTATAGGAGTGACATTCTCACCCTGCTGGAAGTTTCCTTCAAAAATATCATATAAAAGTATTATTGCTAGATTTAGAAGCCTGGAATGGTCTTAAGAAAAGCTACAAGCTGCCAGAACTATGCTGTGAGCACCGCTTCACATGAACATTTTATTAGGTGCCTGTTATTTGGGATCTCCTACATTGGTCTCCTGTCGTTTAACCTCTCCTTGTAGCTGCTTCCTGAATTCTCCTTCTTCAGTTGTCTATTAGCTTTCAGCAGGCAGCTCTAGCCTATGGATAGAGCTGCTTCACCTGTTGCTTTTGCACATAGATCACTCATCTTTTTTTAAATGAATGCTGTCATGGTGTTATATATATATCCGTGCATCAGAATAACTGGCATTATACATGCCAAACCTGTTCCACATTTGAAATAATATTTAGGGGCAAGTTTACTAATGGAAACGTGCCAGTTTTTAGCGCAATTTGCACCAAACAAATTGGTGTACATGCTTTGCACTGCTTTTATCAAGTGTTTTAAATTTAGACACTTTTCTAACCCTTTTTTGGCCTTTTGGCTTTGCAGGAAAGAGGCATGGCTTAAATATACCTCTGTGCGCCAAACAAATGTGCCAAAAGTAAAGCTAAGCCAACGTATAGATGCCATAAACATAGAGTTTACAGTCTAAAGATGTATCAGATTTATCATCCAGCATCCGCCACTGGTTTACACAATTTTACATTGTCCTAATTGTAGTAAATCTGTCCCATAGAATTTGGAGATGAGTGAATCTCTCCACTCTACTAAAGTACTCACACTTCGGAGCAGAGGCATGGGAGGCACATTTATAAAATTCTGAAGTCAGAAAAAGGCACAAAATTTACTGGACATGTGCAAAACATACATGTATGATAATGAGGTGGTTCAGTATGTGGGGGCATGCTCACTACAATGAAATTGTTACCCAAGTATTATAAAATGAGTCAAATGTTTCATCTACAATGTACATCTGGTAGGACATGAACAAATAAACCATATATGCATACTGAATACTGTCAGACATGAAGACACTATATAAACGGGGCATCTGTATAGAGTGGAGTAGGGTTCCAGGCCACAGTACACACAAAGGTCCTCTATCATAGTGATAGCATACTTACTGTACAAGTGAGACAGTCAAAATGTAGTGTTACGTTTCAGTCTACTAATTAGGGGCCTTCCTTAGACATTATAATAAATACAGAATGTAGGGACATAATGCAATACAAGCAGATACATAATAGCACAGTAATACCAGCATAGAACACAAGTATTCTTGTACACTTATAAAATATTATATACGAGTACATTTCTGATAGTGTCTGAAGAAGGTCTTTGAATTGAGGACTGAAATGTCTCTTGTAAGTTAAACTATCATTGTGAACTTCCCCAGGATGCAGTGCTCCCTCTACTTGTAGACATGGCATTCAAGCATGTGTTTCAGCCATTTTCAGCAGTATAACGACACCAAGCAATTGTCTGAAACTTTTTATACCTTAAAGTGTTTTTGCAGTCTACAGCCATTTCTATGTAAACGAGGACGAAGACTACCTAGAAGGCCCAGCTGCTTGCAGTCAGCTGTCACTAGTGCCTAAGTGACAGGTGACATATCTAACAGCTGTGTAGCTCTCCTTAAAAGAGATCACCTGTGCCCTCACCCAACATGATTACTGTGCAAGTCAAAATGACTAATTTGTAGCCTACCATTTGGCATGCCAGAGATATGTCAAGTGTCCACTGTTTGTTAGAACCATTGGATTCATCCTGCAACGTGGTCCATGTTTTAGATGGGCTTCATGGAAATAAAAAAAGTTGTCTATTATGATAAATCCCTCATTAGGGCTCATGCACACGCCTGTTCTTGGTCCAGTCAACATGGCCTGTGTGTTGGCCATGTCTCCAATGTTGGCAGTTAATTCCTATCTGACCAGGGATCTGTTGTACTGTCCTCACAGGAGTTGAGGCTAACACACAGGTCTTGTTTCCCAGACAAAGAACAGTCATGTGCATGAGCAGTTAATAGGCCTTCGAAGCTAAGTTTTGGAATATTTTGACTTGAGTTATTTCATTGAACATATAAGGAGAGATTTACTAAGCAAAGTGCGACAGAATTTGGGCTCAATTTGCACCATATTTGTTATGTGTCCACATCAGTTTTTAAAAGTATTGAGGATAAGGGCATGGCTTAGGAAAGGGAGGTGTGGCTTAAAATTGTGGCGCTAAATACTTTACATCGCTCATCGGAATCCAGCCTTAGGTAGTAGAAACTCTTCTCATGCATTCTTTGGCTAAATGAGGGATAAGGCAGGACTATGGGTGTGATGGGAGTGGGACTGTTGGGGCAGGTGGTGTGGGCTTGCTGGCTCAGTGACAGGTGTCATCCACATGGTCCAGCCACTTCAACAGTTGGTCCTGATACTGCAGCACAAAACAGCTGAGAATACGAAAGTCGGTAGATCTGGAGTCACAACAGCATTCTTCTATTATGGCAGCTGTCTCCAGACAATCTTTTACCATCTAGTGTGAATGTGTTAAGTTTGTGCACTGCACGTACCCATGTACTACTTTATCCTAAAATTTCCTCTGTGGCACTAGTGATGGCTTAAAACATTGGAATGCTGCAAACATGTTAGTTATGCATCGATGACGTCATTCATACAAATAAAACATCATGAAGTCCTAGAGTCTTTAGGAACTTCTAATGTTATATTAATATATTCTTCACACGTCTGACATATGTACACCATACCAATTATCGTTATGTTTCCACAGGGCAAAAGTATACCAAAGGATGGCATTTGCAATATTTTTGGCAGCTTTAAGTGTGGATACCACTTTTTTGAAGTATTAATCACTAGAAGATTAGTGCCACACTATAGGTGTCTACTTACAGTAATCATTGACTAGTAAACCAATTTGTTGGGTAACTAGATATGTCTATAGAAGGTTTCACAGAATTTTTTTTTTTTAGGAATAATGCTGTTGTGTTTTTCCTTGCAGCTGTAGAGAATGATGAATTGCACTATATACAGTGTTTTTTGTTGTATTTGTGCATTTTTACCTCTTTTTGGAGTTGTTTTTAAGTGCAGCATGTTCTATGTACAGTATTTTTTCAGGCATTTTTGCATAGACTTTTCTACAGGAAAGAATTTTTTTAAATAAAACAATTGCAAGTAAAACAAAGCAAAATAAAACAAAACAATACAAAGCAATAAAACAAAAATATGAAATATGATTGGAAAGTGGTGGCTTTTACATGCAAAAAAAGCCACAAAAACTGTCTTTCAATGTGTATTCAAACATAATTCTAAAAAAACAACTTATCACTACTTCTCGTATATATGATTTTTTGAGCACACTGCGGATGTTCCTGTATTATGGGAAATCATTTTTAAAACCACTGCTTATTCAGTAGTCGAAGGACATTTTAAATGGACCAAACATTGGGGAGAAGTTTCCCGTCAGCCTGGAGAGAGTGTTATCACCGTCTTGTGCCCAGATAACAGAGCCTGCCAGGCAGTGGTAGTACAGTACATACCAATACCGACTATTTTAGGCATGCCTACTAGATGTAGATCAATAGTTTTATTGTGTGGCCTTTTTTGTGTACATAGTGCCCATACACATGACATTGCTCATGGATTCTGTCTATGAGCAATTTAAAGGAGCTTTCCATCCTGGTGATAATGATGATCCATCCTCAGGATAATGCCTCAGTCACAAGTCAGTGTTCGGTCAGTGATTTCCATCAGTGATTTTGAGCCCAAACCAGGTGCGTCTGTAAACCCAGAACAGGGGCAGATCTTTCCCTTATGCCTTATGTCTGTGGAGGCTCCAATCCTGGTCTTGGCTCACAATCACTGATGGAGATCACTGACGTGTGAATGAGGCCTACATCATCAATAGCAGATTGGTGGGCGTGCAATACCAGGCAACCCACCAATCAGCTGTTTTTGCATCCGCTGGTGCTGGAAACTAAACAGTGAATGGACCCAGAAGCAGAAAGCTTCTCCACTGTGTGATGGCCGTGCCAGCCCACCGCGGCTCAAGTGAGTAGGAGCTAAGGTGTACTATCCCCGCACGGCCACAGTATATGGAGCCTACTGCTTCTGGCTCTGTCCAGCGTTTAGTTTCCAGTGCCTGAGGCTTCCAAAAACAGCGGATTGGTAGGGGTGTCACAAAATCTCATGCCAGAATCCAGGTGCATCCACAATAATAAAGATGGGCCATAGATCCAAAAGGGATCTGGAAACGTAGTCAAGAGTCATGGGGCGGCCTTGCGGCTGCTTCTCCCCACCTGGCTCATTTTGAAACTATGTTGCAAGATTTAAGAGTAAAACATAGCAGTCTGTAATGAGGGAGGCGGTCGGGATTTCATAGCCAGCATGAAGCTCCTGACAGGTTCTCTTTAAAGAATGGAGGGGGGTTTCTGTGATCCAAACAACAGTTCTGTCACTTCCCAACATATCCTGTAATTCCTCTGTCTTTTCCAGCTTCGGTGGGAGATGAGACGTTGTTACCCCACCCCTACACCCCCCACAGCCCACGTCCCCCGCTTCATATTCCTGGGCTTTCTCATTGCGTTTGTTCTGTTTAGTTGATGGAAATATTGAGAAGAGATTGGAATGGAGAGGATGCATGACTCAGTCTTTGCATCTGAACTATTGCACACTGTATACTTGCTATGTACAGTATTTTGGTTTACTATATTTTCTTCCATCTTAAAAGCTCAAAATCATCATGTCTCCATTATGTTTATGCAAAGGTATTACTTTATTCATAGGAAGGCAGTAATAATAATCTACCAAACAGATTTCTATAGTTTACAAACCACAGTATATTAATAATTAGATATAGTAGGTTTAGTTTTGACTGATACAGTATCTCATTGACTTACAGTATGACGGGTCCATCAGGTTTCCTTTATTACTGGACAGAACAGCATAGCCTAAAATAAATAAAATTAATCATAGCAGCAAACTACAAAAAAATAAAAATCTATCTTAAACTACAGGAAGAAACTACCTACGCAGTTCATATCTGTCTTTTCTTGTCAATAGGGTGGCCAGACATTCGGCTTTAGGTCGGACAGTCCGGACTGTTCCCTGTCCAATGCATGGTCTGGATGGACGCTGGGGTGTCCTCCTTTTCAGTGGCTTCCTGTTCAGACAGCACCATTGCGCTATCAAACTGACTTTGGCTTTCTTTCACCCCCATTTTTGCTCACTGTGTTTGAGCACGCTTTTTTTGCTTGGCATGCCTTTTTATATAGGAAAGTATGTACCCCCTTCTGATGTCACTTCCTCTGTACAGCAGCATGGCAATACTACTGTACATTGATAAAAAAAAAAAAAAAACACACACACACACACACGCGCAAAAGAGCCATTCCTAAATACACATTGCCACAGGGCAAAAAAGTAATGCATGTCTATGGGAAAAACCAGCAGAAAGGAGGGAAAATCTCCTAAGTGGAGACTACTCTAAGGGGTAGTGGTTTGGTGGACCTTGCAGAGAAATTCAGATCTCCATGTGGGGTGAGAGGATAAAAACCAGGGGACCACCTTGGAGGATCCCCAAGCCAAATCCATTCAGTATGACAATGGTTCCAAGCTTGCTGTGTTAGTTGGTCTTTCGGACTCCAGGGGTGGTACTTAGTCACATTGACCCAAGAAATGCAACTTTTACCATAAAATGACACTACAAAAAGAATACCTGTCTATCCTGCCTTTAATATTTTTAATAGACTTCCATGCAACATCTGGAGCTGATGTTATTGCTTAAAAAAAAACCATCAAAAATGGCAGTAAAAAAATACCAAAACACCTAAAAACATGAAAAAGAAAATATTACTATGCCTGAGACCAGCCTTATACATGCAGCTCAGTGACTTTCCCCCTTCCTTTTTCTGTTTTGTACTGGTTTCAGGTCAGGCAGAACACCGGCTGATGACTCTGTCTAGACATAATACTTTAGCCTTTGCGTTAACAATCTTTGCAGGTGTGAAAATACAGTAATGTTTTATTTGCACATTAAGGGATTACGTAGCACACAATGACGAGGTGGGTCAGACACCGTATAGGTTCATACAGCACTATGCATACATTAAGTCATTATATCATAATTCAAAAATGATTAAAGCAGATTAAAATCCAAGCTATCTGCGCAGAGAATCTCTTTACTGACAGTGACTCAATAGACAATAGATAATACTGTAATCTAGTGATTTGGGTGTATGGTGGGGCAGGGTGTGTCCCGAGGAATACTCAGCAAACACATAGAGGACAAGGATAGTCCTGGAGAATGTAAAGTTGTTATTAACCTGTTGACTGCACAACATGAAGACCATGTGGCTGATTCATAGATAATAAACCTGATCACCCTGTGGAAACGGTGATGTCATCACACTTATGAATGAATGCCTTGCTACCACTGAGTGAAAATATTGTAAACTGACCTAGATTGACCCAGAGATTAATATAAAATAACATAAAAAGAATACAAATATAGCAATGATTACTACATTACGATGTATTTCCAAAATTTCCAGCTACATGGTGCATTTCTTAAAGCTACTGCCAGCTTCTTATATTCTGCTCCATATTACACTATAAAGATTATGGTTAATAAAACATGCTGTACAGTATAAATGAGCCTCATTATGCAATCTGTAAAATGCTCCAGTCATATAACCAACTAAGAGTTATGTAGCATAGTGATCACATTAGCACGGTTATACAGTGGGGTTACACTCTATGCTGTACTATATTACAGTGAAATCATTAAAGGGGCTGTCTCATCTCAGACAATGGGGGCATATCGCTAGGATATGTCCCCATTGTCTGATAGGTGCAGGTCTCGCTGCTCCCGAACGGAGCCCAGCAAAGTGGTGGAGGGTGCACTGCGCATTCGCACACGCCCTTCATTCATTTCTATGGATCCGCTGAAAATAGCAGAGCGCTGGCTATTTCTGTCGGGCCCATAGAAGTGAATGGGAGCGGTGGCCGGTCATGTGCGGTGTGCTCCCATTCACTTCTATGGGGAGAGCGTTTGGTAGTGGCCGGACCAGAGTCCTCCAGCCACCGATTTGTGGGGCTCCGTTCCCGATATAGGAGCAGGTCCCAGCTGTGGGTCCCTCACCTATAAGACAATGGGGGCATATCCTAGCGATATGCCCCCATCGTCTGAGATGAGACAACCCCTTTAAGGCCACGGATACCTTTGAGGGGGGCATTTTTATTACTGTATTTACTCATTTTGGGCTAAAATAATTTTACAGTTTGTCTTTATAAACAAAAACGAACAATTTTTCCTTTACAGCTTTAACTTTCACTACATCTACAGACTATTGCTCTCTGCTTCACACTGAATTCATCAGGGAGCTGCTCTGATGGCTGTAGCCCTCATCTCTGAACTGCTGACAGCTCATAAATACTAATTTAAGCCATATTCTTATTGGTTTGATGAGTTTGGCTACAGAGAGTGTTTATTAGCTGTCAGGAATTCAGAGATAAAAGCCACAGATCCAGGAGACAGAGCAGCTCCATGACACATTCACTGTGAGGCAGAGAGAAACTGCCTGTAGAGGAAAGACTGCTGAATTTTTTTTTAAAAAGGCCAACTGAAAAAAATGATTTTAGCCCAAACTGAGTAAAATGCAATGAGAAAAACTGCCCACAATATGCCCATTGTCCATAGTAAAAAATCATATACTGTATATACTGAATATATTCAAAATACAAAAATGTACTAATCCTAAAAATAACTTTTTGTCAGCAATCTTGTTCAAGCTTTGTCATTTTCTTTTTATTTGCAGATTCAAAAGCTATTGTAGATGGAAACCTGAAGCTGATCCTGGGTCTTATCTGGACACTTATTCTACACTACTCTATCTCTATGCCTATGTGGGAAGATGAGGATGAGGAAGATATCAAGAAGCAAACACCAAAGCAAAGACTTCTGGGATGGATTCAGAACAAGATACCGCAGCTACCTATCACTAACTTCCACAGGGACTGGCAGGATGGAAAGGCACTGGGTGCACTGGTGGACAACTGTGCACCAGGTAAGTGAAGAACCCTTAGTGCATGTTGGGTATTTACTGGTAATGCAGATTAGATGATATAAAAGGAATATAGAAATTCAGCTGCCAGTTTAGGGAATTGTACCATCTTACAGATCTTGAGATGTCTTACCATCTAAAACGTAGCTTAAAACTAGACTATAGAGGCAGAAGATATGCCAAATTTATCGCAGCGGCTCATGTTGTGTGATAGATTTGGTGCATCTTGCGAGACATTTAAAGGAAAAAAATAAGATCCAGAAACTTTATTAGATCATCTGGATAAGGACATGGCAGTACCCAAAAAACCCAACGCATTTTAGATCTTAAACACTACCATCCTTCATCATGGCATCTTACTTTTTGACCAATATTTTGCATCAAACCTCTACTGCAACTTGGTTAAGCCAAGCTCCTCTTTCTAAGTGACATGACTATTTCTAGACACCCTAGACAAACTGTCCAGGCAAGCGCAGAGAGTGCCTACAACACATAACAGATCTTGTGCCCGGAATGCACCGCCATGTTTGTTACAAATTAGGCAAGAAATCTTGTGCATTTAGCTTAGTAAATAGCCCCCATTGGGGGTCATTTACTAAAGACTGACATATCACATGCCAATATTAGTGAAAGATCCACTGGCAAAAGATTTAACCAATTTATTAAGATGTGCAGGTCTCTTAAATAATTTGTTTCATCTGTGAGATCTGTGTGCCAGGCACTGAAATCCACGCCAGTTAGGATCAAAATGGCGTTTGCACCGAATGGTGTGACTTTTTTTTTTTTTTTACACCGAAGAAAGAATTTTGAATTTGGACGCCCATTGTCTTTTCAAATACTGTAACTCCCGACAGAGTCTCATCGATGCTTACACTTAAGGTTCTTTTGGTAATAAATAGGTTAACAAGTATAATTTAAAGATCACACTCCCTGCCATGGGTGATCTGGATCCTTGTGATCGGCATCCAAGTATGAGGTAATAGACAGAAATATTCCTAGATATTCTTGGAACATCTCCTCCCCCTGAATAGTTTGGGATGGGGAATTGCCGGCAGTGCTATGTGCGCTCCTGCTTTCTTTCAATATCTGCCTTATGGATATGCATACGCTAAATACAATTGTTTCATAGGCAGCTGAGAAGATGAATGGCCCTATCAGCATAACTACTACCAAAGTGAATGTGGTATTGCTTTAGCCTGTTGCGTTCTCTTATTGTTTGTGGAAATGCAATATTAATTGTCAAAACCTAAAAAAAGGTTTTTTATAATAATTTAATTGCATTCTGAAGTAATCATTCTAAAAACACAGTTTGCTATACAATGAATAGCATGTTATATTGCCTATAAATCCTATATCATGTGATGTGTTCACCTATGGCCAGTGTGTTCATTTCTGGGGAACACGCTCTAGGTCAGGGATGCCCAACCTGCGGCTCTGCAGCTGTTGCAAAACTACAGCTCCAAGCATGCCTGGACAGCCTACAGCTATTAGGGCATACTGGGAGTTGTACTTTTGCAACAGCTGGAGGGCCACAGGTTGAGCATCCCTGCTCTAGGTGATGGCTGCATTTCTTGAACTGAACACTGCTCCTCTAATGCGAACTCTCAGCATCTTAATGAGCTGTGAGTTCCTGCTCGACCACGGGTCTACTGTACTGTACTCAAATAATACGGTGAGTACAGTATAGTAGATCCATGATCAGGCAGGAGCTGATGGCATCATAAATCATTATGATGCTGTAAGATTGGGTTAGAGGAGCAATGTTCAGTTCGGGGAAATGTGGCCGGCACACACAGCATATTTCCCAGACCAAACAATCTCTTGTTACATTAGTCTATGGCACAGCTAGAGCTTTTGCAAGACAGATTTTGAATGCATTAATAAGGTTTTACAGTTTGTAGTGGAAAGGTCATGTTAAATGTGCCTTTATGTGTAGGCATAGAGCAGTTTTCAGGGTATCCGTATGCTACTGCCTGTTCCTTTCCATGACAAGGGAGAAATGCTGTTGTAACATTATCCAGTTTAGCAGACTGTCCGCCTGCCAAATGGAGGGAGGGTGGGAGGAGAGAAGTGTGTAATCTCATATAAGGCAAGAGGCAGAGAATATATCGCAGTTTACACAATCACTTACAAGTGGATAAAACAAGTCACATGCATACATATCAATTTTACATTCCTTTAATATGATTTTAGTCTTCATTACGTATTTTCTTATATCTCACAGCACCACTGTATTTTGCTATACTGTAAAATTGGCACTCAGTCCTATCTCACATGGGACTAACAGTGACATGGGACGACCCCTTTAAGATTACCAGTGTGTCTACCAAATGTACGGATCAGTCAGATTGACTGTAATAGTAACAATAATAATAATTGTAACACCGGCAGTAAAAATTCACATTTCTTTTTTTTTTTCTAGGTCTCTGCCCAGACTGGGAGGCATGGGACCCCAACCAACCTGTGGAGAACGCAAGGGAGGCAATGCAGCAGGCAGACGACTGGCTAGGAGTACCACAGGTGAGAGATCAGGACTTTTTGTTGCCCTGGCACAATCCAAATGAATATTAATTATGAATAGTAAACTAAATAAAATATATTTTACACCATTTGTATACGCCAGTGACTTATAAGTTGTATGCCTGCATAGATTTTGGTCATACAAAGGGATCAATTACTGATAAAGGGTGCCCACTATGCATAGCCTGTCTTTGTAGAGATTAGGCAGAACCCCATGTGATCAGCTACTATTGCCAGGACGCCAGAAACCACTTTTTTAGCAGCATTATGAAATCAAAGGAAATCTGAGTAATCAACAATCACCGGTTACTGATACTTTGTTTAAAGTACTCATCACAACTATTACCATTGGGCATGGACATTTTTGAACTAACTTTTAAAATAGTGTTCTTTAGTAGAGTTGAGCGAACACCTGGATGTTCGGGTTCGAGAAGTTCGGCCGAACATCCCGGAAATGTTCGGGTTCGGGATCCGAACCCGATCCGAACTTCGTCCCGAACCCGAACCCCATTGAAGTCAATGGGGACCCGAACTTTTCGGCACTAAAAAGGCTGTAAAACAGCCCAGGAAAGAGCTAGAGGGCTGCAAAAGGCAGCAACATGTAGGTAAATCCCCTGCAAACAAATGTGGATAGGGAAATGAATTAAAATAAAAATTAAATAAATAAAAATTAACCAAAATCAATTGGAGAGAGGTTCCATAGCAGAGAATCTGGCTTCCCGTCACCCACCACTGGAACAGTCCATTCTCAGATATTTAGGCCCCGGCACCCAGGCAGAGGAGAGAGGTCCCGTAACAGAGAATCTGTCTTCATGTCAGCAGAGAATTAGTCTGCATGTCATAGCAGAGAATGAGGCTTCACGTCAGCCACCACTGCAACAGTCCATTGGCATATATTTAGGCCCAGCACCCAGGCAGAGGAGGGAGGTCCCGTAACAGAGAATCTGTCTTCATGTCAGCAGAGAATTAGTCTGCATGTCATAGCAGAGAATGAGGCTTCACGTCAGCCACCACTGCAACAGTCCATTGGCATATATTTAGGCCCAGCACCCAGGCAGAGGAGGGAGGTCCCGTAACAGAGAATCTGTCTTCATGTCAGCAGAGAATTAGTCTGCATGTCATAGCAGAGAATGAGGCTTCACGTCAGCCACCACTGGAACAGTCCATTCTCAGATATTTAGGCCCCGGCACCCAGGCAGAGGAGAGAGGTCCCGTAACAGAGAATCTGTCTTCATGTCAGCAGAGAATTAGTCTGCATGTCATAGCAGAGAATGAGGCTTCACGTCAGCCACCACTGCAACAGTCCATTGGCATATATTTAGGCCCAGCACCCAGGCAGAGGAGAGAGGTCCCGTAACAGACAATCTGGCTTCATGTCAGCAGAGAATCAGTCTGCATGTCATAGCAGAGAATCAGGCTTCACGTCACCCACCACTGCAACAGTCCATTGTCATAAATTTAGGCCCAGCACTAGTGTTGAGCGGCATGTCCCATATTCGAATTCGCGAAATTTTGTGAATATTCGAAAGAATATTCGTAAAATATTCGCGATTATTCAAATTCGTTATTATTTCGCATATGCGATAATTCGAATTATCGCATAATACATATGCTATGCAAAATTCACATGTGCGCTAATGAAATCGCCTTACGAAGATTCGCAACTCAATTCAATCACTAATGTATGAATGCAATGCCCTTTGCCTCTGTTCTGGGACAAGTGTAGATATTCGCATGTGCGCTAATAAAATCGCCTTACGAAGATTCGCACCTCAATCACTTTCTAGGGAATGTGAGACTTTTGGGAATCAATCGAGATACAGTGGGGGGTGATGACAGTAGTTGACAGAGTACAGATCAATGTAATCTGTAAGGTGGAAAGTAAAATAAAAAATACGAATATTCGTAAATCGAATTTTACGAAGTTCTACGTATTCGCGAATATGGTGCTATACTATATGAATGCACAGGCCTTTGCCTCTCTGTTCTGGGGACAAGTGTAGATATTTGCATTTGCGTTAATAAAATCGCCTTACGAAGATTCGCAGCTCAATTCAATCACTAATGTATGAATGCAAAGCCCTTTGCCTCTGTTCTGGGACAAGTGTAGATATTCGCATGTGCGCTAATAAAATCGCCTTACGAAGATTCGCAACTCAATTCACTAATGTATGAATGCAAAGCCCTTTGCCTCTGTTCTGGGACGTGCCGATATTCGCATGTGCGCTAATAAAATCGCCTTACGAAGATTCGCGCCTCAATCACTTTCTAGGCAATGTGAGTAAGATCTGAGCTGTTGGACCTTTGGGAAACAATCAATTATATGTGTACTGTAATTTTGTGGGGGGGGGGGGGGGAAACAAAAAACGAATATTCGTTTTTACGAATATATAGCACTATATTCGAAATATTCGCGAAATCGCGAAGTTGCGATATTCGCGAAAAAAATTTGCTTTTCGAATATTCGCGCTCAACACTACCCAGCACCCAGGCAGAGGAGAGAGGTCCCGTAACAGAGAATCTGGCTTCATGTCAGCAGAGAATCAGTCTTCATATCATAGCAGAGAATCAGGCTTCACGTCACCCACCACTGTAAGAGTCAATTTTCATAAATTTAGGCCCAGAACCCAGGCAGAGGAGAAAGGTCCCGTAACAGACAATCTGGCTTCATGTCAGCAGAGAATCAGTCTTCATATCATAGCAGAGAATCAGGCTTCACGTCACCCACCACTGCAACAGTCAATTGTCATAAATTTAGGCCCAGCACCCAGGCAGAGGAGAGAGCTCCCGTAACAGAGGATCTGGCTTCATGTCAGCAGAGAATCAGTCTGCATGTCATAGCAGAGAATGAGGCTTCACGTCACCCACCACTGCAACAGTCCATTGGCATATATTTAGGCCTAGCACACAGGCAGAGCAGAGAGGTCCCGTAACAGACAATCTGGCTTCATGTCAGCAGAGAATCAGTCTGCATGTCATAGCAGAGAATGAGGCTTCACGTCACCCACCACTGCAACAGTCCATTGGCATATATTTAGGCCTAGCACACAGGCAGAGCAGAGAGGTCCCGTAACAGACAATCTGGCTTCATGTCAGCAGAGAATCAGTCTGCATGTCATAGCAGAGAATGAGGCTTCACGTCACCCACCACTGCAACAGTCCATTGGCATATATTTAGGCCTAGCACACAGGCAGAGCAGAGAGGTCCCGTAACAGACAATCTGGCTTCATGACAGCAGAGAATTAGTCTGCATGTCATAGCAGAGAATGAGGCTTCACGTCAGCCACCACTGCAACAGTCCATTGGCATATATTTAGGCCCAGCACCCAGGCAGAGGAGAGAGGTCCCGTAACAGACAATCTGGCTTCATGTCAGCAGAGAATTAGTCTGCATGTCATAGCAGAGAATCAGGCTTCACGTCAGCCACCACTGCAACAGTCCATTGTCATAAATTTAGGCCCAGCACCCAGGCAGAGGAGAGAGGTCCCGTAACAGACAATCTGGCTTCATGTCAGCAGAGAATTAGTCTGCATGTCATAGCAGAGAATGAGGCTTCACGTCAGCCACCACTGCAACAGTCCATTGGCATATATTTAGGCCTAGCACACAGGCAGAGCAGAGAGGTCCCGTAACAGACAATCTGGCTTCATGACAGCAGAGAATCAGTCTGCATGTCATAGCAGAGAATCAGGCTTCACGTCAGCCACCACTGCAACAGTCCATTGTCATAAATTTAGGCCCAGCACCCAGGCAGAGGAGAGAGGTCCCGTAACAGAGAATCTGGCTTCATGTCAGCAGAGAATCAGTCTTCATATCATAGCAGAGAATCAGGCTTCACGTCACCCACCACTGTAAGAGTCAATTTTCATAAATTTAGGCCCAGAACCCAGGCAGAGGAGAAAGGTCCCGTAACAGACAATCTGGCTTCATGTCAGCAGAGAATCAGTCTTCATATCATAGCAGAGAATCAGGCTTCACGTCACCCACCACTGCAACAGTCAATTGTCATAAATTTAGGCCCAGCACCCAGGCAGAGGAGAGAGCTCCCGTAACAGAGGATCTGGCTTCATGTCAGCAGAGAATCAGTCTGCATGTCATAGCAGAGAATGAGGCTTCACGTCACCCACCACTGCAACAGTCCATTGGCATATATTTAGGCCTAGCACACAGGCAGAGGAGAGGTTCATTCAACTTTGGGTAGCCTCGCAATATAATGGTAAAATGAAAATAAAAATAGGATTGAATGAGGAAGTGCCCTGGAGTCCAATAATATATGGTTATGGGGAGGTAGTTAATGTCTAATCTGGACAAGGGACGGACAGGTCCTGTGGGATCCATGCCTGGTTCATTTTTATGAACGTCAGCTTGTCCACATTGGCTGTAGACAGGCGGCTGCGTTTGTCTGTAATGACGCCCCCTGCCGTGCTGAATACACGTTCAGACAAAACGCTGGCTGCCGGGCAGGCCAGCACCTCCAAGGCATAAAAGGCTAGCTCTGGCCACGTGGACAATTTAGAGACCCAGAAGTTGAATGGGGCCGAACCATCAGTCAGTACGTGGAGGGGTGTGCACACGTACTGTTCCACCATGTTAGTGAAATGTTGCCTCCTGCTAACACGTTGCGTATCAGGTGGTGGTGCAGTTAGCTGTGGCGTGTTGACAAAAGTTTTCCACATCTCTGCCATGCTAACCCTGCCCTCAGAGGAGCTGGCCGTGACACAGCTGCCTTGGCGACCTCTTGCTCCTCCTCTGCCTTGGCCTTGGGCTTCCACTTGTTCCCCTGTGACATTTGGGAATGCTCTCAGTAGCGTGTCTACCAACGTGCGCTTGTACTCGCGCATCTTCCTATCACGCTCCAGTGCAGGAAGTAAGGTGGGCACATTGTCTTTGTAGCGTGGATCCAGCAGGGTGGCAACCCAGTAGTCCGCACAGGTTAAAATGTGGGCAACTCTGCTGTCGTTGCGCAGGCACTGCAGCATGTAGTCGCTCATGTGTGCCAGGCTGCCCAGGGATAAGGACAAGCTGTCCTCTGTGGGAGGCGTATCGTCATCGTCCTGCCTTTCCCCCCAGCCACGCACCAGTGATGGACCCGAGCTGCGTTGGGTGCCACCCCGCTGTGACCATGCTTCATCCTCATCCTCCTCCACCTCCTCCTCATCCTCGTCCTCCTCGTCCTCCAGTAGTGGGCCCTGGCTGGCCACATTTGTACCTGGCCTCTGCTGTTGCCAAAAACCTCCCTCTGAGTCACTTCGAAGAGACTGGCCTGAAAGTGCTAAAAATGACCCCTCTTCCTCCTCCTCCTCCTCCTCCTCCTGGGCCACCTCCTCTTCCATCATCGCCCTAAGTGTTTTCTCAAGGAGACATAGAAGTGGTATTGTAACGCTGATAACGGTGTCATCGCCACTGGCCATGTTGGTGGAGTACTCGAAACAGCGCAACAGGGCACACAGGTCTCGCATGGAGGCCCAGTCATTGGTGGTGAAGTGGTGCTGTTCTGTAGTGCGACTGACCCGTGCGTGCTGCAGCTGAAACTCCACTATGGCCTGCTGCTGCTCGCACAGTCTGTCCAGCATGTGCAAGGTGGAGTTCCACCTGGTGGGCACGTCGCATATGAGGCGGTGAGCGGGAAGGCCGAAGTTACGCTGTAGCGCAGACAGGCGAGCAGCAGCAGGATGTGAACGCCGGAAGCGCGAACAGACGGCCCGCACTTTATGCAGCAGCTCTGACATGTCGGGGTAGTTGTGAATGAACTTCTGCACCACCAAATTCAGCACATGCGCCAAGCAAGGGATGTGCGTCAAATTGGCTAGTCCCAGAGCTGCAACGAGATTTCGCCCATTATCACACACCACCAGGCCGGGCTTGAGGCTCACCGGCAGCAACCACTCGTCGGTCTGTTGTTCTATACCCCGCCACAACTCCTGTGCGGTGTGGGGCCTGTCCCCCAAACATATGAGTTTCAGAATGGCCTGCTGACGTTTACCCCGGGCTGTGCTGAAGTTGGTGGTGAAGGTGTGTGGCTGACTGGATGAGCAGGTGGAAGAAGAGGAGGAGGAAGCCGAGAAGGAGGAGGTGGCAACAGGAGGCAAAGAATGTTGCCCTGCGATCCTTGGCGGCGGAAGGACGTGCGCCAAACAGCTCTCCGCCTGGGGCCCAGCTGCCACTACATTTACCCAGTGTGCAGTTAGGGAGATATAGCGTCCCTGGCCGTGCTTACTGGTCCACGTATCTGTGGTTAGGTGGACCTTGCTACAGATGGCGTTGCGCAGTGCACACTTGATTTTATCGGATACTTGGTTGTGCAGGGAAGGCACGGCTCTCTTGGAGAAGTAGTGCCGGCTGGGAACAACATACTGTGGGACAGCAAGCGACATGAGCTGTTTGAAGCTGTCTGTGTCCACCAGCCTAAATGACAGCATTTCATAGGCCAGTAGTTTAGAAATGCTGGCATTCAGGGCCAGGGATCGAGGGTGGCTAGGTGGGAATTTACGCTTTCTATCAAATGTTTGTGAGATGGAGAGCTGAACGCTGGCGTGTGACATGGTTGAGACGCTTGGTGACGGAGGTGGTGGTGGTGGTGTTGGTGGTACATCCCCTGTTTGCTGGGCGGCAGGTGCCAACGTTCCTCCAGAGGCGGAGGAAGAGGCCGAGGCGGCAGCAGCAGAATAGGCCGAGGCGGCAGCAGCAGAAGAGGTAGCAGGGGGAGCCTGAGTGACTTCCTTGGTTTTAAGGTGTTTACTCCACTGCAGTTCATGCTTTGCATGCAGGTGCCTGGTCATGCAGGTTGTGCTCAGGTTCAGAACGTTAATGCCTCGCTTCAGGCTCTGATGGCACAGCGTGCAAACCACTCGGGTCTTGTCGTCAGCACATTGTTTGAAGAAGTGCCATGCCAGGGAACTCCTTGAAGCTGCCTTTGGGGTGCTCGGTCCCAGATGGCGGCGGTCAGTAGCAGGCGGAGTCTCTTGGCGGCGGGTGTTCTGCTTTTGCCCACTGCTCCCTCTTTTGCTACGCTGTTGGCTCGGTCTCACCACTGCCTCTTCCTCCGAACTGTGAAAGTCAGTGGCACGACCTTCATTCCATGTGGGGTCTAGGACCTCATCGTCCCCTGCATCGTCTTCCACCCAGTCTTGATCCCTGACCTCCTGTTCAGTCTGCACACTGCAGAAAGACGCAGCAGTTGGCACCTGTGTTTCGTCATCATCAGAGACATGCTGAGGTGGTATTCCCATGTCCTCATCATCAGGAAACATAAGTGGTTGTGCGTCAGTGCATTCTATGTCTTTCACCGCTGGGGAAGGGCTAGGTGGATGCCCTTGGGAAACCCTGCCAGCGGAGTCTTCAAACAGCATAAGAGACTGCTGCATAACTTGAGGCTGAGACAGTTTCCCTGGTATGCATGGGGGTGATGTGACAGACTGATGGGGTTGGTTTTCAGGCGCCATCTGTGCGCTTTCTGCAGAAGACTGGGTGGGAGATAATGTGAACGTGCTGGATCCACTGTCGGCCACCCAATTGACTAATGCCTGTACCTGCTCAGGCCTTACCATCCTTAGAACGGCATTGGGCCCCACCATATATCGCTGTAAATTCTGGCGGCTACTGGGACCTGAGGTAGTTGGTACACTAGGACGTGTGGATGTGGCAGAACGGCCACGTCCTCTCCCAGCACCAGAGGGTCCACTAACACCACCACGACCATGTCCACGTCCGCGTCCCTTACTAGATGTTTTTCTCATTGTTATGGTTCACCACAACAACAAATATATTATTTGGCCCAATGTATTGTATTCAAATTCAGCGGGATATAAATTTGAGGCCTAGTATTTAGGCGCTGGGTGACCGGTATGGATTTAGTGACAGAATTAGACTTGGAAATGCACAGAAGCGTGTGTGTGTGAAGTTATTCTGAATGACCCTATGTGCACCTTCAATATTATATACCCTTTTAGGGATAGATTTCAAATAGCTCTGATATAGCAGAAACCACTAAATTATGAAATTGCTAAATTGGGAATTGTACTTCAACCCAGAACAAAAAATGTGCTTTGACGGACACTAAATATCTTGCCCAGCAACAACAGTACACCGGTGGGTAACGAGAGATTTAGAGGGAATTAAATTTGAGGCCTAGTATTTAGGCGCTGGGTCACCGGTATGGATTTAGTGACAGAATTAGACTTGGAAATACACAGTAGCGGGTGTGTGTGAAGTTATTCTGAATGACCCTATGTGCACCTTCAATATTATATACCCTTTTAGGGATAGATTTCAAATAGCTCTGATATAGCAGAAACCACTAAATTATGAAATTGCTAAATTGGGAATTGTACTTCAACCCAGAACAAAAAATGTGCTTTGACGGACACTAAATATCTTGCCCAGCAACAACAGTACAGCGGTGGGTAACGAGAGATTTAGAGGGAATTAAATTTGAGGCCTAGTATTTAGGCGCTGGGTCACCGGTATGGATTTAGTGACAGAATTAGACTTGGAAATGCACAGAAGCGTGTGTGTGAAGTTATTCTGAATGACCCTATGTGCACCTTCAATATTATATACCCTTTTTGGGATAGATTTCAAATAGCTCTGATATAGCAGGAACCACTAAATTATGAAATTGCTAAATTGGGAATTGTACTTCAACCCAGAACAAAAAATGTGCTTTGACGGGCACTAAATAACTTTCCCAGCTACAACAGGACAACGGTAACGAGAGATTTAGAGGGATTTAAATTTGAGGCCTAGTATTTAGGCGCTGGGTGACAGGTATGGGTTTAGTGACAGAATTAGACTTGGAAATACACAGTAGCGGGTGTGTGTGAAGTTATTCTGAATGACCCTATGTGCACCTTCAATATTATATACCCTTTTAGGGATAGATTTCAAATAGCTCTGATATAGCAGAAACCACTAAATTATGAAATTGCTAAATTGGGAATTGTACTTCAACCCAGAACAAAAAATGTGCTTTGACGGACACTAAATATCTTGCCCAGCAACAACAGTACAGCGGTGGGTAACGAGAGATTTAGAGGGAATTAAATTTGAGGCCTAGTATTTAGGCGCTGGGTCACCGGTATGGATTTAGTGACAGAATTAGACTTGGAAATACACAGTAGCGGGTGTGTGTGAAGTTATTCTGAATGACCCTATGTGCACCTTCAATATTATATACCCTTTTAGGGATAGATTTCAAATAGCTCTGATATAGCAGGAACCACTAAATTATGAAATTGCTAAATTGGGAATTGTACTTCAACCCAGAACAAAAAATGTGCTTTGACGGGACACTAAATATCTTGCCCAGCTAACAACAGTACAAGCGGTGGGTAACGAGAGATTTAGAGGGAATTAAATTTGAGGCCTAGTATTTAGGCGCTGGGTCACCGGTATGGATTTAGTGACAGAATTAGACTTGGAAATGCACAGAAGCGGTGTGTGTGAAGTTATTCTGAATGACCCTATGTGCACCTTCAATATTATATACCCTTTTTGGGATAGATTTCAAATAGCTCTGATATAGCAGGAACCACTAAATTATGAAATTGCTAAATTGGGAATTGTACTTCAACCCAGAACAAAAAATGTGCTTTGACGGGCACTAAATAACTTTCCCAGCTACAACAGGACAACGGGTAACGAGAGATTTAGAGGGATTTAAATTTGAGGCCTAGTATTTAGGCGCTGGGTGACAGGTATGGGTTTAGTGACAGAATTAGACTTGGAAATACACAGTAGCGGGTGTGTGTGAAGTTATTCTGAATGACCCTATGTGCACCTTCAATATTATATACCCTTTTAGGGATAGATTTCAAATAGCTCTGATATAGCAGGAAACCACTAAATTATGAAATTGCTAAATTGGGAATTGTACTTCAACCCAGAACAAAAATGTGCTTTGACGGACACTAAATATCTTGCCCAGCTAACAACAGTACACCGGGGTAACGAGAGATTTAGAGGGAATTAAATTTGAGGCCTAGTATTTAGGCGCTGGGTGCACAGGTATGGATTTAGTGACAGAATTAGACTTGGAAATACACAGTAGCGGGTGTGTGTGAAGTTATTCTGAATGACCCTATGTGCACCTTCAATATTATATACCCTTTTAGGGATAGATTTCAAATAGCTCTGATATAGCAGAAACCACTAAATTATGAAATTGCTAAATTGGGAATTGTACTTCAACCCAGAACAAAAAATGTGCTTTGACGGACACTAAATATCTTGCCCAGCAACAACAGTACAGCGGTGGGTAACGAGAGATTTAGAGGGAATTAAATTTGAGGCCTAGTATTTAGGCGCTGGGTCACCGGTATGGATTTAGTGACAGAATTAGACTTGGAAATACACAGTAGCGGTGTGTGTGAAGTTATTCTGAATGACCCTATGTGCACCTTCAATATTATATACCCTTTTTGGGATAGATTTCAAATAGCTCTGATATAGCAGGAACCACTAAATTATGAAATTGCTAAATTGGGAATTGTACTTCAACCCAGAACAAAAAATGTGCTTTGACGGGCACTAAATAACTTTCCCAGCTACAACAGGACAACGGTAACGAGAGATTTAGAGGGATTTAAATTTGAGGCCTAGTATTTAGGCGCTGGGTGACAGGTATGGGTTTAGTGACAGAATTAGACTTGGAAATACACAGTAGCGGGTGTGTGTGAAGTTATTCTGAATGACCCTATGTGCACCTTCAATATTATATACCCTTTTTAGGGATAGATTTCAAATAGCTCTGATATAGCAGAAACCACTAAATTATGAAATTGCTAAATTGGGAATTGTACTTCAACCCAGAACAAAAAATGTGCTTTGACGGACACTAAATATCTTGCCCAGCAACAACAGTACAGCGGTGGGTAACGAGAGATTTAGAGGGAATTAAATTTGAGGCCTAGTATTTAGGCGCTGGGTCACCGGTATGGATTTAGTGACAGAATTAGACTTGGAAATACACAGTAGCGTGTGTGTGAAGTTATTCTGAATGACCCTATGTGCACCTTCAATATTATATACCCTTTTTGGGATAGATTTCAAATAGCTCTGATATAGCAGGAACCACTAAATTATGAAATTGCTAAATTGGGAATTGTACTTCAACCCAGAACAAGAAATGTGCTTTGACGGACACTAAATAACTTCCCAGCTACACAGGACAACGGTAACGAGAGATTTAGAGGGATTTAAATTTGAGGCCTAGTATTTAGGCGCTGGGTGACAGGTATGGGTTTAGTGACAGAATTAGACTTGGAAATACACAGTAGCGGGTGTGTGTGAAGTTATTCTGAATGACCCTATGTGCACCTTCAATATTATATACCCTTTTAGGGATAGATTTCAAATAGCTCTGATATAGCAGAAACCACTAAATTATGAAATTGCTAAATTGGGAATTGTACTTCAACCCAGAACAAAAAATGTGCTTTGACGGACACTAAATATCTTGCCCAGCAACAACAGTACAGCGGTGGGTAACGAGAGATTTAGAGGGAATTAAATTTGAGGCCTAGTATTTAGGCGCTGGGTCACCGGTATGGATTTAGTGACAGAATTAGACTTGGAAATACACAGTAGCGGGTGTGTGTGAAGTTACTCTGAATGACCCTATGTGCACCTTCAATATTATATACCCTTTTTGGGATAGATTTCAAATAGCTCTGATATAGCAGGAACCACTAAATTATGAAATTGCTAAATTGGGAATTGTACTTCAACCCAGAACAAGAAATGTGCTTTGAACGGACACTAAATAACTCTCCCAGCTACACAGGACAACGGTAACGAGAGATTTAGCTGGATATAAATTTGAGGCCTAGTATTTAGGCGCTGGGTGACAGGTATGGGTTTAGTGACAGAATTAGACTTGGAAATACACAGTAGCGGGTGTGTGTGAAGTTATTCTGAATGACCCTATGTGCACCTTCAATATTATATACCCTTTTAGGGATAGATTTCAAATAGCTCTGATATAGCAGAAACCACTAAATTATGAAATTGCTAAATTGGGAATTGTACTTCAACCCAGAACAAAAAATGTGCTTTGACGGACACTAAATATCTTGCCCAGCAACAACAGTACAGCGGTGGGTAACGAGAGATTTAGAGGGAATTAAATTTGAGGCCTAGTATTTAGGCGCTGGGTCACCGGTATGGATTTAGTGACAGAATTAGACTTGGAAATACACAGTAGCGGGTGTGTGTGAAGTTACTCTGAATGACCCTATGTGCACCTTCAATATTATATACCCTTTTTGGGATAGATTTCAAAGAGCTCTGATATAGCAGGAACCACTAAATTATGAAATTGCTAAATTGGGAATTGTATTTCAACCCAGAACAAGAAATGTGCTTGAACGGACACTAAATAACTCGCCCAGCTACAGCACTAGGGACAGATTTAGCTGGATATAAATTTGAGGCCTAGTATTTAGGCGCTGGGTGACCGGTATGGATTTAGTGACAGAATTAGACTGGGATATGGCCAAAAAATGAACAGACTATTGCTGGTTAAATGCACTTGGTGTGACAGCTTCACCCTGATGTAGGCTTTAGCCAAAAAACAACCACACCATTGAGGGTTAAATGCACTTGGTGACAGGCGCAGCTTGCCCCTGATTTTGTATATGGCCAAAAAATGAACAGACTATTGCTGGTTAAATGCACTTGGTGTGACAGCTTCACCCTGATGTAGGCTTTAGCCAAAAAACAACCACACCATTGAGGGTTAAATGCACTTGGTGACAGGCGCAGCTTGCCCCTGATTTTGTATATGGCCAAAAAATGAACAGACTATTGCTGGTTAAATGCACTTGGTGTGACAGCTTCACCCTGATGTAGGCTTTAGCCAAAAAACAACCACACCATTGAGGGTTAAATGCACTTGGTGACAGGCGCAGCTTGCCCCTGATTTTGTATATGGCCAAAAAATGAACAGACTATTGCTGGTTAAATGCACTTGGTGTGACAGCTTCACCCTGATGTAGGCTTTAGCCAAAAAACAACCACACCATTGAGGGTTAAATGCACTTGGTGACAGGCGCAGCTTGCCCCTGATTTTGTATATGGCCAAAAAATGAACAGACTATTGCTGGTTAAATGCACTTGGTGTGACAGCTTCACCCTGATGTAGGCTTTAGCCAAAAAACAACCACACCATTGAGGGTTAAATGCACTTGGTCGCAGCTTGTGCTGGCGCACCACAAGACACAAAATGGCCGCCGATCACCCCAGAAAAATGAGACTGACAAACGGTCTGTGCAGCCTAAAAACAGTGAGCAATTGAGGATCAGCAGCTCAATGATCCACAGCTGCAGATCGATCAGTTAATCAAGTCCTTTGGAGGAGTTAATCTGCCTAATCTCGCCCTACTGTCGCAGCCGCAACCTCTCCCTACGCTAATCAGAGCAGAGTGACGGGCGGCGCTATGTGACTCCAGCTTAAATAGAGGCTGGGTCACATGGTGCTCTGGCCAATCACAGCCATGCCAATAGTAGGCATGGCTGTGATGGCCTCTTGGGGCAAGTAGTATGACGCTTGTTGATTGGCTGCTTTGCAGCCTTTCAAAAAGCGCCAAGAAAGCGTCACAAAAGCGCGAAGAAAGCGACGAACACCGAACCCGAACCCGGACTTTTACGAAAATGTCCGGGTTCGGGTCCGTGTCACGGACACCCCAAAATTCGGTACGAACCCGAACTATACAGTTCGAGTTCGCTCATCCCTATTCTTTAGCCCATACTAACTGCACATATAACTGGGAGATATCATCGGATATGATTTCATCTCCTTGTGTGGGCACTTGATGGAAAATTAGATAAACACAGAAGATCAAAGATAATCCCGGACAAAGTGGGGAAAATCAGAGCAGATGAAGAAATATAAAAACATTCAGCAAGAAATGAATTTATAACATTTGATGTAGGAGGAGACATAGAAGAAAATGTAGAAGTGAGTGGACTTCTGTGAGAAGTAAGCTTGATTAGATCATTCCCATCATGTGTGTTACAGTAATGGGCAGATGATCACCATTGAGCTGTATGTCTCTTCACATTCTAGTCCCAAATAACAGAAGTAGTCTAGATTAACCGCCTGCACGTCCACTGTCAGGACTTCATCCAATTTTGGTGTGTCTGGCCAAGTTGGCTGACAGTCTCACAAGCACCAACTGTACTCGTAGCACTAGGTCTATTTTTGGTATGAGCTTAATCCTTCTACACACATGAAACTAAACACAGGCCCAGATTTACTAATGTGCCTAGAATCTCTCTAAAGAGTGGCACAAGTTGGTGAAATTTGCTGCAATGTGGCAGAACTAGGTTTTTTTTTTTTCAAAATGTTCCAGCTTGTTTGTGGTTTTGTCAGAAAGGTGTATGAATTAAAATGTGCTATTTTGCACCAATATTGAACCACAATTCTGGCATAAAATTCTTTCTCAAAGTAAGCCAACCGATACTTGGTATAAAGTCCTAGAAGAGTGTCTGTCCCTTCACCAGATTTATCATCCAGGCTGAGCCCCTGTCTAAGCTTACACCATCTATAGGGTTAGTAAATCTGCCCCACAGTGTTTTCAACAGAGACATATCATTATTAGTAACTACGTTTAAAAAGAACAAATTAATCACTGAAAATCCATAGATTTTTTAATAAAATCTATTTTTATGTTTACTGTGTATTGTAGGTTATCGCCCCTGAAGAGATTGTGGATCCCAACGTAGATGAACACTCAGTCATGACCTATCTGTCCCAGTTCCCCAAAGCAAAGCTGAAGCCTGGAGCACCTCTTCGATCTAAGCAGCTGCATCCTAAGAAAGCCAATGCTTATGGTCCAGGTATGGGAATTATGTGTTACCGGTGCTTTTCTAAATTCTATATTAACCATTATTTTCACACAATATTGGAGACATCAAACTGTTTTCTTTAATTATTCATATTAGAGGTGGATTTTTGATCACTTTTTGAAATAGACCCCTTGTGTTAGTAGCTAAGGGTTAAAGTGGGAAATCAGGTAGCCCCCGCAGTTCTTCTTCAGCTGGCTCTCTTCGTGTAACACGATGTCTGGGTGAGCTCATGCTCTCAGTCCGCTCTGCTCCATCTCTACTTGGCAGCATCACGATTGTTACAATATGTTGATCTGTAGCAGTAAAACTGCCTGCTGCCAAAACTCCCAAATGTGGACAATTAGGAGACAGGCAAGACCAAAACACAAGCTCCGATGAGGCCTTATTGAGACCCAGCATCGCCATGCCTTTCTGCAGAGGAAGGGATGAGAACACAGCTAGATCAGCGCTACAGCTCCTGAAACATCCTTAAAATATAGTGGAATACAAAGATAATGTTCCACACAGAAGCTTACACATCACTACATGTACATCTGCATGTAAAGATTAACTAGCGTAAAGAAAAACTGGCTTCGCTGCTCATAGCAAACAACCAGATTCCACCTTTTAATTTCCAACGGAGCTCTAGAAAAGAAAGGTGGACTCTGGTTACTATGGGCAATTAAGCCAGTTCTACTTTACACCAGTTTTGATAAGTCTCTACACCAGTTTTCTGTGTCTTGCTACACTATTTCAAGTTATATGTACTATTTAAGAACATTGATGTTTGCTGTACACATTTTACAGGACTATTGTTTTGCTGTCCAGCAAAGCTGTTGCTCCTGTTAGGGCTCCTGGTCGTTGGAGAATAACACATATCCAATGTACAGAGATTATAGAAATGTTACGACCATATTGTATGTCTGTGTGCCTACAATTTATGAGAAATAAATGGCGGCACCCTCTAATTTTGCCATATATACCCTATAGAAGCTTTATTTCTAGGATAGAACATGGAAGACACACATGAGGTCTCATGAGTGAAGTCCATGAACCACTAAGTGCTCTAGGTGATTAAATGCTTGACTTTGTCTTTATGATCCACTGCTACAATGGTATATCTTTCCAGGTATTGAACCTCACGGAAACATGGTTTTGAAGCCCGCCTTTTTCACAGTGGAGACCATTGAAGCTGGTCTTGGAGAAGTGCTGGTTTATGTAGAAGATCCTGAGGGGCACACTGAAGAGGTGAAGACTTAATACTTTCATTGTGGTCTACTCATGGACAAACTACTACTACTAATAATGATATTAAGCACTTAACATCCGCCCATAGGATATAAACGTCCTATGGGTGGATGTTTAACTTTGAATGGACGTTCTGGAAAGTCTATTCACAGATCGCAGCTGCACGCTAATTGTGCAGCTGCAGAGCAGGTTGCCTGCTGTCAGTGAAAGCAGGGCAACCCAGAGAGAAGGCAAGGACAGTTCCCAGGTGTCCCTGCCTTCTGGATCACTGCATACACAGCGCTCAACAAGCCCTGTGTATACAGATCAGGAAGCGCTATGCCGGGGCCGGGAGAGTGCATGAGCTGTCAGCCCCAGTTACAGGAGAAATCAATAGTGAAAAAATAAAGTCAAATGTCCCCTAAAGGTCTTAGGGACACAGAGTGTTAAAAAAAAAAGTGTTTTATAAAAAAAAAGTTTCACATGTATAAAAAAAAGAATTCCCCAATTTGGTAATTTAAAAAATAGGATTTTTTAAAATGAAATAGACATATTTGGTATTGCTGCGTCCGTGACAGACGGCACTATAAGTATATCACATGATCCATCCTGTCCGATAAACACCATAAAAAATAACAAATAAAAACGGTGTCAAAAAAAGCAATTTTTGTCACCTTTACATCACAAAAAGTGCAACACGAAGTGATCAAAAAGGCATATGTCCCACAAAATGGTACCAATAAAGCAGTAACCTCATTCCGCAAAAAATGAGCCCCTACATAAGAAAATCGCAAAAAAAAATAAAAAATATATAGCTCTCAGGACATGGAGACATTAAAACATAATTTCTTGCTTCAAAAATGCTATTATTGTGTTAAAGTGAAATAAAAAAAAAAGTAGACATATTAGGTATAGCCGCGTCCGTAACAACCATCTCTATAAAAATATCACATGACCCCACCCCTCAGGTGACTGCCGTAAAATAAATATAATAGAAACAGTGCCACAAAAAAGCAATTTTTCGTCACCTTACATCACAAAAAGTGTAATAGCAAGCGATCAAAAAGTAATATGCACCCCAAAATAGTGCCAATCAAACAGTCATCTCATCCCTACCAAAGACAATCACCCAAAAAATAAAAAGACTATGACTCTCAGAATATGGAGACACTAAAATATCATTATTTTTATATTATTATGTAAAACTTAAATAAATAAAAGAAAGTAGACATATTAGGTATTGCCAGATCCGTAACGACCAGCCCAATAAAAATATCACATGTCCTAACCCCATAGGTGAACACTGTCAATTTTCTTTAATAAAAACTGTGCTAAAAAACACTTTTTTGTCACCTTACATCACTAAAAGTGAAACACCAAGCGATCAAAAAGGCGTATGCCCCCCAAAATAGTACCAATCTAACAGTCACCTCGATAAAATGAGCCCCTACATAAGACAATCACACACAAAAAAAAAAAAAATACTATGGCTCTCAAAATATAGAGACACTAAAATATCTAAATAAAAAAGTATACATATTAGGTATCACCGCTTCCGTAAGAACCTGCTCTATAAAAATATCACATGACCTAACCTCTCAGGTGAACGCCGTAAAAAATAAAAATAAAAACGGTGTCAAAAAAGCCATTTTTTGTCACCTTACATCACAGAAAGTGTAATAGCAAGCGATCAAAAAGTCATATGCACCCCAAAATAGTACCATTTAAACCGTCATCTCATCCTGCATAAATTATACCCTACCTAAGACAATCGCCAAGAAAATAAAAAAAAACTATGGCTCTCAGACTATGGAGACACTAAAAGGATTTTTTTGTTTCAAAAATTATATTATTGTGTAAAAATGCTTTATTATGTAAAACTGAAACAAACAACCAAAAAAAGTTGTCATATTTGGTATTGTCGCGTCCGTAACAACCTGCTCTATAAAAATAGCACAAAATCTAACCTGTCAGATGAACATTGTAAATAACAAAAAATTAAAACTGTTCCAAAACAGCTATTTTTTGTTACCTTGCCTCACGAATAGTAAAATATAGAGCAACCAAAAATCATATGTACCCTAAAATAGTACCAACAAAACTGCCACCTTATCCTGGAGTTTCCAAAATGGGGTAATTTTTGGGGAGTTTCTACTTCAGGGGTGCATCAGGGGGGGCTTCAAATGTGACATAGTGTCAAAAAACCAGTCCAGCTAAATCTGCCTTCCAAAAACCACATGGCACTCCTTTCATTTTGTGCCCTACCGTGTGCCCGTACAGCAGTTTATGGCCACATATGGGGTGTTTCTGTAAACTACAGAATTAGGGAAATAAATATTCAGTTTTGTTTGGCTGTTAACACTTGCTTTGTTACTGTAAAAACAGATTAAAATGGAAAATTTGCCAAAAAAGTGAAATTCAGAAATTTAATCTCCATTTTCAATTAGTTCTTGTGGAACACCTAAAAAGTTAACAACATTTGTAAAATGAGTTTCTACTCCAGGGGGTCTTCAAAATCTGCCTTCCAAAAACTATATGGCGTTCCTTTCCTTCTGCGGCCTGCATTTTGGCCATACAGCAGTTTACAACCACATATGGGGTGTTTCTATAAACTACAGAATCAGGGCAATAAATATTGAGTTTTGTTTGGCTCTTAACCCTTGCTTTGTTAGCGGAAAAAAAATATTAAAATGGAAAATTTGCCAAAAAAGTTTAATTCTGACATTTAATCTCCATTTTCATTTAATTATTGTGGAACAACTAAAGGGTTAAGAACATTTGTAAAATCAGTTTTGAATACCTTGAGGGGTTTAGTTTCTAAAATGGGGTCATTTTGGGGTGGTTTCTATTATGTAAGCCTCACAAAGTAACTTTAGACCTGAACTGGTCCTTAAAAAGTGGGTTTTGGATATTTTCAGAAAAATTTCAAGATTTGCTTTTAAACTTCTAAGCCTTCTAATCAAAAAATAAAATGACATTCACAAAAGGATCCAAACATGAAGTAGACGTATGGGGAATGTAAAGTAATAACTATTTTTGGAGGTATTACTATCGATTATAAAAGTTGAGAAATAGAAATTTTGAATTTTTTCCAAATTTTGGGTAAATTTGGTATTCTTTCTATAATTAAAAATTTCATTTTTTGACTCAATTTTACCACTGTCATGAAGTACAATATGTGACGAGAAAACTATCTCAGAATGGCCTGGATAAGTAAATGCGTTTTAAAGTTATTACCACATAAAGTGACACATGTCTGATTTGCAAAAAATGGCTCTGATTGGAAGTGGGAAATGGCCCAGATGTAAAGTGGTTAAATAAAAATAATGTTAATCAGATTTGCTTTCTGAAAAATATCTCAAGAAATAATAAAGAGATGGCCATGCTTAACCTGTAATCGTACTATCTTGTTTAAATGAGTGCTGCTGACATTCAGCAGATGTGTTTCCTTTCCTATCTCTTAATCTATATGTCTTTTAACAGGCCAAAGTTATCCCCAACAATGACAAGAAAAGAACATATTCAGTCAGCTATGTGCCAAAAGTGGCAGGCCTCCACAAGGTAGGACACAAATCTATGAGGGCTTCTTGTAAGGGTCTATTCACACGTCCGTTGTTTGTTTCCTGATCTGTTCCGTTTTTTGCTGAACAGATCTGGACCAGATCTGAACCCATTCATTTTCAATGGGTCCTGAAAAAAAACGGACAGCACAATGTCAGATTTTTTTTCAGGACCCATTGAAAATGAATGGGTCCAGATCTGGTCCAGATCTGTTCAGCAAAAAACGGAACAGATCAGGAAAGAAACAACGGACGTGTGAATGGACCCTAAATGTAATAGTCACTACTTTTCTGGGTATGAAGAATATTCTGAACCCTATATTAGGTTTCTTATATTCTGGCACTATATTGATTTTATTCTGTATCAGTTTATAATAAATATTTCTCAACCCTTGTACGATAAGGTATAAAAAATTCTACTATGGTATACCCCAATTTAGGGAAAGGAAAAAAATTGTAATTCTCAAAATGTGTTAACTGCTTTATTTTACCTTATGCCAAGTGTCCTTAGGCAGTTTTAATTCAGTTTTCCATCCCATCCAGTGCTTTTTTCCCAGGAGCCTCAAAGTTTCAAAGAGCTCTAAAAGCAATGTATAGAACATATCTTTTAATTTTCTTTATTTTACACTTAAGTCTGTTAACTCAGATTGAATTTGACTTGGATTTCAGTGCCGAACCCCACATCAATTCTCATGACAATCTGTCCCCAATAATACGTGGGAATGGGGTTTACATGAATAATCCATTTGGATCCCCAAGGATTAGCCTATTAATGACAATTGGTCTTATCCTCTTGAAACTCTGCAGACTCTACATCCATAGTAGAAATTGGAGGGTCAGCCTTAGACACAAATATACATTAGATTATTATCCCACAAGTGAACATAGCCTAAATGTTCAGATAATCATCTATTGGAACTATGGTATGTGCACATTTATAAGCAAGGACCCTGATTTTGTCCTTTAATCTATAGGTCACGGTGTTATTTGCTGGTCAGAACATCAACAAGAGTCCATTTGACGTCAATGTAGCCATGGCACTTGGAGACGCTAACAAGGTTACAGCACGAGGACCCGGTCTGGAACCTGTGGGAAATGTTGCGAACAAGCCTACGTATTTTGATATCTACACTGCAGGTTAATGTCACCAAAATGATAATTTTAGTAGACAGTAATTAATCACAATAAATGTAACTTGTATAGTAAAGGAATAGTTTAACATATTGGGTAAATTATTATATGGATTTGTAATAGATACATTGTCTACCTTCTTTCCTTAGGTGCTGGGTCTGGTGATGTTGGTGTGGTCATCGTTGATCCCCAGAATCGTCATGACACAGTGGAAGTTATTCTGGAAGATAAAGGTGATAATATCTATCGCTGCACTTACAGACCTAATATGGAGGGACCTCACAAGGTCTTCATTAACTTCGCTGGAGCTCAGATTCCCAAATGTCCACATGTTGTTAACATAGCAGAAGGTAAGCTGATATCATCTGAGAAATCATTGTGGAGAACAAATATCCATGTCCTGTGTCATCACACTTCATGTTCTAAATTATTCTAATTGTTCTACATGATTGTTTTTATGTCATACATCATATTCTTCTTTTTCTAACAGTATTCACTCTCCTCACTTAAAAACCGATTAACCAGCTTCTTTTTTCCAACCATTCATCAAAGACCTGTTGACTATGCATATAAGTAATATGATTATGAGCTCCATTTTACATGTTTTCGGTCATAATGTTAGATATATTAGAGATGTGCAAGTATGACTTTAGATGCAGTTATCAGTGACACAATAACTTGCATTGTCTTACCTTGCTACTGAACTCATGGAGACAACTCTTTTTTAAATGCTTTCATCTATTACAAGGAAAATGTATGGCCAGTCATGGCTTCCCCCAGAGAAGACAGTTGACTGATTGGTGCTAGAAAAGTCAGACTTGAAGCAAATAGTTTAATAGGGTTTGTCCTTGGGCAGGGGCATAGCTAAAGGCTCATGGGCCCTGGTGCAAGAGTTCAGCTTGGGCCCCCCTTCCCTCAAAACTTTGTGCTGCATGAGGCAAAAATTTAAACTGCACTCCCCCTCCTCCATACTAAATTTTTAACCTAACCCAGGCTCGGACTGGCCCACAGGGGTACAGGGGAATCCCCCGGTGGGCCCCTGAGCAAGGTGGGCCCCTAGTCTCCCACCCCCTGCACAAGTGGCACATAACACAGTAGGCTTACTGCACTACATACATATATTCAATGTACAGCACCTCAACCAGCCTATGTTCATATAAAAAACTTGTTAGATTATTTATTATATCTCAATGTGTCCGTACTGTGGGCCCCCAAAATAAATTTTACTGGTGGGCCTTAGGTACCTCAGTCCGACACTGACCAAACCCCTTCTGTCCAGCCAGAGGTGTAACTTGCATACACTTTCTGTAATACCAGTGTCTTCTTATGTGGCACAAGGGTCTTTGGGCCCCTCAGGCTCCTGGGCCCGGTAGCGACTGTTCCCTCTGCACCCCCAATAGCTACGCCCCTGTCCTTGGAAGAAATCCCATCAAGGCTAAGTTCACATGTTGTGAATTGCTTGCCAATTTGGGGTACAGATTCTGCACCAAATTAAAGAACAATACACAATACAATACAAGTCTAAAGGATTTTCCAATCTCCGTCTACATGCTACAGATTTTTTACTCAGATTGGACTTTCAAATCCACATGAAGGCCCCTTTTCTTGTCTTTTTCTTTTTCACACGTTTTTTACAGATTTTTTAAATTAACTTTAATAATGTTTAAATCAGCAATTAAATATGCAACTGACCAGTTTTACTTGCGGCTTTGGTGCAGATTTCATCTACAACAAATCAGTAACATGCAAACTGAAAGGGGTTATTCCATGATCCATATAAAAATCATATAGTATATGACAGTCTCTTTCTAAGAAGCTAAGAACCAGAATCTTAGAACCAGCCTGACATGGATCCAGAGATTTCCCCGTTCATTGCTCCAATTTCTCTGCTAGATTCTCAGGGGCATGCACTTTCTACTGCAGCTGGTGGCAGTTTAAGGTTGGAACTGAATATGTGAGCAGGACAGAGAAATTAGAAAAAGAGCAAACAGCAGGTGGCGCTATACAGATAGATTATAGTGAATAGCTTAGAGGCTGTGCTAAATTTTTATTTTCTTGCAAATACAGAAGTATTCAGATCCAGGTGCTGGTTTGAAAAACTTAGAATATTTTTTGTGGCACCACCCCTTTAACAATAAACATCCTTCCACTTTTAACCACAGTTCACCATATATGTATATCTGCATACACACTTGAAAAGGTTAGCAAGTTCTGTATTTTACAGGTCTATAACAATTCTGAGATTTTTCTTGTATTTTTTTTTCCTGTTAGATAAAAATATATATTTTTTTTAATTCAAAACAACAGCTTAGCCCTTAGGCTGAGGCAACACGGCGCTCTTGGCCACGACACCTGTCACACAACCAAAGATCGCTGTGTAGCCATTGAACTGAATGGGGTTGCAGCGACCGTAACCCCAGAATCACAGATGAACCCAAGGCTGCTGGATTTTTCTGTGAGCTGTGCTGCATCTCCATTCAGTTCAATGGCTGAACTGCTACACAGCAATCTTTGGTTGTGCAATGGGTGTCGTGGACAAGATCACCGTGTAGCCCCAACCTAATTGAAAAACTGTCTCTAATAAAGGGAAACCCTGAGAATTTAGATTTATAAATAATAGAGGAAAAACCTTCATGTAAGTCAAAATCACTACAAACTCAACAAAGTAAAATATCATAAAAGTTATTCAGCTTTTTATGTAAATGTACTGTAAGACACTGCAAATGGTGACCAATGGCACTGATTTACTTCGCAGTCATTCAGAGATATACTCTACCCAATATTTTGCATGAATCACTGCATGTGTGTACGGATGTCAAGCTGTCATTGTCTGCCATTGACCATGTATGTACTTGTCCTTGTTTGCTTATATAATCGGTCACCATTTTTTATCAGTAAGTGCGCTGCATAATTCCGCCTTTGCTTTACATGACTTTCTCTCCCCTATGTTCTTTGCTCTTCCAATAGCTGCGGTTTTGCCCCCGGCTCTCAGCACCCCTCCCCTTCAGGTCACCCCTCAGGCTATTGCTACCCTGCCTCCCGAAAAAGCCAAGAAAGTGGCTCCCCCACCTCCACCCAAACCTAAACCACGCAAGTCAAGTTAGTATGGCCTGGCAAGAGTGAAAGGGCAAAAGCCTTAGCATGGCGTGCCCAGAGAGAGTAGTATAGCCTGTGCATGGGAGTCGTTTTGTGAACTTACATTAGAATTCGTGACAACTTTGTCCTTGCATGCTGTAAGCATGAGCTGCCCACCTATTGCCTGTTAGGGCGTCAATGGGGAAGATACGGAAAAATACCATTGACAGGAGGTTTGAGTAGGCTTCTGCATGTCCCAGAAATCATGCAGCTCTGCAGCGACCGAAATACGACACCAGCACGCCAACGGGTTCAGATCTGATACATTGCTCTTAATTTACGAAATAATCAATGCATCAATGGGATTTTTTGGTTTTCAATATCACATCACTGGATGTCTGAGTCTCAGCACCCATGCTGATCAGCCGTTTCAAGGGGTCTTGGTGGTTGGGCAAGCACTGCAACCTCCTCATTGGTCCATTTATCTACAAGCCGCCTACTTAGGAGCCATGGTGCAGAGTTGAAGACTATTGCAGCTTCGTCTCATAAAGTGAACGGAATGAAGTTGCAGAACCCTGCACCACCGCTACTAAGTAGATGACATGCAGGTAGACAACCCAATGTAAACAATGAAAAGACTGTGGGCTTTGTGGCCCCTTCAATCAGCTGATCGACAGTGGTACCAAAGGTCAGACCCCCGCCAATCTGATATTGATATATATGCTAAACCCCCAAAAAATGCCTTTAAATAGAACTTGTCACATTGTACCTGCAGTCCTATCTGAAGGCAGCATGTCATAGAGCAGGAGGAGATAAGTAGATTCATATAATAGTTCTGTGGGAAAAGATGTGGGTATGACTTGTAATTTAGTGATCCAAGTCCCTGCTATTTCTATGCTTAGGAGTCTAGGGGGCAGTACTGCTCAGTGATTGACCGCTATCTCTGTGTTCACACTTACTGCCTACAAAGGAGGTTGTCAGTCATGGAGCAGGCCTGCTCACTGAACTAATCATAGAAAGAGCATACTGCCTGTAGCTTGGACTGTATTTTACATCTATGCTTAAATAGAGTAAAGTAGTGTATTTTTTTTATTACGTTTGTGTGTCCCAATGGTAATAGCCACTTGCTTTGGGAAATCCAACGTTTAAAGAGGTGATCCAGGATTTCAAAAAACATGGTTGCTTTGTTCTAGAACAGCTCCACACATATCCACAGGTTGTGTGCGGCACTGCAGATCAGTCCCATTCACTTCAGTGGAGCTGAGATATAATACCGCACACAACCTGTGGACAGGTTTGGCAGTACTTTTGGAAATAAGCTACCAGGTTTTCTGATGTAAGACAACCTCTTAAATTATTTGTATATGTAGTAATTGTTTTCTATCATAACCGCTTACTGAATATCATATAATAATAATTACAGTATTTAAAGTGGTTGTCCAACCCCAAGGCTATTTTAATTATGGCCCTGAAAATGATTAGCTTAAAGAAAAAAAAGCCACCCATTCCAGTACCGAGAGAAAAGTGGGAAATCCCATCCATCGTCAAGTGAACTGCTGCAGCCATTCACTGGTCTCTTCGGTGAAAAGGTATCCCCAAGCGGCAAATGACCGCTGGATAAGTGAGTGGCTTTTTAGTTTACAGATGTAGTAGAGTTAACACACATGCTTAACTAGTTGTGTTAAGCCGACACCTTCAATTGCTTTTCAATGGCTTTTGTTTCGGGATATCACGATGAGTTAAGACATTTGAGTTAAAAATAACTGTGCTGCATCCGTATGCTGATCACTTTCAGCTCCATAATCAAAATGGCTTTGGGGTTGGGCAACTCCTTTAAGAAGATTTTCTCTGTGCTCTGTTTCCTCCCATGTCATAGAAGAGTTTGTCAGGGGAGTCAGATGCACCACTGGGGACCAGTCTTCTAAAATTAAAACTGATACCTTGTATGTCTATTGTTTGCTTTTGCATGTGGCTTTGAATTCTCATGTTATGCAAATACACAATATTAAGGAATGGGCACATGTTATATGATACGTGCATATTTGCTGGGGATCCGTTTTTCTGACTATCCTCAGGAGAAAAACTTTTTTGTTACATGAGTGTTGCAGTGTAAATTATAGTTACATGAGATTTTAAGTGGATGTGGTTTGTGGTAGTTTTGTCTTGGGAGGAACACATTTTCTTTTTCTTGCAGCATGTAACCCTAATGCCTGCAGAGCTTCAGGTCGCGGACTTCAGCCAAAAGGTGTCCGTGTCAAGGAAATTGCTGATTTTAAAGTATTCACCAAAGGAGCTGGAAGTGGAGAACTCAAAGTATCAGTGAAAGGACCCAGTAAGTAAATAAATTACAAACTGTATATCAAACCCCAGCCAACGATCATTCATAGTTTCACGATGATAATACTATGCTTGAAAGCTATTAAGTCACTTATTTCCTATTCAACAGAGGGCACAGAGGAGCCGGTGAAAGTCCGTGATGTCGGGGATGGTGTGTACGAGTGTGACTATTACCCAGTGGTGCCCGGAAAGTACACTGTAACAATCACATGGGGTGGATACGCAATTCCTAGAAGGTTAGGCTAAAAAGCTTTCTGTACCACAACAGACTTTCTATAAAAGGGGTATTCCTCCCTTTAAGCCAAACAGAACTTCCAATATTCAACATTTAAATTCCTTAGATTGCAAACACCTTTCTGGTGGTCTAGATTAATAATCAGGGATAAAAAAAAGACTCTGGCAGAGATTTACTAATGTGTCTGCGCCTAAATATCTGTCTAAAAAGTGGCACAATGTGATGCAATTTTGATACAATGTGGCACAGCTAGGGCTTCTACTTTTTTCGGAGGTTTTGTGGGAAAGGGACATGGCCTAATATAGGCTTATGTAGCTATGAGAAGTCCCTGATTACCGTAAATATCCTCAAATGTTAGATAAATGTATTGGCAATGTATGTACATTGTGTAATATATGTATACAGTATATCTACACCTAAGATGCACCATTTCGTGCACAAATGGTGTAAAATTCTTTACCAAAGTAAGTCAACCAATAGTTGGTCGAGAGTGACAAAAAAAGTGTCTATTTTATCCCTGCACCAGATGTATGATCCAGCCCGAGCCCCTGAGATAAATCTGGTGCAGGTCTAGACAACCTGACTAAGGTTGCACCATCTTTAGGATTAGTAAATCTGGGCCAGGATGTTAGTTTTTGGTTTCATTCATGTTTCTGTAGTGTTTTGCCCTTTTTGTTGTTTGCATTTCGGACAAACGTATGGATTCAGCCTAAGAGAGTTCAGTTTACTGTTTAATATGTGCCGTATACCGTCTTCTAGTGCTATATTTCTCCAGCTTACATTCTCATTTTACCTCTTACATCGTACACAGCCCATTTGAGGTCTATGTAAGCCCTGAAGTAGGAATACAGAAAGTGCGAGCATGGGGTCCAGGCCTGGAAACTGGAATGGTGGGCAAATCAGCAGATTTTGTAGTGGAAGCCATCGGTACAGAAGTTGGAACACTTGGTAAGTGTCTTAAGAGTAAACATGATACAAAAAGCCAATGATATGAACGGCCAAACATACGGAAAACTGAAAATTTGCTACAAAATTGGCTGAAATGCTGACGATCTGCTGCAGATTTCACCTTTTGCATGGCAGTGGAGGAAATCCTTAGCATAAATTAAAAAATGATGTAGATTTGAAATCTGCAGTGCACATTAATGTACTCTACGTGTAGATTTCATTGTGAAAAACATACAGCAGTGTGCGAATGAGATTCTTTTAAATTTCATCCATTTTGCTACTTTTGTAAATGTTGCAGATTTTCCCCAAGCAATTCCTCTACAGAGAATCCATGAACCTTTACTACTCCTGATCTCTATTCTCTAGGCTTTTCCATTGAGGGGCCCTCACAGGCAAAAATTGAATGTGATGACAAGGGAGATGGATCGTGTGATGTTCGCTACTGGCCAACTGAGCCTGGCGAGTATGCCGTGCATGTGATCTGTGATGATGAAGATATCAAGGATAGCCCCTTCATTGCTCACATTCTGCCAGCCAGCAACAAAGCCTTTCCGGAGAAGGTAATAGCTTGGTGATAATATAGACTGTGTAAAGTTTTAGATGACACATCACGGGTAGATGTATTAGTTACCTGTCATTTTTAGGCTAAGTTTGTCTTAAATAGCCACAGTGGGAACATCTACAGGTTTAATCTCTGCATTAGGGAATTGAATAGTGGAGCAAATAGATTTTTGGAATATTTTCTATGAAGAAAGTTGAGGTCAGTGGTTTTTCGTTAACACGTCTATTTACCTTCACCATTCTGTTCACTTTACTTCCCTCTCCTATTTCACAGTTATCCCTGCTCTCAGACCAGCTGCTGTGAGGGAGGGTGAGGAGGACACATTTGTCTAACTGGGCTCTGACCTTTGTAGGCTCATCTTCTAATCCCTCGTTCCTTTCCAAACATAAATTATATGACTGCAAAACTATTACTACCATCAAAGGAACAGAGTATATATCCAACTCATGAACTGGAAGCTGACTAGGGGCTTGTGGGGCATTCTGCCAGGGAGACAGAGATAATCCTGCTTTGGATTACTCAAAATATACATTGGACTCTTTCTCAAACGAGTTTGGAAGTATATAAATAGGTTTACAAGATCAAAAAAGCTCCACATGTAGAGTTGCCAAGAAATTAATATTACTGTAGGTTCAAGTTCATAGTCTTTTCTATTTCCAGGTGAAGGCCTATGGTCCTGGTCTGGAACCCACAGGTGTCATTGTAGAACATCCTGCTGAATTCACCATTGATGCCCGTGCTGCTGGGACTGCTGAGCTGAAGATCTATGCTCAGGTAACTGACCACATGGAATATTGATGTACCCTAGATTTCATACATCCCACTTAACATGAATGAGTATTTGTGGGGGGGAAAACATAAAAAATATATTAACGTTTCATTTTTTCTTTTAGGATGCAGAGGGAACACCCATTGACATCAAGATCAAAGACAACGGGGACAACACATATGTGTGTGTGTATGTACCAATCAAACCAATCAAACACACCATCATCATCTCATGGGGAGGAGTCAATATCCCTAACAGCCCATACCGGGTAAGGCATTAGTTGTTTAAAGTGAATCTGTCAGGTGATTTTTGGTGCCCTATCTGAAAGCAGGATATTAAAAAGGGAGAGAAACTCAGCAGGATTCCTATATCGAAAAGCAGAGTAAATCCTGACAGGACTCCTAGGAGAGACAGTGAGAGTCCTGATTACATCCTCCCACACAGGATAATCGATATACATATGCCGATACTGGGAGAGCTGCCAATCATTATGTGTGGGTGGGGCAACCAGGACTCTCACTGTCTCTTCTAGGAGTCCGGTCAGGATTTACTCTGCTTTTTATTAAGAAACCCTATTCCATATCCTGAGAGTTTAGACAGGGCTTCATAGTGAACCTAACAGGTTCCCTTTAAAATATTTTGTGTACCCAATAAATATTTAGTACTGTCCCCTAACCCTATATATTAATAATCCAGGTGGCAGTGGGGGAAGGAAGTCACCCCAGCAAAGTTAAAGTTTATGGGCCTGGTGTTGAAAAGACAGGTCTGAAAGCCAATGAGCCAACTTATTTCACTGTGGACTGCAGTGAGGCAGGACAAGGTAAGGCAATATGGGGAAATATGTCATATACAGCATTCCAGAAGAGTTCTAGAGTTAATACAGTACTACTAAGATTATTTCATTGCGTTTATTTATCTGCAGGAGATGTCAGCATTGGAATCAAATGTGCCCCTGGTGTTGTGGGACCGGCAGAAGCAGATATTGACTTTGACATAATTAAAAATGATAATGATACTTTCACTGTGAAATACACTCCACCAGGAGCTGGGAGATATACCATTATGGTCTTATTCGCTGACCAGGTAAGAGTAAATTAGTGCGGAAATAATTTGTATTAATAAATTAAGACTTTATGTTACATTTGAAATAAGTATTCCTATATTAGGCATTCACAGCAGAGATCAGAATACCTCTCGTATGTGGCAGCCAGAGATAGGAAACAGCCGAGCGGACACTGTATCTGTAGACTGCAATATAAGTGAATGAGAGCTACTGTATGGAAATAGCGTAGCCCCACAAGCTATGCTGGATCTGTAGGTCCTGAGTTATAGAAACAGTGTAGCCTGCTGTACTATGCTGTTTCTATAGCTTCTATTCACTTCAACTGGAGTAATAGAAATAGAATAGCGTGTTTCTGTAATCCCAGCCACTTCTGGTCACCGCATATGACAGATATTTTGTTCTCAGCTAGGTATGGCTGAGATGGAAATATTCCTTTAAAACAGCATATAACTCTGTACCTATTTCAAGACCTTGTTTTATAATTAAAAAACATACAAAAGTGACAATATTTTAAGTTGTATCATCTCTTTACCTAAAAGTACCTGTACATGTACTGTATACCTCTATCTCCTATAGGAAATACCAATTAGCCCCTTCCGAGTCAAGGTAGACCCATCACATGATGCTAACAAAGTAAGAGCAGAAGGTCCAGGGCTCAACCGCACAGGTAAGAGATATTGTCAGCTTTTATTAGATGGTTAGCTCATACAAAGTATTAAGTGAAGAGATACATTGTAATAAAAGCATTGATTATAGATACTGATATTAATTCAAAAATGCTCCAAAATCGTAGCAAGAAAGTGTGTTGCAGTAGTTACGCATTGTACATATATATATTTTCACATTATTGCCTCTTTTATCATAGTTTTATTGTTCTGTATCATGCATGGGATGAAGGAAAAGATACGTTTCCTTAATACCTCTTTTTTCCCATACAGGAGTGGAGGTCGGTAAGCCCACTCATTTCACAGTGTACACCAAGGGTGCTGGAAAGGCTCGGCTGGACGTTCAATTTACTGGGACCGTGAAGGGTGAAGTTGTTCAAGACTTTGAAATCATTGACAACCATGACTACTCATACACTGTGAAGTACACAGCTATCCAGGAGGTATGCTTGCTGTTTATGATCAACCTCAACATAGTACACCAATTAGTTGCTAGTAATTGCTTCCTTGTAGAAGTAGCAGGTAGCAATGCAATATCTCTATACACATGATCAATCATGTCCCTTTGCTTTAACAGGGTAATATAAGCATCTCAGTAACATATGGAGGGGACCCCATCCCTAAGAGTCCTTTTATTGTGAATGTAGCACCACCTCTTGATCTTGGCAAGGTGAAAGTGCAAGGCCTTAACAATAGTAAGTAGCATCTCAATACAATTCCTTTCTTTTAGTATCTTTATTATATGGAATGAATAAATGTGTGCACCCAAATATGTAGGCTCTGTTCGTGCCATTTCTTTGCAATTTAATCTGATGTTTTCCTTTCATTTATACAGAGGTGGATGTTGGAAAGGATCAAGAGTTCTCCATAAATACAAGTGGAGCTGGTGGTCAGGGCAAGGTAGATGTGAAGATCACATCTCCATCACGTCGTCCTATTCCCTGCAAAGTGGAAACTGGTGTCACCAGTGAAATTCACACTGTAAAATATATGCCTCCTGAGGAGGGACCATATAAGGTGGAGATCAGCTATGATGGCCACCCTGTGCCTGGAAGCCCATTCTCTGTAGAGGCCGTCATGCCACCTGATCCTTCTAAGGTAATAATATGAAATATTTCATATGTAATGCTAGTGTGTAGCTCTTATAAGTTCTGCTTTTTTCTGTACTTTACCTATTTTATTTGTCACATCGCTGCTCCACCTATATCATTCAAATGTGGTCTGTATTCTTCTTTCCTGATGGTTTTTTCTTTTTCATTTCTGGCACGTACATGGTTTTTAGCCATATGTTTCTCATTATTGTGTGTGCAAGATGCAGGGTGAGAGTCAGGCTGGAGCAGCCAGAAAGGAGGGGGAGACATATCTATGTTTAAATAAATCTTTGGAGAAACATCAGATTCAGGGGTGGAGAATGTATACCCCAAACATCTCCCATTTACATTTCCTATACAATATTACTCCTGCCAGCTTGTTATGACAGGTCATCTTAAGATAAATAAGTGTAAGTTTAGACAAGACAAAGTAAAGGAACTGTCCTTTGACACTGATACTCTGGGGTCATTGGATTCAAAGATAATTAGGTAATAGGTTAGATAAATTTTCTTCTCTATAACTGTACATCATTCTAAATGGATTTGAAGCAACACTGAATGCTCTGTCCTAAAAATAGCTGAATTCTGACATCTGGGAATACTACACACTGTAGGATGGATGTATTGTTCTTACTTCCTACCATAAGTGTTCCTGTTTGGCAGAGAATCATCATTGCCTTGTATAGGTTGTTGTACCGGTAACACCTTTTCACAATCACTATTTCTACAAAGCATTAATGCAGCTTGTACAAAAATGTGGGCTTGGATTTTGGCAGACATACTGTAGGTACTTAGTCTGTGCCTGGATCCTGTACATGTGTAAAACATCAGGCATTATTGGTTAAAGGAAATGACTAAATTGACTGCAACTTAAGGAAATAGAGAACATAATAGAACAGCAATAAGTAAAGGCATCTCCGATACTAAGCAGTTCAATCTGGATGTGTTATCAAGCGTTCACACGGATAAATGTGTACCATATTTCCTGTCTAGGTTCGTGCCTATGGACCAGGACTGAAAGGAGGCTTTGTGGGTAAGCCTGCTCCATTTGCAATTGACACCAAAGGGGCTGGTACAGGAGGACTTGGCTTGACGGTAGAAGGACCATGTGAAGCCAAGATTGAATGCCAGGATAACGGAGATGGTTCTTGTTCCGTTTCATACCTCCCCACCGAGCCAGGAGAATATTCTATCAACATCTTGTTTGCTGAAGCCCATATCCCTGGTTCACCATTCAAGGCTGACATCAGGCCTGTGTTTGATCCAAGCAAAGTGACCGCAAGTGGACCTGGCCTAGAAAGAGGAAAGGCTGGCGAGGTAGCCACCTTTACTGTGGATTGCTCCAAAGCTGGTGATGCTGAGCTCACTATTGAGATCCTATCAGATTCGGGCGCTAAAGCTGAGGTTCTCATTCAAAATAACAGTGATGGTACCTATAGTATTACATACATCCCATCGTGCCCTGGGGCTTACACCATCACAATCAAATATGGAGGACATGCAGTGCCAAAATTCCCAGTCCAGGTTAATGTGGAACCAGCTGTGGACACCAGCGGAGTGAAGGTTTATGGCCCAGGGGTAGAGCCCAGAGGTAGGTAAACTGGGTACAATATCAAAATATACTTTGTATGTCTAACGCAAAACATATGCACTAATCATAAATTATCTCTATAATGGCTGTAGCTTATTATACAGTAGACTGTAGGATTACCTTGTATCTATGATTTTAAAAATGAGGTAGTGTCGTAGGCTACTTTCACACTAGCGTTTTTACTGGATCTGGCAGGATTCAGCAAAAACACTTCCGTTACTGATAATATAACCATCTGCATCCGTTATGAACGGATCCGGTTGTATTATCTTTAATATATCCAAGACGAATCCGTCATGAACTCCATTGAAAGGTAATGGGGAACGGATCCGTTTTCTATTGTTCCAGATTGTGTCAGAGAAAACGGATCCGTCCCCATTGACTTGCATTGGGGGGTCACGACGTCTTGATCAGTTTCCCAGGACGGAAAGCAAACTACAACATGTTGCGGTTTGCTCTCCGGTATGGGAACGCAACTAAACGGAACAGAATGCATGTTGGAGCATTCCGTTCTGTTCAGTCCAGTTTTGTCCACTTTGATAGTGAATGGGGACGAAATGGAAGCGTTTTTTTTCCAGCATTGAGCCCCTAAGATCTCAATACCGGAAAACTAAAACAATAGTGTGAAAGTAGCCTTAAAGAGGTTACATCTAGTCTCAAAAAAGCAATTTATAGCCTACGCTTGGATGTAGTCTAGAAAAAAGTTGAGTAGCTTTGTAGATACATTGCTTCACGTCTTTTATTCCAAGTTACATGCTATACTATAATATAAGGTGGCTGAGCTTCTACATTGCAGTGGGATGGTTAGCTGCTTCTACATTACAGCCCCTAGTAGAAAGAACTCACTTTACTGGATGCAAATCCCCAGAATAAAGTCTGTGTACTGTAGACACTGAAGCAGCAAGGGATACTGGGAAATTTCAGCTCAGAAGCTTAAAGTCTGTGATTGCAAACTTGAAACAACTTTAAAGAACACCAGTCAACCCCATTAAACCAGACATGTTGCCTAGTAGGGTTGATTCTGCTGATTAAAATGATACATTTGAAAATCAATTGCGGTGTTCCCAAGAAGAAATATATACTTTTATTCACTATGCAAATGAGGGCTTCACTGCACCTCAGCTCCCCAGCTTTATGCCCCACAGTACACTGAGTAATCTTAAAAAAGTCATATTTTTTCCCCAGGAACGCCACAACTGATTTTCACAAGAAAAATCAGCAGGATCAACCCTCATTTTAACCTTAATTACCATATGGGAATACATTTTTCTGTAAGCAGTAATATAGAAAATTTAAATAGTACATAAGGAACACGTCATTCATTTTTTTCCTTCCACCAGGTGTATTACGTGAGGTTCTGACAGAATTTACTGTGGACGCCCGTTCATTAACTAAAACTGGTGGAAGTCATGTGACCACCCGTATCATCAGCCCTTCTGGTGCCGTCACTGAAAGCTTTATATCGGATAAGGGGGATGGAACATATCATGTGCAGTATACAGCCTATGAGGATGGTAAGATGCAAGTCTAAACTATGGCATGAAATCACACAATACCATTTTGTTTCCAACCAATCATTTTTGATGTTATCATTTTAACTATGTTGTCGTCTTGATATATTTAAGTATAAAGAGAGGTGGACAGAAGAATCCGGTAATAAACATGCGACATGCAGATTATTGGCATATGTCTAAAATCGACACTGACTTTGAGGTTCTTTAAAGAGGACCTTTCACCACTCCTGACATGCCTGTTTTAATAGCTACATGCACCCACCATGTAATAACTATTCTGGAGCATCTATTCTTATGGCTCTATGTTGTGCCATTCCTTTATTATTTCTACTAGAAGTTATGAATGAATTGCCAGCAGTCTGCAGTAAGGGTACAGAGGGGAGGTAACCAGTTAGGGGTGTGTCCCTGCACAGTCTGACAATGGCAACACTGATTGGATAGAGTCAGACTGTGCAGGTACACACCCCCAAATGGTTACCACCCCTCTGTACCCTTACTACAGACTGCTAGTGTTTCATTCATAACTTCTAATAGAAATAATAAAGGAATGGCACAACATACGGACAGAAGGATAGATTTTCCATAATTGGTATTACATGGGGGATGCATGTAGCTATTAAAACAGGCATGTCAGGAGTGGTGACAGGTCTTTTTTAATCCAAATAATGTGCTATATTCAGAATAAGCAGAAAGCAGTCATTTTTGTCTGTTATGCCCATCATAAGCAAAACTCTATCGGGGAGATTTATCAAAACTGGTGTAAAGGGAAACTAGCTTACTGAATCTTTTCATTTTTCAAAGTAGCTCTGAAAAATAGAAGTTGGAATCTGATTGTTTGCTATGGGCAACTAAGCCAGTTTCCTCCTGTTACTCTAGTTTCTGCTATTGCTGTATGCTCTCTTCAGGATACATTTTTTCACCTCTGTCTTCTAAACCCACAGGCATTCATTTAGTAGAGATACTATACGATGACGTTCCAGTGCCTAAGAGTCCGTTCCGTGTCTCCGTCACCGAAGGCTGTGATCCAACCCGTGTACGAGCATATGGCCCTGGACTGGAAGGTGGATTTCTTAACAAGTCTAATCGCTTCACTGTGGAAACAAGGTGAGAGCATTGTGTAGACATTCAGATGTATTAAAATGCCATTGTCATAATATACAGCTGTTCTGGATGTGTGCTTGTAGTCAGTGAATGAAAACATTGTAGTCAGTGAACAAAAGTTGTTCTGAAAATGTGCTGGTCACTCAGTTCCAAGACATATTACAAGGTACTAGTTTTATATTATGTGGTTGTATATTCTAATTAGGTAGGTGTTTGTGTCAGCAGCACATGATCTGGACAGGTTGTGGTACCCTTAATGTATGAATGGATGTTTCCAACTGCAAGTAATGGCTATCCAAAGTATTTCATAAACATGGGAATAACTTCCATAGTAGCAGCCATAGCTGCTGGTATGGGATCCAGGAATTAAGGGGGTTCACCATCTCTTCGTGATGAGGTGCAGATTATCAGAGATTATGGAAGAGAGGAGAAGAAACTTCATTTGAGAACCTGGTTGATCGAGGAATGAAGGAAGAACAAATTTGCCCATGCAGTTAAGGTCAGGATTGACCCAAATGTGGCCAGTCAGTTGTAAACTGGAACATTGATAATCTGGAAAATCAGAGACATAATTTAAATGGTCACTGAGTTTTTGTAAAACTTTTGATATGTCATTAAGGCTACTTTCACACTTGCGTTCGGTGCGGATCCGTCTGGTATGTGCTCAGACGGATCCGCACCTATAATGCAAACGATGGTATCCGTTCAAAACGGATCCGTCTGCATTATATTTCAGAAAAAAGTCTGTCTAATTGTTAGTCAGACGGATCCGTCCTGACTTTGCATTGAAAGTCAATGGGGGACGGATCCGTTTGCAATTGCACCATATTGTGTCAACGTCAAACTGATCTGTCCCCATTGACTTACATTGTAAGTCTGGACGGATCCGTTTGACTCCGCACGGCCAGGCGGACACCCGAACGCTGCAAGCAGCGTTCAGGTGTCCGTCTGCTGAGCGGAGCGGAGGCCAAACGCTGCCAGACTGATGCATTCTGAGCGGATCCGCATCCACTCAGAATGCATTGGGGATGTACGGATCCATTCGGGGCCGCTTGTGAGAGCCTTCAAACGGAACTCACAAGCGGAACCCCGAACGCAAGTGTAAAAGTAGCCTAAAAGTAGGCTCACATATTACACTCCTTCACTGCAAGAGACTGGAATGAGACAGGCCCATAGACTTTCTACTGAGTCTGTCTCACTTCCTCTCTCACAGAGAGTAAAGAGAGTGCAATATGCCGCGCACTTCTCTCTTCTCGTTCTAGCCATCAATGGGGTTCTCAGACCAATCGACTGATCAAAACTTTTGATATGTCTCTATGACATATCAAAACAATTTTAAAAACTCAGTGACCCTTTAAAAATGTCTATAACATCAGAATGGGTTTGCACAAAATACATGTTTAGATTTAGCTGACAATGCTCAAAAATATCCATTATGACAGTTTTTCAGCAGGAAGCATTCTGGCATTGGTTATCACAAATTTATCTTAATTTTAAAACAGTGGTAGGCCACTAGAGATGAGCATATTGATTCTAAAATGAATTGGCTTTAAGATTGATTTTGTAAAAATTAGAGTTCTATCTGAATAGCTAATGGTTTGATTCAGGCAAATTTTGGGGAGCGAGAGAAAAAGAGACAAATTAAATCCAAATAGAATTTTGACACAAATACCCACTAGAGTCAAAATCGGCCATTTTGCCTAACTTACATCTTATGTATATGACCAGCAATAGGCATATGACACAGAGTAGAGACCTAACTATCTGAATCTTTTCACTCTGAGCTCACTTGCTGCTATAGATGGTGATGACAGCCTCTGAAGTCTTGATATGATGCCCTCTGGTTACTTTTCACATTCTTGAAATCGATAAGCTTTAGTTACGTAACCCAAAAATCTCTATAAAGTTATTTTTCAGCTAACTAAAAAAAACTTGCTTCTCTTACTACAGGGGTGCTGGCACTGGTGGTCTTGGACTTGCAATTGAAGGTCCTTCTGAAGCAAAAATGTCATGTAAAGATAATAAAGATGGCAGCTGTAGTGTGGAATATATTCCTTTCACACCAGGAGAGTATGATGTCAATATCACCTTTGGTGGGCGACCAATCCCAGGTATATTAAATGTAACTTTTATGTTTTGCTACAAAAGAAAGCAAAGTTTGAACTGATACGGGACTACAAAGTTATTATTTCTTGCAGGAAGTCCTTTCCGTGTGCCAGTAAAGGAGGTGGTGGACCCCAGCAAAGTGAAATGTTCAGGTCCTGGGTTGGGGACTGGTGTTAGGGCACATGTCCCTCAGACCTTCACTGTTGACTGCAGCAAGGCTGGCCTGGCACCTCTAGAGGTGTTGGTGCATGGACCGTCAGGTACTTAAGAGCAGTAAAAGTAGAAGTACAAAAATGAAGAGATTGACTCCAGAAAAATATGACGTGCCTCTTTTGTTGAATCCTATAGGTTTGGCAGAGCCAGTTGATGTACGAGATAATGGTGATGGGACTCACACAGCAAATTATACTCCTGCCACAGATGGTCCATACACTGTGTCTGTAAGATATGCAGACCAGGAAGTTCCACGCAGGTAAGAAGGTCAACTAAGAGCCTGTAAGCCTTATAAAATATAGTATCGACAGACTTTAAGATGAGATATATTTTTATACAGCCCTTTCAAGATCAAGGTACTGCCAACACATGATGCAAGCAAAGTGCGTGCCAGTGGCCCAGGACTCAACACAGCAGGCATCCCAGCCAGTTTACCTGTTGAGTTTACCATTGATGCTCGTGATGCCGGAGAGGGGCTCCTGACTGTTCAGATTCTAGTGAGTACAATGCTACTGGTTTATTCCTTGTAGAGTTTATAGTGTTTCATGTATTCAACCATTTTTTATATTAATGGTCAGTATAGCAACAATATACAAACCATAGCACTGTAGTTGCTTTTAAACCAACCACATTTACCTTTGTGAAAGCCATAAAACAGTTAACTGAATCACTGCTTATCTAGAAACACAATCCCTGTCCATATGGTATATTTATAAAAACACGTGACCCCTTTGAAGACTTCTCGAGCAGCTGGGAGATTTGTACATCCCGTTAGGATGAGCTCATTCATATTTAAGCACTGCTGAGAGCCACGCTAAATCTCCACCTAGTGGACACAAGGGGAGATACTTCAGTCTAAATTACAAAGGAAAATATAGAAAATGATAAAGAAAAAGACAGAAAACCCCCAGCTAAATTGAAACTACAGAAATACCCTCAATTGAGATATCACTTTAACTTCTAGTATGCTGCCATATAAAGAAAGTGGGCATGTGATAATAATATATGTGTCATTTCACAGCTTTCCTTCAATATGAAGTCATTATCTTTATGTATATTACATACGTATATATAATATATCATGTGATCTCACAGTCTGAGTGTTAGAATTTTATAAAAGTTAGTATTTGAACATATATCATAGTTACACTCTAAGTGTCCAATCCCATTACTCATATACTCCACTGATGGTTTACATTAAATAGGTGGGAATGTGATAGAGAAGTTGGAGCTCAGTCAATACCAGAATTAATCCCCAGCTAACAGTAACCATCTGGCAGGGGTGAAATATTCGCACAGGCATTAGTGAGTCACACAACTCTGGATACATGATATTCTGCAGACAGAAAGGGTACCTTGCCATCTTTAGGACATGATTAAGGCTGGGGCTACTCTGAGACTTTTTGTACCGCTACTGATTAACTTTAACTATCAAGCCGCAGCTGCAGTCCAATGGAATACATCAGGCTGGGTTTCCATGTTCAAGTTTTTTATGCAGTTTTTTAAGCCAAAGCTAGGAATGGATTCAAAAAGAACTTTTATTTATATGTGTCCCTCATTTAGGATCCATTCCTAGCTTTGACTTTAAAAACTGCATATAAAAAAAAGTTTAAAGTAGAAACCCAGCCTCACTGAAAAGCTAAAATCAATCCAACGAGCTACAAAAGTGGCAAAAAGTGGCACTGTAGGTGAGGTCATAATAAGCTGAAGACCCCTGTTAGTTTGTGGTAGTAGGATCTAAACTGGTAATGACCAAAAATGGTCTTTGCATGGAATGGAAATTATGGAATATTAGAAGTGGAGTTGGAATATTTTTTGTTGCAAGACATTGGCATCAAATGAGTTAAGAAGGCATATATCTGTATAATATAGTTTTTTTCAGTATAATTAAAAGCGTATATAAGCAAATACTTTATTACGTTTCCTTGATCCATAGGACCCTGAAGGAAAGCCAAAGAAAGCTAATATTCGGGGAAATGGTGACGGTACATACACAGTGTCTTACGTGCCGGACATGGCAGGAAGATACACTATTACCATTAAGTACGGGGGAGATGAAATTCCCTATTCTCCTTTCCGTATTCATGCAGTGCCCACTGGTGATGCCAGCAAGTGCTTAGTGACAGGTGAGCTCCGATATGAACGATCTCTGAAATAAAATAATCTAATATATAATGCAGAATACATTATTTACATTTAGACATTTTCTCCAATCTTTTTCAGTGTCCCTTGGAGGACATGGATTAGGTAAGTTTTTTATGTATTTGTTCATAAAAATATGTCTGATGATAAATTCACTGCATTCAGGAATAAATGTGTTGGCACAAACGTCTTCTAATATATTTCAATAACTGCTATCTAGAAAATAATATTGTTTCTTGGGTTGTTCAGGAGCTTGCCTCGGACCCACCATTCAAATTGGAGAGGAGACAGTCATCACAGTTGATGCTAAAGCTGCAGGAAAGGGAAAGGTTACCTGCAAGGTTTCTACACCCGATGGAGCAGAACTCGATGTAGATGTGGTAGAAAACCAGGATGGTACTTTTGATATTTACTACACAGCACCTGAACCAGGGAAATACATCATCACCATTCGTTTTGGTGGAGAACACATTCCCAACAGTCCCTTCCATGTGGTGGTAAGTTTCCAGAGGCCATTGATTCATGTCCAGTATTCCCCATTTACTTTGTGCCCTTACCATCGTTTAACTATTCACTTGCCTCCCTCCTGCCAGGCTTGTGATACCATCCCAATCATAGAGGAGCCATGTGACACTGTGCAGCTACATCAGCCCTATGCTGCACACCTCCCCGGCTATCCAACTCACTGGGTATAACAGAGAGAACGCTCTGCTCTTTTGCTGTATCCCTATCAATCTAGAACTCTGATCTTCATCCATTACTTTCCTATATACAGCCTATACTATTTGCTTCTATCCTGTGCTTACACCGTTCAGTCCATTTTATTCATAAGAGATGCTTAAAGCTATGATGGGCTGGATGATCATATAGTTAGGATAGTGTCTGATTGGTGAGGGTATGACCACTGACAACCATGAGAACGGGGACCTGTGCATGAATAGAGCCAGCAATAACTGAATGCTTGTACTCGGCTATCTCCGGCAATCCCGTAGAAATGAATGGAGTAGCGGACTGGCATGTGTGTCTACAGCACCATTCAAATGAGGAGCACGAAACCCCATTCTCTTAATCAGCAGGGTCCCATCAGTATTGACCCCAGCCTATCAGATACTTTGTCTAAATGGTATCAGAAAGGTTGTCTAAATGGGATATCCATTTTAAAATATTGACTCAATTAAGTACACTAGAAGAAGCTTGAGTGGGCAACACTAAATATATTTGGTTGTAGTATAGGACCAAACAGTAGATGCCAAACAAACAACAGTGTAAACTTATGGTTTATCAATGATAGGTTCAAAAACAGCAAAGCACCGGCCCCTGGTGGAGGCTCCTCTTATAAAGCCTGGGAATTACAGGAACAGACATCACTGAACTCAACAAAAGGGGCTTGGTTGCTGCAACATTTTGTAAATTGGTAGCTCCCCTACTGTTATCTGTTTACTTGTTTCTTCCATCTACCAGGAGATCACTTTTGGGTGGATTTCCCCTTTAAGCTTCACATTTGTTCTGCGGACTATTTTATGATGTCTTCTTGTATCCACCTTTATCTTCTCATCCTCTATACCTTGCTTCCCTTAAAGGGAATCTGTCACATTGCACATGCAGTATGTTATAGAGCAGGAGGAGCTGAGCAGATTGATATGTATATTTGTGGGAAAGGATTCATTTATCTAAATCCCTACTCTTTCAGTGGCGGAAACTGGATGACAGCCTGCCCTGTATAACTGCGCATGCAGAGGTAACTGTCAATCATTGATTAGGACCACCCACTGGACTCCTAAGCCTAGAAAGAGCAGGAATTTAACTAAATGCCAAGCTATACTGGAACTTTTCTAACAAAACTGTATATCAATCCTCTCAGCTCCTTCTGCTCTGTAACATGCTGCCCGTCAATAAACTACATCTACAACTTGGCAGGTTCTCTTTAAATTATTCATTTTTTTCTCTTTTATTGTATTTCACAAATGTAATATTTGATGCTGTCAATTTCGGTGCTGACTATGATGGCTTATTGCTCTGCTTGACTCCTTGCAGGCTACTGAAGAACCTGTTGTTCCCGTTGATAATCTGGACACCATGCTCAGGCCATTCAATCTAGTGATTCCTTTCACTGTGCAGAAAGGAGAGATTACAGGTATGGTAATCCAGCCAGGACCCTGAATAATATTAGATTACTATACAGTGATGCCAGTAACACGAGCCAGCCTATGACAACCTTTTGTTGATTTCATAAATTAGTGACAATTCAAATAGTTGAAATTTAAAACAAGTCAGGGCAGTATATACCTATACATGAGCTACAACATTACAAATTTAGGTAATGGATACTTCGAATAAAATAATTTGCTACATTATGACAATCTATGTTTAAAGAGTTTTCTCTGGTGATTTGCATTCTGTGAACTCTGGTCTTTACAACAGACACTGTGCTATAATCTCAGGTAGGAAAACCAAAGTACGCAAATGCATAATATGATCTCAGCGAAGCTGTTTGGACAATGTCTATAAGCTTGTTTACACTTTCCAAAATCAACCAGGAGAACTGTGAATGCAGCCCTGGACTGCTATAACTCAGAATAAGAGATTGTGCTACTATGTATACTGTATGTCTGTCTGTCTAGCCATCTACTGTAAAATATCCACCCATTTTCATAGCTTATATTTTGACTCAAATTATAGGATATCATTTACAGAAAAATGATATACATGTTCCTATATTTGTATCTAGGTGAGGTCCGCATGCCATCTGGCAAGACTGCTAGACCCAACATCACTGACAACAAAGACGGCACAGTTACTGTGAAATTTGCTCCAGTGGAAAAGGGATTGCATGAAATGGACATTAAATATGATGGAAATCACATTCCAGGTAACTCATTTATGATTAACAGTGACATGGTTTAGAAGAACTGAACATGAGAAGGACATGTGTGGTGGAATTTTTAGGCCATAAAGCTTAGGGTAGAAAACAATATAAATAAGGCCACAGCTTGACTTGTCCAACTTCTGGTAGACTCAAGTTCTAAAGTGATAATATTGGGCCTGGAAGGTCCTGCAGAAAACAACCCTATTGGGATCCAGTCACTTCTCACTATTGTCTATTTCTTATAGGTTGATTCTCAAGTAAGATATTAGACATGTTTGATTAATAAAAAAATAAATAGAAGCTGTCCACTTGTATAGTATAGCTGGAGGGTAGGTCCTCAGAATAATTCCCTTTTCCTGCACTTAGGCCTGTAATGTTCCTAACGTAATTTATTGCTTTGTTATAAAATATAATTTTGTCAAGTTTAGAAGCCTACATTAATGTTGTTATTAATGTTTTACTTTTAGGGAGCCCACTGCAGTTTTACGTAGATGCCATTAACAGCCGACATGTGAGCGCATATGGACCAGGGCTTAGCCACGGCATGGTAAACAAGCCTGCCACATTTACTATTATTACAAAGGATGCTGGAGAAGGTATGTGGCTGATTTGAAACCACAGTTTTCCATTCTTTTGTGAAAAATAAAGGTTGAACTCGCTGTTTTATTGTTAGTTTATATTTGATCTTAAAAGATTCATTTTTACACATAAGAACCAAATATCTCCTAAACTGTCTGTCCTCCAACAGGTGGCTTATCACTGGCTGTAGAAGGTCCATCCAAAGCAGAAATCACATGCAAGGACAATAAAGATGGTACATGCACTGTGTCTTATCTGCCCACGGCTCCTGGAGACTACAACATCATTGTGCGATTTGATGACAAGCACATTGCTGGCAGTCCTTTCACAGCAAAGATTACAGGTGATTTTAATGGAATGCAGCTCCTATGGTCTGTCATTCTCTTAAGGTGCCATATACTTTGTCTATACATATGTTCTTTTTACAGATTTCTAAAATATTTTATATCAATAGGTGATGACTCCATGAGAACTTCCCAACTCAACGTGGGAACCTCAACCGATGTGTCCCTCAAGATCACAGAGACAGATTTAAGTATGTTAACTGCCAGTATCAGAGCCCCATCTGGCAACGAGGAACCTTGCCTACTAAAGAGACTGCCTAATAGGCATATTGGTAAGAAAATGTATTATACATTTATATGGAAACCTCTGATGACGTTATTTATGAACAATTAAGAAAAAGACATCTAGGAAGTTGGGAAAAGAGAGGAGCCATTAGAAATAATATTTCTGTATACGAATATTGTATCATTTTTTAAGTCTACCAAATAGCGAATGGTCAAAGTTAAGGGAAATGATAATGATCAAATTACATTACTATTCAGAACTGAAAATGAAAGAGCAAAGTGAATAACACAGCCCATACATTCCATAGGCCACATAAAAATGTTGGCAACTTCACTTCTACACTACTACCCAACTAAACGTTGATTTTTGATTACTGTCTATCATGAACTCCAGGAATCTCATTCACGCCTAAAGAGGTGGGAGAGCATGTGGTAAGTGTAAAGAAGAATGGAAAACATGTTACAAACAGCCCATTCAAGATCCTGGTTGGACAGTCGGAGATTGGTGATGCAAGCAAAGTGAAAGTTTCAGGGAAGGGACTGCTGGAAGGCATTACATTTGAGGTGTCTGAATTCATAGTTGACACCAGAAATGCAGGTATGGCTCATATTTTCTTCTGAACCTATTTGATATGTGTTTCATCTGCTTCTGTGAATAACAGTTTATTTGTTTCTTTCTATTTAAGGCTACGGAGGTTTAGGTTTGTCTATTGAAGGCCCAAGCAAAGTAGATATAAATTGTGAGGATGTAGAAGATGGAACATGTAAAGTGTCTTATTGTCCTACTGAGCCAGGAACATACATCATAAACATCAAGTTTGCAGATAAACACGTACCAGGTGTGTAGCTATATACATACAGTACATATGACACTCAAAGTGCCTTATCTTTTATGTACTTATATAACATGAATCATTTTACCATAAGTGTGTGAAATACCTAGATTTTTAGTTCACTAATGCTGAATGGCACTGTACTTTCACTCAGATATATAAAGACTTGCTTATATGTAATCTGTCTGTGAAAAGCAAATGCTAATCAATGCTCCCAATGAACCCCCATGTATCCTGCAGGAAGTCCTTTTATGGTGAAGGTGACAGGTGAAGGACGTATGAAAGAAAGCATAACCAGAAAACGTCAAGCTTCTTCTATTGCCAGTATCGGTAGCACATGTGATCTCAACCTCAAGATTCCAGGTATGGAGCCTTAATAAACTGTGATGCAAATAAGCTTGGTACAATGGTACTGAAAACTGGATTGTTTGAGCCTTAGTCAAAACTGACCTCTGAACTATGTGCTGTGTTTTCCCCTTGTTTTCTTTTAGGCAACTGGTTCCAGATGGTCTCAGCCCAGGAGCGCCTCACACGCACATTCACACGTAGCAGTCATACATATACACGCACTGAACGCACAGAGATCAGCAAGACACGTGGAGGTGAAACAAAGCGTGAAGTGCGGGTTGAAGAATCTACACAGGTTGGAGGTGACCCCTTTCACAATGTTTTTGGAGACTTCCTTGGCCGGGAGAGTCTAGGTTCATTTGGCAGCATTGCACGACAGGAAGGTAAGTACTGCAGATTAATGCGGCACTCACTGATGCAAACTGTTCCTAAAGTGATGCATGTACTTTACTTCAATGATTAATGATGCAAATGTATTTGAATATATTCAATATTCTTTTCAGGTGAAGTAGGCTCTCAAGATATGACAGCTCAAGTCACCAGCCCTTCTGGAAAAACAGCAGATGCAGAGATTATTGATGGAGAAGACAGCACATACAGTGTGCGTTTTGTTCCACAAGAGATGGGATCTCATACTGTTAGTGTAAAGTACAGAGGTCAACATGTTCCTGGAAGTCCTTTCCAGTTCACAGTAGGGCCTATGGGTGAAGGAGGAGCCCACAAAGTGAGAGCAGGAGGCACTGGATTGGAGCGTGGAGTTGCTGGTGTCCCTGGTGAGCAGTCATGAAAGAATAAACAAGAATGTACAAGACTTTTTTTTGTGAAAATGATATCTAAAAGTTTTCTGTATGTCTGCAATTCAATCTTACAGCTGAATTCAGCATATGGACTCGAGAGGCTGGAGCTGGTGGTCTGTCCATTGCAGTTGAAGGTCCTAGTAAAGCAGAGATCTCTTTTGAAGATCGCAAAGATGGGTCCTGTGGAGTCTCCTACATTGTACAGGAAGCTGGTGAGCTCATGCATTTTGAAATCAAACATGAATGAGTGTACTTTGCAGCATTGTTCTCGGCCAACCTCAGTATATATTGTAATGTTTGTAGTACACTGATTCCATTTAAGTAACCATATCTGTAATTCAGGTGACTATGAAGTGTCAATCAAATTTAATGATGAGCACATCCCTGACAGCCCTTTTGTGGTGCCAGTAGCCTCCCATTCAGATGATGCATGCAGACTGAATGTCACTAGTCTACAGGTAAAATATTACTTATGTTTTTATTTTTTTAGAATATATTTTAACACTATTTTACTCAATTGGTGTTTCAAAACAATTCTATACCTTCAACACTATTCAAAATTCTCAATATATCATTCTAGGAGACTGGATTGAAGGTCAGTCAGCCAGCCACTTTTGCAGTTCAGTTAAATGGAGCTCGTGGGATCATAGATGCTAAAGTACACACCCCATCTGGTATTGTAGAAGAATGCTATGTGTCAGAAGTGGACAGTGGTAAGAGAAGTTATCATTGATGACTCTTAAAGAGACTGACATAACCTAGTATAATGTTTATGTAGTTTATGACCATCATTTTTTATTGTAACTTTAGATAAATACTCAATACGTTTCATTCCTCGTGAAAATGGAGTTCATTCAATTGACATCAAATTTAATGGACGCCATATCCCAGGAAGCCCTTTCAAAATTCGTGTGGGTGAGCAAAGTCAAGCCGGTGATCCTGGGTTGGTTACGGCATATGGACCTGGGCTTGAGGGTGGAGTCACCGGTAAGCGTTTTTACACATTTTATAAAACGGTATTTCATGATGAATATAAAATATTCTATGTGTGTAAATATTTGTGGTTCACAAAATTATAGATTTACATAATTGATAGAATATTCATTTCTACAGCCATTGATTGTTACACCTTTGTTCACGTATTCAGCCACTTAGATGTAGTTATAGTTTTACGAGTTGAGTGGTGCTATAGTATTATTTTTCTTCGTATGAACTTGATACAGTTGGTCTTGCCCTTCCTAATGTTCATCTGTCTTCTCTGTTATGTTCTTGATATAGGGAGACCTTCTGAATTTGTAGTGAATACTTTGAATGCTGGGTCTGGATCTTTATCTGTGACAATTGATGGACCTTCAAAGGTGAAGCTGGACTGTCAAGATTGTCCTGATGGTTATAAATTATCTTATACTCCAATGGCTCCTGGGAATTATCTAATCTCAATCAAATATGGAGGACCCCAACACATAGTTAGAAGTCCATTCAAGGCCCGTGTGACAGGTAACGTATAATGAATTAAGACCACAACCTAAACATGTTATTCTTATTTCTCTCTAAGCCAACATTTCTGTCTTCTTCTAAACAGGAGTGAGGCTCTCTGGTGGTCACAGCCTGCATGAAACCTCTACAGTGCTGGTAGAGACAGTTACAAAATCCTCTGCCTCTGTAGGAGGCTATGGAATGGCAGTGCCTAAATTTGCATCTGATGCTTCCAAAGTAGTCTCTAGAGGCCCTGGTCTTTCAAAAGCCTTTGTTGGACAGAAAAACACTTTTACTGTAGACTGCAGCAAAGCAGGTGAGAGTGTTAGTTATATATGTAGGTTCAGTTACATGTGTACATATGTTCATATTCAGTAATTAATGTAAAAACTGCATGAGATGGACGAGACCCTTATTCAAAGCATGTAGAAAAGACAACAGCAAAGAGAATTCTTTGTAAATTGCTTCTTCCATTTATTCACTGCATGAATTTATGCAATGCCTCGGCTCAAATTAGAGACTTTCTCAAGCCTTTACATGCATATATTCTCAATCATCTCACATATTTTCTATTTTAAAGTAGAAAAAAACATTTCAATCTGATCTGGACGTGCTGTATAGATGTCATGGGTGGGGGAACCAGTTAACCCAAACATATATTATACAGTTGACCATGCCTAGATGGAATGGATGCCGTGTAGTACTACATTTCCCCTAGTGCAGCTTCCACCAGTAAAAAAACAACTGATCACTAGGGGTTTCAGGAGCCATGTCTATGGCTAATTAAATCTTCCCTTTAATTATAACACATGCTTTTATTAACTAAGTATTAAACCCATGTCACCATTTTTAATGTATATGGCAGTATATAAAAATACATATAATTTGTATGCTGTAATGTACCGTAGCCATAGACTTCTCTTTTGCTAACATGCCAAAAGTGTGTCCTTTTGATGTGTGTTTGTTAGGTCTATGTCTTCTATTTTTACAGTACTTTACAAGCATAGGCTACTATGCCCTTCTGTAAAAATATACATTTTTTTACATTGTAAGTCAGTTGCAGATGTACTGTATTTAATCCTATAGGCATACAGATGCATACAATGACATCCCTATTTACTGCATATCTCTGAACTGTATTACTATGGTGTGTCATTTGCCTAATTAAAAAGTTTTGTAAAATTGCATTTTGATGGATAAAGCTAAGACTAAACACAAACATTGAGGGGCATTTTCAAGACTGGCGTTCCCATACTTCAGTCTTAATCCCGGTGAGTGAGATGTGCCTAATTTTATAAGCGGCAGATGCCTCTTAATAAGTTGGGGCTCATCTCTGCCACTCCGTGTGACAGAAACTGAAGTATACGCCCGACTTCAGGTATAATTTATGCCAATGTCTGTCTTAAATTGCAGTCAATCTTTCGGGCCGTGTGAAGGCCAGCCCCTCATGCTAAGCCTGCCCCCTTTTCCTATCCTTATAAAAAGTGTCAAGAAGCTGAAAAAGTCGCAAATTATGGCGTGCACCATAATGTATGACTTTTTGTGCCACAATAGTGCTGTAAACACTTTAGTAAATGCTAGACTGCTAAAAAATTACTGTCCAAAACAATATTGTGCCAAGAGAATTTTTGGCGGCTAGAAAGGCAACTAAATGCCTGTATATAGCTACAGTCAATGGCTAAAACTAGATTAACTTACAGTTGACTTACATTTTTATTCCACAGGCACCAACATGCTGATGGTAGGAGTCCATGGGCCAAAGACACCATGCGAGGAAGTATATGTGAAGCACATGGGGAATCGATTGTACAATGTGACCTACACTGTAAAAGACAAAGGGGATTATATTCTCATTGTCAAGTGGGGTGACCAGAATGTTCCTGGAAGTCCCTTCCAAGTCTCAGTGCCTTGAAAAATGATTCATAACCCAAGAGGCTCTGCAAGAAGCCTACTACCTTGCCAGTGAGGGACAAGTTCTTATCTTTTTTATGCAAATGCACTGATTTAAAAAATAAAAATAAACTGTCATAGCTATAATTCACAAAGTGCTTTTGTTCATCCAACCTAAGGACTTTGATGGCATGGTAATGGAAAACAAGTGTGCACATCACCCACAATGTCCATGTCCTTTCTGCTTTTTACAAAATCTTCCTTTATATTATGGTTGGTGTTATATTTTCTATTGTTGCTACCTGTGTTGTTTTATATGCGCTTTGTTTTCTATTTTTATTTGTGGGGAGGGTACTTTTTGGGTAAATGGGTAAGGGGGAGGCGATAGAGGTCATGGAGTCATAATATGGTCCCTGTTGGTTATTGGGAAGGTACAATGATGTTTCCATATTAATATTTTCTTAAAGGCTCTTTTATATTTTAGTTTGTTCTATGTCCTCAATCACAAGAGTATCACTGATAGTGAAGCACAACAATAACCAACCAGCATTAGTAAAACCCACGCAGAAAAATCGAGCTCAGAGATTTCTATTAGCCATACATTTTGTATGAGAACATGTGGTCTGGAGAAAATCTTGCAGTTTTTGAAAATGTTTTTTATTTTTTATTTTACTTCTCATGATAAAGTGATGCAAGTTTCTGTTAACTTGAAGTTTAGCTCTTTTAATGTCGATATCCATGTTTAGCTCTATGACCTCTATCAGGACAGTCTCTAAATAATATAATTGGTTGTCGTAGCACTGTTATAAGGGCGGAGCCAATATCACATGGTGCTTACTATGTGACTGCATTTTATAGGAAGATATTTTCTATGCATCAATGACAATGATAACATTGTGTCATTTGTTACTGATAATATGATTGGTGCATACTGAACAAAATAAAAATGCATTGCTAATGTGCCCGATGTCTACAGTGATTTCTTTATTGCGTCATCCATTATGTCTACAAAAGTGATCGGTCATCTACTGTATGTAGCACAGACGGCCAAAGTCAAGAAAACAGATGACGGACATTTCATTCAACAATTAATGCATTACTGGATTTACCAAATTGGCACCAGCCTTGTGATTAGACTTTTAGAGAAAATGAACCCTGGACACAGTACCACTCTGTGCACCCTTACTACTCCTGCTTCTTCGGCCAGCCCCTCCTGATTGACAAGGTTCTTTTAGAGTCATCTCACCTGAGATGAGGGAGGGGCTGGCAGAGGAAGCAGGAGGAGCAAGGGTGCACAGAGGTACTTGGGTCTGCCCTCGGTGCACTTAGGCTACATTCACATTAGCGTTAATATTTTCCGGTATTGAGATCCATCATACCAGAAAAAAAGCTTCATTGTCAATGGGGACAAAACGTAACTAAACAGAACAGAATGCGCCAAAATGCATTCCGTTCTCATACCGGAGAGCAAAGGATAGGTGATCAATATCAGATCTGCTGGGTGCTGGTAGTTAGGGGGGTGCCAGGAGTAAAAGGGGTTCTCCAATATCATAAACAGCCCTCCTCATCGGTAATATACTTACCCCACTCCCGGCGCCGCTCCTGGTCCCCGCATCGCTGCTTCTCCCTGTACGCGGATGAAAACATCCGGTGTCGGGGGGATCAGCCAATGGCAGGTGGGGACGTGGACGAGCCTCCCTAGCGTCACCCGCAATGCTAGGAGAGCTGCGTTCTCTTCATACAGTTGATTGGCAGGAGTGCCAGGAGCCAGACTCTCGCTGGTCTGATATTGATGACCTTGCCAGAGGATAGGTCATCTATATTAGAAACTGGACAACCCCTTTAATAGTAAATTCCCTGGTTATCCAAGGCAATGAAGGTTTACATACTCCACCTCTTAGTTGCTCTTGGGGATCTAGGTCCTCTGCTACCTCCTGCAACTGGTTCTGGAATCAATACCCTTCAGACAGAGAATAACACAGTCTGAATTAGACACTTTGGCACTTTCAGGCTATGGACACCAGACAGACACAAAACCACTGGATACTACATGTACTTTGTCCTGGGAGGCGTCTGGCATCAACACTGATGCACAAGATGACATGAGCGATCCAACAGAGCACCATGGGAACAGCCATCAGTTTCCCTCTGGAATTTCTCTACTACCCCAGAGGGAAAGTATAACCGATGACCAGATATATGGGAATCCACCCTAAATTGGTGAGTGAGGGTCCTAAAAGATTACTGATCAAGAAATATACATACTGTACTACCATCATTTCCTGCCATAGGGAAGAAGCTTCATGCCACTGACACTGGCCAAAAGGTCCAGAATGATATACTTTCCTCAGTAACTGGAGGGTAAGTATTCTTAGGAACAGAACTGCTGGACATAAAATAGTGGGGCATAGTCATTAGTTGTGACCTCAGACATGATCCTATATTGTTATTTTGGCAGTGTCTTGTTCCATGGTCCTGTGCTGTAAAGGTGCTCAATGTGCACTATATCAGCCATTTACCTTAGCTGTAGGAGTACTATATGAACACTATATGGAGGCATTAGCATGCCAAAGGGACCATACATGACATTCCGATTCCATTTTGTATACAACCATAAAATGGCTTCCATAGAGGTTAAATATAATATCACCAAAATATAATAGTTAAAGTGAGCAAGGTCTAGTAGGATTGAGGCCCAAATTTCTGGTCAGTCTGATCAATGGCATGCTCTCTATGCTGTTAAATTTAACTGCCAATAGGGTCCATGCGCACTACAAAGTCCCATAGGGAGCAGGTAGTGAAGTCACTGATTACGAAGTAAAAAAACATATTGGAAATTATATTTGCTGGGGTGTCCGGTTAATAAGGGGTGTGCATCTGCTTTTTTCTTTCTGGCTTATCACTATGATGTTTCGCAATAGATAGAGTATCATCTGGAAATACTGCACTTTTCCGGGAAAGGTCTGCTATGCTTGGTGCATTTGCTACAGCAAAGTTGAATTAAACAACATGTCATATCCAATTGCAATGAAAATAAACTTGGTATAACATGGTTATAAATCATACGAGGAAAGTAAAATATACAACACCCAGGGGGGTGCAGGGGGTCCGTGTCCTTCCAGAAGCACTGTCTACACACGGGAGAGGGTACTAGTGCGATACTTTACCGGCTGCTTTACTGCATGAGAAAAGACCTCAGATGGTGCCACAACATGTGCCTACTGGACTTCTACAGCGTCTGCGGTGTCACCGGGAAGTAGGATTCTCTATGCAAGTCTATGAGACTCACTCTCATAGATCTGTTTGTGACTCATAAGGTGGCGCTAGCGAGATGGCTCTCTTTTCTCAATAGATACCTCTTTGCACACAAAGGCTTACTTCCAGCTGATGCGGCAGAAGTCCTGCGCAGTTCATGTCCCTTGTAATAAAGTAGCGGATAAGGGATTGCACTTTAGTACACTGTCCCTGGTGTAAGTTGCAAAAGGGGGACTTAATAAAAAATACTAGAGTGTTTCTTTAACTAAACCAGGCAAGGCCAACCTGCGGCTCTCCAGCTGTTTGAAAACTACAACTCCCACCATGCCCTGCTGTAGGCTGATAGCTATAGGCAGTCTGGGCATGCTGGGAGTTGTAGTTTTGCAGCAGCTGGATAACCTCAGGTTGGCTATCCCTGAACAAAACCATAAATCCTAAAGGGAAATTTCCTGGTGGGCCGATGCCCATGGGGCTGCCCAAGCCCTCTGCCGCTGGCCTGGTACATATTGAGCTCTCAGCAGTAATTAACACTGTAAGAATCAGATACTTATGTACCCAGCCAGCGACCTCTATCCTGAATTCAACTGCTGTGGCCCACGTCTCGCCTCCTAAGCCCCCTGCACCATGTCTTAATCAGAGAGAACTGGAGGAGGAGGAGGAGGAAAGAAAACGGCACCTATTGATGGCCAAAACAGAGGGGCTGCTTTTGGGGCAATATATTGTGCTGCACTGTGGTATATGGTTCTGCTGGAATGGTATTTTGGACCTCTCCCACTACAACATGGGACCACTTTTATAAAAAAAAAAAAAAAAATCCAGGGTCATTTTAGGTTCCCAGTCCTCCCCTCTCCTAGCATTGGCCCACATTTACTAATGTTATTGCACTAAGCCCTTGTTGTATCTGGCGCAGTTTGGCATATTTTTTATGAATCTAGCTTTAGAAAAATCTGCTGCACCTAGCTCACAACGAAGGCATGACTTAGCAGTAAATGACTGTGGCCTAAAATGCACCATTTTGAACCAAATTGCACCAAAAAGTTGGCACAACATTTTATTTAATAGTAAGCAAACTAATCGGTGGAAAAATATTAGAGAAATGTGTCTAGCCGTGTGCCAGATTTATCATCCAGCCTGAGCCACTGTCATAAATCTGGTGCACCTTTAGAGTCGCTAACGTTCTGTTCACATTTCCATCCAGAGCCTCAGTCAGAGGATTCTGCCATTTGGACAAGAAGAATAGCGCAGAATGCAGCACTATTCTCCTGTTAATGGCAGACACCATGGCAGAACCCGGTGGACCCCATGTCTCTATCATATGATGGATCTGGCATTCTGTGTTTTCCTTGTTTCTGCTCCTCTGATGGAACAGAAATAAGGAAGAAATTATGGAAATATGAACAGAGCCTAAGTCTACGCCAGAGCTGACCAACCTGCAGCCCTCCAGCTGTTGTAAAACTACAACTCCCACCATGCCCTGCTGTAGGCTGACAGCAGTAGGCTCTCTGGGCATACTGGGAGTTGTAGTTTTGCGTCTGGAGGGCCGCCGGTTGAGCATCCCTGGTCTACGCCATCTACAGGCTCCATGCACAGCGCTGTGCCTTATACATCTGTCACCTCTCATAAGCACTATGAAAAGGGTTTTCCAGGACTTTGATATTGATGACCTATCCTTAGGATAGGCCATCAGCACCAGATCAGTGTGGATGTGATACCTGGCACCCTAACTGAACAGCAGCTAGTAGGACCCGCGGCCACCAGAGCTAACATTGTTTGGAGCTGGAAGCATGGTTGCACACATCTCCACACACTGTGTAGTGGCCATGCTGGATTCCTATAACTACTGCTCCCACTGACTCCAGATCAGTAATTTATATGTCCATGTTCACCCCCATTCCCCACTGAGTTCCCACAAACCAGTGCTGGAATACATTGGGAGGACTCATGAGGAAGCTCACATAATGGAGAGGACTCAATGAGAAGTCCTCTCACGGTATTCTGGCTGGAGCACAGTGGAGACATTGGGGGTGAGTATAGACATATAAATTAGTGATCTGAGGTTAGTAGAAGCAGTACTAGTCATATAATACTCTATTTAATATGGCTTGGAGAAGCTATAGACCCCCTCACAGACTGCTTTTCTTGCTGTATAAAATACTGGAAGGGGTGATGGAAGACCCCACAGGGTAATTAGAGCCTTACATGCAGTCCATGTTATTCAGCATATGACAGTATATCACAATTTGTTACTTGTCCATGAGGAAAAAATCCTCTTTGTGCTTCCATGTAATAAGACATGGAGATACAGTATGGTCCACACTCATCAAACTCATAGGGCAGTTTTCCAAAAACTGGGTGATGCAGGGACAGGCCAAACTGGGGTAAATTATACCTGATCTACACAAGCTGCAATGTGGCATTATTAAGCCCCAGCCTAATAGTGCATCTGACGCCAGCAGGAAAAGGAGTAAGACCAGCGTATAACTCTACCCCTATGAAGCCAGTATCGGACCATACACATTTATGGCCACCATACAATAGATTTGTACCACACAGTTGCATTATCCCTTCCTGAAAGACACTAAGGATTGGGTACTGTGTCTGGTATAAGGATGGTGGGAATATCTCATGGGGACAGTGACATCCACATTTTTATAGGAGTCAACCTGTCAGCATTTTCAGTTGACAGGCGGATGCGCTTATCAGTTATTATGCCCCCAGCAGCACTAAATGCATGCTGTGACAAAACGCTGGTGGCAGGGCAGGCCAGCACCTCCAAGGTGTAGAGCGCCAGTTCGTGCCACGTATCCAGCTTGGACACCCAATAGTTGTAAGGCACAGACGGATCACTGAGGATGCTGACAAGGTCTGCTACGTACTCCTTCACCATCTTCTGAAACTTCTCCCTCCTTTTGACATTAGGCCGTGCATCAGGGTGAGGTTGCTGGCGGGGTGTTATGAAACTGTCCCAGGCCTTGGAGAGTGTTGCCCTGCTTCTGTTGGAACTGCTGTGTGTTCCCCTTGTCTCCCCTCCTCGGTTGCCCAAGGAACTACGTACTCTGCTACCATCGTTGTTAGATGAAAATTTTTGGAGCTATTTTTCCATAAGGACCTTCTGCTATTGCACCATTTTGCTCGTCTTCTCCATCAAAGGAATGAAAGATGAGAAGTTCTCTTTGTAGCGGGGATCGAGAAGGGTGAACAACCAGTAATCGGTGTTGGCCAAAATGCATATAACGTGAGGGTTACGGGAAAGTTAGCATAACATAAAGTCAGCCATGTGTGCCAGAGTCCCAACAGACAAGACTTTGCTATCCTCATCAGGAGGATGACTCTCTATCTCCTCATACTCTTCCTCCTCTTCGGCCCATCCACGCTGAACAGATGGAATAAATCTGCTATGGGTACTACCCTCTATAGCGGAGGCAACCGTCTCCTGCTCCTCCTCATCATTCAATTCGCGCTGAGATGAGCTGAAGGTAGTCTGGCTATCACCCTGTGTACTGTCTTCCCCTGTTTCCACCTCTTCCACATGCAATGCGTCCGCCTTCATTGTGAGCAGCGAGTGTTTCAGTAGACACAGAAGTGGGATGGTCACGCTGATAATAGCGGCATCGCCACTCACCATCTGTGTTGATTCCTCAAAGTTACGTAAAACCTCACAGAGGTCAGACATCCATGCCCACTTGTCGCTTGTGAAGAGCAGAAGCTGACTGGAAAGGCGACGACCATGTTGCAGATGGTATTCCACTACTTCCCTCTGCTGCTCACAAAGCCTGGCCAACATGTGGAACGTGGAGTTCCAGCGTGTGCTCATGTCGCACAACAGTTGGTGAGCTGGCAGCGTTGCCAGACCAGCGGCAGCTGTAGATGACTTTTGGTAATGGGCACACACGCGGCGCACCTTCACCAGTAGCTCAGGCAAATTGGGGTAGGTTTTGAGAAACCGCTGAACCACTAAGTTGAACACGTAGGTTAGGCATGGGATGTGTGTGATCTTGCTGAGCTCCAAAGCCGCCACCAAGTTACGGCCATTATCAGACACAACCATGCCTGGTTCTCGGTTGAGTGGTGAGAGCCACAGCTCAGTCTGGTCCCTTATATCCTGCCACAGCTCTGCCGCAGTGTGCTGTTTGTCACCTAAGCAAATTAGTTCCAGCATGGCCTGTTGCAGTCCCACCAATTAATTGTGCACGACAAACATGGTAGTATGAAAATAAGTAACTCCTTTATTAATACATATAATAACATAGACATAGGCGATAAAATACACAGGACAAAAATAGGGACCCAATATTCAATGGAGATATTGATAAGATAAGACTGCTATCCTCCTACAAGCATGTTCAAGCAAATACTTATACCACCCCATAAGCGACAGCCCTCATATCTCCTTGAGGAAGCTAACGCGAAATGTGCGTCGGGGTGTCTGGGACATTCATCTGGTTAGTATACTACAACCTGCCTTTATCCTCTTGCCTCCACATGTTGGATATGCACTTGGCACTTTATATAGCATGCTGCTGATGTTTGTTATACCCTATCACTGTGAAGCTGTCGCTTATGGGGTGGTATAAGTATTTGCTTGAACATGCTTGTAGGAGGATAGCAGTCTTATCTTATTAATTTCTCCATTTAATATTGGGTCCCTATTTTTGTCCTGTGTATTTTATCGCCTATGTCTATGTTATTATATGTATTAATAAAAGAGTTACTTATTTTTATACTACCATGTTTGTCGTGCAAAATTAATTGGTGAGGCTTATAGTACAGCATTGTGCATGGCACTTTAGCTTTATAAACTATATCTTATAGGTGTAGTATTCCCCACTGCAGTGCTACACTGCTTCCAGCTACTGATGGCTGACTGGTGCTGCAAGATGAGAATTCAGAGGTGGAAGTGGAGGAGGAGGAAGAGAAAGGGGGGTTGCAGCCACTAATGTTGGTGGTCGAAATCCTGATGGAAGTAGGGCCTGCAATCCTTAACGTCGGTAGCACCTGTGCCATCCCAGGGTACGACTAGCTCCCGGCCTCCACAACGTTTACCCAGTGTGCTGTCAGGCAAATGTAGCGTCCCTGGCCAAAAGTGTTCACGCCCCTGCTCATTTTGGTATGGCACAGGTTACAAATGACAATTCTTTTATCGTCCCCACTTTCCTCAAAAAAGCACCAGACTCCGGAACACCTACCCCTTGGCAAGGGAGATTGCCACAAGGGGCTTCTCTGGGGAACAGTTGCGGGCCTGTTTAGTGTGGCCCACCTTCTCCCTTTTGCCACCCCACTGCCTCTTCCAGCCTGCTGCGGTGCTGCAGATCCCTCCCCCTCTGTACTGCTGTCCTCGCTCGGCTTGCCCCCTTCCCAGGTTGGGTCAGTGATTTCATCATCCACCACTTCCTCACTCTGGTCATCCTCCTGACTTGTTGACCTAAAAAGAACCTAACTTTTTGTCAACTGTGTCTCATCCTGGAGGCAGGACGGCATGACGTAGCAGCGTAAACGTGTCGTGCTCTCCTCCCCGCTTGCCTCATGTCCTGTGGCTGCTGTGCGCTCCTGGGAATGACCCGTTGAATGCCGATTAGGAGTTCGGGAGTGTGCCTGACTGCCGGGGGTATATGCGGATGGTTTGGGCGGCCACCCGCTCCCAACTATCCGCTGCCTGCCACTAGTTACCTGCTCTCTGCTGTCCCGGCTACAGAGCCCTGGATGTCATGGACCACCGGCGGTAAAAATTTTGTAGTTGCCGGCCTGTGCGCTACTGTATGCGGGTGTGTCCGGATCAGCTGTCTCTTACCGGTTGTCTGCTGGCCCCTTTCCCTCTGTCTGCGGGTGTCGATCCTGGAGATCTGTTGAAGGAGACCTGCGGGCTGTGTGCTGGCGTGGGTGACCCGACCGAGACCTGGGTGACGGTACCGGATGGGCAGAGGTGTGAGGATACTACTAGAGGACTCCGGGCAGACGAGCACGCCCCCACATAGTTGAATTACTCCAAGCAGTATTTTATAACTGCATGCGACACTTGCCTTTGTATGATATAAGGCAGTGTTGCTTTAGGGTACTTTCACACTTGCGGCAGGACGGATCCGACAGGCTGTTCACCATGTCGGATCCGTCCTGCGGCTATTTCGCCGTACCCGCGGACCGCCGCTCCGTCCCCATTGACTACAATGGGGACGGGGGCGGAGCTCTGGCGCAGCACGGCGCTGCACGGAGAAAGGCCGCCGGACTAAAATTACTGCATGTCAGGCTTTTTAGTCCGGCGGCTTTCTCCGTGCACCGCCGTGCTGCGCCGGAGCTCCGCCCCCGTCCCCATTGTAGTCAATGGGGACGGCGCGGCGGTCCGCGGGCACGGCGAAATAGCCGCAGGACGGATCCGACATGGTGAACAGCATGTCGGATCCGTCCTGCCGCAAGTGTGAAACTAGCCTTATTGATCTAAACAGACAACCCTATTGCCATATTAGCGGCACACTTTGGGTCTGTTTTGGGGGAACGATCTGTGGGTTGGGATGTGAGTTGGACGGGAGCTCTCTTTGTGGCTCTCGATTAGAAGATCGGCTGGAGTCCTGATTGGGGACATAATTATCTAAAGTCCGTCAATAATTTCGCTGCAATCAATCTACTTTTTACCAGCAGATGCTCCTATTGGGAATTACGGTATTTGAACCGGTGAAAGCTCTGGATGGAAGCTTAAGGGGATACAAAAAAAAAAAAGGACATGGACTTACCCTGCCCAGCTGAAGTATTGTGAGTAACGTATATTCTGAGTACCGGGGATACCGGAACGCTGACTCTGTAACCGCATTAACTCCGCAACTTGCAATTTTGCTGGCATCTACTAATTCACTAACTCTCCTAACCTCTCACTTAAAGGGCTTCTGTCAGCCCACTAAACAGTTTTTTTTTTTGTTTACTAATAATCCCTATACTGCGATCTCTGCATACATAAGCTAAATAATCATTTTGGTTCAGTAGAATTTGATAAAAAGGTATTTTTAAAATTTGTAAATTACCTTGCTACCAGCAAGTAGGGCAGCTACTTGCTGGTAGCAGCCGCATCCTCCGATCCTAATGACGCCCCCTCCACATTGTGATTGACAGGGCCAGGGAACGGAATCGTTCTCTGCTGGCCCTGTTTGAATTCCAAATCTTGCGCCTGCGCCGTACCTGTCTTCAATCGCCGCAGGCGCACTGGGAGGCAGCCGCTCGCTCGGCCGCTCCATCCTCAATGCACCTGCGCCGATTGAAGACAGGTACGGCGCAGGCGCGAGATTTGGAATTCAAACAGGGCCAGCAGAGAACGATTCCGTTCCCTGGCCCTGTCAATCACAATGTGGAGGGGGCGTCATTAGGATCGGAGGATGCGGCTGCTACCAGCAAGTAGCTGCCCTACTTGCTGGTAGCAAGGTAATTTACAAATTTTAAAAATACCTTTTTATCAAATTCTACTGAACCAAAATGATTATTTAGCTTATGTATGCAGAGATCGCAGTATAGGGATTATTAGTAAACAAAACAAAAAAACGGTTTAGTGGGCTGACAGAAGCCCTTTAAATATTGCTGAGGAGTCTATATATGTGTATATGCTTGTGACTTATGTGCATTATGAGTGGATTCCATATTGGTGGACGGATGGGTATATAAGCTGTAGAGGGTACAGAAATCGAATGGTATTAATGCATGTAGTATTGCGGGACAATATTATTATTATATCCGGAAAAGTAGAGTGTTATCTTTGTCAAACTCTGATAACTAATAGTTTACTGATCGGTGACTTTGCCATCTAATTCTCTCTCTCCCGGCTGCTTACCTGCCTTATCACTTTTTTACTCTATTAACATCTATGAGTTTATAGGCGTGCAATTCTGTATAGGAATTGTAACGAGAGTTGAACATTTGATATCATTGTGTCCAGATATTAGAGCACTATCTTATCAAAGTGTACCACTCTCTGTGCTTTGGTTAACAATTAATTTTTTTGCAGGCACTTAGAATATTACTGGCTTTTCTTTCTGTCCCCCCCCCCCCTTGTTATTTTCTTAGAGGAGGAGGCGGAAAACTGTTTGATTACCTTTTGTATGCTCTTTGACTGCCATAAGTTTTATATTCTGATAGTTTGACATCATAAAGGGAATATGCCTCCAAAGCCGCTCAATAGGAAATCTACGGGGCATTCATCACCTAAAAGCTCAGGCCCAAGCAGCCCCTCAGCAAAAATAGATAGATTTCTAAAAGCTTCCCCACATAAGACAAGGCAAGCTCAGAAGTCACAGACATCCCAGGAAACCCCTGGTATTGTAGATAAAATAGACTTGAGGTCTGAGACGGAAGGGATAATGGGGGGAGAAAATAAGATGGATGTGATTGATAATAAACTGGCAGACATATTGGCTGGGGTCCAATTGTCTAATCAAGCATTAAGGGACCTCTCCCTAAAGGTTGCTTCGGTACAAACTGACATTTCTATCATAAAAGATGAAATGAATAAAATACGAGATAGAGTTAAGGAGCTGCAGGATGTTACTAAGGAAATGAAAAAGGACCTGGACGTGACCTCAGGGAAAGCCAATATTTTGGAATCTGAGAATAAAATACTGAAGGATAAATTGGCCTCCCTGGAGGACAGGTCCAGAAGAGCTAATTTAAGGTTGATAGGATTCCCGGAGGGGGCGGAGGGTGATGCGGCGGAGGAGTTTATACAGGGTTGGTTATTAGATAATATCGGAAAGGAAGCCTTTTCGCCCTCTTTTTGTGTGGAGAGGGCGCACAGGATTCCAGCTAGAAAACCGCCGCCAGGCGCCCCCCCCCCCCCCGAGGACAATGTTGGTTAGACAGACGGATTGAGATTTATCCTGATTTCTCTAAAAATACCCAAGATAAACGCAGGGCATTTCAAGAGGTGAAAAAACATCTTGCATCCGTAAAAATAAAATACTCTATGATGTACCCTGCAACTCTTAGATTAGTATATGATGGAAAGACTTTGTTTTTCCCCAAATTAGATGGATTGGTATCATGGATGGAGCAGGAGGGCATAGCTTTTTAAATTTAGAGCGCTTATGGGCAGTGAGGGCGGGGAGGGGGGAGTGCAAATAGATAGAGGCTATCAGGGAGGGATGTTACTCTCTGATGACCAGGATGGGGGATTGGGGGGTGGGAGGCTGGGAGGGGAGTCGTTGTCTTGGGGCATAACTATGGCGGACCGGCAGGAGAGGCAGTACTATTTAGGACTGACCTAGAATCAGGATAATCACAAATTAATGACAGATAGACTTTTTGTATGGAATGTCAGTGGCCTAGCGGACAGGACTAAAAGAGTAATTGTGGCTGATATCATAAACATCTCCCAGCGATTGTGTGCCTAGTCGAAACGCACCTAACTCCTGAGAAAGTGTTGTGTATGAAAAAAAGGTGGGCACAGGCTGAGTACCACTCCTGTCTCTCCTCTTTCTCCCGTGGGGTCAGTGTGTATATACATAACAAAGTACAGTATGAACCTATTGGACAAAGAATAGATAAGGAGGGCAGGTTTGTGTTTCTCCACTGCAGATGGTCCCAGACAATATGTACATTGGCGTTTGTTTATATCTCTCCACCCTTCTCTTTGTATGTTATCTCCCAACTCTTTGACTTTGTAAGCCAAAGGGATATCTGTCCAATTTTATTGCTAGGAGATTTTAATGAGGTTATGGACCGCGGTTTGGACAGGGTCTCTTCAGGATTTCGGAACAGTTCGGGAACAGGAGGAATATCGCCACTAGCCAATATATGTCAGGAAATGGCGGTAATAGATGTCTGGCGACACCTGTGTGGTGATGCAAGAGCATACTCCTGCTTTAGCCGATCCTGTACTGCCCTATCCAGGATAGATCTGGCCTTTACAACGGTTAACTTTATTGAAAGGATTGTTCGTATGAAATATGAGTCACATACGATATAAGATCACTCTTCAATTCTCCTAGTAAAAAAAGGTGGGAGGGAGTCGGAAGGCCTCGTACTTTTAGACTGAACCCTCCTCATTGGTTTAATATACTTCAGGAACAGGGAGATATAGGGAGGGAGTTGGAAGAATTCTGGAAACTTAATGTCGGGACTACTCACGAACATTATGTTTGGGATGCCTTTAAAGCCTTTATTCGAGGCATTTTTTACTCCAGAATTCAAAAAGCTAAAGCTTGCTATATTAAAAAGGAGACGGCCCTGGAACAGTGCGTACACGCCTTACAAGGGAGGATAGCCACGGACCAAAGACCAGAGGTACAGCGGGGACTACTTAAGGCAAGGGAGGAATATAATCAGCACTTGCACGATAAATGTGAACAAAAGAGCTTTTTTTCAGGGCAAAGACAGTTTTGTGAAGCGGGTAAGCCAGGCAGATTACTAGCCTCGTTAATACAAAATCAACAAACTATCACTGTAATCAAAAGTATTAAAACGTGCACAGGCAAGATATGCACAGATAGGGCGGATATTGAAAAAGAATTTGCCAGCTACTTCGCTACTTTATATAGGTCGGAATTAAATGGACTACAGGTTGATCATAAGATATTCCTGGATAGGATTAACCTGCCCGTCCTCTCCCAGGAGGACCGAATGATGCTGGAGACCCCTCTCCAACCTTTGGAGTTGAAAGAAGCACTGAAAGCAACTAGAGGTAATTCCTCTCCTGGGGCAGATGGCCTCGCTTTTGAATTATATCGGCGGCATAGTGAGGTGTTGTTACCTCACCTGCTCCAGGTATTAAATGTGTCTTGGAAAGAGGGTCGCCTGCCAGCATCAATGTCTGAAGCTATTATCACATTGGTCTTAAAAAAGGGAAAAAATGAGTCGGAGATGGGGTCATATAGACCCATCTCCTTCCTTAATACTGACTATAAAATCGGCGCTAAGGCGCTGGCTAATAGACTTACAAGGGTAATAGCTAAGATAATTCATACTGACCAAACAGGTTTTATACCAAGGCACTCAGCCCAGACTAATATCTGAAGAACTTTAATGAATATCCATCTGGGAGAGGGAGAGGACCGCTCTATTCTGTCTTTAGACGCCGCCAAGGCGTTTGACAGGGTGGAGTGGAACTTTCTGTGGGAAGTGATGCACAGGATGAATTTTGGCCCTAATTTTGTCCAGTGGGTTAAGTTGTTGTATGCATTACCTAGGGCAAGGATAAATGTGAACGGCTTTCTGTCAGATCCCTTGGAATTACAACGGGGCACTAGACAGGGCTGCCCATTATCCCCTCTTTTATTCGCTATTTTTTTGGAGCCCCTAGCATGTCGAATCATACAGGACACGTGTATCTTGGGCTTTGGGACCCAGGATGTACAGGATAAAATTAGTTTGTACGCTGATGACGTCCTTATATATTTAAGGAATGGATATCTGGCCTTGCCCTATGTGATGCAGATAATAAATGAATACGGCCTCTTCTCCGGATACAAAGTAAACTGGCAGAAATCAGCTTTACTCCCATTACATAGAATGCCCCTAGTTAATGTTATAGATGTTAGATGTTTATCGTTAACAGACTCACTGGAATACCTGGAAGTTCGGATTAGTCCCATGGTGAAAGAATATATTAAACTGAATATTATCCCATTGATAGATAAAATAAAAAACAAAATACATGTGTGGCAAAAGTTGACACTGGGACAGGCGGAAAGGATCACATTACTCAAAATGGTACTTCTCCCGCAGATACTATACCAACTGACCCCCTGCCCGATATGGATCGAAGATGCACATTTTAAAGCTCTGGAGAGGTCATTTAATGATTTAATTTGGGTCAGGAAAAGAGTGCGCATTAAACAGAATTATTTATGGTTAGCAGAGGAGAATGGTGGTCTGTCCCTCCCTTGCCTACGGGGCTATTATTTAGCCTCTCAAATACAGTGGTATATTTCAGCCCCTTTGCATATATTTTCTAAACTTAATAGAAACTACAGAGTATCTCAATCCAATATATTTAGTGTTTTAGAAACTGGAAGGGGGTTAGAGAAGTTCTTTGTTTTGTTTTTTCTCTTATATGAGTTTGGCATTCATGAAAAGAAAACCTCTTGAGACACTAATTGCCGTTGACTTATTGGCAACTGTGTCTCATCACCATCATTCACCTCGCGAAACACTAATTCCCGTTCCCCACCGTCATCTTCTTCTGACTGTGGATGCTCAAGAGTTTGGGAATCAGTGCACAAGATCTCCTCATGTCCCTCTTCAAGCGGGAGTGGCGAGAGGTCCAAATCAAGGAATGGCGATGAAAAGAGCTCCTCGGAATATCCGAGTGTGGGATTACTTGTTTGCCAAGACTCTCCACGGCGGGAGGAAGGAGGATCAGGGTGAGGATTCTGTTGACCAGACTCTTGGCTACTGAGACTGGACTTTGTGGAAGACAGGGTGGTGCTTAACCGACTGGAAGCATTATGTGCTGCAATCCAACCGAGCACCTGGTCGCACTGGTCTGACTTTGAGAGCGTTGTCCTGCGCCGCCCTGCAAACTGGGACATGAAGCTAGGTATCGTGGATGAGTGTGTTTCTTGTGCTCTGGTAGCAGGCACAGTTTCACTACGCCCAGGGCCACGGCTTCTGCGTGCACCATCAGCAGCACGGCCACATCCCCGTCCCTTACTGCTCGCCTTGAGCATATTAAATGGTATATTTATTCTTGCAAGTATGTCACACGTACATTAGCGCAGGTTTTTTAAGTGTATGCGCAATTAAATTTAACTGACTATCACAGATATTTAGAATGCACAAACGTTATACAGGAGATATAGCGCAGGAAATGTCGCTGTCACCAGCGGCAAATTTTTTTTACTGAATGTCACTGACATTTAGGATGGGCAAACGTTAAATGGGAGATGAAGCGCAGGTAATGTCGCTGTCAGCAGCGCCAAAACAATTGCGCTGAATGTCACAGATATTTAGGATGCGCAAACGTAACACAACAGATGTAGCAGAGGTTGTGTCACTGTCAGCAGCGGCCAAGCAATTGCACGCAATTTAGCGCAGGTTGCGCTAATAATATATATTGTAGCCAGATAAAACAATAGTCCTTAAAAGGACTTTTGGGTATCTAACACCTTTCAAGACTAAACCCTGCCTAAAAAAATAAACATAAGTTCCTGTCACTACACTATCTGTCCCTTCTGCTGCAGCTCGCCCTAAGACTGAGCCGAACTACATGTCATCGGGTGCTATATAGCACCCGATGACGTGTTTCAGCCAGTCAATCACTGTAATGCCAGTAACCAACATGGCTACGGCCTTACAGTGAGTGCCAGTACTTCCCCGGACGTTTATGGGCTGCGTAGCAGCCAACAAACATGTGGGGAGGAGACTCAAGCATCGCGCTTAAGCACACATGATGTTCGGCAGAGCACTGTGATGTGCCGAGCATTGCGATGCTCGAGTCAAAATTGTGTTCGGCAGAGCATGCTCGCCCAACACCTGTCCAGAGCTCCTGCACTCTACAGGAGGGAAGGAAGCTGCCAAATGCAACACATGGCAAGACCCTGGAATCCTGGGTGGGCAGTATGTAGGGGGAATCTGTCATAGCACTGACCCTTTTATACTCTATGGGGGAGATTTATGAAAACCGGTGTAAAATAGAACTGGCTTAGTCAGATTCCACCGTTCATTTTTCAAATGAATGTGAACAAGGTGGAATCTGATTGGTTGCTATATGCAACTAAGCCAGTTCTATTTTACACCGGTTTTCATGAATCTCTTGCTCTGTACCTTAATATCTGTGGTACTATATAATTATATGGTACATCGCCCGTCTCTTTAGTGGATTGTACTTGTATTGTTTCCTCCCTCTACAGAAATAACCTATGCATTGTACACATGACTTGTAATACAGGGGTACATAATAGAGGGCAGGTAGTCAGAGGTATATAATAGAGGGCAGGTAGTCAGAGGTATATAATGGAGGGCAGGTAGTCAGAGGTATATAATGGAGGACTGGTAGTCAGAGGTATATAATGGAGGGCAGGTAGTCAGAGGTATATAATAGAGAGCAGGTAGTCAGAGGTATATAATAGAGGACTGGTAGTCAGATGTATATAATGGAGGACTGGTAGTCAGGGGTATATAATATAGGACTGGTAGTCAGAGGTACAGTCATGTGAAAAAATTAGGACACCCTTTGAAAGCATGTGGTTTTTTGTAACATTTTTAATAAAAGGTTATTTCATCTCCGTTTCAACAATACAGAGAGATTAAAGTAATCCAACTAAACAAAGAAAACTGAAGAAAAGTCTTTTCAAGATCTTCTGTAAATGTCATTCTACAAAAATGCCTATTCTAACTGAGGAAAAAGATAGGACACCCTCACATGTATTCCCTCTTAAATTGGCTCAGATCTCACACAGGTATATCACACCAGGTGCACATAATTAGTAGATCGTTACTCTGCATGTTGAATGAGGCTTGCCCTATTTAAACCTCAGACATTTAGTTTGGTGTGCTCCTGACTGTTGAAGTGAGAGTGAGCACCATGGTGAGAGCAAAAGAGCTGTCAGAGGACTTCAGAAAAAAGATTGTAGCAGCCTATGAGTCTGGGAAGGGATTTAAAAAGATCTCAAAAGATTTTGAAATCAGCCATTCCACTGTCCGGAAGATAGTCTACAAGTGGAGGGCTTTCAAAACAACTGCCAACATGCCCAGGACTGGTCGCCCCAGCAAGTTCACCCCAAGAGCAGACCGCAAGATGCTAAAAGAGGTCTCCAAAAACCCTAAAGTGTCATCTCGAGAACTACAGCAGGCTCTGGCTACTGTTGATGTAGAAGTACATGCCTCTACAATCAGAAAGAGACTGTACAAGTTTAACTTGCATGGGAGGTGTGCAAGGAGGAAACCTTTGCTTTCCAAGAGAAACATCGAGGCCAGACTGACATTTGCCAGAGATAAAGTTGACAAAGACCAGGACTTCTGGAATAATGTTCTTTGGACAGATGAGTCCAAAATTGAATTATTTGGACACAACAGCAGAGGACATGTTTGGCGTAAACCAAACACAGCATTCCAAGAAAAGAACCTCATACCAACTGTGAAGCATGGAGGTGGAAGTGTCATGGTTTGGGGCTGCTTTGCTGCAGCAGGACCTGGTCGGCTCACCATCATAGAATCCACGATGAATTCTACTGTGTATCAGAAGGTGCTTGAAGAACATGTGAGACCATCAGTTAGAAAATTAAAGCTGAAGCGGAACTGGACCATGCAACATGACAATGACCCAAAACATACTAGTAAATCAACCAAAGATTGGCTGAAAAAGAAGAAATGGAGAGTCCTGGAATGGCCAAGTCAAAGTCCAGATTTGAATCCCATTGAGATGCTGTGGGGTGACTTGAAAAGGGCTGTACGTGCAAGAAACCCCTCAAACATCTCACAGCTGAAAAAGTTCTGCATTGAGGAGTGGGGTAAAATTTCCTCAGACCGATGTCGAAGACTGGTAGATGGCTACAAGAACCGTCTCACTGCAGTTATTTCAGCCAAAGGAGGTAACACTCGCTATTAGGGGCAAGGGTGTCCTATCTTTTTCCTCAGTTAGAATAGGCATTTTTGTAGAATGACATTTACAGAAGATCTTGAAAAGACTTTTCTTCAGTTTTCTTTGTTTAGTCGGATTACTTTAATCTCTCTGTATTGTTGAAACGGAGATGAAATAACCTTTTATTAAAAATGTTACAAAAAACCACATGCTTTCAAAGGGTGTCCTAATTTTTTCACATGACTGTATATAATGGAGGACTGGTAGCCAGAGGTATATAATATAGGACTGGTAGTCAGAGGTATATAATGGAGGACTGGTAGCCAGAGGTATATAATGGAGGACTGGTAGTCAGAGGTATATAATGGAGGACTGGTAGTCAGATGTATATCATGGAGGACTGGTAGTCAGAGGTACATAATAGAGGGCAGGTAGTCAGAGGTATATAATGGAGGACTGGAAGTCAAAGGTATATAATGGAGGACTGGTAGTCAGAGGTACATAATAGAGGGCAGGTAGTCAGAGGTATATAATGGAGGACTGGTAGTCAGAGGTATATAATAGAGGACTGGTAGTCAGAGGTATATAATGGAGGACTGGTAGTCAGAGGTATATAATAGAGGGCAGGTAGTCAGAGGTATATAATAGAGGACAGGTAGTCAGAGGTATATAATGGAGGACTGGTAGTCAGAGGTATATAATGGAGGACTGGTAGACAGAGGTATATAATAGAGGACTGGTAGTCAGAGGTACATAATAGAGGGCAGGTTGTCAGAGGTATATAATAGAGGACAGGTAGTCAAAGGTATATAATGGAGGACTAGTAGTCAGAGGTGCATAATAGAGGGCAGGTAGTCAGAGGTATATAATAGAGGACTGGTAGTCAGAGGTATATAATAGAGGACTGGTAGTCAGAGGTACATAATAGAGGGCAGGTTGTCAGAGGTATATAATAGAGGACAGGTAGTCAGATGTATATAATGGAGGACTGGTAGTCAGAGGTATATAATGGAGGGCAGGTAGTCAGAGGTATATAATGGAGGGCAGGTAGTCAGAGGTATATAATAGAGAGCAGGTAGTCAGAGGTATATAATAGAGGACTGGTAGTCAGATGTATATAATGGAGGACTGGTAGTCAGGGGTATATAATGGAGGACTGGTAGCCAGAGGTATATAATGGAGGACTGGTAGTCAGAGGTATATAATGGAGGACTGGTAGTCAGAGGTACATAATAGAGGGCAGGTAGTCAGAGGTATAGAATGGAGGACTGGAAGTTAAAGGTATATAATGGAGGACTGGTAGTCAGAGGTACATAATAGAGGGCAGGTAGTCAGAGGTATATAATGGAGGACTGGTAGTCAGAGGTATATAATAGAGGACAGGTAGTCAGAGGTATATAATGGAGGACTGGTAGTCAGAGGTATATAATGGAGGACTGGTAGACAGAGGTATATAATAGAGGACTGGTAGTCAGAGGTACATAATAGAGGGCAGGTTGTCAGAGGTATATAATAGAGGACAGGTAGTCAAAGGTATATAATGGAGGACTGGTAGTCAGAGGTGCATAATAGAGGGCAGGTAGTCAGAGGTATATAATAGAGGACTGGTAGTCAGAGGTATATAATAGAGGACTGGTAGTCAGAGGTACATAATAGAGGGCAGGTTGTCAGAGGTATATAATAGAGGACAGGTAGTCAGATGTATATAATGGAGGACTGGTAGTCAGAGGTATATCATGGAGGACTGGTAGTCACAGGTATATAAAAGAGGACTGGTAGTCAGAGGTATATTATGGAGGACTGGTAGACAGAGGTATATAATAGAGGGAAGGTAGTCAGAGGTATATAATGGAGGACTGGTAGTCAGAGGTATATAATAGAGGACTGGTAGTCAGAGGTATATAATAGAGGGAAGGTAGTCAGAGGTATATAATGGAGGACTGGTAGTCAGAGGTATATAATGGAGGACAGATAGTCAGAGGTATATAATGGAGGACTGGTAGTCAGAGGTATATAATGGAGGACTGGTAGTCAGAGGTATATAATGGAGGACTGGTAGTCAGAGGTATATAATGGAGGACTGGTAGTCAGAGGTATATAATAGAGGGCAGGTTGTCAGAGGTATATAATGGAGGACAGGTAGTCAGAGGTATATAATGGAGGACTGGTAGTCAGAGGTATATAATAGAGGGCAGGTAGTCAGAGGTATATAATGGAGGACAGGTAGTCAGAGGTATATAATAGAGGACTGGTAGTCAGAGGTATATAATAGAGGACTGGTAGTCAGAGGTATATAATGGAGGACTGGTAGTCAGAGGTATATAATGGAGGACTGGTAGTCAGAGGTATATAATGGAGGACTGGTAGTCAGAGGTATATAATAGAGGGCAGGTTGTCAGAGGTATATAATGGAGGACAGGTAGTCAGAGGTATATAATGGAGGACAGGTAGTCAGAGGTATATAATAGAGGACTGGTGATCAGAGGTATATAATGGAGGACTAGTAGTCAGAGGTATATAATGGAGGACTGGTAGTCAGAGGTATATAATGGAGGACAGGTAGTCAGAGGTATATAATAGAGGACAGGTAGTCAGAGGTATATAATAAAGGACTGGTAGTCAGAGGTATATAATAGAGGGCAGGTAGTCAGAGGTATATAATGGAGGACAGGTAGTCAGAGGTATATAATAGAGGACAGGTAGTCAGAGGTATATAATGGAGGACAGGTAGTCAGAGGTATATAATAGAGGACAGGTAGTCAGAGGTATATAATAAAGGACTGGTAGTCAGAGGTACATAATAGAGGGCAGGTTGTCAGAGGTATATAATAGAGGACAGGTAGTCAGAGGTATATAATAGAGGACAGGTAGACAGAGGTATATAATAGAGGACTGGTAGTCAGAGGTATATAATAGAGGGCAGGTAGTCAGAGGTATATAATAGAGGACAGGTAGTCAGAGGTATATAATGGAGGACTGGTAGTCAGAGGTATATAATAGAGGGCAGGTAGTCAGAGGAATATAATGGAGGACTGGTAGTCAGAGGTATATAATGGAGGACTGGTAGTCAGAGGTATATAATGGAGGACGGGTAGTCAGAGGTATATAATAGAGGACAGGTAGTAGGAGGTACATAATAGAGGACGGGTAGTCAGAGGTATATAATAGAGGGCAGGTAGTCAGAGGTATATAATGGAGGGCAGGTAGTCAGAGGAATATAATGGAGGACTGGTAGTCAGAGGTATATAATAGAGAGCAGGTAGTCAGAGGTATATAATAGAGGGCAGGTAGTCAGAGGTATGTAATGGAGGACGAGTAGTCAGAGGTATAGGTCTGGGTATAACAATACCAGTTACATATATTACATATGACAGGACAGCTCAGCTCCTCACAAACATTTGACCTTCACATCTCTAACACTGATAACACTCGGCTCCGCCTAATCAGAACGAAGCGCTGCACATAGCCCCGCCCCTCCGTGTCAGCTGACGTGCCGCCGGCGTCACGTGACACCAAGAGCTCGGCAGTAGGAAGCTCTGTGTGTGCTGTCAGCTGATAGAACCGGAGAGAGAAGATGGCGGGCGGTCTGGTACGTGGTAAGCTGATCGCGGTGATCGGTGATGAGGACACCTGCACCGGCTTCTTGCTCGGAGGGATCGGGGAGCTTAACAAGAACCGGAAGCCGAATTTCCTGGTGGTGGAGAAGGAGACGAGCGTAACGGAGATTGAGGAGACGTTCAGGTGAGAGGCGCTGCATATACCGTGGTGTGGTAGATGGAAGAGGTGTTATATCGTGACAGCGCGACCAGGGGACGATAGCAGCAGCAGCCTGGCGTGTTATCAGTTCAGGCCCCGATCAGCAGAGCTGTGAGGGGAAGTAGTGCAGGCATCAGGTGCACTGACAGCCACTTAAAGGGGTGCTCCCCCGATACACTATATGAAGGGGAACGGTCCTGTTACCCATTTAGCACTGTCAGGTCGTCTGATCATTTAAAGAGCAATTTAAGGGGGTGATCTCCAGTGACCAGAGCTTGTCCATGGTGGGAGATCCCATAATCTAGAGAGATACCAGTCACTGGCAGATTTACAGAGGTTTGGCGGGTGGGGGACACAGGATCAGTGGGGTCTCTGCTCACTATTATATATTTCCAGTTTGGCTGTACATAGACAACTCACTAGCAAACATGATCCATGCAGCTTACATTCTGGTCTATGCTGGGAAAGCTGCCTGTGACCAGTGACCCCCATTGACCGTCATTAGATGCCATATTGCCTCCTTCATGTGACACATTCTTGTGAAATAACACTTGGAACAGTCTATATGTTTAAACGTCAAGGAACTAATGAGATTAGTTTTAAAAAGAATGGTGTACTTTCCCTGGTGAGCCCCTCCATTCCAGCATCATCACTGCTGGGGCATAAGGGCTCATTTATCAAACTGGTGTAGAGTAGAACTGGCTTAGTTTTAGTTTTTAATTAGCAACCAATCAGATCCCACCTTTCATTTTTGACAGGAAAATGAAAGGTGGAATCTGATTGGTTGCTATGGGCAACTAAGCCAGTTCTACTTTACACCAGTCTCATAAATGACCCCAAAAGTGTTCTAGCTGCAGCAATGACAAGCTATATATCTTGGACCAGCACTCCAGCTATCCTGAAACTACAACTCTCAGAATCCTCCTTTCACTTCTGTGGGAATTAGAACAGCCAAGTATGTTTGCATGCTGGGAGTTGTAGTTTTACAGCAGCTGAAGCGCCAGAGGTTGCTGATCCCTGCTGTGTACTGTCCATGCCCACTGCTGCAGCCAGTCACTGGCCTCTGCTGTATGCAGCACAATACCGCTTAGGACAGTGATTGGTGTCAGTGGTCATGTACGGTATGCAGCATATTACCACTACATTCAGGACCAATAAAGCCAGTGGGGATGAGGGGTTCGGAAGGTAAGTTTAGCATTTGTTATAACCTATGTTTCCTGCTGCAGCCATTGTTGTAGGCGCGGTGCCATCAGACCTCCGGACTGCGGTGTTTCTGCTCTTCCCCTTTCTGATGGGTCACATGAGTTGTAACCACAGCCTGCAAGTTTGATTTTCTACCCTGACAAGGATCCTGTGTTTCTATTCATAGCAGAAAGCGTGTTTACTGAAAACAGAGTCCTCCTTGTTCAGGACATGTCTGCCCTGATCTGGACTGGAGTGTCCTTTACTTCATGACTTCCTCCATTGCTGGGACATGAAACCTTTCTCTCTGAACGCACACTGCTTTACTAATTTACATCGTATCATGACTGCCATGTGTACCGGCGGAGTGCAGGCTGCCAGGCATTGTAGTGAAGATCCTGCTCACTGTCTACCACCCAGCGGGTTCTTACTGGATCACACCATAGCTAGCATAGAAGGGCATTTATAAATGCTATAATACCAGTTTAATCTGGTTTCAGGGATGTGGTGGTGGGCTGTATACCCCATAGGCTTGCATTGTGGTAGGTAATGTAGCAGATGTCCGCTCCCTCTGTCTGGCCTTCCCCCCCCCCCCTCAGCCAGCCCCCCAATCTTCATCTGGAAGCTCCTCCTATGTATTTAATTCCCCCATGTTACTTAAAGGGGTATTCCCATCTCAGACAATGGGGGAATATCGCTAGGATATGCCCCCATTGTCTGATAGGTGCAGGTCCCACCGTTGGGACCCACACCTACAACGAGAACAAAGTGGGGAGCGCTGTGGCTGGAGGACCCCGGATTTCCCAGGGTCCGTCCACCACCAAGCGCTGCTCTCATAGAAGTGAATGGGAGGGCGGCTGCACCTATCAGACAATGGGGGCATATCCTAGTGATATGCCCTCATTGTCTGAGATGGGAAAACACCTTTAAAGGGAACCTGTCACCTGGATTTTGGGTATATAGCTGAGGACATGGGTTGCTAGATGGCCGCTAGCACATCCGCAATACCCAGTCCCCATAGCTCTGTGTGCTTTTATTGAGTAAAAAAAAACGATTTAAAACAGGACTCACATACAGGACTCATCTCGGGTTAATTTGCTTATGTATCAAATCAGTTTTTTTTACACCATAAAAGCACACACAGCTATGGGGACTGGGTATTGCGGATGTGCTAGCGGCCATCTAGCAACCCATGTCCTTGGCTCTATCCCAAAATCCCGGTGGCAGGTTCCCTTTAAAGGCTATGTACACCCTCTGAGGCAATTTTTATTTATGATTGTGTTTTATTTTTAATAAAGACCAAAATGAGTACAGTGCAATAATACAAAATAAATTGCCCCCACAGATATACATAACCTTTAAAGGGGTTGTCCTCTCCCTTATTATCGTCGATCAGTATCACATCAGTGGGGATCTGGCACACCTTGCCGATCATCTTTTGCGCAGTAGTGAATGGTGTTGCTTACCGCTGAGGTGAATAGGAGCAGCGCTGCACTAACCAGCTCCATCCACAGCACAGTGTACAGCGCTGTGTATTTCCTGCGCTGGAGCTACTCCTGAACAGATACTTGTTGGGGGTGCACAATCTTGGTGATCAGATATCCATGGCCTATTAGTATAACGTAGTGGACGGCCCCTTTAAAGTGGCAGTAGCCCACCCTTTCCAGGCCCCACAGTGCCTTTCCAGTACTGCAGCATGCTGATATTTCCTCTAGTCATAGGACTAGTATTATCGACTTAATTCACCTAATAACCGGTTTCTTGTTCCTCCCCTCTGTCCAGGGGTTTCCTACAGCGTGATGACATCGGAATTATACTGATTAACCAATTCATTGCTGAGATGATCCGGCATGCCATTGATGCGCACAACCTCTCCATCCCAGCCGTGCTTGAAATCCCATCGAAGGAGCACCCATATGATGCCAACAAGGACTCTATACTGCGCCGCGCCAAGGGCATGTTCACATCGGATGACTTGCGATAATTTGCCCATCCCCGTCTGGAGCCTTCCTATCATGGTGTTGTGTAACTCCCTATATGATTTTGTAGCCCGATAGGAAAATGTAATTTCCCATTTTATTTACCCTTTTTTTGTGTTTTATTTATTCCTGCTGTCCACTCCTGTATGTTACTTACTGTGTGACCAAATTATCTAACGCTTGTTCAGCAGCCGTCTAGTCTTGTTCCATTGGTGAATGTGATGCTCGGGTCATGATGGTAAAGATTGGTGGAGGAGATGCTCGTGTCAGTCCCATCACTGCGTCCATGTACTAAACCACACAGAGTGAAAGTGATGAGACCGATGGGCAGCACTTCACGTCTTGTCTAGTTATTTTAGGTTACACCCATTTGTCAAGGCTTTGATATCCATGTCCTTCATTCTAAGAGATGTTCATACTATGGAATTACCATATCAGTCAGATGCATCCCAGGATTAGATTGTGAAGACCCGTGACTCTAACAATCCAGCCAGTTCCTGAGGCTTGTTCTCGGTGTGCTTAAGTAACCACCTCACCCAAAAAACCCTATTGGGTCTCTGCTTTGGCCTAGGGCTACATGGCGACTAAAATGATTGCAATGTCACATTGTGACATCCCAAGTGATGGTTGGGAATGTGGTCACATTGTGACTTAGAACCAAATATATCTGGAATGCAACAGTTGCAAAAACTCCAAACCTGATGGATTTTTGGTCACAAGTTGCACACATTTCACTTGCGGCATGTCTGGATAAAAAAAAATAATATGTATACATTAGGTAAAGGGGACCTAAACCTTTGGGGAAACCACGACTGTTCGGCAGCGCTCCTCAGAGGGCTCAGCGCCATTGGGTTTAATCTGCTTTCCCTGCTTATAATATATGGATCCATACTCTGGACCCTGGAAAAGCGGTGCAGAGCGCTCTGAGAAGTGCTGCTGCCCAATTGTGTGTTAACCAAAGGTTTACATCTCCTTTATGTGATGCCCGTCTCGCAGCCGCACCTTCAAATAGTTGTGACACCACACACATTCCTGTGCCATCTTTAAAGGGATTATCCTGGAAAGGATATTTATGACCTATCCGCATCATATTGGCAGGTGTCCAAGTCTTGGCACCCATGGCGATCAGTTGTTTCAGGAAGCCGTGGTGCTCATTGGAGATCCGGTGAGCGCTGTGGCCTGCCGGCAGCTCACCAAGCTAAGAGTGCAACTCGGCCCCATTGATTTGGCTGCAACTAGGCCATGTGACTGATGTACGGTGACGTCACTGGCCTAGGAATAGGCCGCCACGCTCACATGGCGCCTGGCCTCTTCTAACGGCTGCTTGACGGGGGTCCTTGAGGATAGGTCGTGAATATCTTTTCCCTAATATCCCCCTCAAGAGCACTTTAGTGTTCGAAACCTGTAGGCCGTAATTCTTGTGCTTGTTCGTGTGAATTTTACCTAGGATATTTAATAAAGCTTCAGAACTTCAATTTCCCAGACGCTGGGTTCCTTTTGCCACTATTTACATATCACACACATGGTTTGGTTTTCGTGTAGACCTTGGCTTAGGACTGTGGTGGGAGATGCCGCTACCAGACCCATGTCATCTTCTGGTACGTCCGATTGACCGCTCGGAGGATCCTGACATTGGAGTATCTTTCTTAAGACCGATCCGACATGTCCGACTTTTTAGTCTGGCGGCTTTTGCCGTGCTGCGCCGGAGCTCCGCCCCCGTCCCCATTATAGTCAATGGGGACGGAGCGGCGGCACGGCGAAATAGCGGCAGGACGGATCCGACATGGTGAACAGCCTGTCAGATCCGTCCTGCCGCAAGTGTGAAAGTACCCTAAGTACATTGTGTCAGATGTTTCACTGCGTATGACTGTATAGCTGTTTCCATTGTTCAGAAAATAGTGTGAGGGACCACGCTGCATATTTCTATAGAAGTATATAACAGGAAGTGGGGTACCGGGACCGACTTGGTGTGCGGCAGCTCGCCTGAATGGGCTTTGACATTTCCTGCATACCTTCCTCAGGATTTTGTGATCTTGAGTCTCCTTGTGAACGTTTTCTTATTGTATAGTTTCAATAAAGACATCACCACCAAGAATGACTTTAGTCTGGTTCTTACTGGTTTGATCTTTACCAGAAGCTGCTGTTTGCCAGAAGGTTGGTTTTCACTGAAAACAAAGCTTGTGTATGAAATGTCCAGTGCAGTCTTGTCCACACAGATATACTGGAGGTTTATTGTCATTTATGAAGTACTTAAATTCTAAGATCATTTTTATCAGATTCACTACTTTTAACTACAACTCCCTCCAGGTGTATAAGGCTGAGTTCACACGTCAGTGTTTGGTCAGTGATTTTGAGCCAAAACCAGGAGCGACTCTAAACACAGAAAACGAGCAGATCTTTCCCTTATACCTTATGTCTGTGGAGGCTCCAATCCTAGTTTTGGCTCACAACCACTGATGGAGATCACTGAAGTGTAAACTAGGCCTAAGGCTACATGCACACGACCGTTGTGTGTTTTGCAGTCCGCAAATCACGGATGGTGTCTGTGTGCGTTCAGCAATTTGCGAAACGGCACGGACAGCCTTTAATATAACTGCCTATTCTTGTCCGCAAAGCGCGGACAAGAATAAGACAGGTTGTATTTTTTTGGGCGGACCACGGAATGGAGCAACGGATGCGGCATTTTTTGCGGCCCCAATTAAGTGAATATGTCCGCATCCGAGCTCGATGCGGACCAAAACAACGGCCGTGTGCATGAGGCCTAAAGCAGACATTTTGACACAAATTAGTGGCATATGTGTAGTGAGAACAGCCTACACGGTTACTGAACGTAGGCAGGTAGAGTGGGTAGAAAACAGAGGTTAAGGGACTGAGAAAGAAAGGGACCACATAGGGTTATGTGTGGGCTGGGGCAACTTGTGTACAGTACTACAGCTGTTTTATTAGTCCATGTGATGCCAAGCATAAAGTACATGATTTGGGACACTTTCATCATTGTGTGCCATACGTGTTTGCCGACTCCATTAGACACATTAACCAGCATTAAAGAGGCTGAATGTAAAAAAGGGTTGTCCTGCAGCAAACATTTCTCCCCTATGCACAGGATAACTGCCAATCTCGGGAATGAGAGTCTACATAGTCTCCTGTTTGAATGGAGTCGCTATCTCTGCCAGCCCCATAAAGTTGAATGGGGCATGAATTAGGGCTGCAACGATTACTCGATTGAATCAAGTAATTCTACACCCACAAATCCTCAAAGCAAATTTTTTGGCATCGAGGATTCGTTTGTGTCACGTAACCACGGAGTGGGAGTGAAGCGCTTGATATTACTTACCGCTCCGTCAGGTCATAGTGCATGTAAGCGCACACTATCAGGATCGACAGTGCAGCGCGCAGAGAAGAAGATGGAGGAGATGTGGAGCGGCGCCCCTACAGGAAAGGTAAGTACTGTCACTGGGGACATGGCTAGGAGGGGGAGATGGTGGCACTGGGGGGCAAGCTGATGGCACTGGGGGGGCAAGGTGGTGGCACTGGGAGGAGCCTGATGGCACTAGGGGTCAGTTGGTGGCAGCTGGTGGTACTGGATTGCCAGCGGGTGGCACGGTGGAGCAACTGATGGCACTGGGGTTGGGAAGAGCTAAAAGGCAATGGGGGGAACGGAGCTGATGGCACTGGGGGGGAACTGGTGCACTTGGGCTGATCGCACAGGGGGGAACAAAGGGTGTTGGGGACTGATGGCAGGGGGTCTTATGAGTTTTTATAAAGAAAAACAGTCTATTAATTTATTTTTTCTTATTAGATTAATCGTAAAAAATAATCAATAGAATAATCGATTTCTAAAATAATCGTTTACTGCAGCCCTAGCATGCATGACCACTGCTACTCATATTGGGGGCACAAAGGGTCCCCATTCTTGTGAATGACGAGAGCCCCAGCAGTCGGAACCCCCCATGATATAGTTATTCTGTTTTCTGTGGATAGAGGATAATTGTCCCGGGACAACTCCTTTAAGGTTGACCACCAATTATTATTATTTTTTTTAGAACAGGGTTCTGATGACAAGCTGATCACAAGGTGTCCCGTTGCTAGGACCACTAGTGATCCAGTGATCTGCTGTAAACTGTGAAGGAATCTAGCAGCCAGTGCCACAACTGGGGAAAATGAAACATTACCCAGTTCCTATTGAAATCAAGGGGGTGTCCATGAAGAAGCGCTTTATAACTTCCTGCTCTGGCTAATAAGTCAGGGTTATGATTGGGACACCTCCACCTTCTATTAATAATGCATTTTGAGTGCTCCTATAACTGTCCCTTTAATTACCCTTTTTTCAGATGGGAGTTTTGCCAGTCATGTAATTAGTTGCAGCTAATATAATATGCAGTGATGTGGAGCAGGGTCATGGATAACTCATGTCCAGGCCTGTCCTTTATAGGTTGTCACAAATACCCAAATCTAGAAGTAATTGAAGCATGCAGTATCCACAGCGGCTAACAATGCAGCCGGATGAATCAGAGGCAGCCCCACGTAACTGGCGTATTCATACCATGTATTTATAAGCTCATGTGTCTCCAGCAGCCCTACACGACCGCTCATTGGCATCCCCTTATCGGATCATGTCTCGCCAGGCATAATCTGTCTTGTATAGAAATAGGTTCTTGGAATTTCAAACATCAATTTGGAAAGTGTGATTGAACGATATCATTTGTCTTTTGTTGCAATCATTTATGAAATTTTTCATAGCTTCACGTGGTAAATTTGACTTTCTGCTCAGCCTAAACCCCTGAACGGTGTATACAGAACGCAAAAAAACGGAATGGACTTATATTATGTGCGACGACGGATCCGTCTTGCTCTGCACCACATGGCGGACAGAAAAACGCTGCAGGCAGCGTTTTGGTGTCCGCCTCCAGAGCGGAATGGAGACTGAACAGAAGCAAACGGATGCATTCTGAGCGGATCCTCTTCCATTCAGAATGCATTAGGGCAAAACTGATCCGTTTTGGACCGCTTGTGAGAGCCCATGGCGGATTTCGGAAACGGAAAGCCAAAACGCTAGTGTGAAAGTAGCCTAAGTTATATGTATGCCCCATAATGCATAAACAGGGTTCTCATGAAAGGGGTCTTTCTACAAACAGCATAGGTCAGTGATGGCTAACCTCCGGCACTCCAGCTGTGGTGAAACTATGACTCCCAGCATGCTCCATTTATTTCTATGGAGTTCTGAGAACTGCCAAGCAAGTGTGTATCTTGGGAGTTGTAGTTTTACCACAGTTGGAGTGCCGGAGGTTAGCCATCACAGGCCTAGGGGATCCAAACACTGGGACCCCACTGATTACCAAAATAAGGGTCCTTTGTAAATGGAGCAGCGCAGTGGCGTAGCTAGAAATGACTGGGCCCCACAGCAAATTTTTGAATGGGGCCCTCCTCCCCCAGTAATTTTTTCACAACCCTGTAATACTGTTGAGGGGCCCCTGACAAAATCTTTTAGTCCTCCTCCTCCTGGATAGGCCCCTTTTGGGTCAGGGCCCCCCTGTAGTTACCCCCTGAAGCAGCGATCTTTTCAACTCCATGAGACTGCTGGAAATATCTGAGCGCTTTGCTCCACAAACTCATAGGGGAGGGAAGGGGGGGGGGGGGGCAAGAGTCTTTACATTTGTAGACGTTAGGTTGCCATAGAGGTGAGATGTAATTGCATAATATCATAGCGCATTATTACTTAAAGGGGTTTTCCCATGATTAATGTAAAATTGAAAATCAGCCATCTTATAGTACATGACAACCTATTTACAACAAAGCTAGAACAGAGATCTCCTCATTCATTGCTCTACTAGATTTATATGAAGCCGAGAGCTCAAGGGGAGTGTCTTCTCTGCTGCAGATAAGGGGGCGTGTCTCAGCTCTCCCAATCACAGCTCAGGATGCAGTTGAGGGATCAAACTGAGCATGTGCGGCCATCTCAGTGAGCAGGTCAAGTAAAAAAAGATAACTCAGTGGCTATGCAAAATTTTTAATTACATGCAATTACAAGAGTACTCAGATGCAGGTGCTGGTTTGAAAACTGTAGAATATTTTTCGTGAGACAACCCCTTAAAAGCGGACCTGTCACTCTGTACGTGCAGTCCAATCTGTAGGCAGCATGTTATGGAGCAAGGGGAGCTGAAAAGATTGATATATAGTTTTATAAGAAGAGATCCAAGATTCATTTTTTTCAATCAATACCATTTGATGGAGACGACACATTGACATACATTGTCTTGATGAAGATGCAATAATAAACAAATAGTTCCATGCAAACACTTACCACATTGACAAGTTATCTACAATGTTCATGTGCATATACAAAGACAGACACTGGGCACCTCACACTTTCTCCGCTCAAAAGAGGTGAAATGGTAGTGGATCGGCATAAGAGCTAGACAGCCACAAAAGCCAAGTATTATGTGTTGCCACCCTATGCTTTAGCAAGTAGGCGAACACAAACTCGCACTGCATATGAAAATTTACCAGTCTAACGACAACTTTAATTGAGGGGGAATGTACCTCCTTCCATTGACGTGCCATTACCTTTTTTGAAGCATTAAGGTTAGAAGCTACAATTCCCCTGACGTTGTGTGGTATCTCAGCTAATCCGATGCTTAAGATAGCCAATTCAGGGTTTAGAATCCGCTGGATCCCCGTTACCTCCTCAAGAACAGTAGATACAGATGCCCAGAAGTGTGTAAGTGAAGGACAAAGCCACCACATATGGTACGAGGTGCCTACTTGACCACAGCCCCTCCAACATAGGGGTGAATAGTTTGGGATGATATGAGACAATCTGTTCGGTGTTAAATACCACCGAAGTTTAATCTTTTATTCTGCTCTGCGTGATTGATACATCTCAAACTTTTCATGGACCAGTACATAGCCTCCGCCCAGGAGTCTAGAGTAAATACTTTTCCCATTTCAGCCTCCCATTTAGGCTCTTATCAGCTGACGTAAGAAACAAATACCAGACTGATAGACTGGAGCGAGAGGTAGTACCTTCTTTAAGTAGGCCGCAGAGTATGTCATTATCGCCTCTTTTTGCCTGAGACGGGAGGCTTACTGATTCTGGGTCGGGAGTTACCCCAGATGAAGCACAGCATATCCTCCTGTAATTGCTCGATGAGCTTTTTCTGTATTTTAAGGGGAATACATCTAAACATATACAGGATTCTTGGGAGTATTAACAGCTTAACCGTGTTAATTTTCGCTATCCATGAAAGTTGCACTTTGGAGTATTTACAATAGTCCCTTTGTAATTCAACTCTCAAACTCAAAAATTAAAGGGGACCATCTCAGATAATGAGCTGGTTAATTCCACACCCAGATACTTTATTGACTTAGACCAGTTAAATTGATGCCGAGCACAGATTTCATGCTTCAAAATATCCGGGACATTAATGGGCAATACATTTGTTTTATTGATGTTAAGTTTGTAATATGATATTGAAGAATATTGATGGAGTATCTTAGTTGCCGCATCAAGGGATCTAAGAGGGTCCGACAGCGTTAGGATAACATCATCGACATATAGCCCTATGCAATGGGAGCGCCTTCCTACCAAAATCCCTGAGACTTCGTTACAAGTGCGGAGCTTTTCCGCCAATGGTTCCATAACCAACGCAAATATCATGGGTGAGAGTGGGCACCCCTGCCTAGTGCCATTTGTGATCAGGAACAATTCTGATAAAAAAACCGAGGCCAGGACTTTTTCGGATGGTGCTGAGTATAATCCTAGGATAGCTTGTAGAATGTGCCCATGGAAACCACATTTCTTAAGGACTTGATTCAGGAACCCCCAATGAACTCTATTAAACGCCTTTTCAGCATCTAGGGAGACAAAGACAGAGGGGGTCCTGGACCACTCCGCAAATTGGATTAAGTTTATAATTCTCCTAGTGCCGTCCCTACATTGCCTACCTGGCACAAAACCAACCTGGTCAGGGACAACCAAGGAGGGCAACACAGCGTTGATGCGAGTGGCTAAAATTTTTGCAAATAGTTTGAGGCCTGAATTGAGTAGGGAAATTGGTCTAAAATTTTCGGGGGCAGTAGGGGATTTCCCAGGTTTGGGTAGAGTAACCACTGTGGCTGCTAGCATGTCAGGAGGAATATTTCCACATGACATAAACCATTATATAGCTTACCCAAGTAGGGAAGTAACGTGGAATGAAAGGTAATATTCCACTGGATAGCCATCCGGCCCGGGTGCTTTATTAGATGGGGTGGCTTTGATAGTTGTAAAGATTTCATTAGTAGTAATTGGTCTATTCAGGATGCATATATCATCTGAAGACAGTTTGGGGAGAGATATAGAGCCTAAGAATGACGAGATGGTGTCTGAAGAGGTGTTGCAGTCAAGGCGCAGATTATATAGGGAGGAATAATATGATGCAAAAACGTTAGCTATATCTTGTGGGTGAGTGAACACAGAGTTAGCATGATGTAGTCTGTCTATTCTAGATTCAGCCCTTCTACGGTTCAGTCTGCGAGTCAATAGTGCACCTGCTCTATCGCCTGTTTGAGAGAAATTAGACTAAGCGCTTCATTCCCAATTCTTGGCGGTATAAAGGTAGGGTTCTATGAGCAGATCTGCACTCTTGGAGGGAGACTAAGGTCTGGGAGTTATTGAAAAGTTTGTGGTTCATTAAAGTGTAGAAACTCTTGTAGCGTGGCAGAAAATCCCTCAACCCTTTCAGGGCATTTGAGAAGATAGGGGTTGATTCTCCATTGTGGGTGAGGGGGGCTAACGAGGTCATCTTCAATAATTATACTCACAGGTGCGTGGTCGGACCACGTCGCTCAGCCTATGTCGGACCTCAGGACCCTATGCTGCAGACTTCTCGATAATAATATATAGTCGATACGTGACTGGGACAGATGCGGCGTTGATATGAACGTGAAGTCGCATTCATCACTATGCTGATAACGCCAAATATCATGAAAGGGTGATTCATGAAGAGTCATTTAAAGATCTACACGGTGACTATCATGCGAAGACTTATAATCTAAGTCTGAATTAACCGGGACATTAAAGTCCCCCCCACCTGTCCGACATTGGGGGCGTACACAGACACTAATGTGAATGGTTTACATTCTAGTGTACATATCAGAATACCATACCTTCCTACCGAATCTACTATACAATCTTTTAAGGAGAACGCAAGTGTAGACTTTATACCAATAAATACCCCTGCCTTCCATTTTTGCTTTGTGTGAGAGTGATATATTTCAGGGAATCTCCTATGCAAACATCTGCCAGCATCCTTTTCTAATAAGTGTGATTCTTGTATGAAGACCACATCACATTTAGATTTGAGGACCTCCGACCATAATTCGGTTCGTCTATATGAAGAATTTAACCCACGAACGTTAAGTGAAAAAACTTTTATCCCCATGACCTATAGTTGTAAGTTCCCTGAAAGATGCACTGCCAAACTACAGTGAAACAGCAGTGGGAGACCATGCGGTGCACCCTAAAGAGCACATTAACAGCATTTGCAGAAACTTAAAAGCATAACATAAAACATGTAAAGGAAACATGACTGTTACGGTACATGTTAAGGCCTACATGGCAGAAAAGCCTGAACAGGCTTAGGGCCTGATTGGCCAAGGTGTCAGAGAGTGAGGAATCCGGGTTGGACAGAGAAACAAAAGCTCCCTACCTCGGACCAACACTATAATCTACATTTAACTACTCCCGATCATTGGGAGACTCACATATCAGACAGTGTCCCAGTCCGGGGGGATCTTGTCTGGACAAGATATATTATCCTTCACCAACTAGGAGTCTTCAGTGATGAGGCCTCATTCAAGTAGCTGACGAGATGCCTCTTGTGGTGAGTTAAGGACCTGCAGGGCTCCTTTGTAGGTAACAAGCACTTTTATCAGGAATCCCCAGCAGTATTTGATTTGGCGCTGTCTCAGCACTGTAGTAATTGGAGCAAACTCTTTCCTTTTGGCGAGCGTTGCTGTGGAGAGATCTGTGAAGATAGAGATGCCCTTGAAAACATCAGAGGGAGTAGGATCTTGTCTCAGGACCCTCAGGAATGCTTCTTTGACAGTGTAAAAGTGGATCCTCGCAATTACATTTCAGGGCAGGGATGCGTCTAGCACCTTTGGCTTAGGTACTCTATGAATGCAATCAATTATCAAGTTTCTTTCTGTGGACTCTGGTAATGCTGCTTTAATAAGCTGTTGGAGGAGAGGTTCAAGCTTGCCTGACTCCACTGACTCTGGAATCCCCCAGATTCTGACATTGTTACGGCGGTGTCTATCCTCCAAGTCATGTAGTTTGGCCGACAGTTTAGCAATGTCTTCCTCCATAGCCTCATGGGCGTCAGTATTATGTGAAGTGGCGAACTCCGCCATCTTAACCTCTAGATGGGACATGCGCTCTCCTATGCTGTGTATATCTTTTTTAAGATCTTTCAGTAGGACCAGCATGTCTTCCTTCATAGAAGATCTTAGGTTATCCAGCAGGGACCGCATAACATCTGCAGTGAGATGAGAATTATCATGGGCTTCCCGCTCTATTCCGCATCTATCTGCGGCGATGTGGGGCGACAATGCCGGCGTTCCCGCAGGGGAGGCCAGCGAACACGCCGGCGGCGAGGCTCCCCTCTGGCCTGTTTCTATTGGGCCCAACTTACCGAACAATTCGGTTAACTTCTCCGAGGCAGGACGCCTTTTCACTTTCCCCATGACTAGTAATCAGTGTGGGTATTCTGAATGCTGACAGGGTCGTCGGGAGTTAATGCTGTGATCAGAAGCGCTATGCGACCGGCGCTATCAGCGTGCAGGCCACGCCCCCCAAGATTCATTTTATTCATGTAAGTGTCGGCTCTCTCTGCTTAGGAGTCCAGTGGGCAGTCCTATCATTGACAGAAAAACCATCGCTCTATGCACAGTTAATCAGTGATAGAAATGCCCACTGGACACCTAAGCATAGAAAGAAAAAAGATTGAAATGTATAAATTACAGATGATACAGGATTTCCCACAAAAATATATCTCAATCTACTCAGGTCCTCCTGCCTTCTGTCAGTTTGGACCCAACTACAAAATGAGGCCTCTTTTAGTTTTTTCCAGGGCCACTTTAAGTTCCCAGTCTGTCCTTGGGTGCGCTACAATGGGGCCCCCAAAGTGAACAAGACCACACTGCGTATGTGCGGTCGCCATCCATTCATTTCTATTAAAGTTCCCGAAAATGGCTGAGCACTGGATCAACTATTTCCGTCCGTCCGGTAGAGGTGACTGATGCGGTGGCTGCTCTTGCACAATGTACTCTCCATTAATTTCTATGTGTCTTCCAAAAATAGCAAAGCGCGTTCTCTCCCATAGAAGTGAAAGGATAGCTTGCTGCTCATGGGCATCACTTTGGGAGCACCTGTTCTACAGACAGTTGCGTATCCCAGAGGTTTGACCTGCAGCTATCTGACATTGGTGACCTATCCTAGTGATACACCACCAATATGAGACAACCCCTTTAAGGTATAATGAGCTAAGATACCCTGCATTCTGTGTTTACATCTTATCTCTATGGCAACCTATTGTCAACAATAGCAAACTCTCCACAATGTATACAGTTACAAATCAGCCAGCTGTGACACAAGAGAAGGCATTACCAAGGTGCCCAGTGAACACACACTTAAAAGGGAGGTGAATGAGGCTGCCTAATCCACAACTACAGGTCTAACATCCAGCAGTTTAATTTATATCTCTGAAGACCTCATCTCCACAAGGAAGACCAGTCAAGTAACAAAAGCCATGGAGTAAAACAGGTAAGCACTGATTTTTATACGAGTTTAATAAAATGTCACACTGATTGCATCTTATGTCATTTGTCTTTTTTATTTTGACCTTGCAGGGTCTTGCTTTACTTCCATCCCACACCTTTAATGCAACATGTAAGACTTCACCAGTATTTCCACCTATGAGATCTCTAGTCATAAGACACTGTAATGGCTCGGGAGCTAAATTTGACCACTCAGAAACAAGAATTTATTAAAGAGTCTTACCTCAAAGAGATGCATACGCGCATCAACTGGTGGCGGCATTATAGAAAGAACTTGCAGCCTGCCCCACGGTTAAAATCAGAAGCCAATGTGAGAGATGATATCAAGCTGCCAACTATTACTGGTCCAAGCATTCAAGCGAAGGTAGACCATAAAAACTGCTTGGACATCCACAGTGTCCAAAATCTGAGGGACGGTAAATGGAGTGACCAAATGGAAACTAGCCCTACAGAATCCGAGATGAAGCCAGTCAGTCCTGGAACACGAAGTCTTCTCTACCACGGCACATCTAAGGAGGGAAAAGGGCGGTACCACTACTTGAAGATAAGGAATAGCTTTGGACCAGATGAGAAATACTGCTATCCTATAGCAACAAGTTGGATCTACGGGTGGCATTTCGGTAAGTCATCTGTTACAGACGTACTATGTCTTCTCCTCGCAGCCAGCATGTAGCCCATAAGATCCAGTAGAGTTCTATGCACGATTCTGGGCCACAGCTATAAGCCGCAGTATTTTGTGTCATCCCATGATTACTGATATTATGTTGCCCCTACAAGCCACTTATTGAATCTTTAATGGCACATTCTTATTACTTTTTGACAACTTACTATTAATTTTTAATGGTTTAAACAGAAAAGTTAAAGCTCAAAGGCAATTTTTCTGACAGTGCTCAAAGGGGTTCACATCGGCGTTCTTTATTTGCATTGTTCTCCATTTTTGTTCCATTGATGACTGACACAAATGGCACTGGATGACCACCATGTAAGGGAGAGTTCACATCTCCGCTTCATTTTCCCTTCTTCTGATCCATCAAAAGAACAGAAAAAAAACTGAATCCTGTAAAAAACTGATCCTGTGCATTACTGATGTGCAGGATATGTTTTTTTTTTCTCTTCTTCTGATGAATCAGAAGAACGAAAAATGAAACAGAGATGTGAACTCTCCTTAATACTGCAGTGACCGCTGCAGGGGAATTGCATGGCTGAGTGCGACCTCCAGTATGATGGAATCCCTGCATACAGAGCCTCAGACACAGGTGTAGGTCATCAGAGTGGGACCACCATGTAATACTGCAGTGACCGCTGCAGGGGAATTGTATGGCTGAGTGCGACCTCCAGTATGATGGAATCCCTGCATACAGAGCCTCAGACACAGGTGTAGGTCATCAGAGTGGGACCACCATGTAATACTGCAGTGACCGCTGCAGGGGAATTGTATGGCTGAGTGCGACCTCCAGTATGATGGAATCCCTGCATACAGAGCCTCAGACACAGGTGTAGGTCATCAGAGTGGGACCACCATGTAATACTGCAGTGACCGCTGCAGGGGAATTGTATGGCTGAGTGCGACCTCCAGTATGATGGAATCCCTGCATACAGAGCCTCAGACACAGGTGTAGGTCATCAGAGTGGGACCACCATGTAATACTGCAGTGACCGCTGCAGGGGAATTGTATGGCTGAGTGCGACCTCCACTATGATGGAATCCCTGCATACAGAGCCTCAGACACAGGAGTAGGTCATCAGAGTGGGACCACCATGTAATACTGCAGTAACCGCTGCAGGGGAATTGTATGGCTGAGTGCGACCTCCACTATGATGGAATCCCTGCATACAGAGCCTCAGACACAGGTGTAGGTCATCAGAGTGGGACCACCATGTAATACTGCAGTGACCGCTGCAGGGGAATTGTATGGCTGAGTGCGACCTCCACTATGATGGAATCCCTGCATACAGAGCCTCAGACCCAGGTGTAGGTCATCAGAGTGGGACCACCATGGAATACTGCAGTGACTGCTGCAGGGGAATTGTATGGCTGAGTGCGACCTCCACTATGATGGAATCCCTGCATACAGAGCCTCAGACCCAGGTGTAGGTCATCAGAGTGGGACCACCATGTAATACTGCAGTGACCGCTGCAGGGGAATTGTATGGCTGAGTGCGACCTCCACTATGATGGAATCCCTGCATACAGAGCCTCAGACACAGGTGTAGGTCATCAGAGTGGGACCACCATGTAATACTGCAGTGACCGCTGCAGGGGAATTGTATGGCTGAGTGCGACCTCCACTATGATGGAATCCCTGCATACAGAGCCTCAGACACAGGTGTAGGTCATCAGAGTGGGACCACCATGTAATACTGCAGTGACTGCTGCAGGGGAATTGTATGGCTGAGTGCGACCTCCACTATGATGGAATCCCTGCATACAGAGCCTCAGACCCAGGTGTAGGTCATCAGAGTGGGACCACCATGTAATACTGCAGTGACCGCTGCAGGGGAATTGTATGGCTGAGTGCAATTTCCCTCTGTCTTGAGTCTTGACCAGACTCATATTTATCATCTTCGCAATCCCTTTCAAAGACATCAAGGGTTAGAGTTTTTTTTCTCGGATCCTGCTCATTAATACAGGAGTGCCTCGCACTTGTTTTCGTGTGGATATAGCTGTTAAAACCATGCGATCATCTGAACAAGCAGGGCCCTTGGCACAGCATTTATACAGATAGCCAGTAACATCTTTCACAACCTGTTCCTTTTTTTTTTTTTTTTGCCTTACTTTTTATTATCAGGGAATTTAAAACTACACTGACATAATATTTGACTCGGCAATGATCATAATAGAATATTGTTTGCAGTTTAGTGCATGGAATCAGAAACAGCAAATTTGGTCTGGATTCATATTGTCTATAACAACTAATCATAGAGCAGCTTTTATTTTTCAGGAGTTGGCGGTCATATGTATTGTCAGGTGTGAGCATTCATTCCCAACATAGCCGCTCCGACAGACAAGCGGAGAATCGGCCGGCCACAAACCGCAGCATGCAGTGGTTTGTGTCCGACCGGTTCTCCGCTTGTCATTTGGAATCTGTACGTCTCATTATTAATAGAGCTGGCGGACATTCCTCCCACATATGGCAGTGCCGGATCTGGAGAATTCCGTCAGGCTGTCCTCTGCCGGAATTCACAGTGGAGATGTGTAAGCAGCCTTATTCTCTGTATTGAGCTCTATATAATTCTGTTCTGGTCTATTCCTTATTAACAGTATGGGATTATCAGTTTTGTACTGTGTTACTAACTTGTGATCTTTCTTTAGCAGGTAATCTCATAGACAACAGCTGCCCCCAATACCGACGTTGCCGTATTGTGAGTGACACCTTCTACAGGAAGAATGGTATACTCGCTCAGCCAAACCATACAGACATGGCCTTGTAACCTTAGAGAGGTTTTCACTATTTCCTAAGTTGTCATTTGTTGCTTTGTAAGATGGCAGTATCACCGGGGACAGTGTTATCCTCATTTTGATGTGTAATTAGCTGGCAATAACATATTAGAAACAGAAATGGCTTCAGTTTTGTGTAATAATTATAAGTTAATGATGCTCTGTGTTCAAATCTTACTTTATGTAAAATGTGACTATAAACCACCAAATGTTATATACAATCTTCAGAGGGCACAAGTGGAACACCCCAATAGCTGCAGCCATCAGTGTTGGCACCAGAATTTTTGTATTTGAAGAATGTCCCATAGCCATTTGGACGGTGGTTCTCTGAGACCTTCAACACTGGAATATCAAGTCTTCAGATCTTGTTTGGAACATATAGAAGACATACTACCATGAAAACTAGCATATATTATTTTAGTATAGATATTATTGTTTTCTGAGCATGACCCAAGTGTGCATATATATATGGTTAGGACGCTATTTTGTAAGTTTTCTTAAACAGGTATGTGATAAATACTAATCAAAATGCGTCAGAAGTCTAGAGTAATCCGTGCCAACAAAACTGGTATACACGTCTGCACCATATTTATTGTTTTAGAGACTTTTTCATCCCCATCTGACAAGGGTGTGTAGTCTACCAGAAAGGGGATGTGACTTAAAATGCAACAACGTTCGCCAAACAAAAGTGCTAGGTTTTTGCCGCACAATTCTGGGGTAAGATAAGCCAACTATTAGATGGTATAACCTTAGACTAGAGGTGTAGCAGATGTATCATCGAGCGTCAGCCACTTTCAATGAAGGGGTTGCCCAGCCGTTAATATGATGATCTATTGTCAGGATAGGACATCAATATCAGATCAGAGGGGGTCCGACACCCGACACACTGCAGATTAGCTGTTTGAAGAGGAGGTGGACCTCCATGTGAGCACCGTTTCCTCTTCATTACACCGCACTTCATCTTGGAAGTGCGGTGTAATACCAGTGCCCACTGCATTAAAGTGAATGGAGCGACCGCTTGTAATCACACTACACCACCGCTCCACAGGAGACGAGGTGTAGTGTGAAGACCACATGGAGGCGCTCACATGGAGTCCCAATCTAATATTGATGACCTGGCCTCAGTGGTCACATATGCTTGAATAGCACATCACTGTTGGCTTCTAGGCCGAACAACCCTTTTAATTCTGGAGCTCTTTTAGACTGTCTGTCTTTACACTGTCTAAGGGGCTATTCACACAACCGTATCTTCAGTTCACATCCAATCTGCATTTTTTGTGGATTGCACTTGTACCAATTCATTTCAAAGGGGTTGCAAAAAAATGGCAACAGCACACTCTGTGCTGACCGCATCCGTATGTCCATTCCAAGGCATGCGCAAAAAAGATAGAGCATGTCCAATCCATGTTTATTTTCAGGACCACAAAACAGATATAGTCATGTGTTTAGCCCCTAAATCTTTGACACCTAGTAAATCTGCCACAGTATCATAATCATCATTTGGAAATAACTATGTAACTATATACCATGAATAAAGATTACTATATACATGTGTGCGGGAGCCATATTCGTCACGATCCTCAGCATTGTAATGGATGTGCCATCATTACAGACCACCACAGGTCCAGAACTGACTAGTTCACATTACACTGTCTACATACACTGTATATTTGCTTTAAAATTAAAAGCTCGATAAGCAGTGTCAAATATAGATGAGGAAATTGATTCTAAAAGAATCAAATGCGTCTCAAATTTTCCAAAAATTTAGCTGTCGTTTATGATTCGATTCAGACTAATCACTCAAAATGGTGGCCACTGTCTTACAGGTCAGAAGTAAGAGAAGAAGACATCTGCCACCAAAATGGAATAATTTGTGAACCATGTTTTAATCAGAAAATCAGACAGTGCAGTGTGTTATTAAGCAGGCTGTTTGTTACCACGACTAATATCCAAATTGAAACAGCACTACTGTTAGGTCCTAATCGGACAGTCCATGGGGTGGCGGTGCCAGAAGTGTCAGGCCCTAGCCCAGCGGGCCCCTGGTAGTCAGGAAATATGGAGAGAATACTGCAGCACTTGATGTCTTCAATGCAAGTTCTGAGTTTATTCCCTAAAGGTGCAGCGTTTCGACTACAATGAGTCTTAGGCCTCATGCACACGGCTGTTCCGTGCATTGAGAACTGCAATTTGCAGTCCCCAATGCACGGGCAACGTCTGTGCAGCGGCTGGGACGGATTGAGACCCATTCAACTTGAATGAGTCCGTTATCCCTCCGCACCACAAAAAAAATAGAACATTTTCTTGCGGTGCGGAGGCATGGACAGAAACACCACAGAAGCACTCTGTAGTGCTTCTGTGGGGTTCTGTGCCTCTGTTCCGCACCATAGGTCTGCATCCGTGATGCGGGGAGCACACGGCCGGTGCCTTCATATTGATGACTCGCTGTTTGCGGGCCGCAATACAGCCACCGCTGGGCAACGACCGTATGCATGAGGCCTTACTCAGAGAGTTACTCTGCTTGAAAAAGACTCATTGTAGTCGAAACGTTGCACTTCTGGTGAATAAACTCAGAACTTGCATTGTAACCACCGGCTGCCATCTACAGTGGATATAAAAACTCTACACTCCCCTGTTAAAATGTCAGGTTTCTGTGATGTAAAAAAATGAGACAAAGATAAATCATTTCAAAACTTTTTCTACCTGTAATGTGACCTATAAACTGTACAACTCAATTGAAAAACAAACTGAAATCTTTTAGGCAGAGGGAAGAGAACAAAAAAAACTTATAACTGGGGCTGTATCTGTGTTCAGAATGAAGCAATCACATTCAAAATCATGTTAAATAGGAGTCAGCATACACCTGCCATCTAATAAAGTGCCTCTGATTAGCCCCAAATAAAGTTCAGCTGCTCTAGTTGGTCTTTCCTGACATTTTCTTAGTCGCATCCCACAGCAAAAGACATGGTCCACAGAGAGCTTCCAAACCATCAGAGGGATCTCATTGTTAAAAGGTATCAGTCAGGAGAAGGGTACAAAAGAGTTTCCAAGGCATTAGATATACCATTGAACACAGTGAAGACAGTCATCATCAAGTGGAGAAAATATGTCACCACAGTGACATTACCAAGAACTGGACGTCCCTCCAAAATTGATGAAAAGACAAGAATAAAACTGGTCTGGGAGGCTACCAAGAGGCCTACAGCCACATTAAAGGAGCTGCAGGAATATCTGACAAGTACTGGCTGCGTGGTACATGTGACAACAATCTCCCGTATTCTTCATATGTCTAAGCAATGGGGTAGAGTGGCAAGACGAAAGCCTTTTTTTACTAAGAAAAACATCCAAGCCAGGCTACATTTTGCAAAAACAAATCTGAAGTCTCCCAAAAGCATGTGGGAAAAAGTGTTATGGTCTGATGAAACCAAGGTTGAACTTTTTGGCCATAATTCCAAAAGATTTGTTTGGTGCAAAAACAACACTGCATATCACCAAAAGAACACCATACACCATACACCATATAACACCATACAAGCATGGTGGTGGCAGCATCATGCCAAGGGGCTGTTTTTCTTCAGCTGGAACTGGGGCCTTAGTTAAGCTAGAGGGAATTATGAACAGTTCCAAATACCAGTCAATATTGGCACAAAATCTTCAGGCTTCTGCTAGAAAGCTGATCATGAAGAGGAACTTCATCTTTCAGCATGACAACGACCCAAAGCATACATCCAAATCAATAAAGGAATGGCTTCACCAGAAGAAGATTACAGTTTTGGAATGGCCCAGCCAGAGCCCAGACCTGAATCCGATTGAAAATCTGTGGGGTGATCTGAAGAGGGCTGTGCACAGGAGATGCCCTCGCAATCTGACAGACTTGGAGTGTTTTTGCAAAGAAGAGTGGGCAAATCTCTCCAAGTCAAAATGTGCCATGCTGAAAGACTCATACCCAAAAAGACTGAGTGCTGTAATAAAATCAAAAGGTGCTTCAACAAAGTATTAGTTTAAGGGTGTGCACACGTATGCAACCATATTATCTTCCCTCTACCTAAAAGATTTCAGTTTGTTTTTCAATTGAGTTGTGCAGTTTATAGGTCACATTAAAAGGTGGAAAAAGTCCTGAAATGATTTATCTTTGTGTCATTTTTTTTACATCACAGAAACCTGACATTTTAACAGGGGTGTGTAGACTTTTTATATCCACTGTATGTCACTGTCACGTTGAAATTACTAGTGCTGTCTTGGCATTAAAGAGCTTGGAAGGAGTTGGATACAATCCTAGGAGACCTCAGAGTGTCCTACACAACTTTTCTGGGCAATCTGAACACTTTCAATTTGGGTCAAATTTATTCAGACCTGAATTAAATCTGCCATCTAATTCATTAGAATCGGACCCAAAATGAACTTCAAGAAATTTGCTCATCTACTAGCGTTGCAGAGATTAAACAAATGCATAAGTAAGCAATTACATAGTGACCATAAGAATTGCATGCACTGCGGGCTCCATCACCGAGGACTACTGTACGTATTTCACTCTACAGCTGGAATCTCAGCAGACGCAATGGAAAGCCTTTGAGGCACTATGTGTTAAAGGGAATGCATCATATAGATTTAAACCAATGTCTTGATTTACTGACAGATACATTTAGATACACAGTAAGTAAAAGTGAAAAATACAGCAATCATGATCATGTACTGCTTAGAGGCCAGGCAGTGCTGAATTTCCATTGTCTATCGTGTGATATTTTAAATATTTCTATATTGAGTGCTAAGAATTTTTTAAACATGTTTCACATATATTTTTCCACTGACATATTTATCTTATTAACCACTAAAAAAATCTCATTCCATGTAAACTGCTTGTCTCACGCTGAATGTAGCATTTCACATTGCCTTGACGTGTCCAAAGAAGCAGGTCCAATTAAAATATACTGTATGTAAACAGCAGGTAGGTCAAGATCCAAAAGCAGGTCAGACCGGCACCTCATAGCCCCTCTACTCCTTTCAGCTCTGATCCACTGTCCTCTCGGTTTTTCCCAGCCAGTACAGGATCCAGCAACTCTCTGAAACTGGTCATGTTTCTGTTATTGGAGAAAAGATTGCACACGTTCATTATTAAATTACTGTTATATGTGATATTTCATAGTAGAAATATGGCTTACTATGGGGTATGGCTATGGTGGGTGGGGCTTGTTCCTCGGGGGTTGGGGGCTGGAACAAGCCTCTCTGCCTTGCCAGAGGTATTTAGATAGAAGGTAAGGGCAGTAAACTGAAGCTTGGCCCTAGGTGAAGAGAAAGCTACAGTAGTTAAGACTCTGTCTCTTTCATACCATGGCACAGATGTAGCAGAGTAAAAAAAAATAGTATTAGATGGGAAGCGGTTGTAACTATTTGTTATATACTGTAAATCTTAAAGTTTAGATTAGATTAGTTGTAGGGTAAAAATAAATTTGAGAAGATTTCATTAGGCATTAGAAGACTAGACAGGAGCATATATGTGCCTTTACCTGTTTCTTTTAGTTTGCATGATGTATGTGCGTTCACGTTTCACCTTCTCCAGATGCTCCTTCACTGCTGACTTTTGTCGCTCTACATCTCCCTGTGCATGTTAAGGTTAGACATTAATATATGAGGCATATACTGAGATGTTGAAAAGAACAGATAGATGTGAGACCTACCTCTGTTGGCTACAATAAAGACCCTCTACGAGGAGCGCAATTTAATACTAGAGATGGCCTTGCAGTTCGCCTGGCGGTTGTTTCGTGGTGAAATTTGCGCATTTGCGATTCACCAAACATGCAAACATATGCTGATGTCCACCGGCGCCATATTCTTTTGCATTGCGCCGAACTTTGACCCATGACACATCCATCAGGTGAGACAGGACAGCCAATTGAGACGTTTCAGCACATGGACACACCCCCTACCCTATAAAAAAAAACCCGATCTGGCAGCCATTTTTCATTCTGTGTTTTGCCAGTGTAGGGAGAGGTTGCATTGTGGAGCAGGGACAGTCTGTTAGGGACACCAAACGCTAGCTAATAGGGCCAAAAAAGTCCTTTTAAGGACTGGTATAGGTGTTCTATCGATAAGTGTGATATACTGAGGGGTGTGATATACTTATAATATACTTTCTAACATAGAAAGTATATTATAGTTGTATTGTGGAGCAGTTGTGTGCGGTTCTGCTGCGATACCGCAGCTATATATAGAGGGAAAAACGCTATTGGAACAACTAATTGCAACAGGTGTGATATACCTGTTGCCCCCCAAAAAACTGATTGAGGGGTGTGATATACCTGCTTCCACAAAATACTGATTGAGGGCTGCAATATACCTGTTGCCCCAAATAAACAGGGTGGTGTGATATAACTGTTGTGGCAAAAAAATAAAAATTGAGGGCTGTGATATACTGTACCAGCTTCCACAAAATACTAATTAAGGGGTTTGATATACCTGCTTCCACCAAATATTGATTGAGGCCTGCGAAATACATGCTTCCACAAAATACTGATTTAGGGGTTCGATATACCTGTTTCTACCAAATATTGATTGAGGCCTGCTATATACCTGCTTTCACAAAATACAGATTAAGGGGTTCGATATACCTGTTTCCACCAAATATTGATTGAGGGGTGCGATATACCTGCTTCCACAAAATACTGATTAAGGGGTTTGATATACCTGCTTCCACCAAATATTTATTAAGGGCTGCGATATACCTGCTTCCACAAAATACTGATTAAGGGGTTTGATATACCTGTTTCCACCAAATATTGATTGAGGGGTACGATATACCTGCTTTCTCAAAATACTAATTAATGGGTTTGATATACCTGCTTCCACAAAATACTGATTGAGGGCTGCGATATACCTGCTTCTACAAAAATACTGATTAAGGGGTTCAATATACCTGTTTCCACCAAATATTGATTGAGACCTGCGATATACCTGCTTTCACAAAATGACAAAATACTGATTGAGGGGTTTGATATACCTGTATCCACCAAATATTGATTGAGGACTGAGATATACATGCTTCCACAAACTATTGATTAAGGGGTTCGATATACCTGTTTCCACCAAATATTGATTGAGGCTGCGATATAACTGCTTACACAAAATACTGAGTAAGGGGTTTGATATACCTGCTTCCACCAAATATTCATTGAGGCCTGCGATATACCTGCCTCCACAATTACTGCTCTTCTCTGGGGAGTTAGGCACAGGGTCATTTTGAAAATGACAGGCAGAGGAAGACTGCCCACTGGGTGAACCTTCTGATGGCAGTCAAGCATGTAACCCGTGGCGCCCATGTGGATTTGGTGTTACTGCCAAGGATTGCATGTAGGGCTGCCTTTTCTTCTCCTCCTCCTACTCCATCTTCCGTCTCCTCCTCGGCTTACTCCTCCTTTTCCATCTTTACCGCCTCTTACGCTGTGCCCCCAAGCTCCCCAGAACCTATTCGACATTCCAGGTGAGACGTTGCCATGCTGTGCTGCGGCTGTTGTGCCTGGAAGCCAAGAGCCACACCGGTCCTGCACTGCTTTCAGTTCTGCGGTCACAGGCCGATCAGTGGCTAACCCCGCTCAATTTGACAGTTGGTAAAGAGGTGTGTGACAATGGGGGCAAAACAGGGCAAAATGACACACGTGCCATGCATTGCACACGTCCTAAACTTAGTCGTGCAGCGATTTGTTGCCAAATACCCCGGGGTCCAGGACGTCTTGCGGCAGGCTAGAGAAATCTCTGGCCATTTTAGAAGATCTTACACGGCCATGGCTCGCCTTGCTGAGGTTCAGCGACAACACCACTTGCCCGTCAGACGTCTGATTTGTGACAGTCTGACATGCTGGAACTCCACCTTGTATATGCTTGATAGGCTGCTCCAGCAGCAATGTGCCGTTAATGACTACCTGTACGAACTCTGCAGCAGGACAGGTTCTGGGGAGCTTGGCTTCTTTTCACCGTGCCAGTTGCTGCTCATGCGCGACGCATGCAGACTTCTGCGGCCATTTGAGAGAGATCACCAAACTGGTCAGTCGCAGTCAGGACGCCATCAGTGACATCGTACCTTGCGCCTTCTTTCTGGAGTATGCATTACGTTATGTCATTGATCAAGCCGTCGAGGAGCTGGAGCAGGAAGATGAGGAATTCGCAATGCTGAATGAATTCCCAGGGGGGCTACTCTGAGACAGCAGGAGTCTGAAGAGGAGTCAGAGGAGGATGGTGCCTGGGGGGAGGAGGAGCAAGAAGAGCAGGGTTTCAGTGGGACTTTAAACTTTTCGGAGATCCCTGGTGTTGTCCATGGCTGGGGGGAGAAGATCGAGGACGACATTCTCCTGGGCGATTAGCAGGAGCAAGGGCGCTCCACCGCTTAATGTACCTCCAGCCACATCATCACAAGTTCTTTTCTGTTATTTTTGGGGCCTGTACTCCCGTGGCCTAAAATAAGTTTTTTCTAGGCTCCAGCAGGGCACATTTTTGAGAGTTTCCCTTTAAGAAGCATAAAAATGGCCCCTGATTAAAATACATATTTTATGTGGGAATTTTTGTCAATGATCCCACTCTGGTATGTCACTGTCCATGTTGTGGGACTATTTGTGCACTTCTAGTAAGTATTTGGTGGCTGCAAATATGACCTGAAGGGTTTTCAGGTTTGCCTGCCATTAAAGTCAATGGGGCCCACCGCGAACGCACGGTTCGCAAATATTTGATTGTGAACGCGCGTTCGCGAACCGTCCCAGCCGATGTTCGTCCATCACTATTTAATACTACTCATCCCCCGCTGAGACCAATGCTGGTGGTCATATGTAGCTTCCCTTAAAGGGAACCTGTCATGTGGATATTTGATTATAATCTAACTAATTATATACAATCATTAACTACTAAAAAGTACCTTAGATGTATTCACTTACTGGTGTGACAGATGGTTACCTCATAATATACACACAAAGATGCCACATGCTAATGAGCTGATTTGAGTCCAGCGTGATGTAAGTGAGTCCAGCGTTTATTTAATTCAGAACTATAGCCACTCCCCTGCCCACCGGCTGCTGATTCATATGGAAAATAACTGTCAATCAGCAGCAGGTAGGCGGGGAGAGTCAGGAGCTCATGAATATTCATGACTCCTCATTATCAGCTGGAGCTTTTCAATACAAGATGTTGGCAGATCGACTGGGTCAATTAAAGAAAGTGACCCAGCATTTTGCTAAGCGAATCAGTCACTTATTTATGTTGCCCTTAGTTAGGACACCATAAAACTGGTGACAGGTTCCCTTTAACAATAATTTGGCAGCTTGGGCCAGAGAATGGGTTGTTCAGCCGGGATAATCTCTTTAAAAAGCATCTGTCAGCAGATTTGCACCTATGACACTGTCTGACCTGTTCCATGTGCCCTTGGCAGCTGAAGACATCTGTGTTTGTCCCATGTTGATATGTGCTCGCATTGCTGAGAAAAATTATGTTTCAATATATGCAAATGAGTCTCTAGGCGCAATGGGGGCGTTACTGTTACTCCTAGAGGCTCTGCTCTCTCTACAATTGCTTTGCCCTCTTCCTTTTTTTGAAAGGGTCAGGCATGATGATGTTTTCATTGCCTGGTCCTGTCCAAGTGCAGAGGGTGTGGCAGTTGCAGAGAGAGCTCAGCCTCTAGGTGTTCCTAGAGGTTAATTTGCATATATTAAAACATGATCTTTCTCAGCAATGCGGGCACATATGAACATGGGACCAACACAGATGTCTTCAGCTGCCAAGCCCACATGTAACAGGTCAGACAGTGTCATAGGTACAAATCTGCTGACAGATGCCCTTTAAAGAGTAACTAAACTTTTATCTAAAGTTTTAATATGTTCTCCCTAATGCCTTAATAATACTATGTCTAATATACTTTATTAATTAATTTTCTATTTTTACTACACTTTCCCTCCCTAAAGCGCACCATTCCCTATGTGCTTAAAACTCAGTTCTCTGTACACCGCGGTGTACGGAGTACAGGCTGTAGATACTTTATGAATGGGGCCGCACAGCAGTGAGTACAGGCAGGAGAGCATATTGCTGCTCCTGCCCGTGCCCTCCGGAGGATTACTAACTCCTGGCATAGCACATGGATACCCTGTACCCATATACTATGCCAGGATTAGCTTAGCGGAGCGGGCTCCTGCTCCTGCCTGCTCCGCTAAGCTAAGAGTCCTGCATGTCAGCAATATGCGCTCCTTCCCGTACTCACAGCGCTGCTGCGGCCCCATTGATAAAATGTACTCCGTACACCGCTGAGCAGTCAGCGGTGTACCGAGAACAGAGTAAGGAATGGTGCGCTTTAGATGGGGAATAGTCTAATAAAAATACAAATTCCTTTAATAAAGTATATTAGAGTTAGTTTTATTAGGGCATTAGCGAAAACATATTAAAAGTTCAGATAAAGGTTTAGTTACTCTAAGGCCTCATGCACACGACCGTTTTTTTTTAAGGCCCGCAAAAACGGGGTCCGTAGGTCCGTGATCCGTGACTGTTTTTTTGTCCGTGGGTCTTCCTTGTTTTTTGGAGGATCCACGGATATGAAAAATGAAAAAAAATCTAAGTCAAGTTTGCCATTGAAATGATAGGAAAAAACGGACACGGATCACGGACACGGATCACAATCTTGTGTGCATCCGTGATTTTTCACGGACCCATTGACTTGAATGGGTCCGTGAACCGTTGGCCATGAAAAAAATAGGACAGGTCATATTTTTTTCACGGCCAGGAAACACGGATCACGGATGCGGCTGCCAAACGGTGCATTTTCCGATTTTTCCACGGACCCATTGAAAGTCAATGGGTCCGTGAAAAAAAACGGAAAACGGCAGAACGGCCACGGATCCACACAACGGTCGTGTGCATGAGGCCTATGTGTTATTTTTTTAAGCAGATTTACAACTTTTCTCCTAACGTGCAATATAAACAAACAAAGCCATTTTGAAATAGACTGGCTATTGAAATATCGCTGACCAGGTTTGCCAACTAGAATTTTTCTTTTTCCTGGTCAATTTATCTAAAAATCATAAACAGCCAAGATTTTTTCTGACAAATTGGAAAGCCATAACGATGAAAAAGATTATAAGTAATACCTGTCTATAGATCAATATACTTATAATATTTGCATGACCAGCTTATTAGTGTGAGCTGTTGTTACATGCTGAATATTGCAATCACAATGGCCTATTCAAGTGCTCTCAGCATCCCACAAAATCGTTTGGACTGACAGGTGGCAAGTGTGTGGCGACTGCAGAAAACTGCTGAAGCCAGCTAGAAGAAAGGAAACAATTAATAAATGATTGCTGGCCACTGCAAGGTGTTCTGGGGTATGTAACACCTCCACACCAGCACTAGTACAATGCTGGTGATGCTAGTGACTCTCCTGTGCCCCAATGTAAACATTTTCTTTCTTAAAAATATAGGGAATCCATCACCATGAACATACAGTGCAATCCGCAGGCAGCATGTTATACAGCAGGAGAACTGGGCAGACGAATATATAGTGTTCTGGGAAAAGATTCAGATTAACTTGTCATTCATTCAATTAAATCCTGCTCCTTCTGTGCTTCTGAGTCCTGTGGGCTATGTTACCCAGTGATTGACAGCCTTGCCTGTCTGATTAGTCCTGCATTGGTAGCTGCCCATCACAGGGCAGAACCACCCACATGACTCCTAGACACAGAGCAGAGAAGACATGAAGACATTTTTGTAGAATCTTTTCCCACAACACTACACATCAATCTGTACGTGACATTTCTATGCCAGAAAAGTGGGGTGGGGGAATGAGTAATACCCCCTTATGTGTATTGTTACTGTATTTGGTCACACACCTCTGCTGAAGGCTCTGGGGACATCTTTGGAGATCTTCTTTGTGTAATGTTCATAAGATCCAACTCAGATTTTTGGTTCTGGGCTATGGAAAGCCGTTCTTGAAACTAGGCAGGACAGGAAAGTAATCATTAATGAAGCCCTTTATATACTTCTGTCTGATAATGTAATATTAGGCAATTGAAGGCAAACTGAAGTGTCTGGATCTAAAAGAGCTGATAGGTTTGATGAAATATGAACTATAATAACAAAATACATTACAACGATACATTCTGACAGAAGAAAATATTTTTCCCAGTAAATAGTTTTTATAGCATAACTGTTTTATCATTTATTGTTTACTTAAAGAAACACTCCAGGACATCTAATAATAACCAGCAATTTGTTTCATCACAGCTCAGTTGCATCCATACAGTGGTGTCGTCAGGGGGGGGCCAGAGGGGGCCACGGCCCCCCCTACATTATGCTGTGCCCCCCCAACTAAAATGCCCCCGTTCCCCCTCCCCCAAGTGAGCCGCCGCCGGGCACAGGGAGATGAGCGCTTCCATTGCGCTCATCTCCATTGTAATCTGCCTGTGCTGCGGCGGTGCAGGGGAAGGAGAGGTGTGTCCCTTCCCCTTGCTCTGATAGGCTGCTGGCGCACTAGGCCGGCAGCATATCAAAGGCCGGCGCAGGCGACGCGATGATGTCATCACGCCGCCTGAGCCTTACAGCGTGGGACACAGGCCAGAAGAGGCCTGCATTGCATCGCTGACACTGAGGTAAGTATAAGTGTTTTTTTTTTTTTTTTACAATACTGGCACATGATGATGATGGGGGGGACAACTTAATATTGGCACATGATGATAATGGGGGGGACTTAATACTGGCACATGATGATGATGGGGGGGATGACGACTTAATACTGGCACATGATGATGATGGGGGGGGGGACTTAATACTGGCACATGATGATGATGGGGGACGACGACTTAATACTGGCACATGATGATGATGGGGGACGACGACTTAATACTGGCACATGATGATGATGGGGGGGCGACTTAATACTGGTACATGATGATGATGGGGGGACGACATAATACTGGCACATGATGATGATGGGGGGGCGACTTAATACTGGCACATGATGATGATGGGGGGACTTAATACTGGCACATGATGATGATGGGGGGGACTTAATACTGGCACATGATGATGGGGGGACTTAATACTGGCACATGATGATGGGGGGACTTAATACTGGCACATGATGATGGGGGGGACTTAATACTGGCACATGATGATGGGGGGGACTTAATACTGGCACATGATGATAGGGGGACTTAATACTGGCACATGATGATGGGGGGACTTAATACTTAAAAAAAACAGTATGGGTACATTCACTTGGTCAACCAGAGTTCAACAGATTCATCTTTGTAAATTGCACTATCCTGCCTAACAAAAAAGCTGAAAACTATTGGAAAGCAGGTTAAACAGAGTCCAAAGATTAATCTTTTGAAGTCAAGGTATATGTTTGTATACTGTTTTCCATTGTTCGAACGTATACCCCTGATGAAAGCCTCAGCATGGTGGTCCATCCATCTGCAATTTTTGACTCATTTTATTATTGAAAGCATCATCTGTTCTCCTCACTCTTGGATGACTATACTTTTAGTAACAGAAATGAAAGTTCAGCCATTCAGTTTTTTTTACTTGCCCTTAGCATCTGTCTTCTCCTGTCACTGGCGCATTTTAACTCCGCCTCTCTCTGCAAATCCGTCAGTCTCTGGATGGCTTCCTGCTGCTCCCTGAGAGACAGGCGGATGAACACTTTCTCCCTCTGAAGTATTGCCTGACCAGGCGGCAGAGAGCAGATCTGTGGGAGGTAACTGCTCACTGCATATTCCTGCAGATGTAGGGAAGAAGTATTATCATTTTGACTCTTCTGGTATACGGTATTTGGATTTCTCCTACAACTATCATTACGTAAGGGCATTAACATTCTATAATAGTGTTGTATTTCATGTTCACCATGTGACCATCAAGCAAAATATAGTATTGCTCTATGGTTAACTATTCTTGGAAAACTAGACCTATTTCTATGAATGTCACCCATACCTGGGGTATTACAATTGTATATAGTTTTATATTGTATTATATTGTTGTGTATTTTTCACGTATTTGGCCGTATCTACCAGTAAGGTATGGATGGAAAGGGTTAACCAGGAACAGGGCTAATCACCCTTTTTCTCCCCTCTTGATAGCAGTGGGCTGGTCCTGCTTCCTGCCAGGAGGGGAAAGGAGGCACAAGCCTGAACTCCTCCTCCTAAAGAAGTTTTCCATTGAAGATTTATTTTTCTCAAGCCTCAAGTGAATCCTCGAGAAGAAAGACAGCAGAGTGAGCCACTACATCAGCATTTACAGACACTGCTGTGAGGTGAGGGACTATGGCTAAGACACCCGTCCCCAGACTACTAGGCCAGTAGTATATCAGTGCTAATGTTGCAGCCATATAACTTGCCTCTATATCATTACTAGTGGCAGAGAAGATTGCAATGCTATTGGATGTATTTGAAGCTCTATGTTGCACCTAGTAAAAGACACTTTTATATGTTTAATTCTGGCCTAATTCTTTAATATTGCATGTCCACTGCACCTATCCCCAGGGAGCAAAGCCTAAGGGAGTACAATGTGACACAACACTTCATCAAGGCCACTACCACTCCCATCTTCTGCATAGGCTCCTCATTGTGTGATTTGCCTCTTAACATGAGCACACCTCACCACACACCATCGCTCCTTTAACAATCAGGCAGAGCACATCTGAACTGCTCTATCCAATCACAGAGAGAACCGTGCAACCGCAGTTACAACTGTAAAGTCCTCTCCTTTACCTAACCAGGAAGGATAAATAAGATTGCAGGCAGTGCTGGATGCTGGAGAGGTGAGTAACTCCTGGAACCAAAGTATGCAGCATAAATTCTGCCAACACCCTCCACCTAGAATTGACCCCTGGCTGTCCTAAAACACCAGTTATGCCTCATTCACACGTCAGTGATTTCCATCAGTGATTGTGAGCCCAAACCAGGTGTAGCTATAAACAAACACAGAACAGGGTCAGATCTTTCCCTTTTACCTCATTCACACATCAGTGTTTGGTCAGTGATTTCCATCAGTGATTGTGAGCCAAAACCAGGTGTGTCTCTAAACACAGAACGGGAGCAGATCTTTCCCTTATACCAGGCATGCTCAACCATCGGCCCTCTAGCTGTTGCAAAACTACAACTCCCAGCATGCCCGAAACAGCCTAGAGCTATCAGCCTACAGCAGGGCATTGTGGGAGGTGTAGTTTTACAACAGCTGGAGGGCCGCAAGTTGCGCATGTCTGCCTTATACCTGATCTCTGTGTAGCTCCAATCCTGGCTTTGGGGCACAATCACTGATGGAAATCACTGACCAAAACACTGATGTGTAAATGAGGCTTTATACTGATAATAACCCCTTCACTGCTATAGACCCCAGGGATTAACCCCTTTACTGCCCAAGAATATTAGATATCCTTACATTAACCACCTCCCTGTCTTAGAACATTTGGTATTCTCATTAACCCCTCCACTGCCCTAGACCAGAAAGGATTCTGACTAACTCATTCACTGTCCTAGACCACAATATTTTATTGTAAAGGTTAGGTTACTCTAGTCTAAAATGAAATTTTATCTGCACAGATTCCTGATCAGGGGGAGACTGATTGCCCTGAATGATTTTAGAGATACATTTGACCTCCCTGGTAGTGAATCATTCAGGGCTAATCAGGTTTTCTTATTTCTCCATTCTTTACAGACTGCCAATCAAAATCTGGACTTCACCCCCTTCTCTCTGTATAGACAGGGATTATTGTCCTAGACCTCTCGCCTGAGGGGATTCGACTCCCATATATGGCGGAATGGGACAGAGATACACAGTTAGACTGTCCATTATCCGGGTGGTTCTCTCGCTCTCAGACTCTGACAAAGACTTCTTGGCAGACCACACTAGCGGAGACCTTTGTGAAGATTCTTCATAGAACTCATCTGGTGCCTTTTCGGTTGCACCGTATATATCCGGATGTGTTGCCATTATGCTTTAGAGGGTGTAATGAGGATGGTACAGTATACCATATCCAGTGGCGTAACTACCGGGGAAGCAGCTGCTTCGGGGCCCGGGCTGCCAAGGGGGCCTGGCGCCCCAGCAGCGTGTGTGACAGTTTATTTTCAAGTTAGTTAAATCTCGTGTTCAGGGCCCCTTCACAGCAGCCGCTAGTGTGATCTAATTTTACTGTCTGCTAAAGTCTCCTGGTCAGTGGCAAAGCATTTACCCTCACAGCCATAAAGGCTGCATTACAACTGACTGGGAAAATAAATAAATAAATACATCTATACACATGACAGCTGCCCAAACACACCTAGCACTGCTATATCTGTATATGACAGCTGTCCCTGCACACTCAGCTCTGCTATATCTCTATATATGACAGCTGCCCCAGCAAACCCAGCTCTACTACATCTATACACATGACAGCTGCCAAAACACAGCCAGCTCTGCTACATCTATACACATGACAGCTGCCCCCAACACACCAGGCACTGCTATATCTCTATATGACAGCTGTCCCAGCACACTCAGCTCTGCTATATCTCTATATATGACAGCTGCCCCAGCAAACCCAGCTCTACTACATCTATACACATGACAGCTGCCGAAACACAGCCGGCTCTGCTACATCTATACACATGACAGCTGCCCCCAACACACCAGCACTGCTATATATCTATATGACAGCTGTCCCAGCACACTCAGCTCTGCTATATCTCTATATATGACAGCTGCCCCAGCAAACCCAGCTCTACTACATCTATACACATGACAGATGCCTAAACACACCCAGCTCTGCTACATCTATACACATGACAGCTGCACCAGCACACTCAGCTCTGCTATATCTCTATATATGACAACTGCCCCAGCAAACCCAGCTCTACTACATCTATACACATGACAGCTGCCGAAACACAGCCAGCTCTGCTACATCTATACACATGACAGCTGCCCCAGCACACTCAGCTCTGCTATATCTCTATATATCTATCTACTGTATAGCAATACTTAGAGATATATAGATGTAGCAGGGCTGGTTGTGCTGGAGCAGCTATCATATATAGAGATATAGCAGGGCTGAGTGTGCTGGGGCAGCTGTCATATAGAGATATAGCAGTACTGGGTGTGTTTGGGCAGCTGTCATGTGTATAGATGTAGCAGAGCTGGGTTTGCTGGGGCAGCTGTCATATATAGAGATATAGCAGGGCTGAGTGTGCTGGGACAGCTGTCATATAGAGACATAGCAGTGCTGGGTGTGTTTGGGCAGCTGTCATATGCATAGATGTAGCAGAGCTGGGTTTGCTGGGGCAGCTATCATATATAGAGATATAGCAGAGCTGAGTGTGCAGGAACAGCTGTCATATAGAGATATATCTGAGATACTGCTATATCTGTATATGACAGCAGTCTCAGCACATTCAGCTCTGCTACATCTCTATATATGAGCAGCTGCCATGTGTATAGATGTACACTTAGCCAGCTATAACAGTAGAAGTCTCATATTTTTTCAGTCAGCATCAATGCAGCTCGTATGGTCTAGTCCATATCTGGTGGACATGTCCCCAAGTCCAGCTGTTCTGGTCTAAAATTGGTAGGCTACTCACCACATTACTGGGATGCTCTTACCAAATTACGCCCGCTTTGTGCCTCCTAGGAGATAAACCTCCTGAGCTAACCTTCGCCAAATTCAAATTATCACAACACATCTTAATGGTTGCCAGATATCATGTAGCGTCCAAATGGAAAACAAATACATTAAGCTACCAGGCAGTTTTAGACAGAGTCAATAGGATATTACTCTATGAAAAACTTTCGCAATTAGGGCGGATACTTTTGAGGCTTTTGAGAAGTTGTGGGAGCCTTGGATCTCCTCGGCCTACTCCGCCAATGTGCAACGTAGTCTATCACTGTAGTGTCTCATGTAGCTTTACAGGACTGACCCAAAGCAGAATTATTCAACCAGTCTACTTAGGTGTTCTATTATGTTGTCGCCTCCTAATTCTCAGCTGCTGATTACCGCTGGATTCTCCATTGATGTACGTTTCTGTTATTGTCGTACTATTTCTGTACTTAATGTATGACCATAATACATTTGTTATTCCATTTGTGTTTGCATATCAAGATGTTTTTATGGTGATGGAAATATTTTTCAATAAAGCATTTGAAACATAAAATGAAATTTTAAAAAAGTCACCTGCTTCTTTGCCCCATGACTTGTCTCTGAGATATTCTTCAGAGTGGATGATTTCACTTTTGCATCATCAAAGGGATGTGACGGACATGACAGCTGTTTCTAGTAAGTAATTGAATAAATAAATGCAATTTGTTTAAAAATGTGGAAAGTTATGACAGACACCACACTGTCGTCAAGCTTTGTATTAATCATCAGTACAAGCGAATATAAAAAACTTTGTAATATATCTTATGCACTGAGCTCAGTGTACAAAGGAAGCTGCAGACATAGAGATGAATAGGGAGATTTATCAATGTATTTACGTCAGTTGTGTGGTATAAATGAGTGCAGAAATACAGTGTCAGAATGATCATTACATTTATGAGGCACCTGGTCCATTTTCTCCGACATAGAATTCCGATAAAGTGGGTGAGGCGGAGGGCAATTTTTTTTTATTACAATTTTTTTTAAATTAAAATGTCTTCCACCTAGTTAAAATTAATGGGGTTAATTTACTAATCTGTGGTCAGTTGTGCCGCTATCTGTGACTTTTTTCTGCTTACGCCAGGATGGGGAAGGGGACGGACCAGCAGGCCCATCTCATTCATAATTTTCTACTCCTGTTTTAGGGCTCATGCACATTAACGTATTTTCATTCCGTGTCTGTTCTGTTTTTTTTTACGGACTGTATACAGAACCATTTATTTCAATGGGTCTGCAAAAAAAATGGAAGGTACTCCATGTGCATTCCATTTCTGTATGTCCATATTTCCGTTCCGCAAAATACTAGAACATATACTTTTATTGTCCGCATTACGGACAAGGATAATACTGTTCTATTAAGAGCAAGCTGTTCCGTTCCGCAAAATTCAGAATGCACACGGATGTCATCCGTATTTTTTGCGGATCTGTTTTTTGCAGACTGCAAAATACATACGGTCGTGTGCATGAGGCCTTAGTCTGTCAATGATTGTCAAAAGATCTGTAATTACCTTATAATAACAGCTTTTATTAATGTCCTCTGTCCCTTTCCACTGCTCGCTGAAAAGACCGTTGCTAGAGCTTGTCTGTCTCCCAACTTAATGTAAACAGAAGACAGAGGGGCGGTCCTGCATTAGGCTTCAGAGTGAGGAGGCGTGTCTCTCAGTAATCCAATCTGATTGGCTGGCAGGAAGCTGCTGGCTACAGCAAGTGTGTATGGGAAGTGAGGGAAGGCAGTTTTGGCCTCTGGCAGAGGGGCCATCTTGAGAAGGTCCTCATATTGTAAATGTTTACACAGCCGTAACTAAGGGAAAAACTCAAGGAAAACAGTGGTATGTGAAGAAACTAAAGATTGCTTTATGCATAATACTGCTGCAGCAGTAACATATGCTAAAATTGATAAAAAAAAAAAAAAAACATGCCAGATACCCTTTAAACTATCACTGTCCTGTAGGTGAGATAAACAGTTACCAGATAGGGATGAGCGAACTCGAACTGTATAGTTCGGGTTCGTACCGAATTTTGGGGTGTCCGTGACACGGACCCGAACCCGGACATTTTCGTAAAAGTCCGGGTTCGGGTTCGGTGTTCGTCGCTTTCTTCGCGCTTTTGTGACGCTTTCTTGGCGCTTTTTGAAAGGCTGCAAAGCAGCCAATCAACAAGCGTCATACTACTTGCCCCAAGAGGCCATCACAGCCATGCCTACTATTGGCATGGCTGTGATTGGCCAGAGCACCATGTGACCCAGCCTCTATTTAAGCTGGAGTCACATAGCGCCGCCCGTCACTCTGCTCTGATTAGCGTAGGGAGAGGTTGCGGCTGCGACAGTAGGGCGAGATTAGGCAGATTAACTCCTCCAAAGGACTTGATTAACTGATCGATCTGCAGCTGTGGATCATTGAGCTGCTGATCCTCAATTGCTCACTGTTTTTAGGCTGCACAGACCGTTTGTCAGTCACATTTTTCTGGGGTGATCGGCGGCCATTTTGTGTCTTGTGGTGCGCCAGCACAAGCTGCGACCAAGTGCATTTAACCCTCAATGGTGTGGTTGTTTTTTGGCTAAAGCCTACATCAGGGTGAAGCTGTCACACCAAGTGCATTTAACCAGCAATAGTCTGTTCATTTTTTGGCCATATACAAAATCAGGGGCAAGCTGCGCCTGTCACCAAGTGCATTTAACCCTCAATGGTGTGGTTGTTTTTTGGCTAAAGCCTACATCAGGGTGAAGCTGTCACACCAAGTGCATTTAACCAGCAATAGTCTGTTCATTTTTTGGCCATATACTAAATCAGGGGCAAGCTGCGCCTGTCACCAAGTGCATTTAACCCTCAATGGTGTGGTTGTTTTTTGGCTAAAGCCTACATCAGGGTGAAGCTGTCACACCAAGTGCATTTAACCAGCAATAGTCTGTTTATTTTTTGGCCATATCCCAGTCTAATTCTGTCACTAAATCCATACCGGTCACCCAGCGCCTAAATACTAGGCCTCAAATTTATATCCAGCTAAATCTGTCCCTAGTGCTGTAGCTGGGCGAGTTATTTAGTGTCCGTTCAAGCACATTTCTTGTTCTGGGTTGAAATACAATTCCCAATTTAGCAATTTCATAATTTAGTGGTTTCTGCTATATCAGAGCTATTTGAAATCTATCCCTAAAAGGGTATATAATATTCAAGGTGCACATTGGGTCATTCAGAATAACTTCACACACACCCGCTACTGTGTATTTCCAAGTCTAATTCTGTCACTAAACCCATACCTGTCACGCAGCGCCTAAATACTAGGCCTCAAATTTATATCCAGCTAAATCTGTCCCTAGTGCTGTAGCTGGGCGAGTTATTTAGTGTCCGTTCAAGCACATTTCTTGTTCTGGGTTGAAATACAATTCCCAATTTAGCAATTTCATAATTTAGTGGTTTCTGCTATATCAGAGCTATTTGAAATCTATCCCTAAAAGGGTATATAATATTCAAGGTGCACATTGGGTCATTCAGAATAACTTCACACACACCCGCTACTGTGTATTTCCAAGTCTAATTCTGGCACTAAACCCATACCTGTCACCCAGCGCCTAAATACTAGGCCTCAAATTTATATCCCGCTAAATCTGTCCCTAGTGCTGTAGCTGGGCGAGTTATTTAGTGTCCGTTCAAGCACATTTCTTGTTCTGGGTTGAAATACAATTCCCAATTTAGCAATTTCATAATTTAGTGGTTTCTGCTATATCAGAGCTATTTGAAATCTATCCCTAAAAGGGTATATAATATTCAAGGTGCACATTGGGTCATTCAGAATAACTTCACACACACCCGCTACTGTGTATTTCCAAGTCTAATTCTGGCACTAAACCCATACCTGTCACCCAGCGCCTAAATACTAGGCCTCAAATTTATATCCCGCTAAATCTGTCCTTAGTGCTGTAGCTCGGCGAGTTATTTAGTGTCCGTTCAAGCACATTTCTTGTTCTGGGTTGAAATACAATTCCCAATTTAGCAATTTCATAATTTAGTGGTTTCTGCTATATCAGAGCTATTTGAAATCTATCCCTAAAAGGGTATATAATATTCAAGGTGCACATTGGGTCATTCAGAATAACTTCACACACACCCGCTACTGTGTATTTCCAAGTCTAATTCTGGCACTAAACCCATACCTGTCACCCAGCGCCTAAATACTAGGCCTCAAATTTATATCCCGCTAAATCTGTCCTTAGTGCTGTAGCTGGGCGAGTTATTTAGTGTCCGTTCAAGCACATTTCTTGTTCTGGGTTGAAATACAATTCCCAATTTAGCAATTTCATAATTTAGTGGTTTCTGCTATATCAGAGCTATTTGAAATCTATCCCTAAAAGGGTATATAATATTCAAGGTGCACATTGGGTCATTCAGAATAACTTCACACACACCCGCTACTGTGTATTTCCAAGTCTAATTCTGGCACTAAACCCATACCTGTCACCCAGCGCCTAAATACTAGGTCTCAAATTTATATCCCGCTAAATCTGTCCTTAGTGCTGTAGCTGGGCGAGTTATTTAGTGTCCGTTCAAGCACATTTCTTGTTCTGGGTTGAAATACAATTCCCAATTTAGCAATTTCATAATTTAGTGGTTTCTGCTATATCAGAGCTATTTGAAATCTATCCCTAAAAGGGTATATAATATTCAAGGTGCACATTGGGTCATTCAGAATAACTTCACACACACCCGCTACTGTGTATTTCCAAGTCTAATTCTGGCACTAAACCCATACCTGTCACCCAGCGCCTAAATACTAGGCCTCAAATTTATATCCCGCTAAATCTGTCCTTAGTGCTGTAGCTGGGCGAGTTATTTAGTGTCCGTTCAAGCACATTTCTTGTTCTGGGTTGAAATACAATTCCCAATTTAGCAATTTCATAATTTAGTGGTTTCTGCTATATCAGAGCTATTTGAAATCTATCCCTAAAAGGGTATATAATATTCAAGGTGCACATTGGGTCATTCAGAATAACTTCACACACACCCGCTACTGTGTATTTCCAAGTCTAATTCTGGCACTAAACCCATACCTGTCACCCAGCGCCTAAATACTAGGCCTCAAATTTATATCCCGCTAAATCTGTCCTTAGTGCTGTAGCTGGGCGAGTTATTTAGTGTCCGTTCAAGCACATTTCTTGTTCTGGGTTGAAATACAATTCCCAATTTAGCAATTTCATAATTTAGTGGTTTCTGCTATATCAGAGCTATTTGAAATCTATCCCTAAAAGGGTATATAATATTCAAGGTGCACATTGGGTCATTCAGAATAACTTCACACACACCCGCTACTGTGTATTTCCAAGTCTAATTCTGGCACTAAACCCATACCTGTCACCCAGCGCCTAAATACTAGGCCTCAAATTTATATCCCGCTAAATCTGTCCTTAGTGTTGTAGCTGGGCGAGTTATTTAGTGTCCGTTCAAGCACATTTCTTGTTCTGGGTTGAAATACAATTCCCAATTTAGCAATTTCATAATTTAGTGGTTTCTGCTATATCAGAGCTATTTGAAATCTATCCCTAAAAGGGTATATAATATTCAAGGTGCACATAGGGTCATTCAGAATAACTTCACACACCCGCTACTGTGCATTTCCAAATCTAATTCTGTCACTAAACCCATACCTGTCACCCAGCGCCTAAATACTAGGCCTCAAATTTATATCCCGCTAAATCTCTCGTTACCGCTGTCCTGTTGTGGCTGGGAAAGTTATTTAGTGTCCGTCAAAGCACATTTTTTGTTCTGGGTTGAAATACAATTCCCAATTTAGCAATTTCATAATTTAGTCGTTTCTGCTATATCAGAGCTATTTGAAATCTATCCCTAAAAGGGTAGATCATATTGAAGGTGCACATAGGGTCATTCAGAATAACTTCACACACACGCTTCTGTGCATTTCCAAGTCTAATTCTGTCACTAAATCCATACCGGTCACCCAGCGCCTAAATACTAGGCCTCAAATTTATATCCCGCTGAATTTGAATACAATACATTGGGCCAAATAATATATTTGTTGTTGTGGTGAACCATAACAATGAGAAAAACATCTAGTAAGGGACGCGGACGTGGACATGGTCGTGGTGGTGTTAGTGGACCCTCTGGTGCTGGGAGAGGACGTGGCCGTTCTGCCACATCCACACGTCCTAGTGTACCAACTACCTCAGGTCCCAGTAGCCGCCAGAATTTACAGCGATATATGGTGGGGCCCAATGCCGTTCTAAGGATGGTAAGGCCTGAGCAGGTATAGGCATTAGTCAATTGGGTGGCCGACAGTGGATCCAGCACGTTCACATTATCTCCCACCCAGTCTTCTGCAGAAAGCGCACAGATGGCGCCTGAAAACCAACCCCATCAGTCTGTCACATCACCCCCATGCATACCAGGGAAACTGTCTCAGCCTCAAGTTATGCAGCAGTCTCTTATGCTGTTTGAAGACTCCGCTGGCAGGGTTTCCCAAGGGCATCCACCTAGCCCTTCCCCAGCGGTGAAAGACATAGAATGCACTGACGCACAACCACTTATGTTTCCTGATGATGAGGACATGGGAATACCACCTCAGCATGTCTCTGATGATGACGAAACACAGGTGCCAACTGCTGCGTCTTTCTGCAGTGTGCAGACTGAACAGGAGGTCAGGGATCAAGACTGGGTGGAAGACGATGCAGGGGACGATGAGGTCCTAGACCCCACATGGAATGAAGGTCGTGCCACTGACTTTCACAGTTCGGAGGAAGAGGCAGTGGTGAGACCGAGCCAACAGCGTAGCAAAAGAGGGAGCAGTGGGCAAAAGCAGAACACCCGCCGCCAAGAGACTCCGCCTGCTACTGACCGCCGCCATCTGGGACCGAGCACCCCAAAGGCAGCTTCAAGGAGTTCCCTGGCATGGCACTTCTTCAAACAATGTGCTGACGACAAGACCCGAGTGGTTTGCACGCTGTGCCATCAGAGCCTGAAGCGAGGCATTAACGTTCTGAACCTGAGCACAACCTGCATGACCAGGCACCTGCATGCAAAGCATGAACTGCAGTGGAGTAAACACCTTAAAACCAAGGAAGTCACTCAGGCTCCCCCTGCTACCTCTTCTGCTGCTGCCGCCTCGGCCTATTCTGCTGCTGCCGCCTCGGCCTCTTCCTCCGCCTCTGGAGGAACGTTGGCACCTGCCGCCCAGCAAACAGGGGATGTACCACCAACACCACCACCACCACCTCCGTCACCAAGCGTCTCAACCATGTCACACGCCAGCGTTCAGCTCTCCATCTCACAAACATTTGATAGAAAGCGTAAATTCCCACCTAGCCACCCTCGATCCCTGGCCCTGAATGCCAGCATTTCTAAACTACTGGCCTATGAAATGCTGTCATTTAGGCTGGTGGACACAGACAGCTTCAAACAGCTCATGTCGCTTGCTGTCCCACAGTATGTTGTTCCCAGCCGGCACTACTTCTCCAAGAGAGCCGTGCCTTCCCTGCACAACCAAGTATCCGATAAAATCAAGTGTGCACTGCGCAACGCCATCTGTGGCAAGGTCCACCTAACCACAGATACGTGGACCAGTAAGCACGGCCAGGGACGCTATATCTCCCTAACTGCACACTGGGTAAATGTAGTGGCAGCTGGGCCCCAGGCGGAGAGCTGTTTGGCGCACGTCCTTCCGCCGCCAAGGATCGCAGGGCAACATTCTTTGCCTCCTGTTGCCACCTCCTCCTTCTCGGCTTCCTCCTCCTCTTCTTCCACCTGCTCATCCAGTCAGCCACACACCTTCACCACCAACTTCAGCACAGCCCGGGGTAAACGTCAGCAGGCCATTCTGAAACTCATATGTTTGGGGGACAGGCCCCACACCGCACAGGAGTTGTGGCGGGGTATAGAACAACAGACCGACGAGTGGTTGCTGCCGGTGAGCCTCAAGCCCGGCCTGGTGGTGTGTGATAATGGGCGAAATCTCGTTGCAGCTCTGGGACTAGCCAATTTGACGCACATCCCTTGCTTGGCGCATGTGCTGAATTTGGTGGTGCAGAAGTTCATTCACAACTACCCCGACATGTCAGAGCTGCTGCATAAAGTGCGGGCCGTCTGTTCGCGCTTCCGGCGTTCACATCCTGCTGCTGCTCGCCTGTCTGCGCTACAGCGTAACTTCGGCCTTCCCGCTCACCGCCTCATATGCGACGTGCCCACCAGGTGGAACTCCACCTTGCACATGCTGGACAGACTGTGCGAGCAGCAGCAGGCCATAGTGGAGTTTCAGCTGCAGCACGCACGGGTCAGTCGCACTACAGAACAGCACCACTTCACCACCAATGACTGGGCCTCCATGCGAGACCTGTGTGCCCTGTTGCGCTGTTTCGAGTACTCCACCAACATGGCCAGTGGCGATGACACCGTTATCAGCGTTACAATACCACTTCTATGTCTCCTTGAGAAAACACTTAGGGCGATGATGGAAGAGGAGGTGGCCCAGGAGGAGGAGGAGGAGGAGGAGGAAGAGGGGTCATTTTTAGCACTTTCAGGCCAGTCTCTTCGAAGTGACTCAGAGGGAGGTTTTTGGCAACAGCAGAGGCCAGGTACAAATGTGGCCAGCCAGGGCCCACTACTGGAGGACGAGGAGGACGAGGATGAGGAGGAGGTGGAGGAGGATGAGGATGAAGCATGGTCACAGCGGGGTGGCACCCAACGCAGCTCGGGTCCATCACTGGTGCGTGGCTGGGGGGAAAGGCAGGACGATGACGATACGCCTCCCACAGAGGACAGCTTGTCCTTATCCCTGGGCAGCCTGGCACACATGAGCGACTACATGCTGCAGTGCCTGCGCAACGACAGCAGAGTTGCCCACATTTTAACCTGTGCGGACTACTGGGTTGCCACCCTGCTGGATCCACGCTACAAAGACAATGTGCCCACCTTACTTCCTGCACTGGAGCGTGATAGGAAGATGCGCGAGTACAAGTGCACGTTGGTAGACGCGCTACTGAGAGCATTCCCAAATGTCACAGGGGAACAAGTGGAAGCCCAAGGCCAAGGCAGAGGAGGAGCAAGAGGTCGCCAAGGCAGCTGTGTCACGGCCAGCTCCTCTGAGGGCAGGGTTAGCATGGCAGAGATGTGGAAAACTTTTGTCAACACGCCACAGCTAACTGCACCACCACCTGATACGCAACGTGTTAGCAGGAGGCAACATTTCACTAACATGGTGGAACAGTACGTGTGCACACCCCTCCACGTACTGACTGATGGTTCGGCCCCATTCAACTTCTGGGTCTCTAAATTGTCCACGTGGCCAGAGCTAGCCTTTTATGCCTTGGAGGTGCTGGCCTGCCCGGCAGCCAGCGTTTTGTCTGAACGTGTATTCAGCACGGCAGGGGGCGTCATTACAGACAAACGCAGCCGCCTGTCTACAGCCAATGTGGACAAGCTGACGTTCATAAAAATGAACCAGGCATGGATCCCACAGGACCTGTCCGTCCCTTGTCCAGATTAGACATTAACTACCTCCCCATAACCATATATTATTGGACTCCAGGGCACTTCCTCATTCAATCCTATTTTTATTTTCATTTTACCATTATATTGCGATGCTACCCAAAGTTGAATGAACCTCTCCTCTGCCTGTGTGCTAGGCCTAAATATATGCCAATGGACTGTTGCAGTGGTGGCTGACATGAAGCCTGATTCTCTGCTATGACATGCAGACTAATTCTCTGCTGACATGAAGCCAGATTGTCTGTTACGGGACCTCTCTCCTCTGCCTGGGTGCTGGGCCTAAATTTATGACAATGGACTGTTGCAGTGGTGGCTGACGTGAAGCCTGATTCTCTGCTATGACATGCAGACTGATTCTCTGCTGTCATGAAGCCAGATTGTCTGTTACGGGACCTCTCTGCTCTGCCTGTGTGCTAGGCCTAAATATATGCCAATGGACTGTTGCAGTGGTGGGTGACGTGAAGCCTGATTCTCTGCTATGATATGAAGACTGATTCTCTGCTGACATGAAGCCAGATTGTCTGTTACGGGACCTTTCTCCTCTGCCTGGGTTCTGGGCCTAAATTTATGAAAATTGACTCTTACAGTGGTGGGTGACGTGAAGCCTGATTCTCTGCTATGATATGAAGACTGATTCTCTGCTGACATGAAGCCAGATTGTCTGTTACGGGACCTTTCTCCTCTGCCTGGGTTCTGGGCCTAAATTTATGAAAATTGACTCTTACAGTGGTGGGTGACGTGAAGCCTGATTCTCTGCTATGATATGAAGACTGATTCTCTGCTGACATGAAGCCAGATTGTCTGTTACGGGACCTTTCTCCTCTGCCTGGGTTCTGGGCCTAAATTTATGAAAATTGACTCTTACAGTGGTGGGTGACGTGAAGCCTGATTCTCTGCTATGATATGAAGACTGATTCTCTGCTGACATGAAGCCAGATTGTCTGTTACGGGACCTTTCTCCTCTGCCTGGGTTCTGGGCCTAAATTTATGAAAATTGACTCTTACAGTGGTGGGTGACGTGAAGCCTGATTCTCTGCTATGATATGAAGACTGATTCTCTGCTGACATGAAGCCAGATCCTCTGTTACGGGACCTCTCTCCTCTGCCTGGGTGCTGGGCCTAAATTTATGACAATGGACTGTTGCAGTGGTGGCTGACGTGAAGCCTGATTCTCTGCTATGACATGCAGACTGATTCTCTGCTGACATGAAGCCAGATCCTCTGTTACGGGACCTCTCTCCTCTGCCTGTGTGTGCTGGGCCTAAATATATGCCAATGGACTGTTGCAGTGGTGGCTGACGTGAAGCCTCATTCTCTGCTATGACATGCAGACTATTCTCTGCTGACATGAAGACAGATTCTCTGTTACGGGACCTCCCTCCTCTGCCTGGGTGCTGGGCCTAAATATATGCCAATGGACTGTTGCAGTGGTGGGTGACGTGAAGCCTCATTCTCTGCTATGACATGCAGACTAATTCTCTGCTGACATGAAGCCAGATTGTCTGTTACGGGACCTCTCTCCTCTGCCTGTGTGTGTGCTGGGCCTAAATATATGCCAATGGACTGTTGCAGTGGTGGCTGACGTGAAGCCTCATTCTCTGCTATGACATGCAGACTAATTCTCTGCTGACATGAAGACAGATTCTCTGTTAAGGGACCTCTCTCCTCTGCCTGTGTGTGCTGGGCCTAAATATATGCCAATGGACTGTTGCAGTGGTGGCTGACGTGAAGCCTCATTCTCTGCTATGACATGCAGACTAATTCTCTGCTGACATGAAGACAGATTCTCTGTTACGGGACCTCCCTCCTCTGCCTGGGTGCTGGGCCTAAATATATGCCAATGGACTGTTGCAGTGGTGGCTGACGTGAAGCCTCATTCTCTGCTATGACATGCAGACTGATTCTCTGCTGACATGAAGCCAGATCGTCTGTTACGGGACCTCTCTGCTCTGCCTGTGTGCTAGGCCTAAATATATGCCAATGGACTGTTGCAGTGGTGGGTGACGTGAAGCCTCATTCTCTGCTATGACATGCAGACTGATTCTCTGCTGTCATGAAGCCAGATTGTCTGTTACGGGACCTCTCTGCTCTGCCTGTGTGCTAGGCCTAAATATATGCCAATGGACTGTTGCAGTGGTGGGTGACGTGAAGCCTCATTCTCTGCTATGACATGCAGACTGATTCTCTGCTGACATGAAGCCAGATTGTCTGTTACGGGACCTCTCTCCTCTGCCTGTGTGCTAGGCCTAAATATATGCCAATGGACTGTTGCAGTGGTGGCTGACGTGAAGCCTGATTCTCTGCTATGACATGCAGACTAATTCTCTGCTGACATGAAGCCAGATTGTCTGTTACGGGACCTCTCTCCTCTGCCTGGGTGCTGGGCCTAAATTTATGACAATGGACTGTTGCAGTGGTGGCTGACGTGAAGCCTGATTCTCTGCTATGACATGCAGACTGATTCTCTGCTGACATGAAGCCAGATCCTCTGTTACGGGACCTCTCTCCTCTGCCTGTGTGTGTGCTGGGCCTAAATATATGCCAATGGACTGTTGCAGTGGTGGCTGACGTGAAGCCTCATTCTCTGCTATGACATGCAGACTGATTCTCTGCTGACATGAAGCCAGATTCTCTGTTACGGGACCTCTCTCCTCTGCCTGTGTGTGTGCTGGGCCTAAATATATGCCAATGGACTGTTGCAGTGGTGGCTGACGTGAAGCCTCATTCTCTGCTATGACATGCAGACTAATTCTCTGCTGACATGAAGACAGATTCTCTGTTACGGGACCTCCCTCCTCTGCCTGGGTGCTGGGCCTAAATATATGCCAATGGACTGTTGCAGTGGTGGCTGACGTGAAGCCTCATTCTCTGCTATGACATGCAGACTAATTCTCTGCTGACATGAAGACAGATTCTCTGTTACGGGACCTCTCTCCTCTGCCTGGGTGCCGGGGCCTAAATATCTGAGAATGGACTGTTCCAGTGGTGGGTGACGGGAAGCCAGATTCTCTGCTATGGAACCTCTCTCCAATTGATTTTGGTTAATTTTTATTTATTTAATTTTTATTTTAATTCATTTCCCTATCCACATTTGTTTGCAGGGGATTTACCTACATGTTGCTGCCTTTTGCAGCCCTCTAGCTCTTTCCTGGGCTGTTTTACAGCCTTTTTAGTGCCGAAAAGTTCGGGTCCCCATTGACTTCAATGGGGTTCGGGTTCGGGACGAAGTTCGGATCGGGTTCGGATCCCGAACCCGAACATTTCCGGGATGTTCGGCCGAACTTCTCGAACCCGAACATCCAGGTGTTCGCTCAACTCTATTACCAGACAGTAGCTTTGTTTCTCATTTCTGTGTATTTGGTGTTGAATAAGGCTACTTTCACACTAGCGTTCGGGTTTCCGTTCGTGAGCTCCGTTTGAAGGAGCTCACGAGCGGACCCGAACGCAGCCGTCCAGCCCTGATGCAGTCTGAATGGAGGCGGATCCGCTCAGACTGCATCAGTCTGGCGGCGTTCAGCCTCCGCTCCGCTCGCCTCCGCACGGACAGGCGGACAGCTGAACGCTGCTTGCAGCGTTCGGGTGTCCGCCTGGCCGTGCGGAGGCGTGCGGATCCGTGCGGATCCGTCCAGACTTTCAATGTAAGTCAATGGGGACGGATCCGTTTGAAGATGCCACAATGTGGCTCAATCTTCAAGCGGATCCGTCCCCCATTGACTTTACATTGAAAGTCTGGACGGATCCGTACTAGGCTATTTTCACACTTAGCTGTTCTATGCTAAAAATAATGCAGACGGATCCGTTCTGAACGGAGCCTCCGTCTGCATTATTATGAGCGGATCCTTTCAGAACGGATCCGCCCGAACGCTAGTGTGAAAGTAGCCTAAATGGAGTCTGAATATATATGCAAATGAGTTGCAAGTGCCCAGGGGCGTTTCTCCCCGAATGCAAGCGCCCATGCCCTCTGGATACTGCTGTTATCTCTTATGCTATGTTTCACTGAAAGCCAGCCGAGGGCCCCTACGTCATGTCGGGCCCAGGCATGCACAGTCAGTTCTCTGATGCAGCTGTCCACAGTGGGCAGTGTACGGCATATGCCTGGAACGTAGGGGCCCTGGTCTGGCTTAGAGTGAAACATGGGAGGAAAGATAACAGCAGTATCTGGAGGGCATGGGCATGTGCATTTGGAGTGGAACACCCCTGGGCACTTGCATTTGGAGAGGAAGCCCCTGGTCACTTGCATATGGAGAGAAACGCCCCTGGGCACTTGCATTTGGAGAGGAATGCCCCTGGGCACTTGCATTTGGAGAGGAATGCCCCTGGGCACTTGCATTTGGAGAGGAAGCCCCTGGTCACTTGCATTTGGAGAGGAAGCCCCTGGTCACTTGCATTTGGAGAGGAAGCCCCTGGTCACTTGCATTTGGAGAGGAAGCCCCTGGGCACCTGCAACTAATTTGCATATATCTTCAAAAATCTTTTATTCAACACCAAATACATTCCCATATTATATGATGTACCATGATATCTGATCTGTGTTCGCCATAGATCTGCAGCTACTGAATTATCTTGTGAGATTTTCAAGGTTTCAAAAAGTGATGCATTCTATATAAGTATTCCTTTCTTTTACACAAACACTATAGACTAGTAATATTTCGTTAGAAGACATATCTATTTTAAGCAGTCGCTGAAGTATTACAATACAGACCTCGTTCCTCACCAGAACACCATTTGCCGGCACTTGAGCCACGTGACCAAAAAAGTTGCTGCTCTGGGTGGCACTCACTGCGGCTACTTCCATAGCCTGGTTGGCCACCTCCCAGAACTTTACCCAAGGATTTTGTTTCTGTAGGATATTAAGAGAATACTGAATGTTAGGCGAGTACTAGCCAAAAGTAGCAACTTCATTTGAGGTTGGACAGATGAAGTTGTCATAAGGTCACCTCAACATCAACTCCTAATCCAAAGACTGTCAATTCCCTATAGTGCAAAGAAGAAAACTGAGATCTCAAAGAGAATAAAAAGGACACCTGACTTGTCAGCTTATAGTACTGATTTAATATGTCCTTTTTGTGTGGCATAAGAACTTTAACCAAGTGTAACAACAACCTCTGACTCTATAAATGCACAGCATGACATCACAGAACATGAATAATGTGCACAATGATATCCCACCACAGGAATAATAAACCCAGTGAAGTCACAGAACAGGGATAATGCACGTGTTGATGTCACACGATAAGGATGATAACATATTGACATGGCAGGAATAATAGTCACAGTGATGTCACAGTGTGAAGATGATAAACAGTGATATATCTGCCCAGTGATGTCACATCGGTAATGACCAAAGTAACCATACAGGTATAATAGTCACAATGATGTCACAGTATGGGGATAATGTAAGCAGTGATGTCACAGTATGGGGATAATGTAAGCAGTGATGTCACAGTATGGGGATAATGTAAGCAGTGATGTCACAGTATGGGGGTAATGTAAGCAGTGATGTCACAGTATGGGGATAATGTAAGCAGTGATGTCACAAATAAGGAAAATAAACACTTTCAATTTATTGGAGTTTTACAGGGATGTCATAGTATAGGAATAATGTGTGCAGATGTCACGTAGAAAGGTAATAAACACTGTCACAGGAGGGTTTACATGCAGTGATGTCACATTTACCTATTTATATATTTATATAAAAGGCTATATGGCACTCCAATTATTTGGAATGGAAAGGATTGTCTCTAACCCTTCAATAAGTAAAAAGAGACTTAATTAAATGTGGCAGAGATTCTCCCAAAGAGGATATCCTCCCCAGGGTACTAACCATGCACCTATCAGGAATCGGATATTTGAACCCGATGCAACCAAATCGACTACCCATGAATGAGTACCGTGCATCACGACTAGGGAGGAGCAAATCGACTTTGGATGAAACATCCAAAGTCATTCGCATAAAACTTTGTTAGAATAATGTACGGAATAAACGCTCCGTACAGTATTATAATGCATTGGCTCAGATGAGACGAAGTTATTACTTCGTGAGGTCTCACAAGACTTCGGGTAATAACTTCAGAAATGAATTTCTACTTCAAAAAACCTTTTACCGAACTCGGGTTCGGTTCCAAGTGGTATCTTCGTGAGACTTCGCGAAGTAATAACTTCAGCTCATCTGAGCCAATACATTCTAATACTCAGTATTCTAATGAAGTTTTATGCGAATTGACTTACGATGTGTCATCCGAAGTCGATTCGCTCATCCCTAATCACGACCTGTCACCCCCTCATACCTAAGATTCATCACATGATCCGACAACACTGCTGCATCTTCCAACAAGCCTATCCCGAAGTAGAGGAGTTTCAGGCTCCGACCCTAACATGCAGGGGTGCACCTAGTCTTTCTGTTACCTGAGGCAAAAACTGAAACAGCGCCCCCCCCCCCCCCCCAAATTTCTTAACCTAACCCCTTCCTTTCAGCTCATGGCCCTACCGCTGCCCCTTCTCTGGTCCCTACCTGGTGCTGCTTGAGGCGATCTCACCTGGTGGTGCACCCCTGCTAACATGTCATAAATTAACAAATATTATCAGGGATACAGGCAGATATAGGGCCCCTCTCCACTATTCCCCGCCAACGTTTTCTTCAAAACCTTAAATTTGGCAAATTCCCCTGTCTCCATTGTGCCAAATGTTCCAATGTCATCAGAGGCAACCTAGTTACTCATCCCTACACAGGACAAAAGTTTCCCATCAAAGGGTACTACACCTGTGAATCCTCCTTTGTAATTAAATGTCCCTCTGGATTGATATATGTAGGCGAGAGCACCCAACACATACGTGATTGTATATCCAAAGACAAGTCTACAAATAGAGAATGTGAGTTTTATTGTAATATTTGATAATAATGGTATTTGTTCTGTCCTCAGCTGTGAATCTAGTTATCTGTGAGTGTACACCAGTTCAGATATTGCAGCTGCCTGTGTTTGAATCCGATCTGTACTATTCTCTATGGTAATAGCTCCATCTACTGGTTGTTTAGTGTATTTCTTCTAGCCTGAAGTTTCGTGTTGTGTTCCTGGTGCATTGTGGACATCTTCCTGGTGCATTGTGGTCCTGTTCCTGGTGCATTGTGGTCGTGTTCCTGGTGCATTATGGGGTGTTCCTGGTGCATTATGGGGTGTTCCTGGTGCATTGTGGTCCTGTTCCTGGTGCATTGTGGTCCTGTTCCTGGTCAGTAGCAGCAGCCATCTTGTGTCAGTGTGAGGAGCCACACTCTGTCTTGTATTCAGTCGGTAAGGGCCCTATCCATGTGTCATTATATTGTCAGCCTGCATTATTACCTGATGTTACTGTATGCACAGCAGATATCTGTATCCTATGTACTGTACATAGGGTGGCCAGACATCCGGTTTTCAGACTCCTGGTCCTCCGTCCGTCGCAAGGCCAGGACGGATGGCCAGAAGTATTCTTTTTTTGTTATTATTGGCGGGTATGGCTCAGGGATGGTCACTTTGATTATCCCTCAACCAATCGGCAGGCCTTGAAGCACATCCAGATCACTCATACAGCGTGCTCCCGCTGTGACGTCACATGTCCAGCGCTGCCTGCATATCGCCGACCAATTCTGGATTCTGCAGGCGGGAACAGACTCTGAGGAGCGCGGGACCGCTCAGGTGCCATTGCTACTGAAGTGCCTAGAAAGCCCAGTAGAGTCTCGCAAATACCCACCCAAGTCCACTCCATCCTGTCTGACCGGAGTCGATACCACCTCTCTCTCCTGGCCCTCGCCTCACTCTCTCTCTCTCTCTGATTGTCTGTGACTGCCGTCGTCTGCCAGACAGGCCAAGCAGCAGCCAGCAGCTCTCAGCCCCGACTCAGCCAGCCCAGTAGCTCACACTGAGCCCAGCCACATCCAGCCAAGTTCCAAGTACTTTTCCAAGTTGATTCAGTGGCTTTTTGAATTCAGCCGGAGCCAGCCAGCCCACCCAGCGCAGGTACAAGTTAGTTACCATCTGGCCTTGCTATCTTCTGTATATTATTATATATTTATTATACATCTTCTGGTATATAATATTATATACCAGAAGATGTATAACTTATACCAGCTGTACATATATAATTATATACAGGAGATGCCCAGGTTATACCAGCATGGTCCATATCACTATATACAAGAAGATATATAACTTATACCAGCTGTACATACATAATTATATACATGAGATACCCAGGTTATACCGCCATGGTCCATATCATATACAAGAAGATGTATAACTTATACCAGCTGTACATATATAATTATATACAGGAGATACCCAGGTTATACCAGCATGCTCCATATCACTATATACAAGAAGATGTATAACTTATACCAGCTGTACATATGTAATTATATACAGGAGATGCCCAGGTTATACCAGCTTGCTCCATATCATTATATACAAGAAGATGTATAACTTATACCAGCTGTACATATATAATGATATGCAGGAGATACCCAGGTTATACCAGCATGGTCCATATCACTATATACAAGAAGATGTATAATTTATACCAGCTGTACATATGTAATTATATCCAGGAGATGCTCAGGTTATACCAGCATGGTCCATATCACTATATACAAGAAGATGTATAACTTATACCAGCTGTACATATATAATTATATACAGGATGTGCCCAGGTTATACCAGCATGGTCCATATCACTATATACAAGAAGATGTAGAACTTATACCAGCTGTACATATATAATTATATACAGGAGATGCCCAGGTTATACCAGCATGGTCCATATCACTATATACAAGAAGATGTATAACTAATACCAACTGTACATATATAATTATATACAGAAGATGCCCAGGTTATACCAGCACGCTCCATATCACTATATACAAGAAGATGTAGAACTTATACCAGCTGTACATATATAATTATATACAGGAGATGCCCAGGTTATACCAGCATGGTCCATATCACTATATACAAGAAGACGTATAACTTATACCAGCTGTACATATATAATAATATGCAGGGGATGCCTAGGTTATAAAAGCTGTAGATATATAATTATATACAGCCTCAGCTCCTCTCTCTCACACATTGCAGCCACAGAGACATCGCAGAAGGCCCTACATTCTAGTTGGCCCATCACAGAGTCAGCCCTGATCCTGCTTGTTCCTCTCTTATTTTTCAAACATCTCCCCCGCTCCTCAGCCAGGGCAGTAACACTTGGTGTATCACAGGACAGCCATTGCTAAGTATACAACAAGTTTGAAGTTCCAATCATCCTCTGGCTATGACGCAGTGCCCTCCATAGGCAGCTGGAAGTACAGTATATAATGCAGAAAATGTATGGGAAGCGTCTTACACTGCTTGTACAGTTTTTTTTTCTAGGCAGAAAACCCCTTTTAAACTGCAGCTGATTACATAGGTCTTTCCATCTGGAAAAACCCCAGCATGAGTATAATACATTACCAGCAGTGAAGGAGATTAAACAAATCTCATGTTTATTTCGCTTTTTTTTCTAGGCAGAAATTGATCTGCCATGTGGATTTAGAAATCCTCATCAATTTCTGGTGTGTTTTTAGTCACCGCCAGCCATATCACCTTAAATACTAAAGGCCTGGAGGACACTGTTGGTAAGTTTGCATCTTGTATCTTTTGCACTTTAGTACATGAAGACTCATAGTAATAGGTAAACATATTGTTTTCCTTTTCCCCCCTAAAAACAGTATCACACCAGTCCATAGGTTCTGTGTGGCTTTGCAGTTTAGTCCTATTCAGTTAAGTGAAGCCAAGCTGCAATACCAGACACAATCGATGGACAGGGTTGGTTCTGTTTCTGGGAAAGAACAGCCATATTTTTGTAGTCCCCTTGGGTCCCTTGATTTTTGATTTTTTTTGTTATTTTTTTTTCTCTGGTTTGATCCATAGCTTCCACCAGAATTTATATGTACCTTATCCTCTTGATTAGTTGTCCCTTGCTGACTGTCCAGTTCTGGCCCACAACCACCACCTGACTAGTACCAATACTAACAAGGGGGATCCATTAGACTCTGCAGCCAGTGGCGTGCCTAGAGTAGGGCGGGAGGCTGCCCCAGGTGCCGGCTCTCAGAGGGGGTGCCAGAAAAGCAATGAGTGCTTCAATACAGATGGAAGCACTCATTCCTGGTAGCGCTGACGCCAGTTGAGCTTCCCTGAGAGGGTTTCTGACATTTTGTTCAGAAATTCTTTGGTTATGCAAACCAATTGTTGCTGCAGCTGTCCGGGTGGCTGGTCTCAGACGATCGTGGAGGTGAACATGCTGGATGTGGAGGTCCTGGGCTGGTGTGGTTACATTTGGTCTGCGGTTGTGAGGCCGGTTGGATGTACTGCCAAATTCTCTGAAACGCCTTTGGAGGCGGCTTATGGTAGAGAAATGAACATTTATTGCACGGGCAACAGCTCTGGTAGACATTCCTGCAGTCAGCATGCCAATTGCATGCTTCCTCAAACGTTGCGACATCTGTGGCATTGTGCTGGTGATCAAACTGCACATTTCAGAGTGGCCTTTTATTGTGGGCAGTCTAAGGCACACCTGTGCAATATTCATGCTGTCTAATCAGCACCTTGATATGCCACACTTGTGAGGTGAGATAGATTATCTCAGCAAAGGAGAAGTGTTCACTAACACAGATGTAGACAAATTTGTGAACAATATTTGAGAGTAATAGGTCTTTTGTGTATGTAGAAAATGTTTCAGATCTTTGAGTTCAGCTCATGCAAAATGGGAGCATAACCAAAAGTGTTGCGTTTATATTTTTGTTCAGTGTAGATGTTATATAAAAGGACTCGCTTTGGTAGTTAGGACTACTGGATGCAGTATAGAGGCAAAGTGCACAGTTCTTGAATCAAACAGCTGTGTTTATTCACACATTGGTGTATAACAAAATGCAGATAAAGTATATTACAAAACGCAGGTGGCTTGGCGTTTGTTCACACACAAGGAAAGTCCCTAAAAAATAAGTCACCTTTTCTCCTGGGTGTTAATTCACACCCTGTTAGCCGTTCAGCCTCATCAAGTCCAAAGGCGGCCTGTTCCCATTTAGAGGGGCCTGAGTCCTCCAGCCTGGCTCAAACCTCAAATCCCAGCACAGCCCTCAGTTCACAGCACACAGACTCCTGAGCTCCACTGTCAGAGGGAGGTAAATCCACACACCTGGCAGTGCTGGCTGGTTTTTATGCCTGGCAAAACCCAGCCTGGAACATGGGGAGTAGTCATCCACCCAGCACTTTGACTACTCCCAGTAAGAGCCGTCCCGGCAACAATTTCTATACATTTTGCACAATAGCCCAGTGTGGATACCAATGAGACACTTCCACAAAATACAGGGACTATTCAGGGCCCTAATATGGAATAAACAGTCCCCAAGAATTCGTTTAGAGACCTTACAGAGGGAAAAGGATAGTGGTGGACTGGCGATTCCCAACCCGTGGCTATACTTTTTAGCGGCACAGGCTCAGCAGTGCAAATCCTGTAGTATCATGGGTAACTCGGATTCCGTTAATGCATTAGTGCGTTAATGTCTTATTTGATGGGAGGGAGACCACCAGGGTATATAATGGAGCTTGGTTCCGTTATTAGCCCCCCAGAATCTATCTCGAGTATTACCCTACTCTGCAAAGTATGGAAAAAACTGAAAGAAATTACCAAAATCTCGGGGTGTAGTGCCCTTACTCCTTTATGGAACAACTCAAGGATCCCGGAACTGATTAAGTTGGAAGGCTTTGGTAGTTGGGAGAAAAGGGGACTCTATTGGGTATCACAACTTTATATAAATGGGATTCTCAAAAGCTTTGAACAATTGAAGGAAGAGTTTAAACTTACCAACACAAACTTTCATCAATATCTACAATTACGTCATGCCTTGGCAGTGCAGGGAAAGACAATAGATATGACTATACAGGCATCTATGTTAGCGGAACAAATGAGAAAAGGAGGTGACACCAAAGGAGTGATCTCAGGATTCTACAAGCTGTTGCTCTCATTTTATCAGGACCACTTTCCTTTGAATGTTAGGGAAAAATCAGGGACCATCAGTTGCGTTGTGGAGAAGTCAGGTGGATACACAGCTGATAGTCCTACTGAATAGACTGTTAGAATTTGTATTATGGCAAGAAAAAAGCAGCTAAGTAAAGAAAAACGAGTGGCCATCATTACTTTAAGAAATGAAGGTCAGTCAGTCCGAAAAATTGGGAAAACTTTGAAAGTGTCCCCAAGTGCAGTCACAAAAACCATGAAGCGCTACAAAGAAACTGGCTCACATGCGGACCGCCCCAGGAAAGGAAGACCAAGAGCCAACCTCTGCTGCGGAGGATAAGTTCATCCGAGTCACCAGCCTCAGAAATCGCAGGTTAACAGCAGCTCAGATTAGAGACCAGGTCAATGCCACACAGAGTTCTAGCAGCAGACACATCTCTAGAACAACTGTTAAGAGGAGACTGTGTGAATCAGGCCTTCATGGTAGAATATCTGCTAGGAAACCACTGCTAAGGACAGGCAACAAGCAGAAGAGACTTGTTTGGGCTAAAGAACACAAGGAATGGACATTAGACCAGTGGAAATCTGTGCTTTGGTCTGATGAGTCCAAATTTGAGATCTTTGGTTCCAACCACTGTGTCTTTGTGCGACGCAGAAAAGGTGAACGGATGGACTCTACATGCCTGGTTCCCACCGTGAAGCATGGAGGAGGAGGTGTGATGGTGTGGGGTGCTTTGCTGGTGACACTGTTGGGGATTTATTCAAGATTGAAGGCATACTGAACCAGCATGGCTACCACAGCATCTTGCAGCGGCATGCTATTCCATCCGGTTTGCGTTTAGTTGGACCATCATTTATTTTTCAACAGAACAATGACCCCAAACACACCTCCAGGCTGTGTAAGGGCTATTTGACCATGAAGTAGAGTGATGGGGTGCTGCGCCAGATGACCTGGCCTCCACAGTCACCGGACCTGAACCCAATTGAGATGGTTTGGGGTGAGCTGGACCGCAGAGTGAAGGCAAAAGGGCCAACAAGTGCTAAGCATCTCTGGGAACTCCTTCAAGACTGTTGGAAGACCATTTCAGGTGACTACCTCTTGAAGCTCATCAAGAGAATGCCAAGAGTATGCAAAGCAGTAATCAAAGCAAAATATGGCTACTTTGAAGAACCTAGAATATGACATATTTTCAGTTGTTTCAAACTTTTTTGTTATGTATATAATTCCACATGTGTTAATTCATAGTTTTGATGCCTTCAGTGTGCATCTACAATTGTCATGAAAATAAAGAAAACTCTTTGAATGAGAAGGTGTGTCCAAACTTTTGGTCTGTACTGTATATTACACATGTTTTGAGGGTACTGCCATAGGTCCTTTTTGGAATATAGTGTTAGATATTATTTTTGAGGTGTTTGGGATCAGACACCCAGCCGAACTATTGATATGTGTGTTGGGACTGTTACAAGGGGATTCCACAACAGATCTTAGTATTGGCATAAGTAGATCACTGTATCAAGCTAGGAAATTAATAGCCAAGTATTGGATAAGCACTACAGTACCGGCTAAAGAGGAATATATTGCACGTATGAATGTGATAATTGGACTGGAAAGGGGGGGTGTATTTTAAAAGAGGAACGATTAAGAAGTTTGTCTATATGGGGACCATGGTTACGAACGCCAGGACTACCCTCTGGACGTCTCCTGTCTATACAATTGGGGCAAAAATGCTAGATAATGTTGAAGGGAAGCTAGATACTATAACTTTATTGACAGTTATGACATAGTGGAAACAGGGGACTTAACATCTCAGGTCGAGTGGGAGTGACAAGCGAAATGACAATATGGCATGGTGCAGGTCAGGGTGGGGAGGGGCATGGGGTTATACATTCTTATATGTTCAACCTTTGCTTATTATTGCGCCCAAATTGGGTCTTTACTTGTTTATTTTACAGGGAGTGCAGAATTATTAGGCAAGTTGTATTTTTGAGGATTAATTTTATTATTGAACAACAACCATGTTCTCAATGAACCCAAAAAACTCATTAATATCAAAGCTGAATATTTTTGGAAGTAGTTTTTAGTTTGTTTTTAGTTTTAGCTATTTTTGGGGGATATCTGTGTGTGCAGGTGACTATTACTGTGCATAATTATTAGGCAACTTAACAAAAAACAAATATATACCCATTTCAATTATTTATTTTTACCAGTGAAACCAATATAACATCTCAACATTCACAAATATACATTTCTGACATTCAAAAACAAAACAAAAACAAATCAGTGACCAATATAGCCACCTTTCTTTGCAAGGACACTCAAAAGCCTGCCATCCATGGATTCTGTCAGTGTTTTGATCTGTTCACCATCAACATTGCGTGCAGCAGCAACCACAGCCTCCCAGACACTGTTCAGAGAGGTGTACTGTTTTCCCTCCTTGTAAATCTCACATTTGATGATGGACCACAGGTTCTCAATGGGGTTCAGATCAGGTGAACAAGGAGGCCATGTCATTAGATTTTCTTCTTTTATACCCTTTCTTGCCAGCCACGCTGTGGAGTACTTGGACGCGTGTGATGGAGCATTGTCCTGCATGAAAATCATGTTTTTCTTGAAGGATGCAGACTTCTTCCCGTACCACTGCTTGAAGAAGGTGTCTTCCAGAAACTAGCAGTAGGACTGGGAGTTGAGCTTGACTCCATCCTCAACCCGAAAAGGCCCCACAAGCTCATCTTTGATGATACCAGCCCAAACCAGTACTCCACCTCCACCTTGCTGGCGTCTGAGTCGGACTGGAGCTCTCTGCCCTTTACCAATCCAGCCACGGGCCCATCCATCTGGCCCATCAAGACTCACTCTCATTTCATCAGTCCATAAAACCTTAGAAAAATCAGTCTTGAGATATTTCTTGGCCCAGTCTTGACGTTTCAGCTTGTGTGTCTTGTTCAGTGGTGGTCGTCTTTCAGCCTTTCTTACCTTGGCCATGTCTTTGAGTATTGCACACCTTGTGCTTTTGGGCACTCCAGTGATGTTGCAGCTCTGAAATATGGCCAAACTGGTGGCAAGTGGCATCTTGGCAGCTGCACGCTTGACTTTTCTCAGTTCATGGGCAGTTATTTTGCGCCTTGGTTTTTCCACACGCTTCTTGTGACCCTGTTGACTATTTTGAATGAAACGCTTGATTGTTCGATGATCACGCTTCAGAAGCTTTGCAATTTTAAGAGTGCTGCATCCCTCTGCAAGATATCTCACTATTTTTGACTTTTATGAGCCTGTCAAGTCCTTCTTTTGACCCATTTTGCCAAAGGAAAGGAAGTTGCCTAATAATTATGCACACCTGATATAGGGTGTTGATGTCATTAGACCACACCCCTTCTCATTACAGAGATGCACATCACCTAATATGCTTAATTGGTAGTAGGCTTTCGAGCCTATATAGCTTGGAGTAAGACAACATGCATAAAGAGGATGATGTGGTCAAAATACTCATTTGCCTAATAATTCTGCACTCCCTGTAATGAATACATGCTGGATATATGCATGTATACATCTGGAAAACTTTAATAAAAATGACTTGATTCCCCCCCAAAAAAAAGATCAAAAAAGATCAGCTATAACAGCCATGCTAAATCTTTAGGTGTCAATTAGCAATAGCTGCTGCTGACACATAAAATACCGGCTCTTACTTCACCGAGGCCAGGAACCTCGGTGACACATACCTTCCATCCACGATGATTCCAGGTACCTTCTTACACACCCTACATGGAACTGTACTTTATAGCATCACAGTATGTACATCATTATAAGTGATCTCCCGTGTTGAATATATCTTCTATTTGATATACATATGAGTTTACATGGGCCAACTCATGTCCTTGAAACATACTTGAAGGGGTTTTGCCACTTCAGCAAGTAGCATTTATTATGCAGAGAAAGTTTCCATGGTTACGACCACCCTGCAGTCCAGCAGCGGTGGTCGTGCTTGTACAGTAGGGGTGGGCGATATGGCCTAAAATCTATATTGCGATATAATTTTAAGCATGTGCGATATGCGATATATATTGCGATATATTGTTTTCTATATTGGGGGGGGGGGGTGTTTAAATTTTATTTATTTTTTACTTTTTATTTATTAACTATTGGCCTCCTTAAGGGCTAGAACCCTTGTCATATTCACCCTAATAGAGCTCTATAGAGGACTTTACACTCTCCCTGCTGCCCTGTGCATAGTGCACACAACAGCAGGGAGCTGACCATGGCGGCAGCCTCTGATCTGCCCCCCTTCCCCAGCCTCTGAACTGCCCCCCTTCCCCAGCCTCTGAACTGCCCCCCTTCCCCAGCCTCTGATCTGCCCCCCTTCCCCAGCCTCTGATCTGCCCCCTTCCCCAGCCTCTGATCTTCTCCCCAGCCTCTGATCTGCCCCCCTTCCCCAGCCTCTGATCTTCTCCCCAGCCTCTGATCTGCCCCCCTTCCCCAGCCTCTGATCTTCTCCCCAGCCTCTGATCTGCCCCCCTTCCCCAGCCTCTGATCTTTTCCCCAGCCTCTGATCTGCCCCCCTTCCCCAGCCTCTGATCTTTTCCCCAGCCTCTGATCTTTTCCCCAGCCTCTGATCTTTTCCCCAGCCTCTGATCTTCTCCCCAGCCTCTGATCTTCTCCCCAGCCTCTGATCTTCTCCCCAGCCTCTGATCTGCCCCCCTTCCCCAGCCTCTGATCTGCCCCCCTTCCCCAGCCTCTGATCTGCCCCCCTTCCCCAGCCTCTGATCTGACCCCTTCCCCAGCCTCTGATCTTCTCCCCAGCCTCTGATCTGCCCCCCTTCCCCAGCCTCTGATCTTCTCCCCAGCCTCTGATCTGCCCCCCTTCCCCAGCCTCTGATCTGCCCCTCCTTCCCCAGCCTCTGATCTTCTCCCCAGCCTCTGATCTGCCCCCCTTCCCCAGCCTCTGATCTTTTCCCCAGCCTCTGATCTTTTCCCCAGCCTCTGATCTTTTCCCCAGCCTCTGATCTGCCCCCCTTCCCCAGCCTCTGATCTGCCTCCCTTCCCCAGCCTCTGATCTGCCCCCTCTGGTAACGCAAACCCCCCCTCCCCAGTATTAATCATTGGTGGCAGTGGCCACAGGGTCCCCCTCCTCCCCCCCATCATTGGTGGCAGTTTGCAGTTCCGATCGGAGCCCCAGCAGTGTAATGCTGGGGCTCCGATCGGTTACCATGGCAGCCAGGAGTCACGCTGCTGAAGTCCTGGCTGCCATGGTATGTTAGTGAGCAGAGAGCAGCGCATTATACTCACGTGCGCTGTGGCCGCCGGTCGCTCCTTCTTCTCATAGGTCTGTGCGGCGCATTGCTAATGCTGTAAGCATTAGCTATCCGCCGCACAGACAGAAGAAGGAGCGACCGGCAGCCACAGCGCACGTGAGTATAATGCGCTGCTCTCTGCTCACTAACATACCATGACAGCCAGGACTTCAGCAGCGTGACTCCTGGCTGCCATGGTAACCGATCGGAGCCCCAGCATTACACTGCTGGGGCTCCGATCGGAACTGCAAACTGCCACCAATGATGGGGGGGGGGAGGGGGACCCTGAGGGATATGGCCGGCACATTCATTGGTAGTGCAGTGGCCACAGTCCCTCCCCTCCTCCTCCTACTCTGTCCTCATTGGTGTTCAGCGGCAGCCGTGCACAGTGGGGAGGGAGAGACTCCCTCCTCTCCCCTCCTCCTCCCTCCACTGTGCCGGCCGGCTCAGAACATGGTGCGCGCGATCATATCGCGGTCCGGCGATATAGGCGATATGGCGAAAATCCATATCGTGGCCCAAATTCATATCGCCTATATCGCCTATACCGCCCACCCCTATTGTACAGTATAGAAAAATGCACCAGCTTACGTGAGCTCCCACGGTCCTGGCCACCAGAGAGGCTGATGCTTTTTCTTATACTGTGCAAGCACGACCACCTCTGATGGATTGCAGGGTGGTCTGTAACCATGGAAACAAGCAGTGTATAATGTGATGGAAAAATGAATCCAGCCAGTAAAGGAAGCAATATGGACAATCACAATACATTAGTATGTGCCCTGTATTAACTTTCTCTACATGATAAATGCCACTTGCTGAAGTGATAAAAACCCTTTAAGACCACCCCCGGTCAACTATCGGTGACTGAGAGCTATCTACATATGCACACAAACTTATTTTCGGTTTGCATTTTTTAGGGATCAAATGTGCAATCATTCATTTCTATAGGGTCGCAAAAATATGTGGACAGCACACAAATGTTATATGTGTGCTGTCCAGACCCATATATCATGTAGAGAAAGTTAATACAAGGCACTTACTAATGTATTGTGATTATCCATATTGCCTCTTTTGCTGGCAGGATTTATTTTTCCATCACATTATACGCTGCTCGTTTCCATGGTTACAACCATCCATCAGTGGTGGCCGTGCTTGTACACTATAAGAAAAAGTGACAGCCTATCTTGTGTCCGGGACCGTGGGAGCTCACGTAGGCTGGTGCTGCTGGACTGCAGGGTGGTCGTAACCATGGAAACTTTCTTGCATAATAAATGCTATTTGCTGAAGTGGCAAAACCCCTTTAACTATGATCAATATTGCTATAAATGTGGATTATATACGTGGATTATATTGCAACATGCTTTTTTTTATTTTATATACATATGAGTTTATATGGGCTAACTCACGTCCTTGAAACATACTTTATCATGGTCAATATTATATAATATATGTGTATTATATACATGCATTTTACTGTAACATGCTCTGCTATGATTAATATTGTATTTATGCATCATATATGTGGATTGTACTATGCTGGACACTTTCTCTTGGTTATTAACTGGTTAGGACTCTACTGTTTTTATAGATGTTTTATTATACAGATTTCTATAGTGAATATCAACATACTTTCTTGCAGATCCCTTGATAAAGATCACCTGAGGCTGAAACGTTCGGAAATATAGATGGCCTTATGACTGTATAGATTTTCTGGATATCAATTATATTGTCTTGATAAGACATTTTCTTGATTAAAAGCATCTATGAAATAATTGGAGTGCCATAAAACCTTTTTATATAATTGATGGGACGCCAGAGCGCCCAGAAAGGAACTACAGGACTGCAGATCCAAAATATCCACATTTACATTATATGGCTGAAAAAAGACATAGGTCCATTAAATTTAACTAAGGGGAAGATGGGGATGTGAATTAAGGAAAGGTGGTGAGAGACGATAATTCTACACTTTTAAAAAACATTAACACTTACCGTATGTAATTCTAAGAATTCACCCATGTCTCTTTTAAAACCATCAACTGTTTCTGCTGTGATCATCATAATTAACTCCTTCCCAACATATGGCGTCCTATTATGCCACATTTTCTGGTTTTTAAAGATGATGTCTGCTCCCAAGTGGGCGCCATATCAACCGGGTGCCTGCTGTTTCTTACAGCAGACACCTGCGGCTAATGTCCGTGACCGCTGGTAATGCCAATCGCGGACATTTAACCCCTCAGCTGCCGTGGTCAAACCTGACCACGGCATCTGAGCATGCTGAAAAACTAAAGCGCGTGCTTCCGTTTATGCCCCAGCGGCAGCCCCTGTCTTTCCTATGGAGCCCTTGCCTGTAATAGGGCTCCATAGGAAAGTAGTAAAATCATCATAGACTATAGTCTATGATACAGTAATAGCAATCAAATGGCCTATGGGAACAATAAAAAAAAAAATGTATAAAGTTTTTACAAATAAAAAAAATGTTCAAATCACCCCCCTTTTCCCGAAATGAGAATAAAACATTTTAAAAAAATTAAACATCATGGGTATCACTGTGTGCGTAAACGCCTGCACGATCAAAATATAAAGGTATTAATCCCATATGGAAAAAGATGAAACAAAAAAAGGGTCAAAATGGCCAATTTTTTATTTTTTGGTGGCTTCTCCTAACACTAAAAAATTTTATTAAAAAGTGATCAAAAAGTCGTACACGCCTCAAAATGGTATCAATGAAAAGTTAATTAGTTACAGTAGTTATGTACAGCTCCACACACATAACTACAAAAACGTTTTAGGGGTCAGAAAATGACTGCAAAAAAACAAAAACAAATTTTCTAGTTTTTTTATTATTATTTTTTGCACATCAAAAACGCAATGAAAAGTATACATATGTGGTATCGCCAGATTCGTGCTGACCTGAAGAATGTCACAAGTCAGTTTTACCGCATAATATACTCCGTAAAACAAAACCAGTAAAACTGTGGCCAAATAGTTTTTTTTCTTCCAATTCCACCACCTTTGGAATTTTTTTCCCACTACATTCCATGCAATATTAAATGGTGGCATTGGAAAGTACAACTTGTCTCGCAAAAAATAAGCCCTCATATGAGTATGTGAACGGAAAAATAAAAAAAGGTATGGTTCTGGGAATGCGGGGGGGGGGGGGGGGGGTCGAAAAACAAAAAAAGTCAAAAAAATGTCTTGGGGTAGAAAGGGTTAAGACTCTCCATGTCCCTTATCCGTTTAGTCACTCTTCTTTGTACTTTTTCCAGCTCCAAGGCATCCTTTCTATGGACTGGTGCCAAGAACAGAACTGCATATTCCAGATGGGAATAATGTGTGCAGTGATATCACAGATATTACAGCTAATGTGTTAGGACAACAGTGATGTCAAAGCATATATAATGAACAAAGCATGATAATACAAGAATCATGTACACGGTGATCTCACAGGACAGTCATCATCGTCACACTGTTTGACATTAAAGGTATGATGAACAAAGTGAAGTCACCAAACAACAAACACAGTTATGTCACACTGTAATGTCCTTGGAAAGGTAAGTTCTAACAGTATGAGACTGATGAGTTAAGTTGCAACATTTTAACTTACCTCTTTAATGATTGCCATGCTATGTCTCTCGGCTTCCTTACCCCTGGCAATATATAGATCTGGCACTTGACTTAGCTCCATTTGACGTTCCGTGCCAGTCTTACTACCAAATTGTTTTTCTTCTCCATTGATGATAATTTCATGATCTATCAATGTCTCTTCCTCCATACTTCCTTTAATAACGGCATCTACCTCACCACTTCTGTATTTCACACGAGCATTTACAGGTGACTCTTTTTTATTCATCAATCTGTTATCAAAGCTTACCAGCTGATGTAGGTCAGTGCTTTCAGATCCTGTTCCTTGACACATATATGAAGATGTTGTTGGCCCAGGTCTGTTTAGTTGATCATGATTTTTCTCAATAGATTGTGTTTTATTCTCACTGTTCTGCTTTTCCTCTTCTCGTTCTTCTGCATCCTCCTTTTTCCTTTTCATTACTCCATTCCTTATATAACTCCTCAGAGTTTGCATGTCCTCAAAATCTTTCATTTCTGCACCAGCTACCTGCTCCATATATTTTCTATCAGTTTCCTGGTGGATTGTTTCATTCAACTGATTCTCAGTTTGTTTTATCAAGTCTACAATCATATCTTCATTATTTTTTCTACTTGCTTCAGGTTCACTGTTAACAGAGTCTAACTTAATCTTATGCCTCTCACACATATCATCTTCAAAGGATGCCTAATATATAAGACAGATAAACAAAATATCAAGTACAGTACTGTGCAGAAGTCTTAGGCAGCTACGGGAAAAAAGAAAGAATTCTTTAAAAAATACAAGTATAAATAACTTATCACAATTAACTAAATGAAACGTGAATGAACAAAAAAGAAATCTAAATCAAATCAATATTTGGCCTTTTGCCTTCAAAAAGCATCAATTGTTTAATTTTAAGTACATTTGCACACAGTTTTTGAAGGAACTTGGCGGGGAGGTTGTTCCAAACATTTTGGAGAACAAACTACAGATCTTCTGTGGATGTACAGTAGGCTTGCTCAAATCGTTCTGTCTCTTTATGTATTTGCAGTGTCCCACTGCTACAGCAGTGGTTCACTGCAAAAGGGTTTTATGTGCATCTCCTATGTGTATACTGAAAAAAGGTTTAAAATGTGCATTACCATGCATTACTGCCTTGTTATGTAAAAAAACAGTGAACAGTTAACAGGTCTTTATTGTTACCATTAGGTGGGGCTGTTGTCACCCTCCTCATAAGGAGTGGTTGGGACTCAGTGTGAGGAGTTGGTGTCTAGACCAGAATGCTCAACCTGCGGCCTTCCAGCTGTTGTAAAACTACAACTCCCACCATGCCCTGCTGTAGTCTGATTGCTGTAGGCTGTCCAGGCATGGTGGGAGTTGTAGTTTTGCAACATCTGGAGGGCCGCAGGTTGGGCATGCCTGGTCTAGACAATGAAGTGAAAGGAAGCAAAAGAGAGACAGCCAGAGAAATGCTTAAACATGTTCATGAGATTTAAGTCTTTTGGTACCTGGACATACACGTATACACACACACACACACACACACACAAGTGTTAAAGGGGTTCTCCCACTTCAGCAAGTGGCATTTATGATATAGAGAAAGTTAATACAAGGCATTTAATAATGTACTGTTATTATCCATATTGCCTCCTTTACTGTCTGGATTCATTTTTCCATCATTTTTTCATCCATGGTTTTGACCACCCTGCAATCCAGCAACAGTGACCGTGCTTGCACAATATAGAAAAAGTGTCGGCCTCTCTGGTGGACAGGACCGTACAGCCTGCATAGGCCAGTGCTTTTTTCATAAAGTATTCAAGCACGGCCACTGCTGCTGGATTACAGGGTGGTCATAACCATGGAAACAAGCAGTGTATAATGTGATGGAAAAATTAATCCAGCCAGCAAAGGAAGCAATATGGCTAATAACGATACATTAGTAAGTGCCTTGTATTAACTTTCTCTACATGGTAAATGCCATTTGCTGAAGTGAGACAGCCCCTTTAAATGTCAGAAGAAACAGTGGCTTATTCTGAAGTTGAACAAGACTAGAAAAAATCTTTTTTGGAGCAGCACAGTGTGAATGTGGAAAGGGTAAGATGTGTAGGGGTAATAACTGGCAGCAATAGTAGCAGCACAGCATGGGACAGACAAAGCCATAGTTATGGATGCTGATAGGGTAGTAGTACTAGTGGTGGCTGTGGAGGGGTAATGGTAGTGATAGTAGGCATAATGAAAGTGGCAGTAGGGGGATTAGCAGTGGGGAGCAGCAGCCACAACAGCGGCAGTATCAGCCATACCATATGGAACATGATGGTAGGCAGGCAAACAGTGACTGTGGTGTGATGGGACTGGCCATAAGTTGCCTCCGCCAGCAATGGTAGATCTATTCACTAGCCTCAGCCGGAGGTGTCTGAAAAAAAAAAATGCTCATAGATCCATGCCTCTTTCATTTTGATAAAAGTGATGTTTTATACACTAGCGGATGCCAGTTTTGTTCGTTTGAGTGTGACAACGCCACCTGCTGTGCTGAAAACCTTCTTTGACATGACATGGGAGGCTGGGCAAGACAATACAGAGAGCAAACTGGGCCGATTCCAGCCACTCTTCTAATCTGCCTGTCCTGACTGAACTGGCCAAAGCTGCTGTGGCTTCTGCTGCTTACACAGTGTATCCTGGAAATAAAGCAATTTGGCCTCCCTTTCGGCAACAGATAACATTTCACCATTTTGCATTGAATGTGTTGGTCTAAAATCATGGCTATCCAGTAATCATCGGTAATAATAAGCCTGGCAATACGTAGGCCTGCCAGCGTGTATGGCTACTCAGTTCTTTCAGGCTCTACCCTCCACTGAGATGATTGGTTATCATGTCCAGTGTTGTCATCATCAACCTCATCCTCCTTCCTAACTCCAACTGCTCCTCCAGTGTTAGCTCCTCGTCCGCATTTTCTCCTCCACAGGACTTTCTCCGGCGCCGGATGTCATACATTTAGACCAGGGATGCTCAACTTGCGGCCCTCCAGCTGTTGTAAAACTACAACTCCCACGATGCCCTTCTGTAGGATGATAGCTGTAGGCTGTCAGGGAATGATGGGAGTTGTAGTTTTGCAACATCTCGAGGGCTGCAGGTTGAGCATGCCTGATTTAGACCATTTTCGACACCTAATGCCACACCACACCCTGCCCTCTTTTTTTAGACCTGGCATGAGTATATCTGTTCGTAAATGACCCCCATTGAGGGTAAAAATTTTGACTCACAGGTGATGTGGTCTATGACTGGAGACATTCAGTTTCCATTTTCATCTCTATCTGGCCCAGATCACCATGACCGCTTTTTCCAGCCATGACTTGTCTCATGGTTTACTGTGCAGACATTTTTGGCTCCTTGGCTTTCCATAACTTTTCCCAACTATTCCACAACCCCTGTAGCCAACTCTACATCTTGCGTCTACACTCACTCAAAGCTGTGCATGTAGTTGACCATTACTGTAGCTGCTGTGTAGCAAAGTATCTATGAATTCTTTAATTCAGTAATAAATAAATAATTCCCAAAAATAGTAATAATGTCCCAAACTGTGACCCAGATATCTCCCAATTTGTGACCCAGATAATAACGCCCCCACAGAGTTAGGCTGTATATGTTTACAATGTATATCAGTAAATCTCTCAATGTACAAGCTATGTCTATATTGTGGTGACGATATGCTACTTTATTTGAGTATTACACTATTTTAAGTCTATTTGAATGGAGTAGTACACAAATAGCATAGCACACTGTTTGTACAGTAGATTGCTATACATGTATGCCAGTATATCAAACGGAATAGCACAGTGGACTATGTTATTCCAACACCTTGGCTTCAGGACCTGCACAGGTTTGATCATATGACCATGCAGGCCCTTCAACATTAACAAGACCTGCAAAGGAGAGAGAGGAAAATTGCTGGTCCTTCTTCCTCTCTCCCTTCTCCAAAGGATGCCAATGCAATTGAAAATGGCGGGAAGATTTTGAAAATGGATACAATGACAGCTAACGGTAGGATTAGACCACTAAAATATAATGCAGGGGGAAAAATGATGTCCAAAGTAGAAACTAAAAAAAAAGTACCTTCTGTAGCTCTATAATACAATGTTGCAATTTCTTACGGAAAAAACATTGTAAAGGCATTGTATGAGATTAGGTAGGCACTCTTGTACTAAAGTATTGACTGTAAAGTGTATATTAAGGTTGAAGGTTTCTTCTCTTACCTGTGCTTTCAGATTTATCTCTTCTTGGAATATTTGTGTTTCATTTTTGAATTGCATCTGTGTTGTTTCTGTGTTGCCTGTCCGATGAGAAGTCTCCACAGATCGGGTAGAAATCTGGAGCTGTGTGTTTTTCTGCACGTGACAATGTTCTTCTAGGTTTAGATGACTTTGCATAACGTTGCTTGTAATGGAGAACACCACCTCACTACTCTCTACTTTTGTTTCTTCACATCTTGCTGATTGTTTAAATTCTTCATCAACACTTGTGTCTGGTATTGGTGGATTGTTCATGCTTTCATCATTTACGGCTTGATAGTATTCAGTGTTCTTTGTTGAAATGCCCATGACAGTTCTATTTCCATTTTTATCAATGTCACTGGTTCTATTGCTCTGTTCTGTTTCCATCATTAGTGACCCTGGAGCCTGAGGAGACAACAACTTGATCAATACATTCAATTTTCAAAGTATTATTTTTTTTTCTCTCTGATTTTTGTTTTTCGAAATAAAGACCAGCCATTCTTTTATCTTTAGCTTTATTCACACTTGTTGATATAAAAAAATGCTCTATAGATGTCAAAGAATGGAACCTTGACCACTCAATAATTACATGGTCAGAAATTCATCAGGATGGCCAGCATGGTAAATAAGCTGGGCCAGTGTCAATCAGTGGATCTTCCGGCTGGTTTCTGCCCATGAGGGCATTATCTTTCTGAGACAACCCCTTAAAATAGACATTTATAAAAGAGTAATAGCAGAGTAAATGTTCTTACCCCATTTGTTGCCCCTTCATCAAATCTTTGCTCTTTGATATCCGCTACATTCTGCTCAATCTCTTTGCACGATTCAAATGAGTCAGACCTCAGAGATTTCCCTAATCCTCCCTTCAATGAGGCCAATCTTCCAATTAGACTGTTTGTGGCTTCCAGTAAAGATATGGTTAAATCATTTATAGACCCCTGGAAAAAAAAAATTACTGTTTAGTGGGTTGTCTAGTTGTTAGTCTTAGGCCTCTTTCACACGGGCATCATGTTTTTTGCATACCCTCTTCATATAATGTCTAGTAAACACTCAAAATATACAAACTGTTTAGTGGGTTGTCTAGTTGTTAGTCTTAGGCCTCTTTCACACGGGCGTCATGTTTTTTGCCCGGATAAGATGCAGAGTGCGTTGCAGGAAAATGCACGATTTTTCTGTGCGAGTGCAAAACATTGTAATGCGTTTTGTATGCGCGTGAAAAAAATCGGCAGGTTTGGGATCGGGGTTGTGTAGATTGCTATTATTTTCCCTTATAACCATGTTATAAGTGAAAATAATACATTCTTAATACAGAATGCATAGTACAATAGCGCTGGAGGGGTTAAAAAAATAATAATGTACTCACCTTAATCCACTTGATTGCACAGCCCTGCTTCTCTTCTGTCTTCTTCTTTGCTGTGTACAGGAAAAGGACCTGTGGTGACGGCACTCCGGTCATCACATGATCCATCACATGATCTTTTACCATGTTAATGGATCATGTGATGGACCATGTGATGAGCAGAGTGACGTCACCACAGGTCCTTTTCCTGTACACAGCAAAGAAGAAGACAGAAGAGAAGCCGGGCTGCGCGATCAAGTGGATTAAGGTGAGTTAAATTATTATTATTTTTATCCCCTCCAGCGCTATTGTACTATGCATTCTGTATTAAGAATGTATTATTTTCACTTATAACCATGTTATAAGGGAAAATAATAATAATCGGGTCTCCATCCCGATCGTCTTCTAGCAACCGTGCGTGAAAATCGCACCGCATCGACACTTGCTTGCAGATGCTTGCGATTTTCACGCAGCCCCATTCACTTCTATGGGGCCGTGATAAATGCACAATATAGAGCATGCTGCGATTTTTACGCAACGCATAAGTGATGCGTGAAAATCATGTGCACAGCCCCATAGAAATGAATGGGTCCGGATTCAGTGCGGGTGCAATGGGTTCACCTCAGGCATTGCACCCGCGCGGAAAACTCGCCCGTGTGAAAGGGGCCTTAAGATACCCTTATACATTTGTCTAAAGGCAGTACTACACTGCCCAATGTTCAAGCAGTACGTGCACCAATGAATGACAACTCATCCACTGGCGCTTCTTTACACCGGCCTGAATACACAGGCCAATTCAAACTGAATGTGGGAGGTAATATTGCTACTGCAGTCATTCCACCTATGTTCAGTTCTGATTATTGGCAGCACCTCCCTGACTACACAGGGAGATGTGCTGCCAATAATCGTGCACCTTTCATTCTGATAAGAGATGACAAGCATTTGCTCGTTCATTGGCCGATCTGTTGCTCGATTATACAGGGTAATTATCAGGAATGAGCATTCCTATGAATGCTCGTTCCCGATAATTGGCCCAGAAATCTTGAAGTCTAATAGAGTGCTAATGTGCTAAAGTTGATCAAAACAGACAATTTTAATGAAAACTATAATTTGTCGGGGGAAATTTAGCAATGAATAAAAGATTAAGCCGACTGATGCCAAAGTTGGGCATGTTTGAAATTTTCATCTGATAGTTGGACTAAAAGATCTTTCATTTACAGAAATATAATTTGTAGACATATTTTTCTTGTAAAGAATGTTCCCACTGAACTAGGGCTGCAGCTATCGACTATTTTTGTAATCGAGTATTCCATCGATTAATCCAACCATTAATTAAGGACTCTAATAACAAAAAATGAATTAAAAGAACTTTCTCTTTGTAAAAACTCATCTCCCCCCCCCCCATGCCATCAGCTATCTCCCCCCATGCCATCAGGTTCCCCTCCATGCCATTGGGTTCCCCCCATGCCATCAGGATACCTTTGTAGTGCCATCAGCTGCCCCCCGTGTCATCAGTTGCCCTCCCAGTGCCATCAGCTCCCCTGCTTGTCCATCAACTGCCCCCTAGTGCCATCAAGCTCCTGCCCAGTGCCATCAGGCTCCCCCGTGCCATTATCTGCCACCCCAGTGCCATCAGCTGCCCCTCCTAGCCATGTCCCCAGCGCCGGTGAAATAAAATACTTACCTCCCCTGTAGGGGAGCCGCTCCACAGCTCGTCCATCTTCTTTTCCGCACGCTGCACTGTTGTCCTGACATCACACAGCGTGAGGTCATAGTGTGCGTTTACGTGCACTATGTCCTGGCGATGTGTCAGGATACAGTGCAGCGTGGTGCTGCGTGTGACCACGGACAGTGACTAATAGCAAGCGCTTCACTTTTTCAAATTTGCATTGAGGATTTTTTTGTGCCGAGTTACTCGATTCAATTGAGTAATCATTGCAACCCTACACTGGACATGTATGACCGGCCTGAATGACTAGAATGACCAATATGGACTAAAATGTGTATGGCTGTATCTGTAAAACGATCGTTCACCAGATGATTGTTCAACTGCCATTCAACCGTCAACCTACTTCTGTCTAATGTGTATGGCCAACTTTGGGGTGTGCTAATAGCTTTGCATTTTTCTGTGGTAATTTGAGAATTTGCTTAGTCAATGCATTTTTGCAGCCATTTTGCCGTAATAAATATACTGTTAAGGCAAGGATACATGTTCTGGAAACTGCATGCAGCTGATTTCTGATACTGTATGTAGAGAAACGAGGGATGAAAACATAAAAACATAGGGGTTCATTTACTATACTGAAGTACGTTTAAATTAGATGTATTTCAGGCGCAGATGTGACATTGCCCCGCTCCCTCTAGGTCTAAAGCTGTCTTACATTTAGAACTAGCGCCTGTACATAACTGGCGGATCCCCCGCCAGTGCTGGGCTTTATTAAGACCGGCCTCTAAAACGCCAGTCTTAATAAATGAGGCCCATAGTAATGCTATCGTTTTCTGAAATGTAATGTATCTGTGCTTACACAGAATTACCACGGGCTGCATGACATTATAATGTACGTTTTTTTTGTTGACTCATATGCTATTTAGTACAGCTGCACTTTATGCATTAGTTTGGGGAGCAAAAGTTGAAATATAAAAGAACTACATATAGTAGTAGAAGTAGTTGTAACAAAAAATGTAAAATTTAAACAATTATATACAAGCCATATAATGTCTAGATTCTAGATTATCTAGATTATGGAGAGCACCTATAGGAGTCCTATAGGCCAGGCAATGCTGCTCTGGAATTCTGGGTAGAGGATATACAAATGAGCTCTTAACAAGCTCTACCTCTAATGCCACCAGATGTAAGGTAGCTGTCCCATAGGTCAATGGGCAAATTATTATCCAAGTCATGTCTCAAGGCCTGTTTAGGCTACTTTCACACTTGCGTTTGATCGGATCCGTTCTGAACGGATCCGATCATATTAATGCAGACGGAGGCTCCGTTCAGTACGGATCCGTCTGCATTAATAACTTAGAAAATTTTAAAGTAGCCTGAGCGTATCCGTTCAGACTTTCAATGTAAAGTCAATGGGGGACGGATCCGCTTGAAGATTGAGCCATATGGTGTCATCTTCAAGCGGATCCGTTCCCATTGACTTACATTGTAAGTCTGGACGGATCCGCACGCCTCCGCACGGCCAGGCGGACAGCTGAACGCTGCAAGCGGAGCGGAGGCTGAACGCCTCCAGACTGATGCAGTCTGAGCGGATCCGCATCAATTCAGACTGCATCAGGGCTGGACGGAAGCGTTCTGCTCCGCTCGTGAGCTCCTTCAAACGGAGCTCACGAGCGGACAGCAGAACGCTAGTGTGAAAGTAGCCTTAAAAGGTCAAACATTGACTTATAGGATATCTGCCTTACATCTGGTGGCATCAGAGGCAAAGCTTGCTAAGAGCTCATTTTTGCATACCCTCTTCATATAATGTCTAGTAAACACTCAAAATATACAAACTGTCAGGTCCGAGTAACAAGTACTAATGCAGCCCTCTATAAAAAGCAGGACCCAAACCTAACAAACAGGGACAATCAAAGCAAGAAGCACGATATGGAAAATATGTTACTTGTTCGTTATTGTTGCTACACATTGCTGTGGTTGTATCGTTATTTGTGTGCTCTGTTCCAGTAGTTCTGCTTTCTGTAACAAGGTCTCCCTCCTTTCCTTGTATACCATCCATGTGCTCACTGTTCTCTGCTTCCTCATGTCTGGAAGATGTTTGAATATCTTCTTCTTGCATCTCAGACTCAAGGGGGAGAGTAACAGGTGGTGAGGGTGGCCTCAGTCTTTGCTTGCTGCAGACAAGTTCACTTTTTGATTTCTCAATAATGTGAAGTTTTATTCTATTTGAAACGGAAGACTGGAGAAAAATAGCAATAAATATTAATTTTGCCTTTCCATGCTGTGCTTTTATACCTATAACATTTACAGTTTTTTAGCCAGATTATGTACATTGCAATTTCTTTGTGTACATTGTTCTTATTGCCACTTACATACTCTTCTAGGTAGGCATTCACATACAGTTTGATAACTTTTTAGGAGGGTCTTGTGCATACCTCCAGTTTTGAGCCATCATCACATTTACGTTGCTCGTCCATATGCTGCGCACACATTGATCTCCACTTTTTCTTACAATCTTTGATAAGAACTATCCCTTCAGCTTCAACATTTGTACAGGATGAATGTGACAAACATTCTTTTTCCTGGAACGTGAAAGAACATTTATAATTACAGCGTGGAAATATAATTATAGGTCATCAATAATACTGAGGACAGGCCATCAATACTGAACTTCCGGAAAACTCCTTTAAAAAACGACCAGCCACCCTATTTGGCCTCCGTTTTCCTGATCTGTGGAAGTCCCAGCAGGTGAACCCCCCATGGATCCTGGAAAACTTATTTAAAATGTTACATTTATAGAGATTTAAAAAAATAAAAAATTATAATTTACATGAACTAACATATTAACATTTAGTTACTGGTGGACTAAAGTAATGTAGTTGACAATATTTGAAGCCTAAATGAACCAGATATCAAAATAAACAATACAACAAATCGGGGCCAGACACAGACAGCAGAGGGTCACTGTGTAAGAGCAGTTTACAAACCCAAGCTCTAAAATAGCTTTTTTATATTAATACCCCCTTATGTCCTTCTGACAGTTGAAGGGTTATTGTGAACTACAATATGAAATTCATTAGCATAGTCCTTTACATGCAGTCAAAGATACAGTAGTACCCTGCCCTAGTGCTATACCCTCACATTCTCTGTTTAAAGAACATTTCCATAAGTAATAGTAGTCAAAATGTAATGATATAGTATTGTAGGTTTTATATTCATAAGAGTGAATTGAGCTCAGGGTGCATGCTCGACCAGCCGCCCGATTCGGCCCCCGTTCTCCTGATCTGTGGAAGTCCCAGCAGGTGAACCCTCATGGACCTAATAGTTATCCCCTATCCAATGGATGATGAAATACTGTATAGCACCAGAGAAGTATATTTTCTCTTATCTCCACATTTTGTTACAATTTACAGCTTTTCACAAATACTCATGGTCACATTCATGGTAAGAACACTGAACCCTTTCGGTCACAGGATACCTACTATTAATTCTGTTTCCTCATCCACCATAGATTCCGCTTTATGATCCATAGAGGGCTCAATCTCATGCTTCTGGAAGGTGCTTTGAGTGCCACTGTCACCTATTGTAGGCCTCTCCTCGTCATCCAGCGTTGCATTATAGTCCCCTTTTTCACTTCTTGCAGATAGATTTTCTTTCTCTTGCACTGTCTGGTCTTCAGAACTGGCACTGACATAGCTGACATTCAACAGCATATTTGGTGTAGATTCATAGAATTCGGGACCGGATTCTTCTTGAATGTCTGACTTTTTCGATTCAAATTAAATACACTTTAGTTGAAAAGATTTTGCTATAAAAATGTCATTTATTACACATATAGCAACATAACGGCTTAGGCTACTTTCACACTAGCGTTCGGGGCTCTGCTTGTGAGTTCCGTTTGAAGGCTCTCACAAGCAGCCCCGAACGCATCCGTCCAGCCCTTAGGCTGGGTTCACACCTGAGCGTTTCTCAAACGCGCGTTTTACGCGCGTTTTTGTTGCGCGTTTTTTGTAATAGTAAACGCGCGTTTGACGCGCGTTTGTGTGATTGACTGCAGTGTCCTATGGCCACAAACGCGCGTCAAAACGCCCAAAAGAAGCTCAAGTACTTGATTATGCGTCAGGCGTTTTACAGCGCGATCGTACGCGCTGTAAAACGCCCAGGTGAGAACCATTCCCATAGGGAAGCATTGGTTTTCATGTGTTGAGCGTTTTACAGCGCGTTTGAACGCGCTGTAAAACGCTCAGGTGTGAACCCAGCCTTATGCATTCTGAGTGGATGCGGATCCGCTCAGAATGCATCAGTCTGGCAGCGTTTGGCCTCCGCTCCGCTCAGCAGCATTCGGGTGTCCGCCTGGCCGTGCGGAGGCAAACGGATCCGTCCAGACTAACAATGTAAGTCAATGGGGATGGATCCGTTTGAAGTTGACACAATATGGCTCAATTTTCAAACGGATCCGCCCCCCATTGACTTTCAATGTAAAGTCAAAACGGATCCGTCTGAGCAACTTTTCACACTTAGAATTTAATGGAAAAAATTAAAGCACTCCCCAAAAATATTTCTTTTCAGGCCCCTTAGAAAGGTACATGAAATAACTAGTAGAGAATGACATTTTCTTATTGGTAATTGTCAGAGATGAGCGAATCGAAGTTGACGAAGTGGAATTCAATCCGAATTTCAGGTAAAATTCAATTTGCACCGAAAATGAATTTCCTCACGCTTCGTGGTTATGAATCAAATTTTTTCCTAAAATGGCTGCTGCACGTGTTAGAACATGGAACAAGGAACTCTGGGAAAGAGGGATCACCCACAATGCCATGCATGCAGCCAATCAGCAGCCATCCAGCCCTGTGATGTCACAGCCCCATAAATACCCTCAGCCATCTTGGAATCAGCCATTTTCCAGTGTATATAGTGGAGGGAGAGACGTCAACAGGCGCTAGGGACAGTGGTAGAAAATACTTTAAAACTTTTATTTTTCTGTATAGAAGTTCAGGGAAAGGATAGGGAGGAATTATTCCACAGTACTGAAGCAGAACAGGGTTCGGTAGGGGAGGTTAAAGCCTGGATAATAGGAATAATCCTATTACACCTTGCTGCACTGACTGCGGATCCAAATTGCCATTATACAGCTCTGTAATTCCAGTAAACTGTTCTCGTTATTGGGGTCCAAGTGCTGTTTGATACAGCCATTAACAGGGTTTATTACAAGGAAATATTTCTACATGTTATTTGCCCTTGTGCGGTGCACTTATATGTTCTAAAGCATTTTTTGCCTTGCATTAGTGGGGGAAAAAAGGACTTATTAGCCGTTGTATGGTGAAGTGAGAAAATTACAGCCCTTTTTGGCATGTATTAGTGGCAAAAAAATATATATTATTTGCCATTCAGCGGTGCAGTTATATGTTCTAAAGCCCTTTTTTCGTGTATTAGTGGCAAATAAATATATATTATTTGCCATTCATTGGTGCAGTTATATGTTCTAGAGCTCTTTTTGGTGTGTATTAGTGGCAGAAAATGTTTTATTTGCCGTTGTGTGATGAAGTGAGAAAATTGCAGTCCTTTTTGATGTTTATTAGTGGCAAAAAATATATATATTTGCGGTTCAGGGGTGCAGTTATATGTTCTAAAGACCTTTTTTGCGTGTATTAGTGGCACAAAAAAAAAGTATTCGCTGTTGTGTGGTGAAGTGAGAAAATTACAGCCCTTTTTGGGTGTGTATTAGTGGCAAAAATATATATTTGCTGTTCAGCGGTGCAGTTATATGTTCTAAAGCCTTTTGTGGCGTGTATAAGTGGAAAAAAGTAAGGGCCTATTTGCCGTTCAGCGGTGCAGTTATATGTTCTAAAGCCCTATTTTGTGTGTATTAGTGGCACACAAAAAAGTATTTCCAATTGTGTGGTGAAGTGAGAAAATTACAGCCCTTTTTGGCGTGTATTAGTGGCAAAAAAATATATATTTGCCGTTCAGTGGTACAGTTATATGTTCTTAAGCCTTTTGTGGCGTGTATTAGTGGCACAAAATATATATATATATTATTTGCTGTTCAGCAGTGCAGTTATATGTTCTAAAGCCCTTTTTGGCGTGTATTAGTGGGAAAAAAGGGCTTATTAGCCATTGTGTGGTGAAGTGAGAAAATTGCAGACTTTTTGGGGGTGTTTCAATTTCCTTTTTATTTATTTATTTGATCTAACAGTACGTCAGACAGAGAAGTGCCAGGCCCTGCACAGGGGAGTGGCAGAGGCCTTAATGTTTCTGGCGCAGGCACAGGTCGCAGCAGAGTTGCAGCGAGAGGCCTAAGCTCCCGGTGTCATCTAGCGGTCGTGTCTTGACCAGCAACCCAGCAGTTCTTGAATGGTTGACTCGGTCATTCACTTCATCCCATGTGACATCAGACACCCCCAACCAAGAGTCAGTGGGTTCGTCAGACACAACCCTTAATTGGCATGGCCCGGGATCAGGCCCTGTGCCCTCACCTGTCCTCAACCTGCCTCTGTCCTTTTCTCTTCTCTCAGCCAGAGAGAAGTATTATATGCTGTGGGCTCAGCTCCACTATACAGTGAGGATGAGCTACTAGAGGACAGTCATCTGCTACTGGCCAGCCAAGATGTGGAGGAGACATCTGCCGCTTAATCCGGTAGGCGGGCAAGTAATGATGAGGAGAGTGGCGTGGGAGCTTGTGTTGCGAGCTGTCAGGCTCCTGACCCAGAGACCATTGAGGAGGACATCAGTGACGTGCAGACAGTACTCGATGATGATGATGTAGCTGATTGCACTTGGGAGCCGGGTAAATTAGGGTCTTCATCATCATCGGGAGAAGAGGTTGCCCGTGAGGCAGCGGCGGAGCCAGCAAGTCACTAGTGTGTCCGGGAGTCAGCAGGGTGGCAGCAGTTGAAGGTCAGGAGCCAAACGTGCCCAGGGTAGACCACCAGCTTCGCAGGAGCCTACCTGCCTGGAAAGTAGTGGTGTAGGGGTTCACAGAAGCAGCGGCAGTAGCAGTAAGTCAGTGCGGAGTGTTGGGTGTAAAATCATCTACTCGGCGGTGTGGCAGTATTTTATTAAGCCGCCAGAGGAGGTGAACATGGCCATTTGTAGAATATGTGGGCAGAATGCGAAGAGTGGCCAGGGTGCCAATGTTGGCACCACGGCCCTGCGTCAACATATGCAGCGTCACTATAAAGTGGCCTGGGAGAACCGTGGCTCCGGTGTGGTGGTCCAGCCTGCCGCAGCAACCGCTGCATCACTCAGTGGCACGCACCCGATTTCAGGCAGTCAAGGCTCCACCACCTCAGCCGAAGGGAGCTATCTGTCCTTCCCACCTAAGCAAATGCCAAGAGACAACAGTATGCATGCACTCATCCAACGGCGCAGAAGCTGAATGTGCTCCTGGCCAAGTTGCTGGTGCTGCAGTCCCTCCCTTTCCAAGAGGTGGACTCTGCAGTACAGGCCCTGCACATGTATGTAGAACAGTAGGTGGGCCAGTCCTTGAGCCTGTCGGTGTCTGCCAAAGTGCACGGCAGTGCCGACGTGTGGAGCTGTAACTACGGTCAGGGACAATACATGTCCTTTACGGCCCACTGGGTGAATGTGGTTCCAGCCACACCAGCAAATTGGCCAGGTGACGCCGCTTCCGCCTCCACATTCTCACGCCGTTGGTCCTGCAAAATTGTCCGCCTCTGCCTCCTCATCCTCCACCGTGTCCTCAGCCTCCACTGCAGGGACAATTCACAGTGCCCCTCTAGCATACCACATGTGCAGGTCATGGCGGTGTCACACTATTCTGCACCTCGTTTGCCTGGGTGAACAGAGTCACACAGGGGAGGAACTGCTCCGTGTCCTTCATCAAGAAATAAAATCCTGGCTTTCTCCGTGACAACTCAAAATGGGAACCATGGTGACCGACTACGGGAAGAACATGGTGTCGGCGCTGCATCAAGAAGGGCTGAGTCATGCGCCCTGCATGGCACACGTGTGCAATCTGGTTGTCTTCCACCCATCTGCAAGACATCCTAAAAATGGCCAGGAAACTTTACATGCACTTCAGCCACTCGTACACTGGAAAGCACACCCTCCTTGAGCTGCAGCGGCAGAACAGCATCCCCCAACATAGGCTGATATGCGACGTTTCCACCCGTTAGAATTCCACCCTCCATATGTTAGACCGACTATACGAACAGAGAAAGGCCATAAACGATTTCTTGATGATCCAAGCGGACAGGAGTACTGCCCTGTGCAACTTAGATGTCAGCCTGTGGCAGCTCATGCGTGACACCTGCCGTTTGCTCCTTTGAGGAGGCAATGTTATTTGTCAGTCGCCAGGACTACGGGATGAACGTCATTCCACTGCTTCATGTCCTGGAACAGATGCTGGTAAATCTGGATGGTCAGGGGACTGGAGACGTGGCGCCTAGACCTAGACATGAGCCCTGTAGGGGCTGAACTAGAGGAGGAGGACATTGGAGCACAAGCAATGTGTAGCGAAATGGGTGGTTTTTCTACACAGGTGACAGGAGAGGAGCAGCAGGAGCAGCCAGAGGAGCTGCAAGGCAATGAGTAAGACGAGGCAGAGGACCCAGACACACCGTGGCAGTATGCAGTGGAGATGGAGGCAGGGAGTCCCTCCGAGTCACTTGCACAAATGACTCGATGTTTGCTCACTTGCTTGTGTAGTGACAGCCGAATTGTCACCATTTGGCAGAGGGTTGACTTCTCCTTGTTGAACCCTTGCTACCAGTCGAATATAGGGGCCTTTTTTACACCCACTGAGAGGGAGGACAAAGTGAACTACTATAGAGACATCCTATGTAGTCAGTTGGCCACTGCCTATCTGAGCCATCATCCATCCTCTCGCAGGTCTGACCGCGGGGCCCTCTGCGCTCATGTTCCTCTGCCATGGCTGCTGTGGCAGGGTGGGGGGTAGGAGCAGTTCCAGCTACATTAGCAGAAACTTGAGTCTAGAGTCGCGGATGAGCAGCTTTCTTAACCTGCCTAGTGAAAAAACGACTTACCAGCAGCAGCAGTTAGACCTGGAGCAGGACCTGAACCAGCAGGTGGTGGCATACTTGGACAGCACCCTGCCACCCCACATTGAAGATATGCTGGACTACTGGGCAGTCAAACTGGATTTATGGCCACAACTGGCAGAGTTTGCCCCGGCCAGTAATGTGGCATCAGAGCAGCTGTTAAGTGCGGCGGGGGCCATAGTTACCCCAAGAAGAATTCGCCTGTCCACCCAAAATGTGGAGAGACTGACCTTTGATCATCCATGGAGCCACACCAACACTTTGACAAAAGAGACCAGTTTCTTCTGGCTACCTGCCTCAGCTACTGTTCTGATGCTGCCACCCACCTGATGCCACACATCTGATGCCAAGTGCTCCTCTTTCTCCCACCATCTTCAGCTGGTACTTGCATTGCCACCCACCGCCAAACTATATCCCCTTGCCACTCTGTGGTCTCCTGATGCTGCTGCCACCTCCACACTATGTCACCTTGCCACTCTGTGGTCTCCTGATGCTGCTGCTACCTCAACACTATGTCACCTTGCCACTCTGTGGTCTTCTGATGCTGCCGCCACCTCCACACTATGTCACGTTGCCACTCTGTGGTCTTATGATGCTGCTGCCAGCTCCACATTATGTCACCTTGCCACTCTGTGGCCTTCTGATGCTGCTGCCACCTCCACATTGTCATTGTGCCACCCTGTGGCCTCCTCCTGATGCTGCTGCTGCCACCACCTGCATACTCTGTCATTGTGCCACTCTGTGGCCTCCTGATGCTGTTACCACCACAACACTGTCATTGTGCCACCCTGTGGCCTCCTCCTGATGCTGCTGCTGCCGCCACCTGCACACTCTGTCATTGTGCCCCTCTGTGGCCTCCTGATGCTGCTGCCACCTCCACACTGTCATTGTGCCACCCTGTGGCTTTCTCCTGACGCTGCCTTCACCTCCAGACTCTGTCATTGGGCCACTCTGTGGTCTCCTCATGCTACTTCCACCTCACCACTATGTCATAGGGCCACTCTGTGGACTTCTCATGCTGTTCCCACCCTCCCCACTTCATGACTGGACCACTATTTTGCCTTTTGGCCTGGCTGATATCATCATTTATTTGACCCTTCTTCTGATCTGTCAGAAGGAAGGAAAAATGAGACGCACAATGGATCCTGTCTATGTAACAGCTGTAAGGCCTGCTGGACATGGTCCCTATTTTGCATCAGAATTGGCTTATGATTTAGTAACCAAAAGCAGGAGTGGGTCCAAAACACAGAAGACATGCAAATATTTTATTTATGTGTCATCTCTGTTTTGGATCCATTCCTGTTTTTTGGGGCTTTAGCAATACTGATGGATTACTGACCAAATGCTAACCGATTGAAGGCGGATGCTCCACAGACAGGATCCGTTTTTTAGGGGCTATTGTTCTGACGGATCAGAGGAAGGGCAAAATAATCAGTGACGTCAACACAAACCTACTGCTGACACCCTCTCCACTTTGTCGGGGAAGGGTGGGGCTCTACTTGTATAAGCATTTAATAGAACAGGTTCTGTAGACATCTATGTGGAATCAGCTGCCGACGGTGTAAAAGGAGTGCGCTTCTTCTTGGAGCTAACATTGACCTGTAAGGGCTGTTTCACATGAGCGAGTTACGGGACCAAAACTGACTAAATAACTCAAGTATGAACTCAGCCTTAGGGCTGCTTCACACGAGCAAGTCCATTGCGGGAATCATGCTCCGTGTGTGAGTGTGATCCTCCGCTCTGGACTTGCAGGAGCGCACGGCATTATCATGATTTATAATGCTATGAGTCTCTGCATGGCCTTTTTTCCACAGAATCATAGTGACATAAAGCTGTCAGTATGATTCTGTAGAAATAAGGTCAAGCAGAGACACATAGCATTATAAATCATGATAATGCCGTGCACTCCTGCAAGTCCAGGGCGGAGGATCACACTCACACACGGAGCATGATTCCTGCAACACACTGAAAAAAGGTTGGTCTTAATAATCCTTATATATGGCGATGCAAGCCTCTACATAGTTTTGGCGCATCAGCGCCAGCCTAAAACAGATGTAGAAAATGGTAAATGAGATGGGCCTGCCGGTCCGTCCCCTTCCACACCACACCTACTTTTTTAGACCTCATGTGAGCAGGGAAAAGTCGTAGATCTGCGACTAATATATAGGCATATTTCTAGATAATAAATGATCCTCAAAGTGTCCATATTCTGCCACAGATGCATGTGAGAGAAGCCTCTGATAAGTGTGGGTAGCAATCTCTTTTACAAGCAAAGGAAAATAGTGAACTCGCTGTAATCATTCCCCTAATATCACAAATTGCATGTAGAATTCCAGTGAGGGAGATGCAATGGATATACCTTTAGGTAATTTATTGACTCATTGAGAAATGATAATAGAGGTAAGAAAAAAATCCTCTCTTCACTTTTGTGATGCATGTCAGACAAACATGAAAGGTAGTGTCTAAATGCCATAACATCATAAGGACCTTCTGATATCTTAGGGGCACATTAAATTCAATGCCTCAAAGAGACCATGTGCCGCCCTCACCCAAAAAACTCAGGAAAAAAAGAAAATGCAGCACTCTGCAAACACAAATAAAGTACAATAATGCCTCAATTATAGAAAATATTCTGGTGCTAATGCTACGCTTATTTAGCAAATTTGAGATTCTTGGCAAATACATTTTGTACAAAATTATTTGGGCCCGTCTGCCAAACGTCAATGCGATCTCTGCAAGAACCTAACACTAAGGGTCTGATCTGAGATCTGATTGACATTGGGGGTTTGATTAGGGCTGTAAGCTGAGGTCTGATTAACTTTGGGGGTCTGATTGCTGGTCTGACCTGAGGTGTAATGGAAAATATTTGTTTCTTATTGTTCTCCTCTAAAACCTAGGTGCGTCTTATGGGCCGGTGCGGTCGGGCGAAAAATACGGTACTTACATAAAGCTCTGAACTGAACCTCATCAGAGCATAACAAATGAAACGGTTTAGTAGGCACATAGAGATTTATGAGTGTCCTCCTCCTTCTTGCCGTGCATTATATCCCTTAAAGGCTATGTACACCTTTGAGGGCATTTTTTATTATTCCATTGTACTTATTTTGAGCTAAAAATATTTTTTTCAATTGGTCTTTATTAAAAATGTGGATTCCTTTTTGTGTACAGAGCTGAGATGCTCTAGTAGCAGCCTGTGGATTTTCTCTCTTTTCTGTCATTTAGGGAGCTGATGGGCTCCTTATCTCTGATCTCTTCCATTATAAACTGATAAGAATGTAGCTTAAATAAGTGTTTATAACCTCTTAGTAGAGATAAGGTTTATTAGATGACCGCCACAAAGTGAAAGTACCAGTCACACAGTTAGTAAAACAGTTAACCCTTTGTGACAGAATGGCTCAATATTTTTAATAAAGGCCAATTGAAAATATGATTTGTATCCAAAAATGAGTATAATGCAATCATAAATAGAAATTTCCTCCAAAGGTGTACATAGACTTTAAACTAGCAATCTCAGAATAAGTAATTTCACAGAAAACCATTGTAATTCACGGCTACTTTGAAATGGTATACATTTGTTATCAGATAAAATCCAGGAACATGAAAGTACCAAACCTACGTGCTCAGTTGTATGATCTGCTGAGCTGAGTTTATTGCTATCAGTCTTCATTGATCTTATGATTTTATCATTCTTTCCCAACTTTTCTTTCAGTGAAGTCAAACTGCCAATCAGATCCTGAGTTGAAAGGAGAACACTCTTCACCAGTGTTCCAGGAGACTCTTCATATACACACTGTTGACAACCAAAATGGTAATTAGTTTTACCCATTATTATTCATTGTGTCCCAAAGTATGTTTTTTTTTTCTTTGCTAGAATTTTTTTTTTTTTAAACAGCACAATGGAAAGAAGAAGATTACTTGATGTAAGTGAAATGTCTACACAATATTGAAAGTTACAAAGTTAATAAGATTGTGCCATTCGGGGTTGTTGAAGGGGTTTTCTTGAATACTGATGGCCTATCTACAGGATAGGTTCAGGTCTTCAATATCTGCCCCCTGTCAATCAGCTGATTGAGGAGTTCACAGTGCTCCTGTAAGCGTGGTGGCCTCCTCACAGATGAACAAGCTCAGTGGTGTCCGTTGTATAGTACCTGTGTTTGGTATTGCAGCTCAGGCCCATTCACATGAAGGTGTCTAGCACTTACTAGTTCAGACTGTGAGAGTTGAACACAGCCATGGCTTTCATCAGCTTTATCTTCACTGGTCACAGACTTCTGTCCTGTGTGCGGACACGTCTCATCAGTTACCTGCTCCACATCTTCTAAATGGACAGATTTATTTATGTTGTTGCTTTCAGCAGTTGTGACTTCAGTTTCAGTTTCCTCATCTTTTGATGATTCCTTGTAATGTTTCACAGGGTCATCTGTCCCAGCTTCATCCTGTGTCAGTGGATCTCCTCTCTCACTTGTTGCTAAATTAATTATATTATTTCCACAGTCAAATTTCTGTCCTGGATTTAATGGAGTCTTGTCATCTCCCTTTTTGGTTTTGTCCTCATTTTTCATCTGAAGTTCATTACAACACATAGGTGTCTCCAAATCATGTCTGTCATTATCCCTCATATCTTTATCTGTGGGTAAACAATGATCTTCCGTTACGGTTTCTACTCGGCTTGGTACCTGAGGATTTGCTTCCTTTACATAAGAAACAGGTTTCTGTGAGGTCAGTTTGTTGACTTGATTTTCCTTTTCATTCTCAGCTTTTTTCCTACACTGTGATTTCCCAAAACCGTCACAGGCTTGTGAATGGCATGTCATCTGCTCAGCATCTCCAGTGTCTGGAACCGAAGGCTGTTGGTAGTAAAATAAATATATAACCAATCACAACCAATGCTGAACTAGGACTTTTTAATAGTATGTAACAATTTGAGGTTGTATTATTTGAGGTCTTATTGTATTATATACAAGTGAAGTTTTTTGGGAATAGGGGCTCACTCTGGACGAAACTGTGGATTAGGTGCTGCAAACCCAGGAGGGACACCCACTCTCCAAATAGGATTAGAGAAAATAACAGAATAATGGGTGAGCACTCAACATCTGGTTAAAAGTTTAATTAAACACAGTAAAATTATTGATAAAATTCACACATATATGACATAAAATACATGAAATAAAATACAAATTGATATATACTGCGCAAAAATCTATCAATTGGCACAGAGCACTGGTAGGGGGTTCCTTGTAGCCACAATTGTTTTGCTGAAAACTCTCTCTTACTGCGCAATAGTACTCTGCAGTTTTATGGACTTTCAACTGTGTGTATATTGTTAATATATAGATGTACACACACAGTCTCCGTAGTCTGGTCTCTAATTTATAACCTGCAGTATAATCTCCAATCAGTGACCAGTATTAGATAATAGTGTCCATTCATACAATGTTGCGCATAAGCTCCAATTGCTTGTGATGGCTGGCAAGCGGTGGCTGCGCACACAGTCTTGTACTTGTGAGGTTCTGGTTTTGCAATACAGGTATATAGCTTATAATAGCTAACATGCAATGGTAACGCACACAGTCTTGTGTTTATAACGTTCCAGTTTTGCAATACAGGTATAAGATTATAGCCGGTCTTTGTAAGGATTATGACGGTAATTTCACCTTACCTTCCTCGTCGTTATTAGAGGCCTTTCTCTCATTCGGCGAGGGCAACGCAGGACACAGTCAGTGTCTCTCTGCGTGCTCCTTCAGCCAACTCACCCGAGTTCTCGCGGCAGTTGGGGCTCTGTTCCGGCTTTACCTGGCTCACGTGACTTGTGTCCAGCGCAACATGAAATAAGGAAAGACAGTCTATCTTGACTCCAGATATTAGTTGTAATTATAATTTTCACATGGCCATGAAAGTTATAACGGAGGTATTCCTTCTGTAATATGTGCGATCCAGCCCAGACGCGTTTCGGGAGCTCTGCTTCCCTTCACCACTATATATTAACAATATACACACAGTTGAAAGTCCATAAAACTGCAGAGTACTATTGCGCAGTAAGAGAGTTTTCAGCAAAGCAATTGTGGCTACAAGGGACCCCCTCCCAATGACCATTGATAGATTTTTGCGCAGTATATATAAATTTGTATTTTATTTCATGTATTTTATGTATATATGTGTGAATTTTATCAATAATTTTACTGTGTTTAATTAAACTTTTAACCAGATGTTGAGTGCTCACCCATTATTCTGTTATTATATTCCCCTACAGTTCTGTTTGTCTCAAATAAAGCTCTGAATCCCATGCTTATTCTTATCATCAAAGAATCTCATATATACGTAAAAATGAATTTCTGTCTGTCTGTCTGTTCTGTATGCACAGTCGAACAACTGGACCATTCTGCACCAAATTTGGCACATATGTACATCAGGTATCCAGGAAGGTTTTAGCTCTCTAGGATGTACAGTTCTTGAGATATGGGCAAAAAAAATATATGCAAATATGGCACCATTATATGACTCGCTTTAGCCAATCAGAAGCTTACTCACTCATAACCTTACTACATCACATGACCTTTATTGGCCAATTCAAGATTGCAGGTCCTTCTGTCTTGACAAACACACAGTTTTACACCAGGTTTCCAACAACCCAGCAATCTTTCTTCACAGCGGGGAGCTGTGGAGGTCACAGTTAAGGGGGTGGAGTGCAATGGAGGTCACAGTTAAGGGAGCAGGTTACTATGGAGGTCACAGTTAAGAGGCCGGGCCATGTATAGTCTCAAACAGAACTCTTAATTTCAAAGCTGAAAAGATACCTGTCTATTCACTTCCATAAGCTTCGTCCTTGGTTCTCCTTCTGGACAATCCTCCTGGAGGTTGGCATGGTTGCCAGTGTAGCCGGCATATAGTTCCCAGGAATCTGCCTTATTGCTATTCACGGACACATGACTGTGGTCATCTGTCTCTTCCTCATCTTTGGACAGGACAACCTGAGATTCTCCACTTGAAGATTCCTATAAAATATACACTAGATAAATCATTAAAAAGCATAAAATGTCCTGCTGTGCTCTCTGTAGTCTCCTCTCTCCCTTGCATTCTGGCTTCACTCTTCATTTTAGCCACATGTATCCTGTTAGCTGCTCACACCATGATTTTTTGACCTATCCATTTGTTCATCGGTGTATGATCTGCACAGTTTGGAATAAACTTCTTCACGATCTACAAGGTGTCACTTGGATCGAGTCACTGTCAGCCAATTCAACTAAGATTATGGTTATCGCCATCTCATCACAACTGTAAATTACAGAGATCACACTGTAATGCTTAGACTGGAGAGGCAGAACACCCATCATGCCCTTCTGTAGGCCGATAGCTGTAGGCTTTCCGGGAATGATGGGAGCTGTAGTTTTGCAACAGCTGGAGGGCCGCAGGTTGAGCATGCCTGGTTTAGAGTATGCACCCAGGATTTCTCTCTGAATGCAGAAACGATCCCTATATCACAAGCAACAGTAACAGCAGCTGGGACAACAGCATTAAAGCATCTAATAGAAACCATTTACCTCTAAAGTACTGATAGTCCTGTTAACTTCAGACAAATCTTCCCCCTGGCCCAAAATAAGATCACCATTATCGGAATCCGTGAGTATAACAACCACCCTTCTCACTGAAGACAAACCAGCTTCTTCTTTCCCAGGGATCAATTCACCAATTAAATTATGAGTTGCTTCCAGAAATGACATAGCCAGCTTGTCAGCAGAACCCTGAATATTTGGTGATGAGAGCATAACACATCAATCATGTAATTACCAGGTACAATATACTGTACATCTTTATGAAACAGCAGAGATGAATGATTTTAGGATCACATCAAAGCTTGCCAGCGTTCAAAAAGAGAGACCACAGAGTAGGCACAGCAAGAGAGCTGTGGAGAAGTGGAGTGCAAAAGGAGGGAAGGTTAGATGGTCTTAAATGGGTTACCCTGGATCAGATAATGATGACCTATCCTCAGGATAGGTAATCTTTATCACATTGGGGTCATTTCAGGGAGCCGATGCGCTTACTGGACCTTTGGTGAGTGCAGTCAGCTCCTGGTAGCTTTCCAAGAACAGTGGAAAGTGGCAGTTCTTAGTATTGCAGCTCAGTCCTATTGACATGAATTGGGCTGAGCTGCACCCTAGGCCATGGGACGAATGTACAGTGATTTCACTGGCCTAAGAAGAGGCTGCTGTGCTCAAGGCCTCTTCTAGCAGCAGATTGGCAGGGGTCCTGGGTGTGACGGTGTCGCAACCGTACTGATGACTTATCCTGAGGATCTCATTAATATATTTTCCTAGATAACCCCTTCAAAGAACAGAGTTAGACAAATCTCTCATTGCACCACTTCATGACTCAAATAAGCAAAGCAAACCCACAGCATATATGTGAGTAAATGTTGACCTGCCATGTTGAATTTTTTCTGTTGTTGTCAGGTGCCAAACAATAGATATCTACCCCAACAACAGAAGACCAGAGCAAATTTCCAAGTTAGAGTGGCATCTATCACAGTGTGTTGATCTGTGACAACCTGTTACAGACCAACTAGCTTTTATTTTCTTGTAGATTAATTGTATGGAATGCTATTTCTGTCTTTCACATGTGTGACGGGTCTTGTATAATTGGTATACTGTCTTGAAGATTTAAGGCCATTGAATTGTGTTTCATAGACTGCCATGGTTTTGTTGCAATGCAGATTAAAAAAAGGGGCCTGTGTCTTCACTTGGGACCTAATGAGGTTGAGGGGATACTGTAGATTTTCTGTTTAGTGCATTGTAGTGTTATGACTCAGTTTGAGAATATACTTGTTAGTTGTCATTCATTGGTAAAGATAAATGTACCTGCTCAATGACGCCATCATCTGATGAGCTGTCTACCGTTGACATGGCTATATCTTCTCTACCTTCTTCTTGTGCAATGCTGCCATCTCCAGATTCCACTTCTGCTCTTAATAGAACATTATTATTGTCTTCTTGATTACAGTCAGTCTGTTTTTTCTCTGCACTTGCATATGACATGTTTTCTGCATCTGCAGTTTGCTCCTCTCTTTGAGCCACGGGCTCTGGTAACAATGTTTTAGGTTTCTCATCTAAACACTTCAAGCTACAGCTCAAAGATTCTCTTTTATCTTCTGATGATGTCCTCTCTGACACAGCAGACTGTAAAAATATTTCTTGTTATATACACTTCCATATTTGTAGTCCAAACATTCCCTCCAGTTTTGTGAGCCCCATAATTTGTATATTGCTTACACAATCTGTTTCTGTCATTATCCCGTCTGAAAAATGTTCTCTTCTGACTTCAGGATCCCAAATCTTAGCATGGTTACAGCCTTGAGAACATTGAGGATGCAATTCCCAAGAGGCTTCTCTGGTCATTGGACAAGGATCAAGGTCAGACTGTACACCTAAGCTAAAAATCAGAAGATCGTGTGTTATAGTTTAAGCACTTGGTTGTTATGGACCACACTTTTATCAATAGACATATACGGTATGTATGAATGATAGATGGATAGATACAGTGGCAAGAAAAGGTAAATGAGCTCTCTGAAATAACCTATATTGAATAGTAATACAATATTTTCCATTCCTCCCTGTAAATGTGTTTCAGTTCATTACTATTTCTGGGATGCCTTGCTGCATAGCCTCTTTCAAGTCATGTCACAGCATGTCAATAGGGTTAAGGTATTTTTTACCATTCTATAGTTGACTCACTTTTGGTCTTTGGGTCACTGAATTTTTGTATCACCTATCTCTTCAACTTAGCCTACTTTCACACTAGCGTTTTTGCTGGATCCGGCAGGGTTCAGAAAAAAACTTTCCGTTACTGATAATACAACCATCTGCATCCATTATGAACGAATCCGGTTGTATTATCTTTAACAATTGCCAAGACGGATCCGTCATGAACTCCATTGAAAGTTATTGGAGGACGGATCCGTTTTCTATTATGGCCGATTGTGGCAGAGAAAACGTATCCGTCCCCATTGACTTGCATTGTGGGTTATGCCAAATCAGTCTTGCTCCGCATCCCAGGATGGAAAGCAAACTACAACGTGTTGCGGTTTTCTCTCTGGTCTGGGAACGCAACTAAACGGAACTGCATGCATTTTGGAGCACTCCATTCTGTTCGGTTCAGTTTTGTCCCCATTGACAGTTTTTTTCCAGTATTGAGCCCCTATGACGGAACTCAATACCGGAAAACTAAAACTCTAGTGTGAAAGTAGCCTTAAGTCATATACTGCTTCCCTTAAACTATCCTGTAAAATATTTTGATACAGTTTAGAATACATTTTTACCCTCAATGATCAGAAGGAGACAATACCTGAGGCAGCAAAGTAGCTCCAAACCATTAGGCTGGTTTCACACCTAAGCGTTTCGCAAACGCGCGTTTTTATGCGCGATTTTGTCGCGCGTTTATATGCGCGTTTTTTGTAATCGTAAACGCGCGTTTGACGCGCGTTTGGGTGATTGACAGCAGTGTTGCCCAAAGAGTCTATGGCCCAAACGCGCGTCAAACGCGCCAAAAAAAGCTCCTGTACTTGTTTGAGCGTCGGGCGTTTTACAGCGCGATCGTACGCGCTGTAAAACGCCCAGGTGTGAACCATTCCCATAGGGAATCATTGGTTCTTGCCTGTTGTGCGTTTTACAGCGCGTAGGAACGCGCTGTAAAACGCTCAGGTGTGAACCCAGCCTTATGCTTCCTCCACCATGCCTCATATTTGATGAGGTTTTGTTGTTCTTTTTCCTCAAAACATCATATTGTGCATCTGTGCTAAAAAGTTCCAGTTTTGTTCCATCTATCTATAGAACATTTTCCCAGAAGCATTGCTTAACATCTGGGTAGTCTTGGGCAAACATGAGATAAACTGCAAAGTATTTTTGGACAGCAGCGTGTCCTTCATGTACTCCTTCCATGTGCATGATTATTATTTTGTGTTTTTCTTGTAGTGGACACATGTACAGAGATTTTTGTAGTTTCTAGTCTTCTGTAGGTGTTTTGCATTTAACATAATTAAGTTCTTTTTTTACCTTTTTCAGGATTGCCTGTTGTACCACTGGAGTGATCTTAACAGCATGTGCACTCCTAGGGAGAGAAGCAACAGCCCTGAATTTTCTCCATTTTCAGATAATTTGCCATGTACTGATGTACACCCAGATCTTTAGCAATGTTTTTTTTAGCCTTTTCCAACTTCATGCGTCTATAAAATATCTTCTGAGGTCTTCTGTAAATCATTTCCACAAAGGCATAATTTACACTAACCAAGCTTAAGAAGAGCAGATTTGTGGGTAACCAGGCTTTGTGTGCCTTTATTTAATGTACAAAGCTCCTGTGAAACCCACACTTTCCATCTCATCTCCTTAACTAAAACACCTGTTGCCAGCTAGCTCTGGAAAAAGTCATTAACACAGAGGTTCACTTACTTCTTTTCCCTGCAGTGTGAATGTTTACTCAACGTACTCAGTAAAATACATACAGTCAGGTCCATAAATATTGGGGACATCGGCACAATTCTAACATTTTTGGCTCTATACACCACCACCATGGATTTCAAATGAAACGAACAAGATGTGCTTTAACTGCAGACTGTCAGCTTTAATCTGAGGGTATTTACATCCAAATCAGGTGAACGGTGTAAGAATTACAACAGTTTGCATATGTGCCTCCCACTTGTGTTGCTGTCCAAATATTTATGGACCTGACTGTAAATGGTACATTTCATGTACTATTAGTTTAGTTAGATTCTATAAATATGATGTATGATTCTAAATCCACCAGATTTTAGTAGTAGTCAACAGAAAAAACAGGGGTTCACTCACTGTGCATAGACAGATAATAGACAGATAGATTTTTAATAGCACTTATCTACCTTTCATCATGCTTTTTGTTGTCTTCTAAATGCTCATCGTTGTTTCCTACTATAGATGAAGACGGCTTATTTTCACAGTTGGCTTTGGTAGCACTAGAAACCTCTGTACCCTTTTGTTGTCTTGACTCTTGCACTATAATCGGTTCTCCACTGTGTTCTATCAGTTGGGATCTAGCCGCATGGCTCATCCCTTCTTTAAGAGCATTCAGGCTTACAATGAGGGTTTCTGTTGCTTCCATAAGATTTGAGGACAAATTTTCAGGTGATGTCTGTAATTTATATGATACATAAATTAAGGCTGCTTTATGTGGGATACATTTGTACTATATTCAGAAATTTGTAAAGATGTCCGTATATCTGCTGACAATTCCACTAAGACCACTACAAACCACACCGCCAACAGCATTCACGCACTGAATGCACATATTACATGCCATTCTGTGCCTTGGAAGTGCAGCTTGAAAATGATTACAACTGACTGCATTTACTTACAAGGTTGCATATACTTACTTGTAAAGAGTCTCCAGGAATGTTACACTTCATTTCACCATGACATGTCTTATCTCTACCCATTCTTTCATTACAGGACAGCTGTGATAGGTTCTTCCTGGCGAGAAGTTTATCTTCTATCTCTTCTGCTATTTCTTTGTGTCTATCACAGAGTGTCCATCCTTCTCTTGCTTTTCCTTCTCCACATGAAATGGATCTTTGATCTATTATTCCCGTTTTTGAAATATCTTCTTGGTTGAGAAGCTCCCCATCATTATAACAGGTAATATTAGAGCTGTCTGCATCTTTAGGTGTCAGACTTTCTCCAGTATGTTTTAATGGGGGATTTTCCATTGTTTTAGCTTCTGTCTGTATGTCCACCCCCTTATTTGGCATCACAGAAAGCATAGGGAGCATAGCAACAATACTAAAACATATGTTTCTCTGATAGTTTTTGAAATAATACTCATTTCTGGGATATATTTGGAGCATGGTAAGGTTGTATTCTTCCAGAACTAGCAATGGCAATAGTGTCGCCACTAGACCATGCATAGAAACAAGGCAACCTAAACCTAATTCCGATAGCTAAATATGAGCTTGATTATACAGATTTCCTATGGCCGTCTATTTAGAATGACATGGGAATTCTAAAGCTCTGCTATCCAAAGGTGGGTGGTGAAAAACAGCAAAAAAAAATCTTGGTACCAGAGTCAGGGTACTTTCACACTACCGTTATTCTTTTCCGGTATTGAGTTCCGACCTAGGGGCTCAATACCGGGAAAAAAAATGCTTCAGTTTTATCCTAATGCATTCTGAATAGAAAGCATTCCATTCAGTGTGCATCAGGATGTCTTCAGTTCAGTCCCTCTTACAGTATTTGGGTGGAGAAAATACCCCAGCATGCTGCAGTATTTTCTCCGGCCAAAATTTCGAAGCACTTGCCGGAACGCCGGATGCGGTATTAATTTACATTGAAATGTATTAATGCCGGATATGGTACCTAGTGTTCCGGCAAAACGGATCTAGTTTAACCCCTTAGGGACACAGCCTTATTTCACCTTACGGACCAGGCAATTTTTTGAAAATCTGACCAGTGTCACTGTGCTGATAACTTTAAAACGCTTTGACTTATCCAGGCCGTTCTGAGATTGTTTTTTCGACACATTGTACTTCATGACACTGGTAAAATGAAGTAAAAAAAAATCATTTTTATTTATAAAAAAATACGAATTTTACCAAAAATTTGAAAGAAATTGCTCATTTCCAAGTTTCAATTTCTGTACTTCTATAATACATAGTAATACCTCCAAACATAGTTATTACTTTACATCCCCTATATGTCTACTTCATGTTTGCATCATTTTGGGAATGATATTTTATATTTTGGGGATGTTACAAGGCTTAGAAGTTTGGAAGCAAATCTTGAAATTTTTCCGAAATTTTCAAAAACCCAATTTTTAGGGACCAGGTCAGGTCTAAAGTCACTTTGTGAGGCTTATATAATAGAAACCACCCAAAAATGACCCCATTCTAGAAACTATACCCCTCAAGGTATTCAAAACTGGTTTTACAAACGTCGTTAACCCTTTAGGTGTTCCACAAGAGTTACTGGCAAATGGAGATGAAATTTCAGAATTTTAATTTTTTGGCACATTTTCCATTTTTATCCATTTTTTCCAGTAACAAAGCAAGGGTTAACAGCCAAACAAAACTCAATATTTATTGCCAGATTCTGTAGTTTACAGAAACACCTCATATGTGGTCGTAAACCGCTGTACAGGCACATGGCAGGGCGCAGAAGAAAAGGAATGCGATACGTTTTTTGGAAGGCAGATTTTGATGGACATTTTTTTTTTTTTTTTTTACACCATATCCCATTTGAAGCCCCCCTAATGCACCCCTAGAGTAGAAACCTTAATGCTGGGTTCAGACCTGAGCATACTTGAACGTACGCTCTGTATGCGTGATTGTACGGGCGTTTGCAATCGCACATACAGAGACAAGCGAACGCCCATTGTCGCGCGTTCCCGCTAAAGTCTATGTACGGGAACGCGCGACAAGACGCCCCAAAGAAGCTCATGTACTTCTTGGGGCGTCGGGTGTTTTACAGCGAGATCGTACGCGCTGTAAAACGCTCAGGTGAGAACCATTCCCATAGGGAATCATTGATTCTTGACTGTTGAGCATTTTACAGCGCGTAGGAACGCGCTGTAAAACGCTCAGGTCTGAACCCAGCCTAAAAAGTGACCCCATTTTAGAAACTACGGGATAGGGTGGAAGTTTTTTTGGTACTAGTTTAGGGTACAATGATTTTTGGTTTCTCTATATTACACTTTTTGTGAGGCAAGATAACAAGAAATAGCTGTTTTGGCACCGTTTTTATTTTTTGTTATTTGCAACATTCATCTGACAGGTTAGATCATGTGGTATTTTTATAGAACAGGTTGTCACGGACGCGGCGATACCTAATATGTATACTTTTTTTATTTATGTAAGTAAAAAAAATCATGTTTTAGTGTTTCCATAGTCTGAGAGACATAATGTTTTCAGTTTTTGGGCGATTACCTTGGGTAGGGTATAATTTTTGCGGGATGAGATGACAGTTTTATTGGCACTATTTTGGGGTGCGTGTGACTTTTTGATCGCTTGCTATTACACTTTCTGTGATGTAAGGTGACAAAAAATGGTTTATTTAGCACAGTTTTTATTTTTTACAGTGTTCATCTGAGGGGTTAGGTAATGTGATATTTTTATAGAGCCGGTCGATACGGACACGGAGATACCTTATATGTATACTTTTTATTTATTTATGTAAGTTTTACACAATAATATCTTTGAAACAAAAAAATGATGTTTTAGTGTCTGCATATTCTGAGCCATAGTTTTTTTTTTGGGTGATTGTCTCAGGTAGGGGCTAATTTTTTGCGGGATGAGGTGACAGTTAGATTGGCACTATTTTGGTGGGCAAACTCCTTTTTGATCGCTTGCTGTTGTACTTTTTGTGATGTAAGGTGACAAAAAAATGGTTTCTTTAGCAGTTTTTATTTTTTACGGTGTTCATCTGAGGGGTTAGGTCATGTGATGTTTATAAAGCTGGTCGATACGAACGCGGCGACACCTAATATGTATACCCCCCCCCCCCCCTATTTTTTACCATTTTTTTTAACTTTATTTGGGGAAAATTACGTTTTTGTTTATTTTTACTTGAAACTTTATTTTTTCAACTTTTTTTTTCACTTTATTTTTTGTCCCACTTTGGGACTTGAACTTTTGGGAGTCTAATCCTTTGAAATGCATTCCAATACTTCTGTATTGGAATACATTGGCTGTATGAGTAATACTGTGTATTACTCATACAGATTCCGGGGCCTGTGAGATCCAGGGGGGCTGGATCTCACAGGCTCATCACCGGAAGACAGCGCGATGCCTTCCTTAGACATCGCGCTGCCTTCTATGCCTTCGCGTCCCCCCCACAGCCGCATGGGGACACCATGGCACCGCCACACGCCACCACTGCAATAGATAAAAGCCGCAAACCGCAGGTCTGAATTGACCTGCGGTTTGCGGCGATCGCCGACATGGGGGGGTCACGCGTCCCCCCCCACAGCCGCATGGGGACCCGATGGCACCGCCACACGCCACCACCGCAACAGATAAAAGCCGCAAACCGCAGGTCTGAATTGACCTGCTGTTTGCGGGGATCGCCGACATGGGGGGGGGTCACGGGACCCCCCCGGGCGTTTAGCCGAAGTGATTGCGCGGCGGTGATCAGAAATACACAGGGCGTACATGTACGCCCTGTGTCCTTAAGTACCAGGACATAAGGGCCTACCTGTACGCCCTATGTCCTGAAGAGGTTAAAAATGCAAAAAATAAATAAATCCAGACCCGTTTTTCCGGATGACACCGGAGAGACGGATCCGGAATTTCAATGCATTTATTTGCATACAGATTTCCGGATCCGACAGGCAGGTCTGGCAACGGAACTTCCTGCCAGATCCTCACAACGCAAGTGTGAAGGTACCCTTAACTTTTGCATTGCCAAATATCCCTATCAGCTCTTTGTAGGTGTCAATGAAAATGGAATAAAAGTGCACACGTTTTCAACTTTACACCCACATTATGCATCTATGATGTCCTATATCATTCTAGGTGAAAGTATAAGACAATAAAAGCAAATTGCCTAAAAAAAGAATTTCTAGCCAAAACAAAATGGTCATCTATTAGAAAATCAGAACTTTGAGCAGTAGCCAAAGTTTGGTATTTGTGTATCCCTTACTGAAATATTACCAGATAACTTTTCAGTTACAAAAGTGACAACAGGAAGTGCAGCAATATTGGTTGTCATATTTTATTTAGTTTCTGATTTAAAAGTGAAAGCTAACATGATTGAATTTACTGTCATTTTTCCTACAATGTCAACCACATCTAAATATTAACATGTCAACGCTGCTGTAATTTGCCCACTAGCTCCTGATACTAACCATACGGTACAGGTAGGTTTAGCGTTAGGTCCCGTGCCACTTGAGAAACCTTGGCGTGGTGTGCGGGCTCAGGTATGTTCTTAATATAAGGATATACTGGCTGAAGTCTCATTTTTAATATCGGTGTGAGGGTTAGTCAGATGTTACTGCTTGCATCCACCACAGTAGTGCCCCTAATCTTATAACTATTTATTCTATATATCATTCCACATCCACACATTTTACCATCTGGTGTGGGATGTCTCTGTGGCACTTGTGGTCTGCTGCGGGCATCCTCCACTGTATGCATTTTTTGCTTGGGATCGGCCTTAGCAACAGACCACAATCTGCTCCCTCGAGCATAAATGTACAGTCGTGGCCAAAAGTTTTGAGAATGACACAAATATTAGTTTTCACAAAGTTTGCTGCTAAACTGCTTTTAAATCTTTGTTTCAGTTGCTTCTGTGATGTAGTGAAATATAATTACACGCACTTCATGCATTTCAAAGGCTTTTATCGACAATTACATGACATTTATGCAAAGAGTCAGTATTTGCAGTGTTGGCCCTTCTTTTTCAGGACCTCTGCAATTCGACTGGGCATGCTCTTAATCAACTTCTGGGCCAATTCCTGACTGATGGCAACCCATTCTTTCATAATCACTTCTTGGAGTTTGTCAGAATTAGTGGGTTTTTGTTTGTCCACCCGCCTCTAGAGGATTGACCACAAGTTCTCAATGGGATTAAGATCTGGGGAGTTTCCAGGCCATGGACCCAAAATGTCAACGTGCCACTTAGTTATCACTTTTGCCTTATGGCACGGTGCTCCATCGTGCTGGAAAATGCATTGTTCTTCACCAAACTGTTGTTGGATTGTTGGAAGAAGTTGCTGTTGGAAGGTGTTTTGGTACCATTCTTTATTCATGGCTGTGTTTTTGGGCAAAATTGTGAGTGAGCCCACTCCCTTGGATGAGAAGCAACCCCACACATGAATGGTCTCAGGATGCTTTACTGTTGGCATGACACAGGACTGATGGTAGCGCTCACCTTTTCTTCTCTGGACAAGCCTTTTTCCTGATGCCCCAAACAATCGGAAAGAGTCTTCATCGGAGAATATGACTTTGCTGCAGTCCTCAGCAGTCCATTCACCATATTTTCTGCAGAAGATCAATCTGTCCCTGTTGTTTTTTTTGGAGAGAAGTGGCTTCTTTGCTGCCCTTCTTGACACCAGGCCATCTTCCAAAAGTCTTCGCCTTACTGTGCGTGCAGATGCGCTCACACCTGCCTGCTGCCATTCCTGAGCAAGCTCTGCACTGGTGGCACTCCAATCCCGCAGCTGAATCCTCTTTAGGAGATGATCCTGGCGCTTGCTGGACTTTCTTGGACGCCCTGAAGCCTTCTTAACAAGAATTGAACCTTTTTCCTTGAAGTTCTTGATGATCCTATAAATTGTTGATTGAGGTGCAATCTTAGTAGCCACAATATCCTTGCCTGTGAAGCCATTTTTATGCAACGCAATGATGGCTGCACGCGTTTCTTTGCAGGTCACCATGGTTAACAATGGAAGAACAATGATTTCAAGCATCACCCTCCTTTTAACAGGTCAAGTCTGCCATTTTAACCCAATCAGCCTGACATAATGATCTCCAGCCTTGTGCTCGTCAACATTCTCACCTGAGTTAACAAGATGATTACTGAAATGATCTCAGCAGGTCCTTTAATGACAGCAATGAAATGCAGTGGAAAGTTTTTTTGGGGGATTAAGTTAATTTTCATGGCAAAGAAGGACTATGCAATTCATCTGATCACTCTTCATAACATTTTGGAGTATATGCAAATTGCTATTATAAAAACTTAAGCAGCAACTTTTCCAATTTCCAATATTTATGTAATTCTTAAAACTTTTGGTCACGACTGTACAACTGCATTTGTGGTGGAGCATTTCCTGCCTTCTGAGACCATGTATTTTTGTCATTTAAATCGTTTACACTGATGACCTATCCTCTGGAATCTGTTATCACCTTTGTTCTGGCCTCTGTGGACAGTATAATGTGGTGACAAGCATGCTGATTTCAACATTGACTCTGTTATATGTGTTTATAATGCACTTTCTGTGAAATTTACTGTTTATGAGTTGCAATTCTGGCAGCACGCTGTGAGGAAGGAGTCCATGTATTCATGGACTGTGGGCTAGCCCCACTCAGCCGCCTTCCCAGCTCTGATTGACTGCTTGCTCCCCATCAGCAGCAGGATGGGGCTAGCCCTACAGCTCATGGTAATGAAATCAACATGCCTGCCACTACCTTTTGTTTCCATGAGAGAGGTCGGCACTAGGGATGAGCGAACTCGAACTGTATAGTTCGGGTTCGTACCGAATTTTGGGGTGTCCGTGACACGGACCCGAACCCGGACATTTTCGTAAAAGTCCGGGTTCGGGTTCGGTGTTCGTCGCTTTCTTGGCGCTTTTGTGACGCTTTCTTGGCGCTTTTTGAAAGGCTGCAAAGCAGCCAATCAACAAGCGTCATACTACTTGCCCCAAGAGGCCATCACAGCCATGCCTACTATTGGCATGGCTGTGATTGGCCAGAGCACCATGTGACCCAGCCTCTATTTAAGCTGGAGTCACATAGCGCCGCCCGTCACTCTGCTCTGATTAGCGTAGGGAGAGGTTGCGGCTGCGACAGTAGGGCGAGATTAGGCAGATTAACTCCTCCAAAGTACTTGATTATTGATCGATCTGCAGCTGTGGATCATTGAGCTGCTGATACTCAATTGCTCACTGTTTTTAGGCTGCCCAGACCGTTTGTCAGTCACATTTTTCTGGGGTGATCGGCGGCCATTTTGTGTCTTGTGGTGCGCCAGCACAAGCTGCGACCAAGTGCATTTAACCCTCAATGGTGTGGTTGTTTTTTGGCTAAAGCCTACATCAGGGTGAAGCTGTCACACCAAGTGCATTTAACCAGCAATAGTCTGTTTATTTTTTGGCCATATACTACATCAGGGGCAAGCTGCGCCTGTCACCAAGTGCATTTAACCCTCAATGGTGTGGTTGTTTTTTGGCTAAAGCCTACATCAGGGTGAAGCTGTCACACCAAGTGCATTTAACCAGCAATAGTCTGTTTATTTTTTGGCCATATACTACATCAGGGGCAAGCTGCGCCCGTCACCAAGTGCATTTAACCCTCAGTAGTGTGGTTGGTCAAGCTATCACACCAAGTGCATTTAACCAGCAATAGTCTGTTCATTTTTTGGCCATATACTAAATCAGGGGCAAGCTGCGCCCGTCACCAAGTGCATTTAACCAGCAATAGTCTGTTCATTTTTTGGCCATATACTACATCAGGGGCAAGCTGCGCCTGTCACCAAGTGCATTTAACCCTCAGTAGTGTGGTTGGTCAAGCTGTGACACCAAGTGCATTTAACCAGCAATAGTCTGTTCATTTTTTGGCCATATACTACATCAGGGGCAAGCTGCGCCCGTCACCAAGTGCATTTAACCCTCAGTAGTGTGGTTGGTCAAGCTATCACACCAAGTGCATTTAACCAGCAATAGTCTGTTCATTTTTTGGCCATATACTAAATCAGGGGCAAGCTGCGCCTGTCACCAAGTGCATTTAACCAGCAATAGTCTGTTCATTTTTTGGCCATATACTACATCAGGGGCAAGCTGCGCCTGTCACCAAGTGCATTTAACCCTCAGTAGTGTGGTTGGTCAAGCTGTGACACCAAGTGCATTTAACCAGCAATAGTCTGTTCATTTTTTGGCCATATACTACATCAGGGGCAAGCTGCGCCCGTCACCAAGTGCATTTAACCCTCAGTAGTGTGGTTGGTCAAGCTATCACACCAAGTGCATTTAACCAGCAATAGTCTGTTCATTTTTTGGCCATATACTAAATCAGGGGCAAGCTGCGCCCGTCACCAAGTGCATTTAACCAGCAATAGTCTGTTCATTTTTTGGCCATATACTACATCAGGGGCAAGCTGCGCCCATCACCAAGTGCATTTAACCCTCAGTAGTGTGGTTGGTCAAGCTATCACACCAAGTGCATTTAACCAGCAATAGTCTGTTCATTTTTTGGCCATATACTAAATCAGGGGCAAGCTGCGCCTGTCACCAAGTGCATTTAACCAGCAATAGTCTGTTCATTTTTTGGCCATATACTACATCAGGGGCAAGCTGCGCCCGTCACCAAGTGCATTTAACCCTCAGTAGTGTGGTTGGTCAAGCTGTCACACCAAGTGCATTTAACCAGCAATAGTCTGTTCATTTTTTGGCCATATACTACATCAGGGGCAAGCTGCGCCTGTCACCAAGTGCATTTAACCCTCAATGGTGTGGTTGTTTTTTGGCTAAAGCCTACATCAGGGTGAAGCTGTCACACCAAGTGCATTTAACCAGCAATAGTCTGTTCATTTTTTGGCCATATACTAAATCAGGGGCAAGCTGCGCCCGTCACCAAGTGCATTTAACCCTCAGTAGTGTGGTTGGTCAAGCTATCACACCAAGTGCATTTAACCAGCAATAGTCTGTTCATTTTTTGGCCATTTACTAAATCAGGGGCAAGCTGCGCCCGTCACCAAGTGCATTTAACCAGCAATAGTCTGTTCATTTTTTGGCCATATACTACGTCAGGGGCAAGCTGCGCCCGTCACCAAGTGCATTTAACCCTCAGTAGTGTGGTTGGTCAAGCTATCACACCAAGTGCATTTAACCAGCAATAGTCTGTTCATTTTTTGGCCATATACTACATCAGGGGCAAGCTGCGCCCGTCACCAAGTGCATTTAACCCTCAGTAGTGTGGTTGGTCAAGCTGTGACACCAAGTGCATTTAACCAGCAATAGTCTGTTCATTTTTTGGCCATATACTACATCAGGGGCAAGCTGCGCCCGTCACCAAGTGCATTTAACCAGCAATAGTGTGGTTATTTTTTGGCCATATCCCAGTCTAATTCTGTCACTAAATCCATACCGGTCACCCAGCGCCTAAATACTAGGCCTCAAATTTATATCCCGCTAAATCTGTCGTTACCGCTGTACTGTTGTGGCTGGGCAAGTTATTTAGTGTCCGTCAAAGCACATTTTTTGTTCAGGGTTGAAATACAATTCCCAATTTAGCAATTTCATAATGTAGTGGTTTCTGCTATATCAGAGCTATTTGAAATCTATCCCTAAAAGGGTATATAATATTCAAGGTGCACATAGGGTCATTCAGAATAACTTCACACACACGCTACTGTGCATTTCCAAGTCCAATTCTGTTAGTAAATCCATACCGGTCACCCAGCGCCTAAATACTAGGCCTCAAATTTATATCCCGCTAAATCTGTCGTTACCGCTGTACTGTTGTGGCTGGGCAAGTTATTTAGTGTCCGTCAAAGCACATTTTTTGTTCAGGGTTGAAATACAATTCCCAATTTAGCAATTTCATAATTTAGTGGTTTCTGCTATATCAGAGCTATTTGAAATCTATCCCTAAAAGGGTATATAATATTCAAGGTGCACATAGGGTCATTCAGAATAACTTCACACACACGCTACTGTGCATTTCCAAGTCCAATTCTGTTAGTAAATCCATACCGGTCACCCAGCGCCTAAATACTAGGCCTCAAATTTATATCCCGCTAAATCTCTCGTTACCGCTGTCCTGTTGTGGCTGGGAAAGTTATTTAGTGTCTGTCAAAGCACATTTTTTGTTCTGGGTTGAAATACAATTCCCAATTTAGCAATTTCATAATTTAGTGGTTTCTGCTATATCAGAGCTATTTGAAATCTATCCCTAAAAGGGTATATAATATTCAAGGTGCACATAGGGTCATTCAAAATAACTTCACACACACGCTACTGTGCATTTCCAAGTCCAATTCTGTTAGTAAATCCATACCGGTCACCCAGCGCCTAAATACTAGGCCTCAAATGTATATCCCGCTAAATCTCTCGTTACCGCTGTCCTGTTGTGGCTGGGAAAGTTATTTAGTGTCCGTCAAAGCACATTTTTTGTTCTGGGTTGAAATACAATTCCCAATTTAGCAATTTCATAATTTAGTGGTTTCTGCTATATCAGAGCTATTTGAAATCTATCCCTAAAAGGGTATATAATATTCAAGGTGCACATTGGGTCATTCAGAATAACTTCACACACACGCTACTGTGCATTTCCAAGTCCAATTCTGTTAGTAAATCCATACCGGTCACCCAGCGCCTAAATACTAGGCCTCAAATTTATATCCCGCTGAATTTGAATACAATACATTGGGCCAAATAATATTTTTGTTGTTGTGGTGAACCATAACAATGAGGAAAACATCTAGTAAGGGACGCGGACGTGGACATGGTCGTGGTGATGTTAGTGGACCCTCTGGTGCTGGGAGAGGACGTGGCCGTTCTGCCACATCCACACGTCCTAGTGTACCAACTACCTCAGGTCCCAGTAGCCGCCAGAATTTACAGCGATATATGGTGGGGCCCAATGCCGTTCTAAGGATGGTAAGGCCTGAGCAGGTACAGGCATTAGTCAATTGGGTGGCCGACAGTGGATCCAGCACGTTCACATTATCTCCCACCCAGTCTTCTGCAGAAAGCGCACAGATGGCGCCTGAAAACCAACCCCATCAGTCTGTCACATCACCCCCATGCATACCAGGGAAACTGTCTCAGCCTCAAGTTATGCAGCAGTCTCTTATGCTGTTTGAAGACTCCGCTGGCAGGGTTTCCCAAGGGCATCCACCTAGCCCTTCCCCAGCGGTGAAAGACATAGAATGCACTGACGCACAACCACTTATGTTTCCTGATGATGAGGACATGGGAATACCACCTCAGCATGTCTCTGATGATGACGAAACACAGGTGCCAACTGCTGCGTCTTTCTGCAGTGTGCAGACTGAACAGGAGGTCAGGGATCAAGACTGGGTGGAAGACGATGCAGGGGACGATGAGGTCCTAGACCCCACATGGAATGAAGGTCGTGCCACTGACTTTCACAGTTCGGAGGAAGAGGCAGTGGTGAGACCGAGCCAACAGCGTAGCAAAAGAGGGAGCAGTGGGCAAAAGCAGAACACCCGCCGCCAAGAGACTCCGCCTGCTACTGACCGCCGCCATCTGGGACCGAGCACCCCAAAGGCAGCTTCAAGGAGTTCCCTGGCATGGCACTTCTTCAAACAATGTGCTGACGACAAGACCCGAGTGGTTTGCACGCTGTGCCATCAGAGCCTGAAGCGAGGCATTAACGTTCTGAACCTGAGCACAACCTGCATGACCAGGCACCTGCATGCAAAGCATGAACTGCAGTGGAGTAAACACCTTAAAACCAAGGAAGTCACTCAGGCTCCCCCTTCTACCTCTTCTGCTGCTGCCGCCTCGGCCTCTTCTGCTGCTGCCGCCTCGGCCTCTTCCTCCGCCTCTGGAGGAACGTTGGCACCTGCCGCCCAGCAAACAGGGGATGTACCACCAACACCACCACCACCACCTCCGTCACCAAGCGTCTCAACCATGTCACACGGCAGCGTTCAGCTCTCCATCTCACAAACATTTGAGAGAAAGCGTAAATTCCCACCTAGCCACCCTCGATCCCTGGCCCTGAATGCCAGCATTTCTAAACTACTGGCCTATGAAATGCTGTCATTTAGGCTGGTGGACACAGACAGCTTCAAACAGCTCATGTCGCTTGCTGTCCCACAGTATGTTGTTCCCAGCCGCCACTACTTCTCCAAGAGAGCCGTGCCTTCCCTGCACAACCAAGTATCCGATAAAATCAAGTGTGCACTGCGCAACGCCATCTGTAGCAAGGTCCACCTAACCACAGATACGTGGACCAGTAAGCACGGCCAGGGACGCTATATCTCCCTAACTGCACACTGGGTAAATGTAGTGGCAGCTGGGCCCCAGGCGGAGAGCTGTTTGGCGCACGTCCTTCCGCCGCCAAGGATCGCAGGGCAACATTCTTTGCCTCCTGTTGCCACCTCCTCCTTCTCGGCTTCCTCCTCCTCTTCTTCCACCTGCTCATCCAGTCAGCCACACACCTTCACCACCAACTTCAGCACAGCCCGGGGTAAACGTCAGCAGGCCATTCTGAAACTCATATGTTTGGGGGACAGGCCCCACACCGCACAGGAGTTGTGGCGGGGTATAGAACAACAGACCGACGAGTGGTTGCTGCCGGTGAGCCTCAAGCCCGGCCTGGTGGTGTGTGATAATGGGCGAAATCTCGTTGCAGCTCTGGGACTAGCCAATTTGACGCACATCCCTTGCTTGGCGCATGTGCTGAATTTGGTGGTGCAGAAGTTCATACACAACTACCCCGACATGTCAGAGCTGCTGCATAAAGTGCGGGCCGTCTGTTCGCGCTTCCGGCGTTCACATCCTGCTGCTGCTCGCCTGTCTGCGCTACAGCGTAACTTCGGGCTTCCCGCTCACCGCCTCATATGCGACGTGCCCACCAGGTGGAACTCCACCTTGCACATGCTGGACAGACTGTGCGAGCAGCAGCAGGCCATAGTGGAGTTTCAGCTGCAGCACGCACGGGTCAGTCGCACTACAGAACAGCACCACTTCACCACCAATGACTGGGCCTCCATGCGAGACCTGTGTGCCCTGTTGCGCTGTTTCGAGTACTCCACCAACATGGCCAGTGGCGATGAAGCCGTTATCAGCGTTACAATACCACTTCTATGTCTCCTTGAGAAAACACTTAGGGCGATGATGGAAGAGGAGGTGGCCCAGGAGGAGGAGGAGGAGGAGGAGGAAGAGGGGTCAGTTTTAGCACTTTCAGGCCAGTCTCTTCGAAGTGACTCAGAGGGAGGTTTTTGGCAACAGCAGAGGCCAGGTACAAATGTGGCCAGCCAGGGCCCACTACTGGATGACGAGGAGGACGAGGATGAGGTGGAGGAGGATGAGGATGAAGCATGGTCACAGCGGGGTGGCACCCAACGCAGCTCGGGTCCATCACTGGTGCGTGGCTGGGGGGAAAGGCAGGACGATGACGATACGCCTCCCACAGAGGACAGCTTGTCCTTACCCCTGGGCAGCCTGGCACACATGAGCGACTACATGCTGCAGTGCCTGCGCAACGACAGCAGAGTTGCCCACATTTTAACCTGTGCGGACTACTGGGTTGCCACCCTGCTGGATCCACGCTACAAAGACAATGTGCCCACCTTACTTCCTGCACTGGAGCGTGATAGGAAGATGCGCGAGTACAAGCGCACGTTGGTAGACGCGCTACTGAGAGCATTCCCAAATGTCACAGGGGAACAAGTGGAAGCCCAAGGCCAAGGCAGAGGAGGAGCAAGAGGTCGCCAAGGCAGCTGTGTCAATGCCAGCTCCTTTGAGGGCAGGGTTAGCATGGCAGAGATGTGGAAAACTTTTGTCAACACGCCACAGCTAACTGCACCACCACCTGATACGCAACGTGTTAGCAGGAGGCAACATTTCACTAACATGGTGGAACAGTACATGTGCACACCCCTCCACGTACTGACTGATGGTTCGGCCCCATTCAACTTCTGGGTCTCTAAATTGTCCACGTGGCCAGAGCTAGCCTTTTATGCCTTGGAGGTGCTGGCCTGCCCGGCGGCCAGCGTTTTGTCTGAACGTGTATTCAGCACGGCAGGGGGCGTCATTACAGACAAACGCAGCCGCCTGTCTACAGCCAATGTGGACAAGCTGACGTTCATAAAAATGAACCAGGCATGGATCCCACAGGATCTGTCCGTCCCTTCTCCAGATTAGACATTAACTACCTCCCCTTAACCATATATTATTGGACTCCAGGGCACTTCCTCATTCAATCTTATTTTTATTTTCATTTTACCATTATATTGCGAGGCTACCCAAAGTTGAATGAACCTCTCCTCTGTCTGGGTGCCGGGGCCTAAATATATGCCAATGGACTGTTTCAATGTTGGGTGACGTGAAGCCTGATTCTCTGCTATGACATGCAGAATGATTCTCTGCTGACATGAAGCCAGATCCTCTGTTACGGGACCTCTCTCCTCTGCCTGGGTGCTGGGCCTAAATTTATGAAAATGGACTCTTACAGTGGTGGGTGACGTGAAGCCTGATTCTCTGCTATGATATGAAGACTGATTCTCTGCTGACATGAAGCCAGATTGTCTGTTACGGGACCTCTCTCCTCTGCCTGGGTGCTGGGCCTAAATATATGCCAATGGACTGTTGCAGTGGTGGCTGACGTGAAGCCTCATTCTCTGCTATGACATGCAGACTAATTCTCTGCTGACATGAAGTCAGATCCTCTGTTACGGGACCTCTCTCCTCTGCCTGGGTGCTGGGCCTAAACTTATGAAAATGGACTCTTACAGTGGTGGGTGACGTGAAGCCTCATTCTCTGCTATGACATGCAGACTAATTCTCTGCTGACATGAAGCCAGATTGTCTGTTACGGGACCTCTCTCCTCTGCCTGGGTGCTGGGCCTAAATTTATGACAATGGACTGTTGCAGTGGTGGGTGACGTGAAGCCTGATTCTCTGCTATGACATGCAGACTGATTCTCTACTGACATGAAGCCAGATTGTCTGTTACGGGACCTCTCTCCTCTGCCTGTGTGCTGGGCCTAAATATATGCCAATGGACTGTTGCAGTGGTGACTGACGTGAAGCCTCATTCTCTGCTATGACATGCAGACTAATTCTCTGCTGACATGAAGCCAGATTGTCTGTTACGGGACCTCTCTCCTCTGCCTGTGTGCTGGGCCTAAATATATGCCAATGGACTGTTGCAGTGGTGGCTGACGTGAAGCCTCATTCTCTGCTATGACATGCAGACTGATTCTCTGCTGACATGAAGCCAGATTGTCTGTTACGGGACCTCTCTCCTCTGCCTGGGTGCTGGGCCTAAACTTATGAAAATGGACTCTTACAGTGGTGGCTGACGTGAAGCCTGATTCTCTGCTATGACATGAAGACTGATTCTCTGCTGACATGAAGCCAGATCCTCTGTTACGGGACCTCTCTCCTCTGCCTGGGTGCTGGGCCTAAACTTATGAAAATGGACTCTTACAGTGGTGGGTGACGTGAAGCCTCATTTTCTGCTATGACATGCAGACTAATTCTCTGCTGACATGAAGCCAGATTGTCTGTTACGGGACCTCTCTCCTCTGCCTGGGTGCTGGGCCTAAATTTATGACAATGGACTGTTGCAGTGGTGGGTGACGTGAAGCCTGATTCTCTGCTATGACATGCAGACTGATTCTCTACTGACATGAAGCCAGATTGTCTGTTACGGGACCTCTCTCCTCTGCCTGTGTGCTGGGCCTAAATATATGACAATGGACTGTTGCAGTGGTGGCTGACGTGAAGCCTCATTCTCTGCTATGACATGCAGACTAATTCTCTGCTGACATGAAGCCAGATTGTCTGTTACGGGACCTCTCTCCTCTGCCTGTGTGCTGGGCCTAAATATATGCCAATGGACTGTTGCAGTGGTGGCTGACGTGAAGCCTCATTCTCTGCTATGACATGCAGACTGATTCTCTGCTGACATGAAGCCAGATTGTCTGTTACGGGACCTCTCTCCTCTGCCTGGGTGCTGGGCCTAAATATATGCCAATGGACTGTTGCAGTGGTGGCTGACGTGAAGCCTCATTCTCTGCTATGACATGCAGACTAATTCTCTGCTGACATGAAGCCAGATTGTCTGTTACGGGACCTCTCTCCTCTGCCTGGGTGCTTGGCCTAAACTTATGAAAATGGACTGTTGCAGTGGTGGGTGACGTGAAGCCTGATTCTCTGCTATGACATGCAGACTGATTCTCTACTGACATGAAGCCAGATTGTCTGTTACGGGACCTCTCTCCTCTGCCTGTGTGCTGGGCCTAAATATATGCCAATGGACTGTTGCAGTGGTGGCTGACGTGAAGCCTCATTCTCTGCTATGACATGCAGACTAATTCTCTGCTGACATGAAGCCAGATTGTCTGTTACGGGACCTCTCTCCTCTGCCTGTGTGCTGGGCCTAAATATATGCCAATGGACTGTTGCAGTGGTGGCTGACGTGAAGCCTCATTCTCTGCTATGACATGCAGACTGATTCTCTGCTGACATGAAGCCAGATTGTCTGTTACGGGACCTCTCTCCTCTGCCTGGGTGCTGGGCCTAAATATATGCCAATGGACTGTTGCAGTGGTGGGTGACGTGAAGCCTCATTCTCTGCTATGACATGCAGACTAATTCTCTGCTGACATGAAGCCAGATTGTCTGTTACGGGACCTCTCTCCTCTGCCTGGGTGCTGGGCCTAAACTTATGAAAATGGACTCTTACAGTGGTGGGTGACGTGAAGCCTCATTGTCTGCTATGACATGCAGACTAATTCTCTGCTGACATGAAGCCAGATTGTCTGTTACGGGACCTCTCTCCTCTGCCTGGGTGCTGGGCCTAAATATATGCCAATGGACTGTTGCAGTGGTGGCTGACGTGAAGCCTCATTCTCTGCTATGACATGCAGACTAATTCTCTGCTGACATGAAGCCAGATTCTCTGTTACGGGACCTCTCTCCTCTGCCTGGGTTCCGGGGCCTAAATATCTGAGAATGGACTGTTCCAGTGGTGGGTGACGGGAAGCCAGATTCTCTGCTATGGGACCTCTCTCCAATTGATTTTGGTTAATTTTTATTTATTTAATTTTTATTTTAATTCATTTCCCTATCCACATTTGTTTGCAGGGGATTTACCTACATGTTGCTGCCTTTTGCAGCCCTCTAGCCCTTTCCTGGGCTGTTTTACAGCCTTTTTAGTGCCGAAAAGTTCAGGTCCCCATTGACTTCAATGGGGTTCGGGTTCGAGACGAAGTTCGGATCGGGTTCGGATCCCGAACCCGAACATTTTCGGGAAGTTCGGCCGAACTTCTCGAACCCGAACATCCAGGTGTTCGCTCAACTCTAGTCGGCACAAAGACAGTGACAGATTACCTTTTGGTCATAGATTACAACTGACCTGTAGGGGTTCTAGCAGTCGTAGAACCAAAGATCAAAACTGTTCAGAGGACAAGCCATTTAAAATACAAATTACCGGTTAAATCCCTGCATGGTTATAGTATTGACTGTAGAACTCGTGTTTATTCTTAAGGTGGCAGTATAATTCCCTCTGTCCCACGTTTCCAAGAGCATAGGTAATCTAAAGGTAAACTACAGTACATGGTGTAGCCAAGGATCAGAAAAGCTAACTCTGTGCAACGAGCAGCCATGACTTCTACGTAACATGTCCTGTGTCCCAGGATGCCTGTATCTGACAGGACATATAGATGCACTTGCTAGATATTGGTACTGGGGGTTAATAGACTTTGGTCAGACAGTGCAGAAAATACTTTACTATCAGGCACCCATAAACGTCTTATATTTTCACCTGGTGTTCATATTCCTATTTTTTTTATTTATTTTTTATTGAGATTTTCTTCAGATAGTAATTAATTGTGGTAAGGGAAAGAAGAAATCTAGACAAATAGATTGTGAAAAGTGCACAAAACTATATATATGTTCATATCTTTATTTCAAAAATGGAATCTTGATTGCTTCATAATATTAAACACTTACAGCATCTGGGGCACTCCCTGCAGGCCTAGGAAGGGAATGTGGATCTGTTCCTCTTTTCATGTAGACTTCTTCCACTTTTGCTTTAAGAGTCATTAAGTCTGCTATCAGACTCTCTGCAGCTTCCATCACCGATGAGGCTAGTTCATCTGAAGGGACCTACAAGGCCCAACAATAGGACATATAATAAATGTGTCTCTCATGTATTCATGACAGCACATACTGTTTTCATTAAAGGGGTTGGTGAGTCCCACAAACATTGAGTCAAACAGACTACACGTGACCCCATTCTTGTAGTCAGCGGTGGTCCCAGTAGTTGGCCACACATTTATCACTTATCCTGTGTACAGATGATAAATGTTGTTTGAGGGTCAAAGTCTTTAACATCTAGCTGATAGTAGTTTATGTGCAGTATGGCTAGAGAGGTTGTAGGTCACCTAAGCTTAATCTTGAGACTTAAAGAAGCACTCCCACAAAATGTTTATCCTATAGCCCATTAGACAGATGTAAATTGTAATGACAGTAATCTTTATACCAGTGAAAGTAGTTTCATGTGACCCACACTCTGATTTTTCAATGTCTTATGTGTGGACAGAAAGTCAGTTTCTCTATTCTTTTCTATGAGATCCTCCATGTCACTATCATAGGAGTGAATAGAAACACCGACTTCCTGTCCAAACATAAGACAAAGGTGGAGGTTTATCAAAAGTTGTGCTAAAGAAAACTGGCTTAGTTGCCCATAGCAGCTAATAAGATCAATCCTTTAATTTTAGAAAGGAACTTGGAAAAATGATAGGCTTAATCGGATTTGTTACTACGAGCAAGTAAGAGTGGGTTCACACTGGCGTTAGGGATTCCGTTATGGCTTTCCGTTATAACATGGTTATAATGGAAAATAACGGAATGCCCAGACAGAATGCAAAATGGAAGCCTTTAAAAGGCATTCCGTTTGCTTTCCATCCTAATAGAAGTCTATGGGAAAGCATAACGGATCCGTCTGGGTCCCGTTAAGCAAGATGGAAAACAAAGTCCTGTCGACAAGACTTTGTTTTCCGTCTTGCGTAATGGGAGCCAGACGGATCCGTTTTGATTCCCATAGACTTCTATTAGGACAGAGAGCAAACAGAATGCCTTTTAAAGGCCTGTCATAATACAAGTCTTTTGGCAGAAGAATGGATCCGTCCTTCCGTCTTATGGATTCCGTTATTTTCCATTATAACCATGTTATAACGGAAAGCCATAACGGAATCACTAACGCTAGTGTGAACCAACCCTAAGCCAGTTTTACTTTTCCCCATTTTTGATACATCTGTGTCAGTTGGAGAGTCAGAATGTCAGTCACATGACTGTGGATAAGTTACATTGTTAAGAAGATAACCCTCACTACAATTTACATCATGTACTTTTTTATGGGACAGAAAATGGAAGTGTTTCTTTAACAGTTGAATTGTCACTTAACATTAATTGCTAAAATAATAAAATACAGTAGCATGCAGAGCAGCCCTCCATTCATTTTCTATGGGGCCACCGAAAATAGCCGAGCGCTGGCTCAGCTATTTCTTTCGGGCCCATAGAAGTGAACGGGAGCTTTGGCCGGCCATGCGTGGTACGCTCCCATTCACTTCTATGGGGAGAGCGCTTGGTGATGGCCAGAACGGAGTCCTCCAGCCACCAGTTTGTGGGGCTCAGTTCCCGATATAGGTGTGGGGTATAGCAGTGGGACCCGCACCTCTAAGACAATGGGGGCATATCCTAGCGATATGCCCCCATTGTCTGTGATGAGACAACGCCTTTAATATATACAGTAAAACCGCTCAGATGTCCACCCAAAATTACACAAAAAATTGTCATCTGGAGGGGCAGCACTCTCATGGTAGATGACCAGAGTGCATAGTATATGATGGAATTGAAATCTGTCACACAAAATCTGGTCTATACCAAGGCATAGTCTTCTTTTAGAGATGGTCTTTCGGAGCAGTTTTGCTGTATTTAAATGAGGACAAACTGCATGATGGCAATTTCTCTATATAGTATGCAGGTTATTTTGAAAATAGATGGCATTTAGAAACATTTGAAGAACCATGACTCACAAAGCATAGCTTCGAGGCATGGCAGTTGGTATGAGGTCTATTGTTCAGTGTGGAAAGAACCTCACAAATGAAGTGTGCAGAAGGAGAGGGCAATGAGTAATAACATGAAGATTATCATACATTGTTCTGTATTTTGAGCCCCCTGCTGATTTTGGCCATGGATTTTATTACATTACTGATTGATTTTTATGCCATAGCTTCATAATGAATTCTGATTATTCTACGAATACACAAAGATAAGAAACTCACAGTCGAAGATTACCTGTTCATGTTTTGTTTGTTCGCTTTCTTTATTCTTCATAGATGCTGCCACCTCACTGGTTCCCCTTCCTGAATCCTTGTATGGTGTGTCCATCACTAAGCTCCTTTCTTTGCAACAGCCTTCCCATTGGTGTCCTTGATCTTTTTCATGTTCTTCTAACATTGAGGAAACACTAACCATTTGTCTTCTGTGGATTTTCTCTGGAGGCTTTTCCCTGATAGAACATTCTTCTAGCTTTGTTACATGGAGATCCTCATTTTTTTGCTTATCTACAATTGTTATATTTGTGGAATTGTTGTTTAGCAAAGTCTTGGTTTCTTCTTGCTTTTTAATGTTGACTATCATTTCTTGATTATCAAATGCTTCTTTAAAATTGTTGTCTAAATCTTCGAGCAGTTTGGTACATTCTAGACTAGAAACAAGCTGTACAATACAGAGCATTCATATTATCATATAACTTGCCATGAAGAACTATTTCTTAGGATTAAAGGGCTTGGCCATTTTCTGGCTATTTGTGATCAATGTGATTGCGTATGTAAGATGTCTATATGTCACTTGCTAATGTAGCCTTTGTTGATATTGAGTGCCGTTTGCTATATTTCATAAGCCATGTCCGCTTGTTGGGCACATCTTCTGTGCTGTCCACAAGATGGCTGCTGATGGATGGTCATGTGACCAGACACATCATTTCGTCTCCTCTATTCAAACACTCTGCAATAAACTCCCAATAGTGAAGTGCAGATGGCAGGTGCAGTGCATTTGAACGGAGGAAACATCACATGGAGGTAATTTGCCTGGTCACCATCTTATGGACAAGACCTCTGTGTGGACAGCACAAAATACTTGGCAAATAAAGGGGGCATACTTTATGAAATATAGAAAATGGCACAGAAGAAGGCTATATTAGTGAATGTCATATAATTATCTTACAAACACATTGGTCAACAGTAGCCAGAAAGTGGTCAAACACTGTAAATTAGTTTTTTTGGTACTTTTATATTGATGACCTATTCTCGGCATAGGCCATCCAGCAGCTCCATCCACTACGTACTGTAGTGGACAGAGCTGTGTAGTGCCGGCACCAGATCCCCTGTAAACCAGTTGATTGGTGGTGGGGATGTGAGGTGTCTGACCCCCACTGATCAGATATTAATGACCTGAGCATAGGCCATCAATATAAAAGTACAGGAATGCCCATTTAATGATGAATAATTCAACCACTTACCTCAGCTTTAAACTCCTCTAAATGAAGCTGCTCTTTGGGTGTGATAGGTTGTAGTAAGTGTATGAGGTAGGACATGGGATTGTTTTCTTCTAGGACTGCTTCTTTTGTAAGCTGACCACTCTTATCATCATTATCAACCTATAATGATTTAGAAACAAAATTACACACATCTTCCCTAAAACTTGTCCCCTACTACTCCTTTCTGGAAAGAAGGATAGCATGATCTCCATATTTGTTTGCCTAAATTATGGAGACTTATCCTGATCACATTCACACTGGTCATCAGATAACGGAATAAGGCCAACCTAAACTGGAACTACTTGAAGGGCTTATATTAGGTGAATAGATCATACATCATGTTCTTAACACATCTTTGAATTTTTTCCACTTGTAGAAAAATGTCCTTCAAATGTTCACTAATATCTTTGTAAGGGACAGCATTATTCTGACATATTTCTAGATAGCATAACACTGTAGTACTACACAAACCATGTAATGAATACACTGTGCATGCAACCTTTAATCACACGCAACACCACTTTTTGACTGAAGCTTTCCTTTAAGAATCATACAAATGAGAATTGATGATCAGGCTTTTAGGAAAATATCCTCCAATGAGATAAGCAATACAAATACTAAAATGTCTCACCCCTCTAGATAACTCCAGGATGAGTTCTCTCAACTCCAACTCCTGTTTCAACTGCACTTGTACCAGGAGTCTTACAGCACAGTCACCCCAAGTCACCATTTCACGATAATCCAACAAACACGTCTTCGTCACTGTCATAGCAAGAAGGAAAAGTTGTCGTAGGGGGTTTCTTTGTTCTTTTATTTCAGAAACTGGAGTAGACAAAAATCATAACAATTTATAAATATACAAATAAAGAGTATAACCTATAGATTTTTAAGAAAATCGTGATACATTCTGGACCTGTACAACAGTAATTGTAATATTAATATTATTCAGGTAATAGTAATTTAGTACACATATTGTCGACACAATCACCAGCTTTCCCATCAGCATCTACGTAGAGAGTCCTGTATGACCTTTCTTCATAATTGAGACATTTTCCAAACCTATCACATGCCTAACCAAAGTTCTTTCATAATCTCTTACCCTCCTTTATAAGTCCCGTATTTTCTTCTGCTGTACTAGGTAGCAAGCTAGACATAGGCTCCTGTAGTTCTTCATGGCTGCAGCTTTGTAAGAGTTGAAATAAGAGGTCTCTTGCTTCTTCCTGTCTCTTAAGCAAATAAAGCAGTTTGTCCTCCTGCAAGAAAATGTAAAATAAGCTACAGTAGCTACTAAAGCCTGCCATAGAGATCTAACCCATATACAGATGACAGATTGACTGTACGTATGGTCACCATCACAAACATTTATCACCAAGTACAGTCAAATGTCACCAAATCCAGGGTCACCAAAAGAAATGAACATTGACCATTACTAAATAACGGACTCTATGGCACCAAAAAGCCACAGATTTTGGCAGAATATGGAACCAAATCAGTCAGTTCAGGTGTATGAAAGTGGCCAGTAGTGAATAATAATCAAAAGAATTGGATGATATACTAGGAAAATTACACAGGCATAATTTGGGATGGGAAGACATTTTTTTAAATTATATATTATACCTGTACATGTCAATGATCGGCACAGTTGTTCATCATTTTAAAGGCAACATTCATTAATTTGCAAATCCAATGGCATATTTAACTTCTGAATTGTTATTTTATTTCAAATAATATTTTAGAGACAATAGTAAAAAATAAATTAAAATTAGTGCAAAGCTTGGCTTTCACTTTCTATATTTTACAGGATTCACAGAGAGGTTTTCCATGGGCAATCAAAAAGAAAAAAATTTGATGTTACAATAAGCTACATGACGTAGTGGGACATGTTTCTAGAGATGAGCAGAAAATAATGTTCTTAATATTACCTCCATTGACAGTTTTTTGGAACCAATTCGTTCTTTTTCCAATGTTTGCTTCATCCTTTGGCCTGTGGTAAGCCGAATATGAGCAAGTTCCTCAAAGCAGGTTTCCAAACAAGCAGGAGTTTCATCCCAGAATCTACATGAAAGTGATAGTGGCTATCCAACCCATCAAAAACTGTTCTATTAACACTGTTATATATGCCCTTTCTTGCAATACTTTAAAATTGTTCATGTATGGGATTAAACTATTCATACAGCAGGAGACTGTCTGGATTCAGGCTTAACAGACAATACTGTGCAATTTAGATATAAAGAAGTATACAGAGAAATATAATGCACCTCTGTTTCCAGTATGGTTCAACCACCAGCAGAGCGGCACTGAAATTGCATTCCATTTTCACTTTGATTTTCTGGGCAAACAGCAGTAGATACTGTTGAGTGTGGCAAATTGAGTCACTGAGAAAGCAAAAAAAAATTCTAAATATTCAGAAATGACACAAAAACAGCTTCATGAAGCCATGCACTTGCCACAAAATGTATTGAATTTACCATTTTTAACCCATTTTTAAATAGTCTATTAGCAAGTGTATAATTAATGAAGGATTCCTCATTCAGGATCCTCATTTCTTAGCTGAAGAAAACAGGGGCTAGGAAGAGCGTCCCTCACGTAAGAAGACTTACCATGTCCATGTGTTACGTGGAAAGCCCATTGACTTCCATGGAAACTGTGTATCACTTCATTCACCCAGGGAAACTGCATACTGCCGGAGTGGGGTGTAGCTAAAGGCTCATGGGCCCTGATGCAGGACTTCAGCTTGGGCCCCCCTTCCATCAGTGCTTTGTAGTCAGGGGCAGGGAAGCACATAGCCTTCACTTCCTCAGGCAAAAATGTATACAGCACCTAACCTTGACCTAACCCCTTCCCTCCAGCCAGAGGTGTAACTTGACCAGGATGCACTTTCTATAATACCGGTGTCTTCTTATGTAGCACAAGGGTCTTTGGGCCCCTCAGGCTCCTGGGCCCGGTAGAGACTGCTACCTCTGCACCCCCTATAGCTACGCCCCTGGTGGAATTTTACAATATATACTGATTGCGATGGGTATCCTACAATCAGTTTATCAATAGGTTCCCGCTAATAAGAACCGATTGACCAAAGTAGATAACGCTTTTAGCATCCATATTACCACTGTATGATATTGCTGGTTGACAATGAACCTAATGAAGCACAATCCTAATTCTTTACTAATACAGGCTGAGTGGCTTTACAGTTATTACTATCACTGGCAATTTTGTATACTTTAATGCAGTAGACAGAATTACAGAAAGTTACCTTTGTCCCTCATTATAACTGGTCAAATGACTCCTCTCCAGTTTTAATCGTCTTTGCAGTTCCTTCAACCCGTGAATTGCTATCCATTTCTTTTTTGCCTCTTGACAAGAACAGCTATTCTCTTCGCCCCTGCAAATTATATGAAAAAGATTGTTCTGTTCTGGTAATGGGACATAATAAGCATCACATTTATCTCCAATTTAGGCTACTTTCACACCAGCGTTTTTGCTGGATCCATCATGGATCAGCAAAAATGCTTCCGTTACTGATAATACAACCATCTGCATTCGTTATGAACGGATCTGGTTGTTTTATCTTTAAGGCTACATGGACACTAGTGTTTTTTGCTGATCCCTCATGGATCTGCAAAAATGCTTCTGTTACAATAATACAACTGCATGCATCCATCATGAACGTATCTGGTTGTATTATGACTTCTATAGCTGTGAGATGGAAAATGGCTCTCATTGTTTGAACACTATTTGTGTGGATTAAATTATATGTTCTGACTTACATTCTGCTGTTTGGCCACAAAATTCCGCTGTTTCTTAAAGGGAACCTGTCACCAGTTTTATGGTGTCCGAACTAAGGGCAACATAAATAAGTGACTTATTCTCTTAACAAAATGCTGGGTCACTTTCTTTAATTGACCCAGTCAATCTGCCAACATCTTGTATTGAAAAGCTCCAGCTGATAATGATGAGTCATGAATATTCATGGGCCCCTGACTCTCCCCGCCTACCTGCTGCTGAATGACAGTTATTTTCCATATGAATCAGCAGCAGGTGGGGGAGCGGCTATAGCTCTGAATTAAATATACGCTGGACTCAATGACATCACGCCGGACTCCAATCAGCTCATTAGCATGCGGCATCTTTGTGTGTATATTATGAGGTAATCATCTGTCACACCAGTAAGTGAATACATCTAAGGCACTTTTTAGTAGTTAATGATTGTATATAATAAGTTAGATTATAATCAAATATCCACATGACAGGTTACCTTTAAACACAGCTAACAGACTGTGGATATTTGAATATTCAAAGGAGGTGTGGTTTGAGAACCTGCTAGAAAGGAGACAGCAGTAATCTTAGAAGCTAAGCTGAGACTGAGGTGCTGTGTGTGAGCAGAGATGGATCCAGGAGTGAGAGAAACCCTCAGTGACCACAGCTGCAGCTGAATGAAGCTGATCGTGGTCCAAGACCCAGATCCTGTCCAGGGAAAGGAGGACTGTTTCCAGGAAGGCTGATAACAGCTGAGGAATAAAACTGCAGACCCGGTTTGGTAAGATCGTGCACGCACCTCATTGCACCAGGCCTGTAGTTAGCTAGTTAGGGTCTCTGCTTTGTGTCAGGCCTAAAGTGTTGCTGCTGTGCTACCGGGCTAGTTATGGGATGAGGCACGTGCTACCGGGCTAGTTATGGGATGAGGAGTACTATAGAGCATGGTAAGATTGTAAACTGTTGTGTTGCACCGCAGGCTAGCCCATACTAAGCACCCAAACAAGTGTTCTTGTTTGCTTCAGGGTAATAATAGGTACTGGCGAGGCAGTTTTAGTTGTGCCCGCCAGTAGGTAAATTACTGCATAATTTCCTCTGGCATCCACCAGAGGGTGCCGTTCTGTTCAACACAGGGGTCTCAGCCTTTGGGTTGGGTGCATGTAAATTTATTTTATGTTCTCAGCATTTGTGATTGTGTTTATTACCATATGTTAGTAAAATTCTGTTTTGGCAAAAGCTGGTGTTGGAGTTGCTTTCCTCGTTCGTGACTTTGTTGTATCCTGGGGAGCCCACCCTGATACACGGCTTACATAGCCACGACGGATCCATCTTGAACACCATTGAAAGTCAATGGGAACGGATCAGTTTTTTATATTGTGTCAGAGAAAAAGGATCGGTCCCAATTGACTTACATTTGTGCCAGGACGGATCCGTTTGGCTCCGCTTTGTCAGGCGGACTTTAAAATGCTGCAGGCAGCGTTTTGGTGTCCGCCTCCACAGCAGAATGGTGACTGAAAGGAGGCAAACTGATGCATCTGTTTTGGACCGCTTTTGAGAGCCCTGAACGGATCTCACAAACGGAAAGCCAAAGTGCTAGTGTGAAAGTAGCCTAAGGGTACTTTCACACTAGTGTTTTTCTTTTCCGGCATAGAGTTCTGTCACAGGGGCTCTATACCAGAAAAGAACTGATCAGGCATATCCCCATGCATTCTGAATGGAGAGTTAACCATTCAGGATGCATCAGGATGTCTTCAGTTCAGTAATTTTGACTGATCAGGCAAAAGATAAAACCGTAGCATGCTACGGTTTTATCGCCGGCGAAAAAAAACTGAAGACTTGCTTGAATGCCGGATCCGGCATTTTTTCCCATAGGAATGTATTAGTTCCGGATCCGGCATCCGGCATGCGCAGACCGGTAAAAATGAGAAAAAAGATACAAGACGGATCCGTCTGTCCGCATGACAAGCGGAGAGACGTATCCGTTCTTGCAATGCATTTGTGAGACAGATCCGCATCCGGATGCGTCTCACAAATGCTTTCAGTCACATCCAGATCGGCGGATCCGGCGGGTCAGTTCCGACGACGGAACTGCTTGCTGGATCACACTGCCGCAAGTGTGAAACATAGCCAAGACGGATCTGTCATGGGGCGTGCAGCGGGTGCCATGACCGACAGATGTCTGTTGTTTAAAGAGAAGGCACCTGGCACTAAAGCTTTTAACCCTTCAGATGCTGTGGCCATCCAGGTGTCTTCTGGCTCCCCCCTACAGGAATTGAGAGAGCCGGAGTGTGTATGCAGCAGGCCCTGTCCTCTTGTGTGCTGGTACCAGAGATGGTACACAGCATTGAGGCAGGAAAACCTTCCTAAAATAAAATTCAGGGATCCAGGGATGACTATAATCCCATGTGGATCCCTCCATAAGGTCCGGGATCCTAATATAAACCTAGTGGTATTTTGCTTTTGGAATTATTAGGGTTAAGACCAGATACTGAACATGGTGGATGGATCAAACATGGCTGTTGGATTATTGCAGCAACACTTTTCCTAGTGCTTGCCACGTCTCTCCCTATGCTCAGGTCACAGGACAATGGCGGAGACTGCAAGGGATCAGGGTTTTATAGGGCTGTGACATCACAGGGACTGGCTACCTATGGATTGGCTGGCTGCACAGCATTATGGGTCATATCGCATTCCCGGGCTCTTATTTTCACTTTGTAACACGTGCAGCAGCCATTTTAACAAAAACTGATTTGTTACCACGAAGCATGAGGATTCGTGTCTGTGACGGATACCACGCCTCATGCCTGCTTGACATCACCTACATCGAGCTCACAAGCCGCAGTATGGTCACGGGTTACCACAGCGTGATGTTATGCCATCCAGAGGAGCATGTAAGGTCAGCTTGGTACAGTTTACACAGACACCTCCTGTCCATGCGGGCACAGAGAGGCAATGAGTTGAGAACCTTTTCACTGCCGCCGTGAAACAGCGCCTTTTCAGCCCGGGTTACTGCCACCAGCTTCTCGTTTGATATAAGCCCGGTCCGCTAACGGGATTATATAGGGTGAGAAACCAACCCGCAGTAGCTTATAACTAGGCCGAAAACCGGACGTGGGGATTCGTGATTCGAGATACAAGATAGCACAAGATTAAATTATATATTTAATTGCCTTAAGGGCACACTAGATATAACACAATATACACAGAGAATTTATACAGTTGTCTGAAGTTACAGATACAGGTACAACAGGGTTAAGCAGAGCAAAAGTCAGTTACCGGGTAGATGAAAGTTCCTTAGGGTGATAAGGGTGGAATAGTCCTTGGCTGCAGTCACGTGGGGGCAGTGATTTCAGCTGGTTCCCGGTCTCTCCAAACACATTGGCATGATGTGACCCCCTTCAGAAAAGACACCGCCTGCTGGCTTGAATGGGCTTATGACTTGTAGCCGACCGCTCCCCTCCCCGCCCATGGGTAGGGTCCACTCCTCCTTCTCTGGTGCTGGCAGCAAATGACCCATAAAACCCCTTAGGGCTCATAGCCCCAGACCAGAATGTCGCACAAAGATGGTTCCGGGCCCAATTAATCCACCTGGGTTCCAGCTACAACTAGAGTCCAAACATTGTGCCGCTATGTGCTTTCTGTGGGGAGATATTTATATCTCCCCTCCCGGGCATCCTAGCTTTCAGCCAGGACCATGTGGATGTTCGGCTTTGCCCCAGGATCGCAATAAAAGATAACTGAATTATGCCTGGGATGGACGGACGATTCATAATTCCTTATGAAATGTAGGTGCCAACGTGTCTGGGAGGTATCATTGATCCTGGGCAAGAGCTGAGACCTCCTGCTGGGGGTTTTCCTGCAGGATTAGCTTGCCTCCAAACTGGCTGGTTGATGTGTGACTTTATCCACCTGGGGCCTCCTTGAAGCCTGGACCCCTGGGGTTTTCTCCCTTGCTAGCCGACATACAGATGGCTGGGGGGTGGGAACATATTTTGCATGTACACTGACTGTGTACATGCTAAAAGGTGAATCAAATGACAATCAGGTCTGCCAGTAAATAATAATCCATATTCCTGATAGTGTCAAATCTTCCATTCGCTCAACTCTAGCTGTTACCATCTGGTGGACTACAATTGTCACCACTAGTGATGAGCGACGTAAGCTTTGGATACATCCGAAGTTGCTTTGTTCAGAATTTCGGAATAATACTGTTAAAATGCATGGGCTCCGATGAGCTGAAGTTAGTTATGTGCGCATGACTTTGTTAAATAATTTTGGTAGTTGATTTTTAAAGTGGAAAACCACTTGAAGCCATACTTGGCTTTGGTTGCGAGATACCACTGTCGTGTACATGAGCCCTTAGGCTGGTTTCACATGAGCGAGTGTCACACTCCGGACTGGAAGCACGAGTATCAGACAGCTCCCTTCCTGAACTTCCAGCACTGCTGGGGTCGTATAGCATCATATTGATTTATGTTGCTATGTAACCCTTACAGTTCTGGAATGTATTAGATGACACGGACATAATGCTGTAAGTGTTATCCAATACATTCCAGACCTCTAAGAGTTACATAGCATCATAAATAAGTATAATGCTATACGACCCTGGCAGTACTGGAAGTTGAGGACTGGAGCTCTCTGATACTCACACTTTCAGTCTGGAGCGTGATACTCGCTCCTGTGAAACCAGCCTTACAATGTCAGCTCTCGGCCTCTACTGCTTTTCTCACCTTTCCCAGTAGCCAAGACCTGCATCCCATTGTCTTTCTTTGCAAGGACTCTCCTCCTCTGCCTGTACAGAGTGTGCGTGCACTCCGCCTCCGGCTCTCAAAGGGCCAACATGTGTGCACACAAATCTTCATCAGCCAATGGCTGGCAACCTTGGGGGAAGGTGCTTGGACAATAAGGTTCTTAGCTCACTAGTTCATGCAAATTAGTCAGGACCTGCTGCCTTTCAATAGGGTTTGTCTGGCCATGAAAATGGACAAAAATAGCACATGTCCTATTTTTTGGGTGGCAGCTATTCACTGACCATTATAATAGCCACACAGACGTTAAAGGGGTTGCCTCACTTCAGCAAATTACATTTATCATGTAGAGAAAGTTAATACAAGCCACTTACTAATGTATTGTGATTCCCCATATTGCTTCATTTGCTGGCTGGATTTATTTTTCCATCACATTATACATTCCTCGTCTTCCATGGTTACGACCACCCTGCATTCCAGCCTCTCTGGTGACCAGGACTGTGGGACCCCACATAGGCTGGTGCTTTTTCCTATAGTGTGCAAGCACGGCCACTGTTGCTGGATTGCAGGGTGGTCATAACCATGGAAACAAGCAATGTATAATGTGATGGAAAAATGAATCCACTTATGGGGAGACTTATTGTCTCAGACACAAACAGCCTAACTCACCCTATCAGTACTTATGTGGATCAAATCCTCAGACCTTTTGTTACCTCGTTACCCTCCTATTTTCGTGATTCCATGGAGGTCATTAAGAAGGTCGATGGCCTTCATGTTGAGCAGGACATCATGTTAGCCAGTCTAGATGTGGAGGTGTTATATAATTCTATCAGCTGATTTTTTTTACTAGTTTCAGAACCGGGACCAGACACCAGAACTATACGGGTCTGTACACCATGTACTGTTTATGCCTGGTTACTGCAACTCTGCTGTCATTCACGTCCTGTGCTGCAACTAGCAAAAACAGCTGGTCAGAGGGGGTGCCAGTAGTCAGACCCCCATCCATCTGATATTGGTGGCCTACTCTAAGAATAGGTCATCAATAATTATCCTTAGGGTACCCTTTAATTCGACATTTTTAATTGATTCCACTCACCTGAAATTATGTGCTGCCCCTGGGAGTTGTGACAGTACTAACTCACTTTCCCTCTCAAGACAAAACTCCACCAGCATCTTCAGGTCGTTCATATTCTGCTCTTTCTGTGCGTCATTCATGGAAGCCCAGACCGGTGATCCTGCCATTGATAGCACATATTACATACATGACCAGTAACAACATCTAGAGTGGCTGATAGTACTTCATTATGTGATAAGTCCCTGTAATATCCGGGCAGTACTAGTCAATCAGTGTACATACCATAGTGAGCCTGTAACATATCAGAGAATAGCTTCTCGTTTAGTGCTGCATATTTGTGATCTAAGGCCTTATTCAGGTCCCTTTCGTTAATGAGGGGGTAACCTCTTGCATGCGTTGTTTCCTCTGTAGCTCTGACTACGACTTCAAGACCCCCAGCATCCCATCTAGAAAAGAACAAAAAGCACTCTGAAGTCAAGTGGCTATCTCATGAAGACAATACCTGTCCATATATCATTTTAGGACATAAGCCACATATGGATGTGATAGAGAGGGGGTTCTCCACTGGAGGCATCCCTCTATGTACCACAACGAAAGCCACTCTGTATGGGCCCGTTCACACAGGTATATGATCAGGACAATTATTGGGAACAAATGTTCATACCAACGCTCATTTGAAATGACTGGCCTGTGGAAATGTGACGGCAATCAGCATTTAACCTCTTCAGGACCTTGTGATTTTCCATCTCTGCTTTCCCGATGCCATAACTTGATTTTTGTGGGAAAAGTAGTAGTGGGGGAATCTGAAAAAAATTCCAAATGAGATGGAATTGGGGAAAAAAATGTCAATTCGGCCACAATTTTGTGGATTTCGTTTTTATGGTGTTCCCTATGTAGTAAAGCTGACCTTTGACCTTCTTTCTCCAGGCCAGTACTATTACAGCAATACCATATGTATATGATTTCCTTAAAAAAAAGAAAACCCGAAAAAACTGATTTGTTTTTCCTTTGCATAGCCATATTCAGGGTATCTACATAGAGGAATCAGGGCAAGCTATAGTTTTTATTGATACCATTTTGAAGTGTATATGACTTTGTGATCAATTTTTCTATTCATTTTTTTGCAGGTGAAGTGATGAAAAAATTGCCAATCGGCCATTTATTTATATTTTTTTCTGTTACAATGTTCATACGGAATATAATACTTTTATATTTTAATTGTTTGGGATGAGGCAGTGCAAATGATTAGAGTTGAGCGAACACCTGGATGTTCGGGTTCAAGAAGTTCGGCCGAACTTCCCGGAAATGTTCGGGTTCGGGAACCGAACTCCACCCCGAACCCAAACCCCATTGAAGTCAATGGGGACCCGAACTTTTCGGCACTAAAAAGGCTGTAAAACAGCCCAGGAAAGGGCTAGAGGGCTGCAAAAGGCAGCAAAATGTAGGTAAATCCCCTGCAAACAAATGTTAATAGGGAAATTAATAAAAATAAAATAAATAAAAATTAACCAATATCAATTGGAGAGAGGTCTCATAGAAGAGAATCAGGCTTCATGTCACCCACCACTGGAACAGGCCATTGTCAGATATTTTTGGGCCCCGGCACCCAGACAGAGGAGAGAGGTCCCTTAGCAGAGATTCAGGCTTCATGTCATAGCAGAGAATCACGCTTCATGTCACCCAACACTGGAACAGGCCACTGTCAGATATTTTTATGCCCCGGCACCCAGACAGAGGAGAGAGGTCCCATAGCGGAGAATCAGGCTTCATGTCACCCAACACTGGAACAGGCCACTGTCAGATATTTTTAGGCCCCGGCACCCAGACAGAGGAGAGAGGTCCCATAGCAGAGAATCAGGCTTCATGTCATAGCAGAGAATCAGGCTTCATGTCACCACACTGGAACAGGCCACTGTCAGATATTTTACGGACAGAATTAGACTTGGAAAAGCACAGTAGCGTGTGAAGTTATTGAGGATGACCCTATCCGCACCTTCGATCTAATATACCCTTTTATGGATAGATTTAAACTTGGCCTGATACAGCAGAAACCACTGATTTGGGGAATTGCTCATTTGGGAATTGTATTTCAACCCTCAATAAAATAGCAAGCACAGCCAAGCCCCTGATGTAGGATATACCAAAAAAACAACAACACACTATTGATGGTTAAATGTACTTGGTGGCAGCTTGTGCTGGCGCACCAAAAGACACAAAATGGCCGCCAATCACCCCAGAAAAAAGTGACAGAAAAACGCTCCGGGCAGCCTAAAAACCATGAGCAATTAAATAGCAGAGGTTGAATGATTCACAGCTGTAGATCGATCACTTCATTAAGTTCTTTGGAAGAGTAAATCCCTGCCTAATCTCGCCCTAACAGCAGCAGCTGCATCCTATCCCTACACTAATCAGAGCAGAGTGACGTGCGGCGCTACGTGACTCCAGCTTAAATAGCGGCTGGGTCACATGCTGCACTGGCCAATCACAGCCATGCCAATAGTAGGCATGGCTGTGATGGCCTCTTGGGGCAAGTAGTATGATGCTTGTTGATTGGCTGCTTTGCAGCCTTTCAAATAGCGCCAAGAAAGCGCTGAACACCGAACCCGAACCCAGACTTTTACGAAAATGTTCGGGTTCGGGTCCGTGTCACGAACACCCCAAAATTCGGTACGAACCCGAACTATACAGTTCGGGTTCGCTCATCTCTACAAATGATCTTTAGTTTTTTATTATTTATTTTTATAAATATTATTTTTATTTATTATGAATGAAACCTCATCTTGCACTTACTGATTTTTCAGTCGCTTGCTTTCATCCATCAACTCTCCCTGATACTGCAGCTGGTCCTTCTGTATGAAATGATAAGTTAAATTGTTTAACTCACATTGTATGCTTGAACGATGTTGAGTTTTAAATGCTGACATACAGTATTGATTTTCTTCTTGGTGACATCACATGAAAGCTTCTTGTGTGTTCTGCGGAATACGATGCCATGTTAAGCTACTTTTACACTCGCGTTCGGTGCAGATCCGTCTTGTATCTGCACAGACAGATCCGCACCGATAATGCAAACGCTTGAATCAGTTAATAACGGATCCGTTTGCATTATTTATTAAAAAAAAAGTCTAAGTCAAAATGGATCCGTCCTGACTTACATTGAAAGTCAATGGGGGACGGATCAGTTTTCAATTGCACCATATTGTGTCAGTGAAAAATGGATCCGTCCCCATTGACTTACATTGTAAGTCTAGACGTATCCGTTTTGCACCGCATAGTCAGACAGTCACCAAAATGCTGCAAGCTGCGTTTTAGTGACCTTCTAAAAAAAACGCAACGGAGCCAAACTGATGCATTCTGAACAGATCCTTATCCATTCAGAATGCATTGGGGCTAAACTGATCCGTTTTGGGCCGCTTGTGAGAGCCCTGAAACGGATCTCACAAGCAGACCCAGAAACGCCAGTGTGAAAGTAGCCTTAACTGACACTAATATGAAGAATTTCATATCCCTGGTAGACTACAGATAATATATTCTGCATTCTGTGTATTTCTACCTTTCTAAAGGGCCCTTTACAGCACTCTGCTGCCAGAAAACAATGATTCTGTATGGGGCGAGTGATAGCATTAGTGATAGCTCCTCCTCATACTGTAGAGGAGATCGCTGCATGTGACGAGCAATCACTTGCTACATCGGGCCACTAGATGTTGGCTACTATGATAATAATCCAATGGGTTCATATCTTCTGACCAAAAGTATAAAACTTTGTGCTGGTATTTTTTTTATGTATATGGCCAGCTAACTGGAATGTGCCTCTTTCTGGTAAATATGGGAAACCGGTTGCCCTAAAAATGGTTCCTTTGCACAGGGTGCACAAACCTCATGAAATGAAGAAGTTGATGCTTCTAGAGTCTCATGTTTCATAGATGATGTGTCAAAGAGCCATGCCTAAAAGAACAAATAAGTTAGGTTAGTATGTTACAATAGGAGTTACCCTTATCCTGATCTTGTCTGGGGTCATTTACAACTGGTAATAGGTATTGTAAAGAAAATCATCATCAGAAAATGACATATTATGACATTATTTCATAAATATTTTTAGGTCACTATCCAGATAAAGAATCCTGTACAGTGTTCATTTTAGGACATGGTCAGATATCATTGTCAAGTTTTAGAATAATGCCAGTGTGACACCTGACCCTGACCCCTCACACTGACACCTGATCCTGACACCTGACTCTGACCCTGACTTTGATATCTGACTCTGACATCTGAGTTTGACTTATCGTCTTCATAGGTCAGGGTCAAAGTGAGAATGAGTTATTGATATACTGTGTATTTGTATGCTAAATCACACAACCAAAGAAAGTCTGAAGCTGAGCTTATAGCTCTGTGTCTGAACTGCTATAAACTGACATATCACACATCACTGAAGCTATAGCTCAGTGGTTTAGACGCTTCCCTCACATGCAGTGTTCATGGGTTTAAAACGCCTATCAGTCTTTTTTTTTAAATTGACATTTTATTGAGACCTAGAAAAGAGACAAATTCAAGTGATGTGTGACTCTGTTGTCTGACTTTTCTCTTCTCACTAGTCAGCGTCGCATTGACTTTTAGCTTCATTGCACTTTTAATATGCTCAATCACAGTGTTCTTGGGTTCAAAACCCCTATCAGTCTTTAAACAAAATTGACATTTTATTAAGCCCTAGAAAAGAGACTTTTAGGTTTACTGTGTATTTGTCTTTTGAATCACATATCTAGAGAAAATCACTACCTAACAATAGGTAGACCTGTAGCTCACTGGTGGGTTGTCTGACTCTCATGCACCTACTAATGGACAAAAGAAAAAAAGAGTTTGGATTTATTTATTTTTTACATAAAACATATGACAAAGACTACTGTAAGTAGTCCTTTTTTATTTTATTAAAGAGTACATGGGCACCACTATAGTAAGGGGGGCACTAATTTACTGTATCTTCATCTAATTACAGGTGACTGAAGGCTATTTTGCTTTCTGCTGTCTTGAAAGAGTCACTGTAATACAATAATGTATTCTTATTTCTTAGGAAGGGGTCTAATTATCAGATCTGTAATCACTTTATTGAAATTATTTGTCGGCATCCACCCAAACGTAAACTACAAAGATATGACCACTAGGGGTCTCATTAGTCCACTGTGGTTAGGCATGGTCCAGCTCTCCCAGCAAATACAAGCAGCAGGAAGTGTGGGCGAGTTCTGGAGTAGCTGATAAGGAGACTTGCCAGATTCACTGCCTCTTCACAGATCTGCAAACCAACTTATCTTACTGTAAGTGTGCTCTCCCTCAGCCATCTTACATGGCTTATACATTGATTCACCTCTCTCAAGTGTGTATGCAGTTCCATATTAGCAAGAATCACTATTTTTCTGGTAGTTTTGAAAACGGTGTAGTCATGCTGCTTTTACTGTATAGCTTCCTCTAATTTGTTGTGCAGTTGCAATAATAGGCATTTTAGGCATCATATAAGCCACTTTTTTTTTTACCAGTTAGGAGATACATCATGCCTACCTACTGTCCCTCTTTTCGACCAAAGTCCCTCTATCACTTTTTGCAATGTAAAAAAGTTGTCCAAGTTCAGCTCTGAGCCCCTGTATTCACTCATATAGCCTGTATAAGTGGAGCATCAGAGCTCCCCCTGCCCTGCCCTGCATAGCGCAGGACAAGCGATTTTTCTTTGCTACTGGTGACGTACTAGAGCCCGGTGATGTCACTGTCACAAATGGGCGATCTACGGTGCTGCCCTAGGCTGTTTTACAGCGTAGGGCAGTACTATAGACTGCCCATTTGTGCCAGTGACATCACTGGGCTCACTGCTAGGTGGAAGAATCTACCTAGCATACTCAAGTGAAGCCTTTTAAGACCTTTGTGTAAAATGGCAGTAAATATCCCTTATGTTTTTTTGATTTTTGTTGTACTTGTGAAGAAGCATTGATGTGATGTGTAGAAACACCCTAAGGGTAAATGCACACTATCAGGTTTGCGTGAGGATTTTCTGTGCCGATTTGCGTGCAGAAAATCTGCACCGCAGGTGAGGATTTTTTCTGTGTGGATTTTGACCTGCGGTGCAGCTTTTATAATCCGCACCAAAACAGCCTAGTGCAGTGCTATACAGGTCCTTCTAAAAAAATTAGCATATTGTGATAAAGTTCATTATTTTCTGTAATGTACTGATAAACATTAGACTTTCATATATTTTAGATTCATTACACACAACTGAAGTAGTTCAAGCCTTTTATTGTTTTAATATTGATGATTTTGGCATACAGCTCATGAAAACCCAAATTTCCTATCTCAAAAAATTAGCATATTTCATCCGATCAATAAAAGAAAAGTGTTTTTAATACAAAAAAGTCAACCTTCAAATAATTATGTTCAGTTATGCACTCAATACTTGGTCGGGAATCCTTTTGCAGAAATGACTGCTTCAATGCGGCGTGGCATGGAGGCAATCAGCCTGTGGCACTGCTGAGGTGTTATGGAGGCCCAGGATGCTTCGATAGTGGCCTTAAGCTCATCCAGAGTGTTGGGTCTTGCGTCTCTCAACTTTCTCTTCCCAATATCCCACAGATTCTCTATGGGGTTCAGGTCAGGAGAGTTGGCAGGCCAATTGAGAACAGTAATACCATGGTCAGTAAACCATTTACCAGTGGTTTTGGCACTGCGAGCAGGTGCCAGGTCGTGCTGAAAAATGAAATCTTCATCTCCATAAAGCTTTTCAGCAGATGGAAGCATGAAGTGCTCCAAAATCTCCTGATAGCTAGCTGCATTGACCCTGCCCTTGATAAAACACAGTGGACCAATACCAGCAGCTGACATGGCACCCCAGACCATCACTGACTGTGGGTACTTGACACTGGACTTCAGGCATTTTGGCATTTCCCTCTCCCCAGTCTTCCTCCAGACTCTGGCACCTTGATTTCCGAATGACATGCAAAATTTGCTTTCATCCGAAAAAAGTACTTTGGACCACTGAGCAACAGTCCAGTGCTGCTTCTCTGTAGCCCAGGTCAGGCGCTTCTGCCGCTGTTTCTGGTTCAAAAGTGGCTTGACCTGGGGAATGCGGCACCTGTAGCCCATTTCCTGCACACGCCTGTACACGATGGCTCTGGAATCGGTCCTTCTCCACAATCTTCCTCAGGGTCCGGTTACCTCTTCTCGTTGTGCAGTGTTTTCTGCCACACTTTTTCCTTCCCACAGACTTCCCACTGAGGTGCCTTGATACAGCACTCTGGGAACAGCCTATTCGTTCAGAAATTTCTTTCTGTGTCTTACCCTCTTGCTTGAGGGTGTCAATGATGGCCTTCTGGACAGCAGTCAGGTCGGCAGTCTTACCCATGATTGCGGTTTTGAGTAATGAACCAGGCTGGGAGTTTTTAAAAGCCTCAGGAATCTTTTGCAGGTGTTTAGAGTTAATTAGTTGATTCAGATGATTAGGTTAATAGCTCGTTTACAGAACCTTTTCATGATATGCTAATTTTTTGAGATAGGAATTTTGGGTTTTCATGAGCTGTATGCCAAAATCATCAATATTAAAACAATACAAGGCTTGAACTACTTCAGTTGGTGTGTAATGAATCTAAAATATATGAAAGTCTAATGTTTATCAGTACATTACAGAAAATAATGAACTTTATCACAATATGCTAATTTTTTTAGAAGGACCTGTAGACTACCCATTTGTGCTGGTGATGTCACCAGGTTCACTGCTAGGTGGAAGTCTCTGCCTAGCATAGTTATGTGAAGCCAGGTACGTCACCGGCTCAAAACAAACACAGGCTTGCAAATGCTCCGATGCTCATCTAATATATAAATAATACAGCACAAGTGTGATACAACATCATTCCACAGAAAGCAAGAAATTTGTATTACATTTAATAATGCATTGTAAACTATTATCTTAAAAAATGACAAAAATAAATAAATGTTGCTAAAAATCATACCCAAAAACCATAAACCATCAAACTAAATATACAGTTGCAAGAAAAAGTATGTGAACCCTTTGGAATGATATGGATTTCTGCACAAATTGGTCATAAAATGTGATCTGATCTTCATCTAAGTCACAACAATAGACAATCACAGTCTGCCTAAACTAATAACACACAAATAATTAAATGTTACTATGTTTTTATTGAACACACCATGTAAACATTCACAGTGCAGGTGGAAAAAGTATGTGAACCCTTAGATTTAATAAATGGTTGAACCTCCTTTGGCAGCAATAACTTCAACCAAATGTTTCCTGTAGTTGCAGATCAGACGTGCACAACGGTCAGGAGTAATTCTTGACCATTCCTCTTTACAGAACTGTTTCAGTTCAGCAATATTCTTGGGATGTCTGGTGTGAATTGCTTTCTTGAGGTCATGCCACAGCATCTCAATCGGGTTGAGGTCAGGACTCTGACTGGGCCACTCCAGAAGGCGTATTTTCTTCTGTTTAAGCCATTCTGTTGTTGATTTACTTCTATGTTTTGGGTTGTTGTCCTGTTGCAACATCCATCTTCTGTTGAGCTTCAGGTGGTGGACAGGTGGTCTTAAGTTCTCCTGCAAAATGTCTTGATAAACTTGGGAATAAAATTTTCCTTCGATGATAGCAATCCATCCAGGCCCTGATGCAGCAAAGCAGCCCCAAACCATGATGCCCCCACCACCATACTTCATAGTTGGGATGAGGTTTTGATGTTGGTGTGCTGTGCCTCTTTTTTTCCACACATAGTGTTGTGTGTTTCTTCCAAACAACTCAACTTTGGTTTCATCTGTCCACAGAATATTTTGCCAGTACTGCTGTGGAACATGCAGGTGCTCTTGTGCAAACTGTAAACATGCAGCAATGTTTTTTTTGGACAGCAGTGGCTTCCTCTGTGGTATCCTCCCATGAAATCCATTCTTGTTTATTGTTTTAAGTATCGTAGATTCTCTAACAAGGATGTTAGCATATGCCAGAGACTTTTGTAAGTCTTTAGCTGACACTCTAGGATTCTTCTTCACCTGATTGAGCAGTCTGGGCTGTGCTTTTGCAGTCATCTTTACAGGACGGCCACTCCTAGGGAGAGTAGCAGCAGTGCTGAACTTTCTCCATTAATAGACAATTTGTCTTACAGTGGATTGATGAACAGCAAGGCTTTTGGAGATACTTTTATAACCCTTTCCAGCTTTATGCAAGTCAACAATTCTTAATCGTAGGTCTTCTGAGAGCTCTTTTGTGCAATACATCATTTACATCAGGCAATGCTTCTTGTGAGAAGCAAACCCAGAACTGGTGAGTGTTTTTCATAGGGCAGGACAGCTGTAACCACACCTCCAATCTCATCTCATTGATTGGACTCCAGTTGGCTGACACCTCACTCCAATTAGCTCTTGGAAATGTCATTAGTCTAGGGGTTCACATACTTTTTCCAACTGCACTGTGAATGTTTACATGGTGTGTTCAATAAAAACATGGTAACATTTAATTCTTTGTGTGTTATTAGTTTAAGCAGACTGTGAGTGTCTATTGTTGTGACTTAGATGAAGATCAGATCACATTTTATGACCAATTTGTGCAGAAATCCATATAATTCCAAAGGGTTCACATACTTTTTCTTGCAACTGTATATATTTTTTCATTTTATTTTTGCCTGATGCGATAAAAACTACCATTGTTATATTAAGTAGGGTCTCATGAGATGGTTTAATTGGTACCATTTTGGGCTAAATACACCTTTTTGATCGCTTGCTGTTACACTTTTTGCAAGGCATTGTGACCAGAAAATGACTGTTTTGACATAGTTTTTATTATAATATTTTTTGCGGCGTTCACCTGATGGGGTGGATCATGTGATATTTTTATAGAACCGGTCAATACGGACGCGGCAAAATCTAATATGTCTACTTTTCTCTTTTTCCTTTCCTTTATTTTGGGAAAAGGACGCTTTTTTTTTTTTTACTTGAAACTTTAATTTTTTTTGTAAAACTTTATTCTTATTACTTCTTTTTTAACTTTATTTTTTGTCCCACTCTGGGACTTCAACCTCTGGGGGTCTGATCCCCTTTACAATGCATCCCAATACTTCTGTATTGTAATGCATTGGCTGTAAGTGTATTACACCAAATAAGCTTCCTGCCTGTGAGATCCAGGGGACTGGATCTCATAGGCTCACAGGGATGGCACACACAATGCCTAATGAAGGCATCGGGTCCCCGTCACAGCAGCGTGGGTACCTGCACCGGGCAGAATAGCAGCGATTGACAACCTGCACCTGGCAGGATACCGCATGTGCGCGGTCAGCGCTGACAGTGGCAGTGCAAGGTTAATGCGCCGGCATCAGTGTTTTCACCGATCAGCTGCCGGACCCCTGCAGCTGATCAGGCGGGCGTTGGTCCTCTTCCCAACCGATCAAAATGTCATAGTTATACGGCGCTGGGATTTGTGACTGTGTTTCCAGCGACTTACATGTACAGCGCTGGTATCCTACGGGTTAATGACATATTATTTATTATAGTATATCCTATTAATATGGTCTTTAATAAAAAAGAAAAAGAATTATAGAAAGAAAATATGTCTTTCTGGGGACGTCAACCTGGGATGTCTACATGCAAAACGTTAGTGTAACCTTTAAGCTATAACATTACCACCTAGTGACTAGTGGTTTTTCTGTACTTAAAAGCTATCACATAGTACTGCTATCTGTATGATCATATATTGTGTCTATGGATAAAGCAGTAATATGTATATCAGCTTTCTGAGAAAATCTCAGTGTGGTGAATCTATATACACTGCCTATTCAAAAAAAAGAGTCGCCACCAAAAATATTTTGTTGGACCGCCTTTAGCTTTGATTACGGCACGCATTCGCTGTCGCATTGTTTCGATAAGCTTCTGCAATGTCACAAGATTTATTTCCATCCAGTGTTACATAAATTTTTCACCAAGATCTTGCATTGATGATGGTAGAGTCTGACTGCTGCGCAAAGCCTTCTCCAGCACATCCCAAAGATTCTCAACAGGGTTAGGGTCTGGACTCTGTGGTGGCCAATCCATGTGTGAAAATGATGGCTCATGCTCCCTGAACCACTCTTTCACAATTTGAGCCCGATGAATCCTGGCATTGTCATCTTGGAATATGCCCGTGCCATCAGGGAAGAAAAAATCCATTGATGGAATAACCTGGTCATTCAGTATGTTCAGGTAGTCAGCTGACCTCATTCTTGGAGCACATACTGTTGCTGAACCTAGACCTGACCAACTGCAGCAACCCCAGATCATAGCACTGCCCCCACAGGCTTTTACAGTAGGCACTAGGCATGATGGGTGCATCACTTCATCTGCCTCTCTTCTTACCCTGATGCACCCATCACTCTGGAACAGGGTAAGTCTGGACTCAGACCAAATTACCTTCTTCCATTGCTCCAGAGTCTAATCTTTATGCTCCCTAGCAAATTGAAGCCTTTTTTTCTGGTTTTCCTCACTGATTAGTGGTTTTATTACGGCTACACAGCTGTTCAGTCCCAATCCCTTAAGTTCCCTTCGCATCGTGCGTATGGAAATGCTCTTACTTTCACTATTAAACATAGCCTTGAGTTCTACTGTTGTTTTTCTTTGATTTGATTTCACAAACGTTTAAGTGATCACCGATCATGACCATTCAGGATTTTTTTCCCGCCACATTTCTTCCTCGAATACGATGGGTTTCCACTATCCTTCCAGTTTTTAATAATGCGTTGGACAGTTCTTAACCCAATTTTAGTAGTTTCTGCAATCTCCTTAGATGTTTTCTCTGCTTGATGCATGCCAATGATTTGACCCTTCTCAAACAGACTAACATCTTTTCCATGACCATGAGATGTGTCTTTCGACATGGTTGTTTAAGAAATGAGAAGCAACTCATTGCACCAGTTGGGGTTAAAGGGGTTGGCCACTATATAAGTACTTTCCACTATATAGTGGGAGGTAGGGTAAAAAAGAGTTTCCTAATATACTTTATAAAAAAAATCCGAATGATAATGTTTTTATAATGAGCCCCGCCCCTCATCCCCACTCTGCGTGCAGCCAGTTCGTCCATGGCTGCACGTGACATGGGGGAGATTTGGAGCTTTATTCTAACTGCACATGCGCTGCTTTTTGTAATAAGAGCAGCGCATGCCCAGTCTGCCCCTGCCACTGGCGCACTCTTACTTTTCTTCCCACTCCGAACTCTGACAGGAATAAGCCGGTTGTAGAGACAGAGTCAGAGCAGGGAGCGCGCCAATGGCATGGGCAGACTGGGCATGCGCTGCTCTTATTAGGAAAAGCAGCGCATGTGCAGTTAGAATAAATCCATGGACGAGTTTTCTCTAAAGCTCCTCCATGTTGTGTGCAGCCATTGATGACTGCACGCAGAGCGGGGCTGAGGGGGCAGGGCTCATTATAAAAACATTACCATTCAATTTTTTTTTATAACGCATATTAAGAAACTCTTTTTTACCCTACCTCCCACTATATAACTTGTTGCCAGCTGAAAGATAATCTCCCATGCAGTAATTATCCAATAGGAGGTTCATAACTATTTGCTTAGTTAAATCTAGGTGGCAACTTTTTTTGGGGACAGACTGTGTACAATAGATATGTATAATCCAGGACACGGCTCTGTATACAGCGACTAATCAATTTTTTTAAGGGGTCCCAGAAAAATAGTGATTCTTGCTAATATGGAACTGCATACACACTTGAGAGAATTGAATCAATGTATAAGCCATATAAGATGGCGGAGGGAGAGCACACTTACAGTAAGATAAGTTGGTTTGCAGATCTGTGAGGAGGTAGTGAATCCTGCAAGTCTCCTTATCAGCTACTCCAGAACTCGCCCACACTTCCTGCTGCTTGTATTTGCTGGGAGAGCTGGACCATGCCTAACCACAGTGGACTAATGAGACCCCTAGTGGTCATATCTTTGTAGCTTATGATTGGGTGGATGCCGACAAATAATTTCAATAAAGTGATTACAGATCTGAAAATCAGACCCCTTCCTAAGAAATAAGAATACATTATTGTATTGTACAGTGACTTTCAAGACAGCAGAAAACTAAATAGCCTTCAGTCACCTGTAATTAGATGAAGATACAGTAAATTAGTGCCCCCCTTACTATAGCTGTGCCTATGTACTCTTTAATAAAACAAAAAAGTACTCTTTGTCATATGTTTTATGTAAAAATAAAAATAAAAATCCAAGCTCTTTTTTTTCTTGTCCATTAGTAGGTGCATGAGAGTCAGACAACCCACCAGTACGCTACAGGTCTACCTATTGTTAGGTAGTGATTTTCTCTAGGTATGTGATTCAAAAGACAAATACACAGTAAACCTAAGGCCCCTTTTACACAGGCGAGAATTCTGTGCGGGTGCAATGCGTGAGGTGAACGCATTGCACCCGCACTGAATCCGGACCCATTAACTTCAATGGGGCTGTGCAGATGAGCGTTGATTTTCACGCATCACTTGTGCGTTGCGTGAAAATCGCTGCAAGTTCTATATTCTACATTTTTCACGCAACGCAGGCCCCATAGAAATCAATAGGGATGCGTTAAAATCACATAGCATCCGCAAGCAAGTGTGGATGCGGTGCGATTTTAACGCATGGTTGCTAGGAAATGATAGGGATGAGCGATCCCATTATAGTCAATTTACTGTATTATTTTCCCTTATAAGATGGTTATAAGGGAAAATAATAGCATTCTTGCTATGCTTGCTAAAATGTGCCTTGAGGGGTCAAAAAATAAACTCACCTCATTCGCTTGTTCGCGAAGCCGGCATGTCTTCTTTCTTCTTCTTTCAGGACCTGCCAAAGGACCTTTGATTACGTAATCGTGCTCACCATGTGGTGAGCGTGATTACGTCATCAAAGGTCCTTTGGCAGGTCCTGAAAGAAGAAGAAAGAAGATGATGTCGGCTGCCTTGAACAAGTGGATGAGGTGAGTTAATTTTTTTTATTTTTTAACCCCTCATGCCACATTTTAGTAAGCATTCTGTATTAAGAATGCTATTATTTTCCCTTATAACCATCTTAGGGCTCTTTGACACTTGCGTTGTCCGGATCTGTCGTGTACTCCATTTGCCGGAAGTGCCCGCCGGATCCGTAACACTGCAAGTGAACTGAAAGCATTTGAAGACGGATCCGTCTTTAAAATGCATTCAGTGTTACTATGGCAGCCAGGACGCTATTAAAGTCCTGGTTGCCAAAGTAGTAGTGGGGAGCGGGGGAGCGGTATACTTACAGTCCGCGCGGCTCCCGGGGCGCTCCAGAGTGACGTCAGAGCGCCCCATGCGCATGGATGACGTGATCCATGCGATCACGTCATCCATACACAGATAAGCCTTGTTATACATATCCCCTGTCACTCTCTGGTCACTGGGGAAGGCTACTTTTCTCCATGGAGACTCTGCAGGTACAGATATTTATCTCACTTACTACAAACCAATGAAAGGTCCTCTGTAATCACTGGGCTATAGAGCTTCATGTTTAATCTGCTGTACATACAGTATATTATGGCTAAAAACCTCAGTAGTAGTTTCCCACATATTATGCATTCATATATATCAGAAGTATACATTTAGTAGTTACACATTTATTTTGTGCCATACATTTTTTTACAATTACAAAAAAAAAATATAAAATTATACTTCTGCTGTATAGGAATACCTAATACATGAGAAACTAATATGAGGTTTTTCTAGCACAGCTTATCATTGAGCTCCATAGCAGATACTCGTTAGCGATCATCTTGCCACTGAAGTCCACATGAATGAGGAAATGCTCATCCATTGCACAATTGGGATGTTTAACAAAACTTAAAAATCACTGTTTTCCGGTGGCAGATCATGCTGTCTAATTACGATCTGCCAACAGCAAACCACTAGACAGCATGGGGACTAGCGATGGCATAGAGATCGCTTCCCCCTATGCTGCGGCGGAGATCGATGCATGTAATAGCAGTGGTCTCCTCCACTAGCAAACAGATGATTGCTCAATCGGCCTGTGTAATAAATCATTCAGTATAATAAAAATGGAAAGTATTATCAGATTGAAACAACTGATCGAAAATTCTAAAAAAAAATGTATGTGACCTTGTCATCAGACGTTTCAATGTATTAAATTTGTCGTGTTCAGTTACAATTTGGCATTTTACCTCTAGTTCAGCCCAGGTGACTCTATTGGAGGTTTGTTGGCGTTGGGTCAGGAAATCCACCCAAGACATAGAAGTAACTTGAGATTCCTGAGCTTTCTGTAGAAGAATCTTGACATCACTCAAGCTAAGTGAGGAATCCCTGTTGAAGTCCAAAAGCTGGAAATCCCAGTAGAGCTAAAGTAACAAGTTACAGAGCGTGAGCAAAAAGTTATACAGGACTATATATATTGCAGAAGTGTAAAAATGCTTATTGTATTTTCAGTATTTGCAGCATATTGATTTCAATTACAGATGTCACAAACATTTACTTGACATATAATGCATTAAATACACTGCAAAACATGTCACTTGAGCTTCCCCATAAACACAATCTATCATGCCTTCACTACAGAATTCTTGCTTCAAAAAGTTGCAAAATACAAGATTCGAATCTGACATATTTAGTAAAATTCGAATCCAATGACTCCCGACAGCGGGGACCGGTGCAGTCCCTGTATTCTAATGCACCGGCCCCGCTAAATTTTGCATAATCTTCTTATCTAACCTGTAGGCATTGTTAAAATATAATAATCATTTGTAATACAGCTGTATTACTTGCAGCTAAGTTCCGTAGCAGGGAGGAGGGAGGATGTAGGCAGGAGGCAGGCTGGGAGGACGGGCGGGCGGCGCGTCACTCACTACGTCACGCGCACGCACCGCCTGCTTGATTTATAAAGTGGGCTCCGCAGGTGCATGACGTAGTGAGTGACGCATCGCCCTTCCGTCCTCCCGGCCTGCCTCCTGCCTGCCTCCTCCCTGCTATGGAACCTAGCTGGAAGTAATATAGCTGTATTACAAATGATTATTATATTTTAACAATGCCTACAGGTTAGATAAGAATAATATTATACAACTGTGAGCGGGGTCGGTGCATTAGAATACAGGGACTGCACCAGTCCCCACTGTCATTACTAATCCAGATGCCGACCCCCAGCCCCTGTATTGGGGGGTCATTCACACTGCAGGGACACTGTTATGGAGGGGATCTGTGGATGGCACATAGCATAAGATGCATATGCGTCATCTACAGATCCCCCCCATCACAGTACCATCAGGAGATCCCCATAACAGTGCCATCCAGAGATCCCCCATAACAGTGCCATCCACAGATCCCCTATAACAGTGCCATCCACAGATCCCCCATAACAGTGCCATCCACAGATCCCCCATAACAGTGCCATCCACAGATCCCCCTATAACAGTGCCATCCACAGATATCCCCCATAGCAGTGTCATCCCCAGATCCCCCATACCAGTGCCATCCACAGATCCCCCCCATAGCAGTGTCATCCACAGATCCCCCCCATAAGTGTTTGGATCACTTTGTTTCTTACACCGTTCACACAATTCTTATGTACAGGATTAGTAGGATTCAAGATTCGAAAGATTCAATAGATTCGAGAACCTTTTCGGATTTGGATTTTAAAAAAATTGGATTCGTCCCACCTCTACCCGGAACCAATCATTTTTTCCCATAGACTGTAAAATAATTCAGATCTTTACAAAAAAAATTATATTTACGAGCAGATGTCTGCGTTTTCATTTAAAGTACAAGTATTCTGGTAATCTCTTACCTGTTCCTTCACCCATCGCTGTCTCTCTACTTCCACCAGCACATCAAGTAACTTAGAGGAACAGCAGAAACTACTGTGGGGCCTTGTTCCGCACACCTACTGAGACACATGAATTTAGGCCAGATAGGATAAAGAGCAAGACATATGTATATGTGTTACTGACAGTGGATGTAGACCCACTGTGCAAACCAACTAGTTTGACTTTGGGCTAGTTCTGAGGGTGTTATCCTTGAAGTCCCCTGGTTTTTATCCTTTAACCCCTATACAGGCTTATAGTTTTCTCTGCAGAGGAGCCACCAGGATGCTACCTCTTGAAATAGGGTTGGTGTGATTGGCTGCTGATGGGGGGTCAGAGACACTATTGGAAAACAGTGAGGTATCAGGCAAAACTAGTAGTTGGGAAACAGGCTGAGGCCAGGGTGGGCAGAGGTTGTGCAAAAGTATGTACCATGTTCTATGAACCACACGTACAAAGAACATATCATGCAGAGTGATGATATTCCAGCATCTGCAATATTCTGCCATGCCCAGCCCCAGCATATAAATTATAAGATGTATGTTGTAAACAGACTAGATGTCAATGTCCTACACAGCCATATTATATGTCTACTAATTAGGGGCATAGCTATAGGGGGTGCAGAGGTAGCAGTCGCTACCGGACCCAGGAGCCTGAGGGGCCCAAAGACCCTTGTGCCACATAATAAGACACTGGTATTATAGAAAGTGTATGCAAGTTACACCTCTGGCTGGACAGAAGGGGTTAGGTTAAGAATTTGGTATGGAGGAGGGGGGGTGCAGTTTCAATTTTTGCCTCATGCAGCACGAAGGTTTGAGGAAAGGGGGGGCCCAAGCTGAACTCTGGCACCAGGGCCCATGAGCCTTTAGCTACGCCCCTGCTACTAATCATATGTAATCTTAATGCATCCCACCTTGTCAACTGCAGCCTGTACAGATCTCATGTCTGCCGGGGTCTGAAAAAGTTTCTGGTATAGCGAGGAGATTTCTTGCAATGAGACTCGGCAACAAGGAGGTTTTGAGTGTGGATCCATGATGAGCTTAAAAAGCTACAAAACACGATATATAGGATATATTTATTACATGCACTACACATATACATATCAAAGTCTAGCTAATAAGAAATTCCAGTTTTGTAACCTCAAAATCAAACCTATACAATTACATATGTCTGTCTTTGACTCCTATAAGACAGTATACTGTGAGAAGGCATGGCTGATCATGCTGGTTAATACAGCTGAGGCAAAGATATACTCACATATACCATTCAACATATGTCTAAAGGATACATCTGACTAATGAAAGACATATACTGTAAGCCGGCGCATGCGCATTAATTACTGTGATGCCGTACAAGGAATGGGTGCGCAGGCACGGGATCTTGGCGAAACAACAAGTTAGTAGATAGGCGGTAAGAGGGAAAGGATGGGCGGGGGAAGCGAAGAAAAGGCTGAGCTAGCAGGGCACCTACGAGGGTAACGCCGCCCCCTGGGCACTTGCGAGCCCTCATTTGCATATGTTACAAAGATGTTTTTTGATGGTTTTATAAGTCCAGGATTGATACTAAAGGTAACGTTTTTATTATTTGTAAGCATGCTAGAAAGCTATGGGAAGGGTTACAAACGTGAAATGCTGATTACAGACTCCCTTTAAGACCGGCGTTTTAGACGCCAGTCTTAATAAAGCCCTAAGCTAGCGGTGGATCCGCTTAACCTCCTCCCACAAATGTCACTTTTTTTATTGTAGATTTTGTAAAAAGGTACAAGGAATCATCGTGGATGATAGGTACGTGTCACCAAGGTTCCTGGCCTCGGTGGAGTAAGAGCCAGTTTTTATGTGTCAGCAGCAGTTGCTGACACCTTAATACTTAGTATGGCTGTATAGCTGATACGGGACGGCTCTTACTGGGAGTAGTCAAAGTGCTGGGTGGGTGACTACTCCCCATGTTCCAGGCCGGGTTTTGCCAGGCATAAAAACCAGCCAGCACTGCCAGGTGAGGAGGATTACTTCAGTCCGACAGTGGATCTCAGGAGGTGTGTGTGCTGGGATCTGAGGCTTGTGCCGTGCTGGAGGGCTAAGACCCGACTGTAAGGGAAACGGGCCCCCTAAAAGCCTGCTATGGACTTCTGGGGGCAGAACTGCCAACAAGGTGATTTTTCCCATGTGGACTTTCCATTGTGCGTGAACTAACACCAAGACTGCAAAGTAACGTTTTTTGTTGTTGCTTTATGTGTGAATAAACATGGAAGTTTGATTTAAGAACTGGTAATTTGCCTCTGTACTGCGTCCAAACACTCTGTCTACCAGAGCGAATCTCCACAATTGTTGGAGGATGCGGGCAAGAGCAGTGAGGCTGGCGTAAATGCCGATATTTTTGGGTTCTGCATTTTTCCAGGCACAGTTGTATGTCGTACATTAAACCAGCTGTATTACAACCATGCCCCAAGACAAAATAGAGTCTGTTGTGAAGGCACTCATGGAGGCTAATCTGCAGCAGCAAGAGACAAACCTGCATCAACGCGAGGCTAATAAGCAGCAGAAGGAGACCAACCAGTTGCTGCTACAACATGTGATGGCTTTACAGACAGCAGGAGCAACCCAGAACGTCCACGATTCCCTGAAAGCAGTCCGTGCCGTGATTCCTAAGATGACCCCCGCAGACAACATTGAAACCTACCTGGCGATGTATGAGAAAGTGCCCATCAGGGAGAAGCTACCCTGAGACCAGTGAGCTGAGGTCGTCGCTCCGTTTCTGGCATCCGATTCCCCGCGAGTGTATTTCGACTTGCCGGACAATCAAGCGGCCAACTACCAAAAAGTAAAGGGTGAGATTTTGGCAAAACTGGGGGGGAATGTGTTGGGCAGGGCCCAGCGGGTACATCAATGGGGGTTTAAGTCGGCAGAGCCTGCGAGACCCCAGTATTATGACTTATTCCACCTATTGCAAAAGTTGCTAAAGCTTGATGTGCTGAGTCCCATGGCTATGCTGGATAAACAATTGACTGATATGTTCTGGAGGGCTCTGCCACCCCCTCTCCAGCACTGGATCGGCCAGGTGTCTCCTGGCAATGCCCTGGAAATGGTGGACCTGGTGGAGCGCTACGAGGTTACTAAGAATCTTACGGTTCTTTAGGGAGAAGAGCAGTCAAACCCCGTAAATCTCCATCCCAGACCTGGCGACTTGTACCAACCAAACCCACCCGGGATGTACACCCTACGAACCTGGCTCCGATAGTCTGCTGGCGGTGTCAGGAGCCTGGCCATGTTTTGCCTCTTGTCAGGGAGAATATGGAGGCCGCTCAGCGAGCCGAGAGTCGGATCTATAATCGGCAGGCTCAGGTCCGGATCTTTAACCCGGGTGATTGGGTTTTGGTTCTGGTGCCAACCATGGACAGTAAGTTCCTGGCCAGGTGGCAGGGGCCCTACGAGGTACTTGAAAAAATTGGAGAGGTAAATTACAAGGTACGCCAGCCAAGGAGGTGAAAGCTTGAGCAGGTGTAGCATGTGAATCTACTCTACCTGTATAAAGATAGGGAAACCTGTACTGAAGATAGCCCACAACCAGGTTTTCATGGGGAAACGGTTTTGGACCCTATGTGTGAAGCAAGGGAAGCGGCTGCCACAGTAAAAATTACTCCTCTAAGAAGGCTCAGGAGGCCAGTGAGTTTATTAGCCGGAACACGGATGTGTTTTCGGATCTCCCTGGACGCACTGCCAAAGAGAAAACTACCTTCATCACACCTGAAGGGCTGTATCAGTACAAGGTGCTACCCTTTGGTCTGCATGGTGCCCCTGCCACTTTTCAATGGCTGCAGCCTATCAGTGGCGGATGCAGGCGGCACGATGATGTCATCGCTCCGCCTGAGCCATACAGTGCGGGACACAGGCCAGAAGAGGCCTGCATCGCATCACTGCCAGCCTGATGGAGGTAAGTATAAGTGTTTATTTTTTTATATGGTACTATTTACTGGCACATGATTGGGGGGGGGGGGGGCACTTGTTACTGGCACATGATTGGGGGCATCTATGGGGGCACTTGTTACTGGCACATCATTGGAGGGCATCTATGGGGGCACTTCTTGCTGGCACATGATTGGGGGCATCTATGGGGGCACTTCTTACTGGCACATTATTGGGGGGCATCTATTGGGGCACATCTGGCACATTATTGGGGGACAATGTGGAGGCATCTATGGGGGCACTTCTTACTGGCACATTATTGGTGGCACTTTTTACTGGCACATTATTGAGTGGCACTATGGAGGCATCTATGGGGGCACTTCTTACTGGCACATTATTGGGGGCACTATGGGGGCATCTACTGAGGCCACAAAGAAGGGGTATTTTATACTGGGGCACATTATGGTGGGTATTATGGGGAAGGGGAGAGAGGAGTACAATGGGCTCATCCAGGGCCGGACTGGCCTACCGGGATACCAGGAAATTTCCAGGTAGGCTGCCGGCCAGGGGCGCAGGGCGGGCCGGTCCTGCTGCAAGTTTTTTTTTACAAAGTGCGGCGACGGCGGCGGGCCATCCCCTGCACCAGGGGACCATGACACCAGTCTGATGGAGCGACGAGAGCCTCAGGCGGCTGCCGCACTGTCCGGGCTGCAGTGGCGTCGCCAGGGGGGGGCCAGAGGGGGCCACGGCCCCCCCTACATCAGGCTGTGCCCCCCCATGTGCCCCCACAACTAAAATGCCCCCCTCCCAAGTGAGCCGCCGCCGCACTGCTGCAGCCGGGCTGGGCACAGGGAGATGAGCGCTTCCATTGCGCTCATCTTCCTGTGCCAGCGGAGGTGCAGGGGAGGGAGAGGTGTGTCCCTTCCCCTTCCTCTGATAGGCTGCAGGCACTAGGCCGGCAGCCTATCAGAGGCCGGCACAGGCAGCGCGATGACGTCATCGCGCCGCCTGAGCCATATAGAGCGGGACACAGACCGGAAGAGGCTGCATCGCATCGCTGACATGGAGGTAAGTATACGTTTTTTTTGTTTTTTTTCTGTGTGTGGTTTTTTAACAATATTGTTACAGGCACAATATGGGGGGCTCTTGTTACAGGCACAATAAGGGGGGCTCTTGTTACAGGCACAATTTTGGGGGCTCTTGTTACAGGCACAATTTGGGGGGCTCTTGTTACAGGCACAATTTGGGGGGCTCTTGTTACAGGCACAATTTGGGGGGCTCATTACTGGCACAATTTGGGGGGCTCATTACTGGCACATGATGGGGGGCTCATTACTGGCACATGATGGGGGGCTCATTACTGGCACATGATGGGGGGCTCATTACTGGCACATGATGGGGGGCTCATTACTGGCACATGATGGGGGGCTCATTACTGGCACATGATGGGGGGCTAATTACTGGCACATGATGGGGGGCTTATTACTGACACATGATGGGGGGCTTATTACTGGCACATGATGGGGGCTCTTGTTACTAGAACATTGGGGGGTCTCTTGTTACTAGAACATTGGGGGGGCTCTTGTTACTGGCACGTTATTGGTGGGCACTATAGGGGCATCTACTGAGGCCACAAAGAAGGGGTATTTTATATGGGGGGCTCTGTACAGTAGCATTTTATACTGGGACACATGGTGGGTACTATGGGGAAGGGGGAGAGGAGTACTATGGAGTCATCTACGGGGGGGGACTAAGAAGGGGAATTTTATACTTGCAAATTATGGGGGCACATTAGCTCAATTGGGGGCATTACAAGGGGGTATTTTTTGCAATGTCACATTATAAGGAGAATTATTTCTACTGGGGGGACAATATGGTGGGCTTTATTACTCCCCCATGGTATGACCCCCTAGTAGCAGCACCAGCCTCTCCCTGCTCTGCTATCCCTCTGCCTCTTCTCTAAATCCTTATTATGAAATCTTTCTCATTAGGATAAAGCACAACATCAGCTCCGCCGAGCCCCCGGCCAAGTGTGGAAGTGGCGTCCGAGATCCCCAAGGGCCAAGCCAAGTTACTGTAAGTGTTCATGTGAAATATGTTTATATTATACACATATAGCCTACACTGTGCCACACAATATACAGTATACCTCTACACTGTGCCCCACAATATACAGTATACCGCTACACTGTGCCCCACAATATACAGTATACCGCTACACTGTGCCCCACAATATACAGTATACCGCTACACTGTGCCCCACAATATACAGTATACCGCTACACTGTGCCCCACAATATACAGTATACCTCTACACTGTGCCCCACAATATACAGTATACCTCTACACTGTGCCCCACAATATACAGTATACCTCTACACTGTGCCCCACAATATACAGTATACCTCTACACTGTGCCACACAATATACAGTATACCTCTACACTGTGCCCCACAATGTACAGTATACCTCTACACTGTGCCCCACAATATACAGTATACCCTACACTGTGCCCCACAATATACAGTATACCTCTACACTGTGCCCCACAATATACAGTATACCGCTACACTGTGCCACACAATATACAGTATACCGCTACACTGTGCCACAATATACAGTACTCTACTGTGCCCACAATATACAGTATACCGCTACACTGTGCCACACAATATACAGTATACCTCTACACTGTGCCCCACAATATACAGTATACCTCTACACTGTGCCCCACAATATACAGTATACCTCTACACTGTGCCCCACAATATACAGTATACCTCTACACTGTGCCACACAATATACAGTATACCGCTACACTGTGTAGTCTGTTCTATAAGCACCCTTGTTCTGTGGCGGCGGACAGAAAACAATCTGGAAGTGCCCCTCCCGAGACCAGGTTCTGGATCTGCCACAGTTTAGAAATGTCAAATGTACACTCCTGTGAGAGACGGGGAGGGAGATCTGTGGATGACACTGTTAGGGCTGTTTCACACGAGCGGATGCCGTGCGTGGGGTTAGTTAGTTGTCACTGTGATTTCGTAGTAAAGAGGTCACAGAGAGGCACGGAGCATTATCAGTCATGTTAATGCTCCGTGCCTCTGTAGTCTGCATCGGGTCTTGGCACTCTTTCACGGAGCGGATGCCACGCACGGCATCCGCTCGTGTGAAACAGCCCTTATAGAGGGGGAAATGGGGATGACACTGTCATGGGGTGGATCTGTGGATGACACATATAGCATAAGATGGTATATACGGTATGTGGCATCCACAGATCCCCCCCCATAGCAGTGTCATCCACAGATCCCCCTCTCTATAAAAGTGTCATCCACAGGCAGCTAGGACATGTTGAAATCTGAGTGATTTTTTTTTTTTAAACCACAGACAGCAGGACTTTTCTTCCCTGTTGCGGTTTTAGGTATTGGGTAAAGTATCGCAGCATTTCTAAGTGTACTTGTGTAAATGTATCGTTGTTATAGCTGCCCCCCCTACTTTTGTCCTGGCCCCCAGTGTGCCCCCCCAAAATTTGAAAGCTAGAGACGCCACTGCCGGGCTGGCGCGTCCATGAGGGTGCACCGCCAGGGCGCAGCATGAAGAAAGGGACTGACAGGAGATAAGCGCCTCTAGTGTAGCGTGGGCGAGTTCTGTCCGGTCCGCGGTACAGGAGCTTTTGTTTTCTGTACCCGGCCGGACTGACAGGAAGTGCTCACTTAGTGTGCACTTCCTTTCAGTCTGGCCGGGTACAGGAAACAAATGCTCCTGTACCGCGGACCGGACAGAGCTTGGCAACGCTACACTAGAGGTGGGGGGGGGGGGGGGGAGATAGTGACAAGGGAGGGGGGGAATGAGAGTGACAAGAAGGGGGAGAGAGTGACAAGGGGGGTGAGAAAGAGAGTGACAAGGGGGGTGAGAAAGAGAGTGACAAGGGGGGGGGGGGGGTGAGAGTGACAAGGGAGGGAGGGGGGAAGAAGAGAGTGACAAGGGGGGGGGGGAGAGATTGACATCCATCACAATCATAGAGATACCTGCCATCTCCTCACCATAGAGATACCTGCCATCTCCTCAACATAGAGATACCTGCCCTCTCCTCAACATAGACATACCTGCCATCTCCTCACCATAGTGATACCTGCCATCTCCTCACTATTGTGATACCTGCCATCTCCTCACTATTGTGATACCTGCCATCTCCTCAACATAAAGATACGTACCTGCCATTTCCTCAACATAGAGATACCTGCCATCTCCTCACCATAGAGATACCTGCCATCTCCTCACCATAGAGATACCTGCCATCTCCTCACCATAGAGATACCTGCCATCTCCTCACCATAGAGATACCTGCCATCTCCTCACCATAGAGATACCTGCCATCTCCTCACCATAGAAATACCTGCCATCTCCTCACCATAGAGATACCTGCCATCTTCTCACCATAGAGATACCTGCCATCTCCTCACTATTGTGAAACCTGCCATCTCCTCACATTGATTTTACTGCCTCCTAAGTTGCAATATTTTATGCCCCTTTTTATTACTGTTTTATTAGAGATTGACTTGAAATATATTCTCTATTGCCATCTTGATTGAGGTTCTTTCCCTCCATCTCCACACAAAGATGTTGATGTAAGGGTTGAAAGCACAGTAAATGGCGCTGCAGATGGACATTATTAAGTAGGATACTAACGAGTCAGTCTGAAATCTAACCACCCAAAAATATAGAAGTAAATTCAGGATCCGGTTAGGGACTACTGCAATAAAGAAAGAGAGGCGACTGAGGAGAATGACTACGTACAACCGCAATGGTCGGCAGGCTTTGGAGGTCTTCTGAAGGATAGACAGAAACACACAAGGCATCCCTTACACACAATGCATCTCTTACACACACTCAATGCACCCCTTACAGACACACACACTGCACCCCTTACATACACAGAAACACACCTTGCAGCCCTTACACATACAACACAGATTTCCACAACGCATTCCGTACACACATTCAGAAAGACACATTACATACCTTATACATAAACACAAACTTCTTTCTATCCCTTACACGAAAACACTCTGCAATCCACTACACACACTGCATCATCTACACAAACTGGTATCCCTATACACTACATTCCATAAGCACACACATTAGATTCTCTACAGCATAACACATAACACATCCCCTACACACTTCCCCCAGTGTGAACAAACTCATGGGTGGAACATGTAGGTGGACTTATGGGTGGGCCTTATGGGCAAACTCACCGTCAGGCCCTGGGGCCCAGACCTTGAGCTGTGTAAAGGGCCCCAAAAAATGGAGCTGCTTCCTGTTCTCCCAGAACATAGATTTTTGTGACCACAGTTACAAACAGCCTCCAGAGAGCCTGTTCTACACAAGACCAGTGGAGCCAGACTGCACCTAGAGCCCATCATCATCATCATCTGTTTGTAAGGAGGCAATCTAGTATATTATTCGTGGCACTAATCTCTAATTTACCTCACATTAAAGGGACACTATAGTCCCCAGAATCACTGCAGCTTAATGTAGTGGCTCTGGTCTTTATAGCCTGTACCTGCAGGCTTTTGAATGTAAACACGGTGGCACTGCAGCACTGACGTTTGTTCATATGGCAGATCATATGGGTGGGGCATTGTGATGTCACATGGGGAGGCGTTTCTTTTGCCTAGGGTGGCTAGGGTGGCAAAAATCCTTGCACCAGCCCTGGGGCACATATCTGGCATAACTACTGTGGGGGAGGCACATATCTGTCATAACTACTGTGGGGCACATATCTGGGCATAACTACTGTGAGGGGGCACATATCTGGGCATAACTACAGTGAGGGGGCACATATCTGGCATAACTACTGTGAGGGGCACATATCTGGCATAACTACTGTGAGGGGCACATATCTGGGCATAACTACTGTGACAGGAACAATGGTGGACATAACTGCTGTGAGGGGCCACAAGAAGGACATAACTTTTGTGAAGGGACCACAAGATGGGCTTAATTACTGTTAGGGGCCACAAGGTGGTTATTAGTACTGTGAGGGGCCACAATGTGGGCAATGGGCATTAGTACAGTGGTAGCACTTAGGGGAAATGTCCTAGATTTCCCTGCTATACATTGGCATGGTTTAGTCTTACAGGACCAGCACAGCGCCTCCTGCTGGTGATTTCACAGGGGCAGTCACCATCTCTTCCTTATGTGATTATTCTTTTTTTCTCTATCCCCACAGGGACCTTGTTCTGGATCCAATGGACTATTACACCATTGACACCCTGGATGAGGAATGACCAGATTTTATTAGGACTGGGTGAGTGAAGCCATGCATTGGGCTTAGGGCTCTTTAACACGAGTGGATGCCATGCGGGTAAACAAGAAAATGACGTTGTGCTGGACTGCTGGTATAATTACACAATGCTATGGGGCTGGTATGTAATTTTTTCCAGGGCTGGTTTTCATACCCAGTCCGGCCCTGGGCTCATCTATGGGGGGCACTAAGAAGGAGTATTTTATACTTGCAAATTATGGGCGACACTGAGGGCATCTACTGGGGCACTATATATGGGGCATTTTATACTGGTACATTATGGGGGGCACTAGGAGGAAGGGCGGAGAGGAGCACTATGGGTGCATTTACTTGGGGCACTATATAGGGGTATTTTATACTGGCACACTATTAGGGCACTATGTGGACATTATAGAAAAACACTTAGTCCAGCTCACCTTCCCGGTCATGCATATTCCCGACTCCAGAAACCCTGGGGGTGTGGCCCCATTGCAGGCTGCAGGTAATTTTGAAAAGAGTGGTCTCGGATTCAGATATAGATCCTCTTTAAAAACTGCTTCTTTATTGAAACATCAAATAGACAGGATAGACAGCCACTTGATACACAGAATCAACGTTGACGCGTTTCGGGTACTAGACCCTTAGTCGTAACGATGTTGCACAGTGAGACACCCCAATATAAAGGAGTTTAGTGTCCGTCCCTCCAAACATTCTAGAGGGGGGGGGGCATCAACCCCATTGGTTGTCTCACTGTGTGTCACACCCTACATTCAACCTCCTCATTACAGGGTTAATGTGTTACACACTGTGCTGAAGCTCTGCATACAATTTAACCCCTAGGGAACTTTAGTCCCGTTCTCATGATTAATTAAAAGAAAAAAAAGGGGAGAAAGAGAGAAACCGCACAGTGTGAACACCATACCTCATATAACATATAAAAACATACTTTTCAACACCAATATGACCCGATATCCTCCTGTATATTTCCGACTTAAAGGATTGCAACACAATTCCCATTTGTACTGCAGCAAAAAAATATAGATACACTGAATTTTAATTACTATTACTGATAAATGTACATCTGTTCTTTTTTCAGATTGAGGCCAGTTGGAACTCTAGTATTGAGTCTAAAAATCCAAAACGCCTCTCGTAGGAGGAGTTTTTTGCGATGGTCACCCCCTCTCTTAGGGGCAAAAACCCTCTCTATTGCAAAGGCTTTAAAGCTCCTTACTTGACGGGCATGCATTTGTATAAAATGTCTCGCTGCATTGGAGATGTTCAGTGCATTCGGATTGTTAATATAGTTCAGATGCTCCAGGAGTCGATTCCTAAACTTTCGAATCGTGCTCCCGATATGTTTTTATATGTTATATGAGGTATGTTGTTCACACTGTGCGGTTTCTCTCTTTCTCCCCCTTTTTTTCTTTTAATTAATCAGGAGAACGGGACTAAAGTTCCCTAGGGGTTAAATTGTATGCAGAGCTTCAGCACAGTGTGTAACACATTAACCCTGTAATGAGGAGGTTGAATGTAGGGTGTGACACACAGTGAGACAACCAATGGGGTTGATGCCCCCCCCCCCTCTAGAATGTTTGGAGGGACGGACACTAAACTCCTTTATATTGGGGTGTCTCACTGTGCAACATCGTTACGACTAAGGGTCTAGTACCCGAAACGCGTCAACGTTGATTCTGTGTATCAAGTGGCTGTCTATCCTGTCTATTTGATGTTTCAATAAAGAAGCAGTTTTTAAAGAGGATCTATATCTGAATCCGAGACCACTCTTTTCAAAATTACCTACTATGTGGACATTACCTCAACTGGGGGCATTAAAAGGGGGTATTTTTTGCACTGGCACATTATAAGGAGAATTAATACTACTGGGGGCATTATGATGGGCTTTATTACTACTGGGGGTCTATGGGGAACATAAATACTAAGAATTAACTATAGGGCCAGGTATGTCAAACAGGCCCACTAAATCCCAAAATTATGTAGCAAAAGTACTAATCCCGTAGGACAGAGGGATAAAACTTAACATTTAATTTTTGGTCAATCTAAAATTATGGACAACAGAGGAGGAGCCTCTATACAAAACAAAATTTAACAAGAAATAAGCAGGAACGTTCTCACAGGAAGCCGAGTTTGCGAATAAGGAAAAACAACTCCAGAACCTTCTTGAAAAATACCAGTACCACCTGAAGGAACGCAAGCATCGGCAGTTTGTGAGGGACCTGGCCGATTTCAAAGATAATAGAGTCTATTCCTCCATTGCTAATAGGAGGGAACCTACAGGAGCCTTAACTGAACAGTCATCCACCGACACCGACTGCTCAGACTCTGATAATTCATTTAAGGGTCCAAGACCTCCATCACGGGGAGGTAACCGACGTGGGCGTCAGAGGGGGAATTCACGAGGACGGGGGCAATATCAAGGTACCCCTAGCCCTCGTTTTTTAGGAGGGACAGGCCAACACCAAGGTCCACCAACCCCGCAACAGACATACCCATTACGGAACCGCCTGCAACAACCTCCGAACCCAGAGGTCCCCAGGTAGTTAACCTCTCATCCCGTAATTTTAGTTCCACTGAGATAGAGGTCTTGCAATTAGGCCTTTCTTTTGTTCCCACCCCCTCTTTCAACTTGTTTGAAACATTTAAAGATCTTAATCTATTTGTCAGGAAGCTCCGCTGGCATAAATTCCACAAACTCCAGGATAAAAAACAGTGCCGTGAGTTAGGCATACCACTGGATATTCTAGCGGACGTCCGCCTGCTTTACGGATTAGACGGAGAATTTGACAAATTAGAGGGCCAGGGACCGTTTACTAATCTTAAACTTAAAAGTAATAGGATGCCTCCCAATCTGGGTGAGTTGTCGTGCGTGGATGTCTTCTTCAGCACGGTCTCGCAAGAGATTGAGAATCTACGTCCCACCTTCCATTCCAATATTGACCGGGCCCATGCCACCGCCGTAGCTAGTCTGGAGACTGACCACTCTATAGTGATCAAGCCCTCCGATAAAGGGGGCAATACGGTTGTCATGGACCACAGACAATACACGGATATGTGCGAGGCCCTGCTGAGGGATTCATCCACGTACGAGGTTCTTTCTGCAAATCCAACAAATAGATATAGACTGGAATTGAAAAGCATTCTTGATGAAGCTAAAACTGCGTCTATTATCTCCGAGGACGAATATAGATTCATGTTGCCCACTCATCCACGCTTGGCGACATTTTACTGTCTGCCCAAACTCCACAAGGGAACACGTCCCCTGAAAGGGCGCCCCATTGTATCTGGGGTAGGGAACCTATCCCAAAATGTAGGGATCTATGTGGACCGTGTATTGGCACCTTTTGTGACTTCGCTACCGTCCTACACTCGAGACACCACACATCTGCTCAAACAACTAGAGGGCATTCACGTTGATAACACGAGCCTCTTGACAAATATCGACGTGGAGGCCCTCTACTCCAACATTCCTCACAACCTAGGAGTGAAGGCAGTTGAGCATTTTCTCAATACTCGTGGTTGTCAGTACCGCGCCCACAGCCATTTTGTCCTCTCCCTTCTTGAGTTTACCTTGACCACCAATGTCTTCTCTTTTAATGGGAGACTCTACCACCAGCTCAGGGGCACCGCGATGGGGTGTTCTTGTGCCCCGTCGTATGCCAATTTGTTCCTGGGCTGGTGGGAAGAGACCCTGGTCTTTAGGGATGAATGTTCCATTCTCTTGGACCAGATTGGCTTGTGGGCGCGGTACATTGACAACATCTTCATCATTTGGAACGGGAACGGTGCTTCGTTCCGTTCGCTGGTGAAGATGTTCAATGACAACCAGATCGGCATGCACTTCACCTGTGAGGTCGGGGGCACCACGTTACCATTTCTTGATGTCCTCATCTCCCATACACCTGCTGGCGCTCTGGAGACGTCGATCTACCGTAAACCGACGTCCACCAATACCTTGCTTAGGTGGGAGAGCAGTCATCCCCTCCCACTTAGGCGAGGTATTCCCAAGGGGCAATATCTCAGAATTAGGCGCAATTGCTCCACAAAAAGAGAATTTGTCAGACAAGCTGCCGACTTACGTACTAGGTTCCGTCAACGTGGCTATCCCGACAAGGTCCTAAGGAGAGCATTTGAGTTCGCATTACACTCAGATAGAACATCCCTCCTTGTTCCTAAATCCTGCACCACGCCATCTTCCAACATCATTCGCCCCATTATGACCTTTGACAGGGCCGCTGGGGAAGTCAGACGCATCTTTCAAAAAAATTGGGGTATTCTTCAACTAGACCCCGATTTGAAAGAAGTGGTGGGGGACTATCCTTGCGTCACTTATCGCCGAGGACGGAGTCTCCGCGACACATTAGTGTCGAGCGAATTCATACCCCCACCCTCCGTGTCAGGTTCAGCCTGGCTCAAATCTGATATTAAGGGATGCTTCAGATGCAGTGGGTGTATTGCCTGTCCCTATCTAAAAACCGGTAAAGATTTCAGTAGCACGGTCACAGGGAAGACATATCACATACACCATTTCATCAACTGCAGGAGCCGTGGTGTTATTTATCTCCTGTCGTGTGAATGCGGCAAGGGATATGTAGGAAAAACTATCCGGGAACTGCGCAGACGTGTCGGTGAACATCTTGGTGACATAACCAAAGCCAAAGACACTCCGGTCGCCAATCATGTTCACCGTCAACACAATGGGAAAGCCCGCACTGTGATGGGCATTGATCGCGTTCCACCCCCCAAACGTGGAGGAGACTGGGACCGTGCCATATTGCAGCGCGAATTGCGCTGGATTTACTATTTAAAGACAGTGGCCCCCATGGGATTAAATGAACAGCTTAATTTTAGCTGTTTTATTTGATTACCCCAATATGTATTTTCTCTCCTCCCTCGCTGGGCCAATTATACTGCTCCTTTGGCCCATGTACATTTGAATCTGCCTCTAAGAGTCTAGTTCACTTATTTCATATATATGAATTGTTACCACGGATCCTTAGAATCTTGGATCCACCTGGCATCTAATTGTGACAATTAATTATTGTGCCCAATTACTTTGCCCACACTCCGATCCGCCACTTGCCAATACATCTCTTGCTTCCTGCTCGGCACAGGGATAGTGGGCGTTTCCTTTCGGCCCGGCGCGCCCCGTGACCAGTTCCTGGTCATGTGATTCATCGCATGCTGTGCGACGTCATCCTCCGGCGACGCGCTCCACTGGCCGCGTCTGGGTGAAACGCACGCTCACCTCCTGCGTTCCACCGGGCACGTGACACCCTGTTCATCTAGTCACGTGCCCGGAAGTAGGAAGCGGCAGGGGAACCCGGCGGTATCGGAGCGTACTTAAGACACAGAGTGGTGAGTACACTCTGCTGACAGCCTGCCCTTGGATTAATCGTCCCTGTGGCTTAGTGTTACTCCATAGCTGGCACCCACTGGTGTATCTATATTGACTAACACACTTAATGCGGTCATGCCCTGTGTGTCTTAGCCTGACTGGCTTCACACTTTTTCAGGCCTCTGACCCATGTCTTAAAAAATACCCTTTTTTGTATTACTTTGTCTCTTTGGTCGCACAGGCCCAATCCATAGCCCTGTGTGCACCATTTATCTCCCCTGATGATTTTCTGTGAACGAACTGAAACGTGACACGTAGGGAGCATCTTTTAGGGACTACTAGGGTTTCTGTCCCCACAGGGACAGGTATCCGGACGGGGACGCTCCTTGCGGGGTAAGTCCCCGTGTAGATAGGTAGGGCATACTAGCCCCTGCCCCCCTTCTTAGGGTTGCCTAGGGCTAACCACCCCGCCACCAACCATTTCTGAAGGGGCTCACCTATCTTCTGTGTGTGAACGAGAAGCATCCAAGGACCGTTCTTCACCCCCAGTCTCCCCCATGAGACATCCTGATCAACAACCGGGTGAGAACGTTCCTGCTTATTTCCAAACCTCTGGTCACACTGTCTTTATATGTACCATTTTGCCCGCAGGGCTGTCTTGTTAAATTTTGTTTTGTATAGAGGCTCCTCCTCTGTTGTCCATAATTTTAGATTGACCAAAAAATTAAATGTTAAGTTTTGAACATAAATACTAGTATGGGCACTATGGGAGCATTATTACTTCTGGGGCACAGTGGGGACATGTTGGGGGCACTGTAGGAGCACTATTACTACCATGTGTACTCTAGCAGTGAATTATTCCTATTGGTGGAACTTTTGGGAGCACTATTACTATGGGGGCACCTTGGCACAGTATCCGCTTACCACAATTATTTTTGGGGGACGTTATGTTTACACTATTAGTGTCAGGGGCACTATATACAGTTATTTTAGGGCAGTGTGTGCCAATAATTATTGAAGGGGGCATTATCTATTGGGCACTAGTATTATCAGGGGGTTTATCTGTTTCTGCAATATAGTATTGGCGAGCACAGCGGCACAGTATTTGGGGTGGTAGGATAGAAACATAGAAACATAGAATGTGTCGGCAGATAAGAACCATTTGGCCCATCTAGTCTGCCCAATATATCTGAATCCTATGAATAGCCCCGGCCCTATCTTATATGAAGGATGGCCTTATGCCTATCCCATGCATGCTTAAACTCCTTCACTGTATTTGCAGCTACCACTTCTGCAGGAAGGCTATTCCATGCATCCACTACCCTCTCAGTAAAGTAATACTTCCTTATATTACTTTTAAACCTTTGCCCCTCTAATTTAAAACTGTGTCCTCTTGTGGTAGTTTTTCTTCTTTTAAATATGCTCTCCTCCTTTACCGAGTTGATTCCCTTTATGTATTTAAAAGTTTCTATCATATCCCCTCGGTCTCTTCTTTCTTCCAAGCTATACATATTAAGGTCTTTTAACCTTTCCTGGTAAGTTTTATCCTGCAATCCATGGACCAGTTTAGTAGCTCTTCTCTGAACTCTCTCTAGAGTATCTATATCCTTCTGGAGATATGGCCTCCAGTACTGTGCACAATACTCCAAGTGAGGTCTCACCAGTGTTCTGTACAGCGGCATAAGCACTTCACTCTTTCTACTGCTTATACCTCTCCCTATACATCCAAGCATTCTGCTTGCATTTCGTGCTGCTTTATTACATTGTCTTCCCACCTTTAAGTCTTCTGAAATAATTACTCCTAAATCCCTTTCCTCAGATACTGAGGTCAGGACTGTGTCGAATATTCTATATTCTGCCCTTGGGTTTTTACGCCCCAGGTGCATTATCTTGCACTTATCCACATTAAATTTCAGTTGCCAGAGTTCTGACCATTCTTCTAGTTTTCCTAAATCCTTTTCCATTTGGCGTTTCCCTCCAGGAACATCAACCCTGTTACATATCTTTGTGTCATCAGCAAAAAGACAGGATGATTTTGTTTGCCAAACTGCAGAGACGAGAATAGGCTGAAAACTGGTGGTCTGGTCTAAAAGTAGAAAATGAGGAAAGAGAACGTCTACATCAAAGGAGTCGTCACTGTATGCAAGAGGTATGGGGTGCTGTATTACCCTGTATGTTCTGTAGTGATGGGAGGGTGGATATAGAATTTGGCCCACACTGGAGCAGCCTGGCCCCAGACTTCAGGTCACACTGTGAGTGTTCTGAATTCTGGGGCCTCACACCCATCTACTACATTATCTGTACACAGAGAGTCATCACCGTGTTATCTGTGGTGTTATGTATGACTGCAAGTGACATCTACTGCATTATCTGTAAAAAGGGGCGTGGACACAGGATGGGGGGGTGCAATACTTGGCTTGCCCTGGCTGCTGGCAACCCACGCTACGCCACTGCTGCTACCATTCATGAGATATCAGCAGCTAACACAGCCCCCCACCCTCCACTTTCTGCCCGAACTGAGCAGTTAAGTGCTTTTCCCACAACGGGAGCTGGGCTCCAGCAAAACAGTTAGGTGGTTAAAGGCTATGTACATCTTAGGGGAAAATTTTTGTTTATTATTGCATTTTATTCATTTTTCTGCCAAAAATCTTTTTTTCATTTGGTCTTTGTTAAAAAGAAATATGGCTTCCTTTTTTATGCACAGAACTGAGAATGCTCTACTAGCAGCCTGTGGATTTTCTGTATTATCTGTCACTTGGGGAGCAGACGGGCTCCTTCTCTCTGCTCCTCTGACATTATAAACACTCATTATAGCTCAGTTCTTATCTTACTGATAATAATGTGGCCTAAATAAGTGTTTATGACCTCTTAGTAGTTTAGATATAAAGTTTACTAGATGACCAGCACAAAGTGAAAGTACCAGTCACCAGCTAGAAAAACAGTTAACCCTTTGTGACAGAACGACTCAATATTTTTCATAAAGGTCAATTGAAAATATATTTAGCCAAAATGAGAAAAATGCAATAATAAACAAAAATTGCCTCCAAAGGTGTACATAGCCTTTAAGTTATGCCAGCCTCTCCAGAACTTCGGTGCATCCAGTGCCAGTTCTAAATGTAAAACAGCTTCCAAGCTGTCTTACATTTAGAAAGTTTTCTACGCCTGAAACAGGTGTAGATAAGGTTATGAGACGGGCCGCTTTTCCGCCCACAATTTTAGACCTGACGTGAGCGGGGTGAAGTCGTAGATAGTGGTGCAACTAACGATTGCGCCGATATCTGTGCCTGAAATACGCCTCATATAGCATGATAAATGACGCACTTTGCAATGTATGTTAAATGTAGAGGAATAGTATAAGATTAATTTTGCCTTACACCAAATAAACCAATAAAACTTATCCTAAAGAAGAATTTAATTTCTAATGTTTTTGTTCTCACAATCAGAGATGTTAACTTTGTGTGTTTTCTGTTTGACAGCATATATTATAATGACAATGTGGCACATCCTGCATCGGAGGCTACAATAGCAGATTCCATCAAAAAGCAAGACAAAATAGTGCACCTATATCGTCCAGTAAAGTGCTGGGTTCCCTGAGAGACCCTATTATAGTCAATGTGGTCTGTCAGGTCCCGTTGGTTTCAGTTATTTGCTGCATCCGGAACTTCCGTTATTTTCGTTGTTCTGCTCCTAAGACAGAGCAGAACAACCGAGATCAATACTGGGGATGTGAACATAGCCTAAGATACACAGTCACGCTGTAGGGGCCCACACTCACCTGTCATTGGTAGCAGTTTGTTTTCTGTGCCTCTTTCCTCCCAGGCTCTTCCCAGATACATTTGTGTTCCCACTAAGAAGACATTTTGATGTATTTGCCTCTTTTCTCCCTTTGCAGCTTTCCTCTGGCTTACTGTCTCCTTTCAGCTGTCTTTCTACCTGTATAGAAGCGTTCTTCCTACCTGTTTCCTTATTGTGCCGCTGAATTATTCAGTGGTGTCTCTGAGCCGAGAAACTGAATCCTTTTTATCTCATTGATACTCTCACCATAGGAGCATTACAGTATTAGTCTTTTAATTAACATAAGTATTTCTCCGCTTCATGAGCCAGAATGTTCTAGTGGAGCAGTGCAATAAAGAGCTGCTCTACATGTCAGTCAGTATAGACTGAGGCATTACATTAGGGGTTTAACTCATCTGCCCACTGTATGGGTCTCAAATGGCACATGCAAACCCAACAACACGTACGACATCTGGTGTGATACCATTTTATCACATGGACCATCTTAGTGGAATAGAAATTCAGCAGAACACTCCTGGTTTAAAGTAGAATTCCAATATAACAAAACAACAACAAATACAGGTGCACTCTGCAATCTCACTAAACCCTCAAACTGATTTTAAAATTGAGAGATTAGTCAACATGTCCTACGGTGTAGAACATGTCTAAGCCCGGGCACCACGTAGGACATGTTGACTAATCTCTCAATTTTAAAATCAGTTTGAGGGTTTAGTGAGACTGCAGAGTGCACCTGTATTTGTTGTTGTTTTGTTATATTGTTATATTGATTATTACATCCGCACTTGTTACCTTGTGTGAGATGTCTATTGTGGTACTTGTGGTTCGCCGCGGGCATCCTCCACCGTATGCATTTTGCTGGGGATCGCCATTAGCAACGGGCCACAAGTGCAGGATTTGCTCCCCTATATATATGCACGACTGCATGTGGGTTTGAGCACCTCCTGCTAATGCCACCCTGTCTTTTTTGGTTTGTATTTAAAGTAGAATTCCACCTTTGAAAGTCAGTTTCTCCATTTATATCTTGAAACAAAATTCATTGAAAATCAATTGAAGGTGTTTGCTTAACCCCTTCTACCCCAGGCCAGTTTTCGCCCTCCTGCCCAGGCCATTTTTTGCAAATCTGACATGTGTCACTTTATGTGGTAATAACTTTGGAACAGTTTCATTTATCCAGGCCATTCTGAGATATTTTTTTCTCGTGACACATTGTACTTCATGATAGTCATAAATTATTTGAGTGGAGTAACTAGAGTATTATGGGCCCCAGTGCAAACTTGGTATTGGGCCCCCCCCCCCAATTCATACAAAGAGGTGGCAATTCTTTTTTACACTAAGCCCAATGCATGGCTACACTTACCCAGTCCTAACTAATAAAATCTGGTCCTACCTCATTCAGAGTGTCGCTGGCGTTGGCGTGATGTCCACTGGATCCGGAATAAGGTTCCTGTAGTGATAGAGAAAAACAGAATAATCACATACAGAAGGGATGGTGACTGCCCCTGTGAAATCACCAGCAGGGGGCGCTGTGCTGGTCCTGTAAGACTGGGCCATGCCGATGTATAGCAGGGTAATCTGGGACATTTCCCCTAAGTGCTACCACACATTACTAATGCCCACATTGTGGCCCCTCACAGTAATTAAGCCCACCTTTTGGCCCCTTCACAAAAGTTATGTCCTCCTTGTGGCCACTCACAGCAGCTATACCCACAGTAGTTCCTTTGTTCCTGTCACAGTAGTTATGCCCACTTTTGTGTCCCCTCACAGTAGTTATGCCAGATATGTACCCCTCACAGTAGTAATGCCCAAATATGTGCCCCCTCACAGTAGTAGTGCCCAGATATGTGCCCCCTCACAGTAGTTATGGCCAAATATGTGCCCCTCACAATAGTTCTGGCCAGTTATGTGCCCCCTCACAGTAGATATGCCGAGATATGTTCCCCCTAACAGTAGCTATGCCAGATATGTGCCCCCTTACAGTAGTTATGTCAGATTATGTGCCCCCTCAAAGTAGTTATGCCCAGATATGTGCCCCCTCACACTAGTAATGCCCAGATATGTGCCCCCTCACAGTAGTTATGCCAGATATGTGCCCCCTCACAGTGGTTATGGCCAGATATGTGCCCCCTCACAGTAGTTATGCCAGATTATGTGCCCTCTCACAGTAGTTATGCCCAGTTATGTGCCCCCTTATAGTAGTAATGTAAGATTATGTGCCCCCTCACAGTAGTTATGCCTTCATATGTGCCCCCTTATAGTAGTTATGCCCACATACTTACCTTCTTCCCTGATAAAGTGCTCCCACACTCACATCGCGCTGCTGGCTGTGCTGGAAGCTGATTCCCAGGCTTTCAGCGCTCCTCCCACTGCCAGCAGCGCCTTGTGCGGCCTGCATGGGGAGCATCGGGGCTCAGGAAAAAAAAGTGAAGCAGTGAGCGGAAAGGACTCCCTGCTTCATTCTGGAGACAACAGTCTGGCAGTGACAAGAACTTCCGGGTGAATGCGTGAGTCCCCCTTTGCCTCTGCGCCCGCGGCGCATATTATACATATTTGAAGAGCTCTCTGACGGGGCCCGGCATTGTCACCGTACTTCATTCTGGGCCCTGTCAGAGAGCTCCCATTACATGTGAGTGCAGCGGGCCCCCTCCCCCCGCCGGGCCCAGTCGCGGTCACACCCTCTCGACCGCTATCATTACGCTCCTGCATTTGAGTCAATATATTTCACCTTTATTTATGAAAAATCCCAAATTTACCAAAAATGTAGAAAAATTTGCAATTTTCAAAATTTCTATTTCTATGCTTTTAAAACAGAAAGTGATACCTCATAAAATATTTATTACTTAACATTCCCCATATGTCTACTTTATGTTGGCATCATTTTGTAAATGTCATATTTTTTTTTTTTTAGGATGTTAGAAGGCTTAGAATTTTAGAAGCAATTCTTCAAATTTTGAAGAAAATTTCCAAAACCCACTTTTTAAGGACCAGTTCAGGTATAAAGTCACTTTGTGGGGCTTAAATGGCCCCGTTGTAGAAACTACACCCCTCAAGTTACTCAAAACTGATTTCACAAACTTTAATATATATAATTTGTATGAGACGCACAGGAGTGAATGCGACCACGGGCGGAGGTGCTCACAGTAAAGAGGATTCGCCCCTCCTCTGACAAATTAAAATACTAGAATAAACAATACTGGGCACTCTCTCTATAAGTAGAACCATGCGAAAAACAGGTATATAGGGTGATAAATTATTTATTATCATATACAATTTATATAAAGATTACATTCAATTTATTGCTCAAAAATATGGATATATAAAATATTGGCTTAAAATACCCAATTAATACATATAAAACATATAAAACCGTCGTATCTATATAAAACCGTTGTATCTATAAAAATATCGTATATGTTTTATATGTATTAATTGGGTATTTTAAGCCAATATTTTATATATCCATATTTTTAAGCAATAAATTGAATGTAATCTTTATATAAATTGTATATGATAATAAATAATTTATCACCCTATATACCTGTTTTTCGCATGGTTCTACTTATAGAGAGAGTGCCCAGTATTGTTTATCCTAGTGATTTCACAAACTTTGTTAACCCTTTAGGTGTTCTACAAGAATTAAAGGAAAATGGAGATTACATTTCTAAATTTTATTTTTTTGGCAGATTTTTCATTTCAATCAATTTTTTTCTTTAACACATCGAGGGTTAACAGCCAAACAAAACAATTTATTACCCTGATTCTGCGGTTTATAGAAACACCCCATATGTGGTGGTAAACTAATGTAAGGGCACATGGCAGGGCGCTGAAGAAATGAAGCGCGATATGGTTTTTGGAAGGCAGATTTTGCTGGACTGGTTTTTAGATGCCATGGCCCATTTGAAGCCCCCCTGATGCACCCTTACAGTAGAAACTCCCAAAAAGTGACCCCATTTTGAAAACTACGGGAAAAGGTGCCAGTTTTATTGACTATTTTGGGGTACATATGATTTTTAATTACTATATTACGTTTTTTGTGAGGCACAGTTTTTATTTTTTATTTTTTCCAACAATAATCTGATAGGTTAGATTATGTGCTATTTTTATAGAGCAGGTTGTTACAGATGCAATGATATCAAATATGCCTACTTTGTTTGTTTCAGTTTTACATAATAAAGCATTTTCTTTAATTATGTTTTTGTGTCTCCATTTTCTGAATGCCTTTTTTTTTATTTATTATGCTGATTGTCTTGTGCAGGGGCTCGTTTTTTGCAGGAAGACTTGATGTTTTTATTGGTACTATTTTTGGGTACATATGATTTTTTTATTATTCATTATTACACTTTATGTCGCAAGATGACCCAAAAAATTGGTTGTTTTAGCACAGTTTTTATTTATTTATTTTTACAACATTCACCTGAGGGGTTAGGTCATGTGACATTTTTATTGAGCAGATAATTACGGATGTGGTAATACCGATTATGTATACTTTTTCTTGTCTATTTAAGTTTTACACAATAATAACATTTTGAAACAAAAAAATGATTTAGTGTCTCTATAGTCTGAGAGCCATAGCTTTTTAATTTTTTGACTGATTGTCTTAATAAGGATCAAATTTTTTGCTGGATGAGGTGATGGTTTGATTGGTACTATTTTGAAGGGCATATGCCTTTTTGATCGCTTGGTGTCGCACTTTATGTAATGTTAGGTGACAAAAATTGCTTTTTTTGGCACTGTTTTTATTTTTTTATTTTTACGGTGTTTACCTGAGGGGTTAAGTCATGTGATATTTTTATAGAGAAAATTGTTAAGGATGCGGCAATACCTAATATGTCAACTTATTTATTTATTTCACTTTAACACAATAATAGCAGTTTTGAAGCAAAAAAAAACATTTTAGGGTCTCCATTGTCTGAGAGTCATAGTTCTTTTTTTATTTTTAGACCGATTGTCTTAGGTAGGATCTAATTTTTTCCGGGAGGAGGTGACGGTTTGATTGGTACTATTTTGGGGAGCATACGCCTTTTTGATCGCTTGGTGTTGCAATTTTTGTGATGTGAGGTGACAAAAAAAAAAATGGCCATATTGTGTCAGTGAAAACAGATTCGTCCCCATTGACTTACATTGTGTGTCAGGACGGATCCGTTTGCAACTGATCAGGACAGATCAGTTTGGCTCCCCTCCATTCCATTTTGGAGGTGGAGGGGAGCCAAACTGATGCATTTTGAGCGGATCCTTATCCATTCAGAATGCATTAAGGTCAAAACTGATCCATTTTGGAGCGCTTGTGAGATCACTGAACGGTTCTCACAAATGGAAACCAAAACGTCAGTGTGAAAGTAGCCTAATAAAAATATTTGGGAATATATTTATAATAAAGTAATATTTAAAGGAAATGTGTCAACATAAATGTTTCTAATCTGTAGTTATTTTCTGATTGCATATTTTTTTATTTTATTTTCTGAACATTATTATAGGGGCAGCATTTAGAAAGCTTTAAGGAAATTGCTTTACGGCAGCCCCATGGGCCATAGACACAATGGTCAGGAGGGGATCTCACTGACTTCTATGGGAGAGTCTTCTAGGCATGCTCTGTGACCTGTGCAGAGGTCATTGTACAAGGATAGAATAGATAAGCTCTGACACCTACTGTAAATAGTGGATCCTGACTTATCTGTCATTCTAATTATGTCTGTAATGATAACACCTCTATGTATAGATAAGCAGATAATTGCAGTACAGTGATCGGTACAGACCAAGAAGTGGCACCTATTATTAGGGTTAGTGGCCACTGGCCAGTGGGAAAACAACAGAATTTTATGTTTTTTGTTTAAATATAGTGACATGGAAAATTAAAAATAACATCACCAAAAATTCTTTAAAAATATGTTAAACAAAAAAAACACAATTTAAATAGTAGGTCATTTTCAGATGACACATTCCCTTTAAGTATTTTTTAGTAATTTATTAATTCCTGGAGAATGCCTTTATGTCCCCCATATACATTAGATTATTGTTGGGCAAGCACACCGACAGATGATGTCAGGAGAATGAAGAGCAGTAGCTGTCTGTCAGAAAAGCGTTTAGCCGACAGCTATCAATTGTATGGCCAGGTCTAGTAACGGGTGAGTTTCTATTCTAAGCAGGTAAAAAACAAAATGACAATAACGTGATAAAAACAGAACTAAAAACGATCTTTATTTTTTATAGCATACAAAACAATAAATATATCAGACATGGCGTACTCCTCAGAATACAGTAATAAAAAGTGAATATATAAATATATATGTATAAAAACAGTGGTTCACATCAATAGAAGAAAACAGTGAGCAGCAGGATCCAGCCTATGTTCCTCTAACATGACTAATGATGGCCCTGATGCCAGTGTCATTACAGGCGATACCAATATCCTCTCAATTTCCAGGGCAGTAGTTAATAGTTAAAGGGGTTTTCTAGGCTCCTGATATTGATGCACTATCCTCAGTATGTGGTATGATAGTTAATGTAACTTGTTTACCCTCAACAGTTCTGTAAGTTGGAATGATTTACGGTACTCAAAAAACCCTAATGTTGTTCAGCAATGCACTGCTAGAGGTTACAGTATTTTGCTGCTTCCAGCATTGCTGTCTGGTTCTGCACCACTGACATCATCTTCCTGGCTGCAGCAGTGATCTTCTGTGCGCACAGGACATGACTGCTGAGGCCAGTGATTGGCCGCTGCGGCGATGTGGTGTGCAGAACATCACAGAAAATCACTGTTGCAGCCAGCAAAACAAACAGTGGAGGACTGGAGTGCAGCACGAAAAGCCGTAAGAGGGGGGGGGGGGGGGGATTATCTCTCCTTTTTTGCTATTTTAGACCATTTACAGGAGTTTTGATTTAGCTTGGACAACATCTTTCAGGTGTAAAGCACATATAACTTGATAGGCATGCCTGCAGTGATTGGGTTAATAACTCAGTAATGGGTTCATTCAATCCAACTGGAAAATAAAAGCATTTCATTTGTTCCCTTTATTACGGTATATTTCGTTTTATTGGGAAATATAACACCTCTATGTATAGATAAGCAGATAATTGCAGTACAGTGATCTGTGATGTCAGCTGATAATTGTCTCATATTTGATAGCCCTATGACAAGCTTTTGTCAGCACGGTAAAGGTTGCATCACGGTGAAAACTGGAAACTATATTTGTCACTATAATTGCACATTGTACCTAAGAACTGTCCCCACAGCAGCCTTTTTCTCCCCTTCCTACATCTACACCTGGCCGCTTATCATTTTGTGCATCATACAGGCTAAAAATACAGTAATATCTCAAAGTCAAATTTTGTCTTTCATATAATCAGACTATGCACAAAATGCAATACATTATGAATTATGATCTGCAGTACCAATAATGTCAATTCAAACATGCCTTCATCTTCATTGAACCATGTATATGTTTGCCCCTTTGATATTAGAAGTATTCTTATAAAATGTCTTCTGTTCATAATACCTCCGCAAAAGAATGCTTCTGCAACATCCACTGGGCACATAAAAGAATACTAGACAAATCTGTCACATTGTTAAAGCAATAGTTCTTACGAATTGATTGATATATTTGTCCTACTGTAGGGATTTCTTCAATTTCATCTGAAATTCTCATTTTGCTGGTTTTGCACAAGAAGCAACTGAAGAACGATGAAAAGCACAAAACAGAAGGTGATATTTTGAAGGCTATAGGAACATAATTCTGTTATTATGTGATCGAGATTTATTTGACGCAATCTCATAACTCGGTGTAGCGTATACATAGTCAACAGTCTGAAACAGATTGTATTCCACAGATAGACAAGTATACTGGTTTACATTGACTTCTGTCATTTGGTCCACTTGATCTCACAGGCCACCATGAATGATCTTCGGACATGATTCTGGAGGGATGCAGTGAGACTCATGTTCTACTAGACCTGCTGGGCACTGACAGCCAGGAACACATGGTTTAAAGCAGTGAGACTCCAACACGCCAAGAGGAACATCTTTATTAAAGCAAGTCTTAGGACAAGGAGGACCGCATTCGTCAAACACATAACCTCTATCGTAGGGACAGCCAACAGCTTTATGGGAAAAGAAATGAATAGAAATGATATGGTTAATATAAGAAGAAGTATCATTAAAAGTACAATTCTCAATGCTTTCTGGTAAAAACTAGTGTTGGGCGAGCATACTCGCGTGTGCTTAAGCACGATGCTCGAATCTCCTCCCCGCATGTTTTTTGGCTGCTATGCAGCCGATAAACGTGCAGGTAAGTACTGCCATTCACTGTAATGCTGTAGCCATGTTGGCTACTGCCATTACAGTGATTGGCTGGCCTGAACGCGTCATCGGGTGCTATATAGCACCCAATGACACATGTTCGACTCTGTCTTAGTCAGGGAGAGCTGGAAAGCAGAAGGGAGAGACAGTGTAGGGAGTGAAATTTTTTTTAGAGGGTCAGCTTGGCAGCAGGCCCTCGCCCACTAATTTTTTTAGATGGTCAGCTCGGCGGCAGGCCCTCGCTTACAACATTTTTTAGATAGTCAGCTCGGCAGCAAGCCCTCGCCCACAATTTTTTTTAGATGGTCAGCTCGACAGGAGGCCCTCACCCCTAATGTTTTAGATGGTCAGATCAGCAACAGGCCCTTGCCCCTAATGTTTTAGAGGGTCACCAGCAGGCCATCAATCAGGGGGCAAGGCAACAACAGCCAATCAGATTTCCGCCATTTACCTCATTTGGATGTGGTAGCCCTTTCTTAGGCTTCCTCTCCGGCATCGAACCCTGATTGCCCGTTACCCGTGATCACCATGGTAGGCGCAGAAAAGAACATTGAAAGTTGATAGGGCGGACATCCAAATGGATCGTCGCCGTCACACAACGTGTAATCGCCCAGAGGTTATCTAGAGTCACCAATGCGGCAACAGGCCCTCGCCCCTAATGTTTTAGATGTTCAGATCAGCAGGCCCTTGCTCCAAATGTTTTTGAGGGTCACCAGCAGGCCATCAATCATAATTTTTCAAGGGTGTGTATGATGCCCTCCTTTATGTGTAATAAAGGGTGTATTGAAGCGCCAGTTCCTTGTAATTTTTGGCAGCCCTTTCCGTGCATAGGCTTTATGAGTGTACAACAATGTGAATGGGGCCCTCCATTATGTGATATACAGGTTGTATCGGAGTGCCTCTTCCTTGTAATATTTGGCAGCACTTGCACTTTATATACAAGTAAATATACAGGAAAGAATGTTTCCTAACAATTTGTCCTCTAAAATTGATTTTATCTTCGGTTTGGTGCGTATTATTGTCAGTTTGTAAAAGTGGTGTACTACTCGGACAACATCATTCCCAGCAGTGACCTGGGAGTCCAAGATGCATTCAGACATCTTCCCCATGCTGTCCCCGAACCATTTCAGTGCTGTTTCCATGAATTTCTGACCTTTTCCTATGAACCAGACACCCTTCCCTCTTCAGAGCAGGGTGTGCCTGGTTTAATGCTCGGGTTCTCCCATTGACTTCCTTTGTGCTCGGGTGCTCGGTAGAGCAACCGAGCGTCCTGAGGTGTCCGACTCAAGCACCCGAGCACTTTGGTGCTCGACCAACACTAGTAAAGACTATTATTTTGAGAAATATACTCCATATACAGTCCTTTATAATACTGAGAGAAGCTATTGGAAGTTTATGCCTGACCAACAAAGGCGATGCTTTTGCCCATAAATTATTAAAGCGATAGTTCCGCCAGTGATTTATAGGATTTGGTCCACCAATATGTGGTGCTGGAGAAAGTTTCCTTCCACCTGAAGGAGCATTATTTTGCATTGCCTTAAACAAGACATGTTATGTCCTCACAGAAGTGCATTTGCAGTTATAGGGTTCATCATTGCTGACCCCTAGACATGTCACCTTAGTCATTTCCAGTGAAAGCTGGAGATCACCCGACAACTCACTGTTATCAGGTGCCAAAACTAACATCAGTGAGAGCGGCCAAATTGGGAAGGCTAGAAGAAAAAAATGGCTACAGTATCTCCACAAGAACAGCCAATATCTTTCATGGGATATCACTATATTTATATAACTCTCAAGTGCATGGCCAGACCACTACTTAAAACGATGGGTTTCTGTGCCACCCTATTCCAAGCTAAGCAAAAAGGCAGATGAAAGTCAAAGTGGCTTTTTACCATCAGGACTACATCTGTCAAATCAGTGGTCAGGCTGAAAGCAACAAAACACATAGGACATCTCAAAAGTCATACAGATGATCTGGCAGGTTATCGGGAACGAAGCAGACACTCTGGATAACTGTCAGATCATCAGTGGAGATACATTACATGCAGCAATCACCTCTGCTGTATGAGTACAAGCGATTGATACAGTGATCACTTGTCCCCATGGAGAATCATTTTTCCAGTGCAGCAGGTCGTTGTTTTAAGAGAACAATCTGCTGTACAGGAACAATGCTTTTCAGCACCGGCTGAACGACAAGATCACTCAAGGAACGAAAGCTTGCTCATTCATCAGGCGAGTTCTGACACCTTTTTACAGTGGCAGTTTATCGGCAATGAGCTAAAATAAAGCTTATGCTATCATGAGTCAATTTTAGGGATATGATTTTGTCAAAAAAAAAAAAAAAAAAAGAAAGCTGAAATGTGATTACCACACAGCGCTGGAGATCTCCATTGTAGGATGACGCCGGCTTCTCGGCACTCTGAGGCATAGGCTTCCAAAGCGTCACAAAGGCATTCATCTCCAGCTCCACAAGCACACAGGTCATAAACACATGAGGCAAAGAACATCTCTGGTGGGACAACTCTATGACATGGCTCAAACACACTGGACTTCAGCAATTTACAGCGACTATTGGCTTCTTTTCTGGCACGATATCCAGCCTGTTTACAGGGATCCACATCCTCTCCATCCCAGCAATCAGTGGCAGAGTCATTACCTTGTACCTGGACACAACATACAATACTGTTGCTGATACCAAAAAAAATCTAACTTTCCATGAGCTATTTATGATCAGTTTAAATAAACTTACCCTCCAGCTGTTCCCAAAGGCAGCCTCAGATAGAAGGATCTGCCCCCTGCGATCACGCATATCATCCTGAGGATAGTTGTTGAAATTTCCACACAGTCCACAGAGATGATCACGATATGTTCCTGGAACACTTACTTCTAGGTGAGAACGCCCATTCCACTGCACCTAGTAGATGTGAACCCAAAGAATAATATTAGTCAACCTCACCATGATTCCAACGTCAAAACCAATTTGTGATCTATACCACTGTTTCTCAAGCTGTGGTACATGTACCCCCAAGGAAGGGAGGTGCCTTAGGGTGAGGGGATATGAGGGACAGCCCTAGCCTCCATCAATGTTTCATTGATGTGCTAGGGCTTCTCCACATCCAACTGTATCCCTATCTTCAGGATGGTGATACAGTTGAAAACTGCAGTTGGGCATGGGAGTCAATGTCTCCTTGCACTACAGTTCACTTTCATAGGCTACTAAGACTGAAACCTATCAGAGGATGGCACAGGTGGTGCAATGGCTTCATCGTCATTGTGACTAAACCAGGCTGTACGCAGCTCATGACACAGGCCAGAGGAGGAAGCAAACTATAGGTCCATTATTGGGGGTCATTATTATTTTGAGAGATATTGGTCTATACTGATTATGTGCTATATAATATATATTATATTATATATATATATATATATATATATATACTGTATTTTCCGGCGTATAAGACGACTTTCTAGCACTAGAAATTATTTTCAAAAGTCGGGGGTCATCTTATGCGCCGGGTATACTCAGATCCAATGGTATATTCTTACCATAGTGACGGGGACGCTTGCCTGGGGGTTAGAATATACAGGGCCCCGCCACTCACAGGAGTACATTTATAAACTGTAATCCGTAACTTTTACTCTAATCAGCGCTCATCTCTTTACTAGGGTACCTTACTCTCAGCTCCGGTAACAGGCAGTGCGGGTGGCGCTCACTCACTGAAGTCATATGCCTGCTCCTCCCACTAGGCTGCGCAGGCACGTGATGTCAGTGAGTGAGCGCCGCCCTCACTGCCTGTTACCGGAGCTGAGAATAAGATACTCTAGTAAAGAGATGAGCGCTGATTAAAGTTAAAGTTACGGATTACAGTTTATAAATGTACTCCCGTGAGAGTCGGGGAGGGGGGTCTGTGGATGTCACTGTTATGGGGAGGGGGATCTGTGAATAGCACTGTCATGGGGGGGAATCTGTGGATGGCACTGTTATGGGGAGGGGGATCTGTGGATGGCACTGTTATGGGGAGGGGGATCTGTGGATGGCACTGTTATTGGGAGAAGGATCTGTGGATGGCACTGTTATGGGGAGGGGATCTGTGGATGGCACTGTCATGAGGGGATCTGTGGATGGCACTGTTATTGGGAGGGGGATCTGTGGATGGCACTGTTTAGGGGGGGGGGGGTCTGTGGATGACACATATAGCATAAGATGCTATATAGTGTCATCCATAGATCCCCCATAGCAGTGTCATCCACTGATCCCCCTCCCCATAACAATGCCATCCACAGATCCCCCTCCCCATAACAGTGCCATCCACAGATCCCCCTCCCCATAACAGTGCCATCCACAGATCCCAGTCAGTTCCCTGGACTGGAGAAGATAGTTTTAAAGACAGGGAGGGCTGGACATTCAGGGGTAGTCTTATACGGCGAGTATAGCCCAAACCCTAAATGGAAAAGTTGGGGGTCATCTTGTATGCCCAGTCGTCTTATATGCCAGAAAATACGGTATGTATATATAGGAATTTCAAAATATGTGGCACAGCCTGCAAATGAATATGGGTGCATGGCCCACAGGGAAAAGCCAATCCCGCAATTTACAAATAGAGAAAAAAGCAGCACTCCAAAATAAAAATGAAGATTCACCCTTGTGGCAATGGCGACGTTTCGGCTCTGCACTAGAGCCTTTTTCAAGCTTGCTAGTGCAGAGCCGAAACGTCGCCATTGCTACAAGGGTAAATAAAGAGTGATCTTCATTTTTATTTTGAGTGCTGCATATATATATATATATATATATATATACACACACAGTGGATATAAAAAGTCTACATACCCCTGTTAAAATGTCAGGTTTCTGTGCTGTAAAAAAGAGACAAAGATAAATAATTTCAGAACTTTTTCCACCTTTAATGTGACCTATAAACTGTACAACTCAATTGAAAAACAAACTGAAATCTTTTAGGTGGAGGGAAGAAAAAAATATAAAAATAAAATAATATGATTGCATAAGTGTGCACACCCTTAAACTAATACTTTGTTGAAGCACCTTTTCATTTTATTACAGCACTTTTCAGATCACCCCTCAGATTTTCAATCAGATTCAGGTCTGGGCTCTGGCTGGACCATTCCAAAACTTTAATTTTCTTCTGGTGAAGCCATTCCTTTATTGATTTGGATGTATGCTTTAAGTCATTGTCATACTGAAAGATGAAGTTCCTCTTCATGTTCACCTTTCTAGCAGAAGCCTGAAGGTTTTGTGCCAATATTGACTGGTATTTGGAACTGTTCATAATTCCCTCTAGCTTAACTAAGGCCCCAGTTCCAGCCCCTTGGCATGATGCTGTCACCACCATGCTTCACTGTGGGTATGGTGTTCTTTTGGTGACATATATTTTGGAATTATGGCCAAAAAGTTCAACCTTGGTTTCATCAGACCATAACACCTTTTCCCACATGCTTTTGGGAGGCTTCAGATGTGTTTTTGCAAATTGTAGCCTGGCTTGGATGTTTTTCTTCGTAAGAAAAGGCTTTCGTCTTGCCACTCTACCCCACAGCCCAGACATATGAAGAATACGGGAGATTGTTGTCACATGTACCACACAGCCAGTACTTGCCAGATATTACTGCAGCTCCTTTAATGTTGCTGTAGGCCTCTTGGTAGCCTCCCAGACCAGTTTTATTCTCATCTTTTCATCAATTTTGGAGGGACGTCCAGTTCTTGGTAATGTCACTGTTGTGCCATATTTTCTCCACTTGATGATGACTGTCTTCACTGTGTTCCATGGTTTATCTAATGCCTTGGAAAATATTTTGTACCCTTCTCCTGACTGATACCTTTTAACAATGAGATCCCTCTGATGCTTTGGAAGCGCTCTGTGGACTATGGCTTTTGCTGTGGGATGCGACTACGAAAATTTCAGGAAAGACCAACTAGAGCAGCTGAACTCTATTTGGGGTTAATCAGAGGCACTTTAAATGATGGCAGGTGTATGCTGACTCCTATTTAACATGATTTTGAATGTGATTGCATAATTCTAAACACAGCTACATCCCCAGTTATAAAAGGGTGTGCACACATATGCAAACACATCATTTTAGTTTTTTTTGTTTACTTCCCTCCACCTAAAATATTTCAGTTTTGTTTATTAATTTAGTGGAACAGTTTATAGGTCACATTAAAGGTGGAAAAAGTTCTAAAATGATTTATCTTTGTCTCTTTGTTTTTACAGCGCAGCAACCTGACATTTTAACGCGGGTGTGTAGACTTTTTATATCCACTGTATATATACATATATATATATATATATATATATTGCATTGTGCTTTTACTGTTAGTTCCTGTGGATTGAAGCAGTTCATTCAGTACCTTCACTCCAATGTTACTATTTAGCAGAATGGTGTTTGTTTTCCTCTCAATGTAAATATATGGCTCTTTTAGGAATGGCAGCTCAACAGTCTGATAGTCAACCTGTGGGTACAAACAGGAAGTAAATAAAAGATTCACAAAAGTAATTAGGTGGTCAAGGGGTATTGTAAATACATTACATATTTACCAGTATTAGGTTGATTTGCGCTATCGTAGGCACTAAATGCATGAAAAACAGCCGCATGGGCTTTTCACTTTAAATGTTTTACCTCTCACAACTTACCATCACTACCCAGTCCTGAAGGAGCTGCACTACTGCATCACCAATCAACACAGTTACTTCCTTTGTCCATGACACACCACGCTGTCCACGGTCATCGTTTGTCACATGGATACTATGAAGATATCAGGAGACTCACAGAATTATCCACTTCATTAAAACTGTACAGTATGTATTAGAAATTCAGTTATGACTGCAGGATAAAATTTAAATTGGCATATAGACAGAAACTTCTGACACTAATAGGACAGATAAAACATAGATATGGAAGATCACAAAAACCGGAGAGAGGGAGAGGGGTCTGCCTTTAGGTAAAGTCCTGTCTAAAGCCCACAGTCTGAGAAGATATAAGTGAGGGACATAAACATGTGGAGTCACTGTGGGTACAAATACATGGAGGAAAAAACTATAATAAAATACTAATAGGAGTTTATTATAAACCACCTAATATACCAGAGCCCACTGAAAATCTACTACTAAATGAGATAGACAAGGCAGCAAATCATAATGAGGTTGTTATTATGGGGGACTTCAACTACCCAGATATAGACTGGGAAACTGAAACCTGTATATCTCAAAGGAAACAGGTTCTTGGCAATATCCAAAGACAATTACCTTTCCCAACTGGTTCAGGTCCCGACTATATTTTTAAAAGCATCCTAAAATCTAATTGTGAGAGGTACATACCTTATGGGAATAAAAGGTTAAGGAACAAGAAAAAAACAATGTGGATAAATAGAACTGTAAAGATAGCAATAAATGACAAAAAGAAAGCATTTGAATCACTAAAACAGGAGGGTAGCAAGGAAGCACTGAAAAACTATAAGCAAATAAAAGCAGTCTAACTAGAGATCGGGAGATTAATTTCCAAAGAGAGCAAAACTAACCCTAAAATGTTCTTCAATTAAATAAATGATAAAAAGTATAAATCTGAAGTTTTACAGAGTAATGAGGGGGGAGTTGCAGCGAGCAATGAGGAGAAAGCAAAGCGATTAAATATTTTTTTCTCCACTGTATTTACTGAGGAAAATAAACTGTCAGATGAAATGCAGAAGGTAAAAAAAAAATCCCCATTAAAAGTGCCCTGTCTGACCCAGGAAGAAGTACAGCGGCGTCTTAAAAATATTAAAATAGACAAATCGCCAGCACCAGATGGCATACATACCCATATCCTAAGAGAATTAAGTAGTGTCATAGCCAGAACCTTAATTCTGATATTTAAGGACTCTATACTGACAGGGAGTGTTCCACAGGATTGGTGCATAGCAAATGTGGTGCCAATATTCAAAAAAGGTCCAAAAACAGAGCAGGTAAGTTTAACATCTGTCGTGGGTAAACTGTTTGTAGGTACCTCCATGAGGGATCGGTCATGTCAAACTAATTTAATCAGTTTCTATGAGGAGGTAAGTTCTAGACTTGGCAGCGGCGAATCAATGGATGTCGTATATCTGGACTTCTACAAAGCATTTGACACTGTACCACATAAAAGGTTAGTATATAAAATGAGAATGCTTGGACTGGGAGAAAATGTCTGTATGTGGGTAAGTAACTGGCTCAGAGGGTGGTGGTTATTAATAGTACACACTCAGATTGAGTCACTGTCACTAGTGGAGTACCTCAGGGGTCAGTATTGGGCCCTATTCTCTTCAATATATTTATTAATGATCTTGTAAAATATCAGAGGACACTAAACTGTGTAAAGTAATTAACAAGGAAAAGGACAGTATACTGCTACAAAGGGATCTGGATAGATTGGAGGCTTAGGCAGAGAAGTGGAAGATGAGGTTTTACACTGACAAATGTAAGGTTATGCACATGGGAAGGAATAATGCAAGTCACCAGTACATACTAAATGGTAAAACACTGGGTAACACTGACATGGAAAAGGATCTAGGAATTTTGGTGAACAGCAAACTAAGCTGTAGAAACCAGTGTAAGGCAGCTGCTGCCACGGCCAATAAGATTATGGGGTGCATCAAAAGGGGCATAGATGCCCGTGATGAGAACATAATCCTACCACTTTACAAATCACTAGTCAGACCACAGTTCTGGGCTCCTGTGAACAAGGCAGACATAGCAGAGCTGGAGAGGGTTCAGAGGAGGGCAATTAAAGTAATAACTGGAATGGGTGGACTACAGTATCCTAAAAGATTATCAAAATTATTCACTTTAGAAAAAAGACCACTGAGGGGAGATCTAATAACCATGTATAAATATATCAAAGGTCAGTACAGAGATCTCTCCCATCATCTACTTATCCCCAGGACTGTGACTGTGACAAGGGGACATCCTCTGCGTCTGGAGGAAAGAAGGTTTGTACACAAACATAGAAGAGGATTCTTTCCGGTAAGAGCAGTGAGACTATGGAACTCTCTGCCTGAGGAGGTGGTGATGGTAAGTTCACTAAAAGAGTTCAAGAGGGACCTGGATGTATTTCTGGAGTGTAATAATATTACAGGCTATAGCTACTAGAGAGGGGTCGTTGATCCAGGGAGTTATTCTGATTGCCTGATTGGAGTTGGGAAGGAGAAAAATTGGGAAAAATTGGCTTCTTCCTCACAGGTTTTTTTTTGCCTTCCTCTGGATCAACTTGGATAACAGGCAAACTGGATGGACAGATGTCTTTTTTTGGCCTTACAAACTATGTTACTATGTGAAGGGAACCTTTCAGTAGCTTCATGGAGTTATGAGAAAGTGTTACATGCGCAAAACATATCAGCAGGGGAATGCCATGGAGATTGAATATGTTAAATTATGTTACATTTTATTCATTGGGTGCTGGATTGCCCTATTTTTCTTGAATAGACTCTACCTGAGGTCCGGGGAAGGATCTGTGCAGTGCTACACTGGCAAGGACTCTATTCACAGAATCTGCTTCTGGGTAAGCTGTGCATATTTTTCTTTTGCTCAGGAGCTTCATAGTGCCGAAACTTAGACAGCATGAAATGCCAACAGGCTCCATGGTTACAAACATCTATCTGTCATTCTGAAATGACTTAATTTAAAAATGAGCCACATACGGGGCGGGGAGGGAGGGGTCTATCCCCTACCAGCTCCTTCTGGGCCGTCTGAGAGACCTGTCAATCAAACTGGGCTGGGAGAATCCGTGGGAAACCACCCCCTTGATTCTTCACGTCTTGGCTAATTTTTTGTTTGCAACCAGGGAGATTTTTTGAATTTCATACTACCTGTCATTCAGGCAGAATGACGCTACATATATACATGATAGGCAATGCTAATCTCAACCTGATGCAATGGAAACTTTGACTAACCTGAAGTCTCCTCCTTCACAGTCTTCACTCAAGACGTAGGTACAACTACCTTGGAAGTGGTACATCTTGCCATCAAAAGTTCTGTAATGTGGGTCTCCAAAGGCAATACATGTGGCCGGACGAGGTATGCAGTGTGGACAACACATGCCAGGTATCAAGGCTGGAGTCTCATCCTGGAAGAGAGAGATCCAACTGTGCTATCCTGAACCAGGTTTAATATTCAGAAAGTGTCGAGCTTCACTATTATCTAATTAATGTCAGTTGTTAACAGTCAGTTTGCACAATAGACTATAACAATGCAAAGATGTAACCTTTTTTTATTTATTTTTTATTTCCAGTAAAGTATTAATTCACTAGACATTATGCCCGTTACAATAACGGGTGCTAGAATTGGCCAGAGCACAGATCGATCATCACACCACGTTCCATGGACGGCACGGGCGGCGTTGAGCGGCCGTCTCTCTGGGTGTGGTCAGTGCGGACGGTGGGTTGTGCGGACGGCACGTGGAGGACGGCATTGATCGGCCGGAGCGATTGCTCTGCGTGTCGGCCAATTCTAGCGCCCGTTATTGTAACGGGCATATTGTAGGGACAAACAGCTGACATAAGGTCTGGACAGCTGTGTGGTGCATGCGCATTTAACATTGGCACACACGCACGGACACATCGCAGGCACAGAGGGATTTTATTATACAGGATACTTCTTGGATGACATGACTATAAAGGGACAAGATAAAAATGACGTACTGTATAAGCACTAGTTTTCAAAATGAGTATGTCTTATAATACTTAATACTAGATACGTTTTGACCTAGATTGTAAAGGAAAGGCAAGCTACATCTGACACGTCTATGAACTGTGGGTCTAGTTATTTCAGTCAAAGAACATTTTCATGTTAATAAGATCATGTGTTGGTACTTACAGCAGTACAGGACACTTGCGGACACCTCTCACTATGGCAATGCACCTCCCCAGAAACACAGGTACAGGCAGTACATTCATCCACCTGCCAATGCTCATTAGAAAGGTATCTCTGGCCTTGATACCAACAGGCTACAGCAGGAGCTGTCAGAAAATGATAATACGTTAATATTAATTAAAAGTATAGGAGTTTTCATCTATCAAAAAAGTTAACCATCAGCATAACCTCTCCTTTAAATAGTAGTCAGCAGATTGCTGCTCATTAGAGACGAGCAAAAGTGTCCCAATTGCCCTGAAAATGTGTTTAGGACATTTTGAGGTGTCCTCGGATTGTATAGAAACCCTTTCAAGCTCTTTAATGCCAAGACAGCATAGGTAGTTGCAGTAACCTGGTCGTTCTGTGCTAAAAGGGTTAATGGTGTTATATAATGTGGTTCACTGCTAAAATGGTTGATTTGATTTTACTGTGCGTTCTGTGATCCCAAGAGCGGTATATGGGAGAAAATGTTAATTTTCCAGCCGTAGATTCCATTGCTAGGTGTAGGCTGGTCTCACCCCTCTGATCTGGGAGCAGTAGAGAGTCTGTAAGAGATAGCTGAGGAGTGATGAGAGCTGTATTCTGAGCATGTAAGGAGAGTTGCAAAGAGAGGCAGCAGACAGGGACACACCAGTCCTGAGAGCTAAGAGCAAGCCAGCCTTTGAGGGAGAGAAGAATTGAACTTTACAGAAGGTTGAGAGCCATTTAAAGGGACAGTGCATGGACAACACATCCATGAAGGTAATGCATTTATGTTGGCTGTAGACTTCACTGCATTTGGTTGGGGAGAAGTTTTAAAGGGAATGCTTAATCTGAAAATGAGCTATTGTTTAAATCATGTTTTTCTGTTTAACATATTTTTTAAGAATTTTTGATGATGTTGATTTTCCTTTCCCATGTCACTATCTATATTTAAAAAGAAACCATAACATCCTGAAGTTTTCGCACGGCCTGCTAAGCCTAATTGGCACCACTTTTTGGTCTCTACAGATCACTGCTGCAGTTATCTGCTTATCTATACACAAAGGTGATATCATTACAGACAAGATTAAAATGACAGATACGGCTACTTTCACACTGGCGTTTTGGCTTTCCGTTTGTGAGATCCGTCATGGGCTCTGTCAAGCGGTCCAAAACGGATCAGTTTTGCTCTAATGCATTCTGAATGGAAGAGGATCCGCTCAGAACGCATCAGTTTGCCTCCGTTCAGTCACCATCACGCTCTGGAGGCGGACACCAAAACGCTGCTTGCAGCGTTTTGCTGTCCGTCCTTACGAAGCAGAGCCAAACGGATCTGTCATGGCACACAATTTAAGTCACTGGGAAAGGATCCGTTTTCCCTGACACAATCTGGCACAATAGAAAACGGATCCATCCCCATTGACTTTCAATGGTGTTCATGACGGATCCATCATGGCTATAGAAGACATAATACAACCGGATCTGTTCATGATGGATGCATGCGGTTGTATTATTGTAACGTAAGCGTTTTTGCAGATCCATGACGGATCCTCAAAAAATGCTAGTGTAAAAGTAGCCTAATACAGGATCCACCATTCACAATAGGTGATTATCAGAGCTCATCTATTCTTCCCTTGTACAATGACCTGGCATACCTCTCCCATAGAAGTCAATAAGGTCCCCTCCAGACCATTGTGTCTATGGACCATTGGACTGCTGTAAAGCAATTTTCTTAATGCACAGGTGTTTCGTCCTACATTGCCACACTCATTGCCACTCTGTCCAGACATTTTATTTTTAAGCCTATTTATCATTTTGAAGCCTATAAAACAATGATAAGTTACACAGTCTATCCACTAAAATTGTACTATATCGTTGGACAGAGTCCAGTATAATTGCTGTATAACTGTGACGCAGAACAACACGTCAGGCACACTCTGATCAACAGAATTTATTAAACTAAATTTAAAACATTTTTTTTTTTTGAGAAAAAATGGTCATTTGGACAGAGTCCAGTATAATTGCTGTATAACTGTGACAGAATAGGACGATACATCAGGCACACCGGATCAGCAGCAGGATTAGTACATTATTGTAGAAGATCTGTGATTGTGAAGAATGTGATGAATCTAGAGAAACCACGATCTGCTGCCCGAGAGCGATGTTTGAGGCAGATTGTTTAGCTCGTTCTTCGGTGATATGCGGCACCTTTACACAGGCCGATTATCAGGAACCAGTGTTTGTAGGAATGCTCATTCCAAATAGTCAGCTCGAATATGGCTTAAGTAATACAGTGACAAAACTATCTGGATGCTGTGTTCTCTCCCTCTGTCAGATGTCATATCTCTATTATATAACACCCCAGAATACACATGCATTTCCTGGTTAGGATGTTATATAGTGGCTATGACACCTCCACTCAGTCACCAAAGTGACCGCTACAGGCGACATATGGTATTACATGGTGACCATGCAACTGGCAGCCCTTAGCTCTGATGGGGCATGTACACATGTACATGGGACAAGAAAAGTCAGACAACAAAGCCATGTGAAATAACAGTTCTCACCCTGACAAACATGACAGCATGTGCCTGGCGTTCTGACTTTCAGCTCTCCTTGCTGGCACTTAATTGGGGCACATTCCTGTATCTGACAGTCAACATGTCCTAACTGTGAAAACAAAATGGCCGCATTATCCACAGACAATGAATGTAATTGAATTAAACATCATTATAAGTGTTCGTAAAACTGATGATGCAAGAAGAAGGGCCCTCAAAGAAGCTTGATACACACAGTAGTCAGAGATTTTGGAATTGCAAAAATGATTCTGTTCATTAGGCATCAATGCTGGGAGCTGCAGCATAAATATTTCCTCCCAACATAGAATCCCTTTTTCTAGGCCTAGTTCACACGAAAGTTTTTTTTGCGAGTGTACGGGCCGTTTTTTTGTGTTCCGTATACGGTCCGTATGCATTCTGTTTCCGTATTTCCGTTTTTCCGTTCCATTGAAAGATAGAACATGTCCTATATTTGGCCGCAAATCACGTTCCGTGGCTCCATTCAAGTCAATGGGTCCGCAAAAAAAAGGAACACATACGGAAATACATCCGTATGTCTTCCGTATCCGTTCCGTTTTTTCTGAACCATCTATTGAAAATGTTATGCCCAGCCCAATTTTTTCTATGTGATTACTGTATACTGTACATGGCATATGGAAAAATGGAACGGAAAAACGGAAAGGACACGGAAACACAACGGAACTCAAAAACCGAACAACGGATCCATGAAAAAAGGACCGCAAAAAACTATAAAAGCCATACGTTCTTGTGAACTAGGCCTAAGCATTTATTCCTGTCCAAATATTTTACTACTCACAGTACATGTACAGGTGATACATGGATCCTGCCTGTCTGTCCATGTCTCTCCATCTGGAATGCGTCTTCCTTCAATCTCAACTATACAGTCTGTAAAAAAAAAAGAAAAAAGTTTCAGCAATTGAGTAGATGCGTGGTACTCCTCCATCAACAGGTGCTGTCTAGGGGAATAAGGCACTTACAGATGTAGCGATCCTTATCTCACACTAAAGTGAATATGTCACCCCAATTTTGGACTATTTTCTACAGTAATAAATGAGCAGTACTGCGGGTAAGGAGTCCAGATCACAATTTTTCTTTTCCTACTGCCCTTGGTTCCACCGCTGTCAGCGCTCAAAACTGCACTGAAATACAGGACTGCTGTGCTGTTCTAACATAATGGAGAGGACTTGTGCACACCGGTCCTGACAATGTATTTCAACGCAGCTCTGAGACACTGACAGCAGGGGAACAGGGGGCAGTAGGAGAATGACAAATAGTGATCTGGACTCCGAATCTGCAGTACTACTCATGTGTTACTGTAGATAATGGCACAAAACCAGGTCGAGAGAGTCCCTTTTAGTAAACAATGGAAATAAATGTTTAATTGACTTTTTCAATGGCTTATGCCATGATATGGCAGTCAGATGTGACATCACACTCAGGTTTAGAACTGCTACATCTGTACTGTAATAGCATACGTTTATACTGCTAAAACTACCCTGTGGGTAAAAATACCAAAGTAAAAAGGGCAATAAAAAAGTCAAAGATATGTAAGATGGCCTTACAACTTGAGCATAATAAGTGCACTAAGAATGTTACCAAAGCATACTATATTTGTAGGTCATAATGTTTTATAGTTACTGTAAGTAAAATGCAGGTGAAACACACTACTGGCTTCTTCAATGGAATACAGCAGTAAACATCTACAACTTCATACTTATAAAATCATACAATACTATTTCATATCAACTTATAAGGGTTATGCTACAAAAAGTATAACTATGCAGTGAATAGGGCATTTCAACTGCATTATTATATTTCAATATACATGCAATAAAAATATTATTGTTCTTCCCCCTTCTGTTCATCCTTCTGGTCCACCCTCTCATGCATTCAGTGATGGACTAATATGCTCTCTTCTTCCTGTTACTAGCGGCGTAGTGATCTCATAGTGAAGTGGAGAAGATGCAGGTGTGTGATTGTCTTATCTGACAAGCTATTGCCCACCCACAGAAAGGGAAGAAACATGTCTTCCAGGTATGTAAGGGTCACACAACATGAAAATTGTGATGTTGCACTGAGATTTGTCAATGGGGTCACAATGTGACACATAACAAGCCACGACTGTAACAGTAGTACAAAATCCAACATTGTTGGAATTTTGGGCGCAGGTTGCAAATCTCACGCAACTTCGTCATCATAGGCCACAATGCAAATCCCTTGCAACTTGTGACTTGGCTGTCACTTTTCTGAGATTTGGCAGTTTTTACATCCAGATCACAGCTCTCAGCTTGCACGACAGCAAGTTGCACAAATGTTTTTGGCTGCACAACTTTTCTGAAACATGTCACATGACTTGTCAATGTCTAGCCCTGGACTTACAGTAGTACAAGGAAGAGTTGTCTAGTTGTGGTATAGCCCTTTTAGTAGTCAAAATCAATAAAACAGCAACAAAAATAAGTATGCAATAATGAAGGTACCCAAAAGCAGTGCCCTGTCTACCGTAGTATTTACCTTTGCACACAGGGCAGCATGATCTTGGTGGGGTGATTTGCTCTGAACGGGGGCAACTGAGAAGAGGGCATGGTTTGTGCTCACATATCCATGTTAAATCCTGAGGTAAAAACACATAAATGACTTAAATATGATACAAACTGCAGTTGAACAGAAATCTATAGGGCCCCATTGTTCACTAAAAGAGTTCAAGAGGGGCCTGGATGTATTTCTGGAGTGTAATAATATTACAGGCTATAGCTACTAGAGAGGGGTCGTTGATCCAGGGAGTTATTCTGATTGCCTGATTGGAGTCGGGAAGGAATTTTTTCCCTTAAAGTGAGTTTAAATTGGCTTCTGCCTCACAGGTTTTTTTTATATTCTCGCTCCCCATTAAAGCACCTTAACATTGCACACAACCACAAGTCCTCCAGTTTATTACAAAGTCCCACTCCCACCCCTTTGCATTATATACTTTGTATGTACCGTATTTTATGCCTCTGGACCCAAGAATGGCAATACTATCAAATACATGTATTCTCATCTGAGATGTTATTTCCCTACCTTACACTGGCACATGTAACAAGGGTCATTCCCTGCCTGGATCTCACTGCCCACCAGTAAGTCTGTACAATTACTTAAAGCCTCTGGAAAATAGAAAATAGTTGTTAAAAACTGAAATTGTGACACTAATTATGAAGTAACATAAATGATTGGTTAGAATTCAGACTTACGTGCACAGCTAGCACAGCACTGGCCAAAAGCAGGAGGAAGAATTTGATGTTGAGGACAATCCACCAGGCTGGGGCACTGTTTTTTTGTGCAACGTCTGTACTGACGACCATCTGGTAAACGCTAAACACAACATTTAATACAATGGACCCATTATATAGAGAAGCAAAAAGACCACAGTGAAGTTATTGCAAAAGCCAGATATATCATATGTCCACCTCTCACCTCACATGTGCAGATTTCACAGGGGTCATCTGATGGGTGAAAGCTGTCCCCTGGAGAATACACTTTTTTGCTAGATATACAGTCTGAAAAACACAAAGATTAGGTTTCAAGCACCAAAAAGAATAACACATATGAAGTGACAGACGTAAATAGGAAAAGTTCATCCACCCACAGTTCACAGTGGTCATTCCCACTGCTCATTGTCATTACCCTCTTCACTGCCTGAGACCACCAGGAACGCTGCCACTGAATCTAATTTTTCCCTGAAATTCACTCAACACTATTGATGACCTATCCTCAAAATAGGTCATCAATATCAGATCAGCAAGGGTCTGACACCCGCCACCTCCGCCAATCAGCTGGTTGAAGACAAGGCCGTGCTCTGTGCAAGCACAGCTTTCCCATCAATGTTTATCTGCTCGCCATCGACATCGTGGCAGCGAGCAGGTGTCATTACAAGCCGTCCCATTCACTCCCATAGGACGACTCGTTCCTATTCAAGTGTATAGGAACGAGCCGTCCCATAGAAGTGAATGGGACGGCTTATAATTACACCTGCTCACTGCTGCGCTGTCGATGGCGAGCAGATAAACATTGATGGGAAAGCTGTGCTTGCACAGAGCACGGCCTTCTCTTCAACCAGCTGATCGGCGGGGTCTGACACAATCTAATATTGATGACCTATTTTGAGGATATGTCATCAATATTAAAATCCTGGAAAACCCATTTAACTATTGTTGCCAAAACCAACATGAATTTCCTAGCCCACCAGATGTTCATTTGCAGCCATTCTTTACCCCCGCAGACAACAAGGGAGTAAAAATATGGGTAAGTTCGCAAGCAACTTTGTGGATCTACGAGTGTAAAATCTTATTAACACGCTGCAGGAAATTTCTACATGTAAATTGACATTGGGTATGGTTTTAAATTTGCAGCTTGTCAGTTCTTCCTGCAGATTTTCATTGCAGATTTTAGTCTTTACAATGCATAGGGTGAAGTCTGTGGCAAATATGCAACACAATCCACCTCAAAATCCGCATTTAAAGAGGTCCTCCGAGATTTTGATATTGATGATGACCTATCCTCTCTGGGAGATGCGGTACTTCTTTGCATATTATTTTCCTTTGTCATGCAGCAATGCTAATTCTCCATATATAATTGATCTATACAGTATAGTGCTGTCTTAATCTGTCCACTTTATAGGAAACAGTGTCCAGGTCCCTAAATGCACCACTCACTACCTACAGAGACTTAGAGGGAGCATTGCATTTCATCCTTCTTTGGTGCTTGCATGGTCTACCACCCTAAGCCAAGATCAGTAATCACTTTCTTACTTCCTATCCCTATTTTGGTGACAAGATCCTGGCGGTGGTGGCCACAGCTACTGTGCTTACTACACGTACTATATACACCACATGGTTACTGACGTGTATGCAGAAAATTTGTTGATAGATGCAACAGAAATGATCCTCGTCAGGTCAGAAAAGGCATCAGGAACTTTGCAGGTTGATACTTTCACAACATAATGAAATTATAAACGTATCGCCATTCCAACCTGCACATAGAGGACAGCATTCTCCGGGAAGCGTTATCTTGTTAGTGCAGGATGTGATGCACTGCACTTTGGAACAGGTGGTAACACCATCAACACACATGCAGGACATGCAACGATCCACGGTGGAAAGCCAGTTGCTGTTGTCTTTGTATTCCCGACCATTATATATACAGCCTGCAAAATACATAGATACCCAGCTCAAATATTTTGGTGGAAGAGTAAAAATGAGTAAGTGGGCAAATACAGCAGCAGGGGATTTGAGAATAATGCCAGCATTAAAATTTAAGCAAATCCTGGAAAGCAATCATTAAAAGACACCAATCATCATAACACTGCTTGGTACGCCCAGATTGTGCATCGCATTTTTATGGTGGCAGGTTCCCTTTAAACAGTTTTGCAATCAAATTAATGAACAGGAGAGATACGGTACACTCCTTCGTGGGCTACTTTTATAGTGGCACTGTACTTTCATTAAACTTTTCATCTGTTTTAGGGACAAATCAAAAAGTTTAGATTGGTAGGGGTCTGAGTCCTACGACTCCCACAGTCTCTAGAGCAAGTTATACTCTGCTTACATTACATGGAAACTAAAGGTGGATTTAAAAGGCCCGATATTCGGTTAGATTATCAGGAATGAATGACATTCTCGACAATCTGTCCATCTAAATGTGCCGCTGATCATTCGATGAACGAGCAAAAAGCTTGGTCATTGGGTGATCCTGTCATTTGTGCAAGCAAATCAATTCTCGTTTCTGGGCAGCAGATTGTGCTGTTTAAACAGCAATCTGCAGCCCAGAAACAGTGTAGCCCAGATCCATCGACCTCATACTGTGGAGGTGATCGCTGCATGTAAATTCAGTGGTCTCCTTCACTGAACGAGCAGCTGGGGAGGAACGCTTCCTTCCTGACAATCGGCTTTTAGATCGGAGCGTGTAAACCCACCTTAAGGGCTTTATTACACCAACAGATTATCTGTCAGATTTTCTGACCAATCATTAATCAGATGTCCATTTACACTGATTGGACAGATATTGGTCAGATAATCTGTTGGTGTAATACAGCCCTTAAACTTAAACTGTTAAAATGGCTTTTGTCTCATCATAGAGATCAAATAACTGTAAAGGACTCGGCATAAGGCCCCATGCACACGGCCGTGTTTCACGGCCGTGTGCGGGCCGTGGAACCGCGGCCTGGATCCCTCCTGAGAGCAGGAGCGCACGGCGTCACTGGTTGCTATGACGCCCTGCGCTCCCTGCTGCCGGCACAGTACAGTAATACACTGGTATAGATCAGGTGAAACACGGCCGTGTGCATGGGGCCTAATACTTACCTCTGCAGCGAGGACAACATGCTCCTGGATCTGTCACCTGCTGGGTGCAAGGTAGAGGAGGACACATAGGAGGATCACACTGTACATTTCCTGCCTGTAAGGGAACATCAGATAACATTAACAAGCTATTCATTCAATGCACTCAGGGGAACATTCCGAATAATTCATATTTTACCTTCCACAGCGTCAATACCTACTCATGTTCCCTCTTATTGCTGCTTTATTTATAAAAGTTTCTCTGATTTGCAGCATGGTACATGATCTAGCAATGGCAGGGGTGCACCTAGCCTTTCTGCTGCTTGAGGCGAAAACTGAAACGGCACCCACCCCAATGCCAATTTCTTAATTTCTTAACTTATCCCCTTTGCCACAATGAAAGCACTCATTGTCCATGGCCCTTCAGCTGCCCCCTTTTGCCCCTACCTGGTGCTGCCTGAGGCGATCGCCTCACCTGGCCTCATTGGTGGTGCACCCCTGAGTAGTGGTCACAATAAATTAGACTTGTGCAAAGATCTTGTAAAACTTCACTTGATATACAAGTGGTTCTATCATTGGTGATAAAATTACCTACAAGAATATAAATGTTAAGGCATCTGACTACCGCAACCAGATGTACCATGACCAAGATGAATTGAAACCTCTAATTTATTATGGCTCCTCTTTGTAATCCATACACTATAGAAGTGCCTTGTATCTCTGCATACCTCCAATTTCATACAGTGGCATATAGGGGTTTCACACAGAGAGTCTCTGGAACTTGAGGCCTGAGGAGAAGGAGCATGAAGTACAGCTTCCTCCGCCCTCCAAACTCCAGTCTAGACTCTCCTAAGGTTAGGGGTGGGTCCAGCCCACATCTAACCTCCTACAAGGGCTGAGCCAGGATTGTTAACCCTGGCTGTGCCATTCATACAATGCTATGCTGGGTACAATGCATGGCATAACATTACAGATACCCCCTGCTCTGGGGTACTGAATATGGCCTTCGTGTGCTATTGTAAATTTCCACCTGACTCTGAACATATGGAAGTAGAGGACAATCCGAGTGGAATAGCATCCCACACATCCTGTGCTGCAGCACACAGTGGCCATGTGGCTCCTTTCCATATTATTATAGTCAAGTACAATACTCCACCAAGATTCAGAATACAATTCTGTAGCAGAATATTTTCCAGCAATACACTATATCCTTTTTAGTTCCTATAAAACAAACTTGCCACTCTTATTTCAGTTGGATTTGTTGAAGCTACATATGGATATGAACTAGGTATAGAAACAACTATCTGGTACTTACTGTGCATGTACACTGTAGACATGGATCTGAGAAGGGCACCCAGCGAGCACCATCACTATATTCTTTTCCTTCATAGTGACACACTAAAAGCAAATGACAAGCAAAAAGGTATAAATTTCCCTGAGTGATAACTGTATCACAGTTCAGTTGTGTGTTGTGTTTCAATTTAAATATGCATAAAGTCTCATACAAACTTTGCTGTCCTCAAATCAGGGATCTGCAAAATACAGATGTGTTCCGTTTTGCACAGCGTTTATTTGAGGTCCTATCGACTTCAGTGGGTACTGAATTTTGAGGAGAAGTATAAGACATGTTCTACCTTTTTGTGAAAGGGCGTTCGGATGTGGACAGCACAGGGACTACAGACTGAACACCCATTGAAAACAAAATAAATGCTTAACACACAAGTCAAAGACAACATTGGGGCAAATTTACTAAGACTGTCTAAAATGTACGCAGTTTAAACTAAGGCAGCCATTCTAAAGATGCTGGATGATAGTTTTTGTGCGCTCCAAATTTGAATCACCTGTTGGATGGCTTACTTTGCTAAATAATTTTGTGGCACAGTTTTGGTGCAAATTATCCCATCTTTCATCTTTGACCCTTTCACATTCAGCCACGTCCCTTTTCCCGCTAAGTCTTGTCCCCTTGGCAAACTAGGTGCAGTTGATTTGTATTTTTGGCCACATTAGTTTCATAAATATGTCTAATATGAATGTTGCAGGATTTGATATGGAACACAATTAGGTTCCGTTGCCGTATTTCCGGATGTTTCAATTAAAGCAGGTTCACCTGAGCTGGACTTCTTGGAGGATATAAAAGGCTGCTCAGAGCTCACTGTCTCCACCACTGAGGAAGAGGTGTATACCTCGAAACGCGTTTGGGCAAGTCGAGACAGTGAGCCTTTTTCCCCCCAAATACTACGAGTGACCGTTGAGTGATTGCTCCGGTCGGGGTCATCTGTTTAACCAGGCTAACACAGAGCTGGTGAGCGTCATAGGAATACGCTACTACAATCCAAGCTGGTGAGTCACGTGAGACGTCACGTCAAACTCTACACCACATGGGACGCCGCGTTAGCTACATTCAGCCGCTACCTCGAGCCTCCAAGCGGAGTGGATACAGAGGGTAAGAGACTTCGGCTGCTACTGTGTTATTTACAAGAAGAGCACCCTTGCTCAGAACTTCACCTAAGTATCGCTGATCTCGGTGGTTACACATTGGACACTGATGAGAATTTGCATCTCTTTGTGCTATATTCAATAGATACATCTTGGAAACGGCCATTTACCTTTACCATCTGTTGTGATTGAGTTGGCGTTTCATGGACTTTTGAATTAGCGCGATTCAATCAGGATCCTGCCTGTATGTTGATACAGATTTTATTTGATTATATTTTTATGGGTGGTTTTTATGTATAATGATCTGATGTGACATAAAATTTGTACTGTTAACCATTGTCTCATGTTCCCTTATACGGAGTGCCCCTCAATCTTTTCCAATATACTTTTTCCTTCCGTGCGGTCTGGGTGGACCGAGAGGTGAGCACCCTATCCATTCAGTACATAGGGTGAGCCGCTGATTTTGACATTTTTTACTATAAATATGTCTAAGACATGATGCACAAAAATGCATCTAATTGTGCCTAACTTTGGTTTATTTTAAGAATAGATTTGGGCTCAGTTACGATGGTAAATGTGAACCATTGTGACTTTTCTGAGCATAGGACTTCACAATAAACCTATAGAGAACTGTAAATTGTCAGTACTGCATAACATTATGTAAAACTGCCAAATGTGTGCAAAAAGTACAGTCTTTTAGCATCTGCACGTCCCATCTGGACACTCTACAGTAGATTATTATTTTAATTGTATTCAACACTCATGGTATGGGCTATATATGAGCAAACATGATGACAACCAAATCACTGTATTTCCTTCTGGAAGTCAGTCCCTACAAACGGATTTCTGGGAGCGTGAATACAGGGACACAAAATAATCAGGAAGACAATCTCCAGTGTGCATGGCAAGGGAAGTAAGGTTAACTGTAGAGTCCAGGAACAATTCTTTGTTGTCAGTAATAAGTTGCACATTTGGAGAAAGCAAGTAGTTTGCAAGATTAGAGAAGGAGGTCATCAAAGTGTAAATGAACCTCTAAATGCAGTTTGGAATTGCATTCTATTCTATTAGGCGTATGCTACTGTACCTTGATGCTGAAAACTTCCTAGTGCTGAGTTGCACTGAGGAAGCCGCTCTTGTTAGCGATAAAATCTTATGAGGGGTGTAAACATGTCCATTGGATTTTCACATATCATTAAAAGATGTTCATTGACAAGAACAAAAAATTTGAGCATAATGCTACTTTTCTTCACTATTCTTCAGCGCAACTATACCTGGGCACTCCATGCAGCACTGACTAGGCTTTCTGATGGGGTTTACACAGTAGATTTGAGGACACACTACATGGGTGCAGGTGACACTGCCTTCCAAACACACACAACGGAGGCATGGGTCCGACACAGAGGAGAATGTCTGATGGTTGGAGTATTCTTTTCCCTCATAGAGACAGCGATCACATACAGGACAGCAAGGAGATGAGAGAGAGGGCACTGGATGGCTGCATTCTTTTTCACACGGAAGACGTTGGCATGTCACCATCTCATTCTAAAGGAATAACAAATAATGCAATTTTCTAGAAATTGTTTCAGGCATCTTAATATTTTATTTGTTATTAACACAATATAATAGTATTTAAACCAAGGCAAAAGATACATTTACAGATGGCATACAATGTAACTGTGGTAGAAATGCAAATCCTAAATTACACTGCAGGGAGATTTTCTATGGCAAACAATCAATGTGGACTCATTCAGTTACAGGTTAAGGAAAGGGCATTAAGCCATGGAAAATTTGACATTTGTGCCTTTCTCGTCTTCAAGCACACACACTACATACCGTATATATTGTGGCTATGTGAACTGTAAAATGTATGGGAAAGTCCCGGAAGGGGGGGTATATCTCTCCCAGGTTCCTCAACTGGATGAGATGGGTGAAATCCAGAATGACGCCGGCTTCAGTAAATATAGTTGCTGAAGCTATTTTCTTTATTTATTCAGGCCTGGATTTTACTTGGATTGGGATGGTAGATTTTGGCAGTGAGACCTCCCAATCCACCCCCTCCCAAGTCTAGGGCAGGTTTTCCTTAGCAGGAAGGGATCCCCAGGTGAGGCCTGCTCTAATCAGGCTTGGATAACGCACCTCCCAGTGTGTCAGTCTGGGGAGAGAGAGAGAGAGAGAGAAGACTTTTGAACAAAGTGCTGCTGAGGCTCTGTGAGTGTGGTCTCAGCTGGGCTAGGTTGAGGCACCACGAGGCTGGGAGATATCCTGGAATTTGGTGGACTCATATTTGCTACAGCCTGGAGGCTGCTGGACTATTGGGCTGAGAAAACCGCACCTGGAACAATGTGTGAACTGTGTTGGAGGAGGCGGGAGCTCCCCATGGAAAACGCTGCTGTAAAGGTTGCGGAAGTTAGAGGTCGTAGGCCTAAGAAGAAATCTGGAAATGGAACAAGTTAGAAAGCTAAGAAGAAGTTCTCCAATGAAGAGGAGAAGGAGTCCCTTAGACACTGTCTGCTAGGTAGCAAGTCAGAGCTTATGAAAAACCAAGCTCTGCTAGCCTGGGGGTGGCAGAATAGAGGGAATATGTGACATTGGCCACATCTTTCAGACGGCATGGTACGATGTGGGGCAATCCCCAGACCTCCAGTCTGAAGAAGGGGGGATATGTGACGATGTGAACTGCAAAATGCATGGGAAAGTGGGTGAAATCCAGAATGACGCTGGCTTCACTACATATAGTTGCTGAAGCTATTTTCTTTATTTATTCAGGGCTGGATTTTACTTGGATTGGGATGGTAGGTTTTGGCAGTGGGACCTCCCAATCCACCCCCCATCATCCCCCAGTCCGGGGCAGGTTTTCCCTAGCAGGAAGGGATCCCCAGGTGAAGCCTGCTCTAATCAGGCGGGCATAAAGCATATCCCAGTGTGTCAGTCTGGGGAGAGAGAGAGAGAGAGAGAGAAGACTTTTGAACAGAGTGCTGCTGAGGCTCTGTGAGTGTGGTCTCAGCTGGGCTAGGCTGAGGGGCCACGAGGCTGCAAGATAGCCTGGAATTTGGAGGACTAGTATTTCCTACAGCCTGGAGGCTGCTGGACTATTGGGCTGAGAAAGCCGCACCTGAAACAGTGTGTGAACTGTGATGTATAGGTGAGTCAGAGAGACACGTCATATTTGTTTAGTTAGTGCCTAGACGGGCAGGTGTTTCTTTTGCTTTGCTTGTGCTGGTATGTGAAGACTGCCAAATAAATTCAATGTTTGGACCTTAAACCTGGTGTCCGTGAAGAAGTCTGTGAGTACGACCCCCTGAGAGAGAGCGATCCCTGCTCCCAGCCGTAATGCAGAGACATGATCTTCCTACATGCCTTAACTCTGCGCTGTATAGTTCAATGTCATTGAAAAGAACTTGCACATGTTGAGCGTTTATAACTGAAACTTACTAGAAAAGCTTTTCTCTGTAAAATGCTCATCAGCAGTCACATTTTATACCATAAACTCACCCTACAGGAGCATTGGGTACAAATATCTCCAGGTAGCTTGAAATTTTCACCATTCTGAAATACCCGTCCATTGTGCTTACATATTCCTGTGCAGAGCGGGCAACATTCCCCCGGTGGAGTCACTGGGTGCAAACAGGACACTCGCGGGCAAGAAACAGACACACAGGTCACTTCTCCATTCTGCAAGACATAAAGAAGACACACACACACTGGCATTGCTTAAAGTGCAAATGAGCCAATTAGTCAGTTGCTTCCACTGTAAATTATACACATTGTAAACGGTGCTGTCTAGACCTGCACCAGATTTATTACAGAGGCTCAGATTGGATGATTAATGTGGTGCGGGGAAAGACACTATACCGACTGGTATAGTGTCTAATCGGTTGGCTTATTTTGAGACTGTATCTTAAGCCATAACTGTGGCACAATTTAGACTCCAAATGGTACATTTTAGAATATGCCCCCTCTAGTGAAGCTCTGTTCCTTTCCAAAAGGCCCCACCTCTTGGTCAGCTAGATAGAAAAAGTTTAGAAACCCTAGTTGCACCAAATGACCCCAAATTTTGCCACCTTGCACCACTTTCTTCACCGATTTGTAGGTGCAGACACATTTGGAAAACTGGGTCAATTACAAATGTAAAATATTTTCAGAAAGCATTGTAATTTTGGAGTTTTGATTACATTGCCGTTGATGTATTTGGGATATTTCTGATGGCAGTTTGCTTTGGGGTGTGGAATCATACCAGACGTAGTATAATCTGCCATACCATGGAAAGACAGCACACACTACCTAGTAAAAAGCAGAATCCTGGCATTGTTATTTTAACCACTGAAACAGGTATTGAAAAAGAGAGGATTTGTTCTTCTGCTGTTAGGCAAGTTTTGTTTTGTTTTTACTTTGGATTAAAAGGGAAAATGACAAAAAGCCCCTATGTAATACATGTTTACAAAAGTACACAAGTTTTTGTCTAGGTGTTCATTATTCAGATGGGGATTTGCTAACCTTGCATGTGCAGCGACTGCACTCATCGTCAGGGTCAGGAAAGCTCTCTCCATTAACACAGTCCTGGCCGTTATAATTGCAACCATCACATACAGGGCACATGCAGGGATCCTCACCTGGATGAGGGCAGTTGGCTGTGCTACATGGCCGAGGACCGCAGGTGACGCGGCCTCTCTGAGAAGCAAAACCATAATCATGTTAATTATAAAGTCCAGATAAAGCACTTACAGCATTTAAAGTTGTTATGTCTGTCCATCTGTAAGGGACTATGAGGCTTATGTGCTCATATACTTACCATACAGCGGCATTGCTCACATTCATTTTGTGGTGAAGTGAAAGACTCGCCATCAATAAAATTATGACCTTGAAAATGGCATCCTAAAATCAGGAAAAAACAAAAAGTTAGGAAAAAAAGGGTAAATGTAGCCCTACTATAATCAGTCTTAGGCCTGATTCACAGTATTTAGTTCTGCATTTTGGATCAGTGCTTGTACGCCAAAACCAGGAATGGGGCCTATATAGAGAAAATATAGTGCACCCACTGCTAGTTTTGGTATTTCATAGGGAATCCAATAATATTCTAAAACATGGATGTCCAGATAGATGGCAGGCCCTCTTTAATTTATTTATTTTATTTGTTTATATAGCGCTGACATATTCCACAGCCCTTTACAGATATAATCATCACTTGCTGTCCCCAGTGGGACTCACAATCTAAATTCCCTATTAATATGTTTTTAGAGCGTGGGAGGAAACCGGAGTACCCCATGCAGACACGGGGAGAACATACAAACTCCATGCAGATGTTGTCCTTGGTCAGATTTGAACCCAGGACCTCAGCGCTACAAGGCACCAGTGTTAACTACTGATCCATCATGCTGCCCAATATCAATTTAATCAATATACCATATTTTTGGACTATAAGACACATCTTTTTTCCTAGAAAAATGGGGGGAAAGTGGCAGTGTGTCTTATAATCTGAATGCTAATGACCGCTTCCATTATGATGCGCACTATGACCTGACGCTGTGCACCGTCAGGTCACAGTACACAGTGGGACCCGGAAGAAGTGATGGAGCAGTGAGTCCTGGATATGCAGCTCCATTGGGAGCAAGCGAGATAAGTTTATTTATTTGTTTATTTATTTGAGACGTCTCATCTGATGTCTGGGGGGGTTGCGATCTGAGGCTGAGCGGGATTGGGGGGTCCTATCAGAGGCTGATTGGGGCTGGGGGTCTGATATGAGGCTGATGGGGGCTGTGGGGTCCCATATGAGGCTGATTGGGGGTATGATCTGAGTCTGATGGGGGTTGGGTATGATCTGAGGCTAATGGGGGGGTCTGATGGGAGGCTGATGGAGGCTGGAGTGTCTGATCTGAGGCTGATGGATGTTGAGGGGTCTGAGGCTGATGGAGCTTGGGGTTTGATTTTGGGGTCTAATGAAGAATGGGAGTCTGATTTGGGGGTCTGCTCTGCGGTCTGATGGATATTATTATTTTTTCTTATTTTCCTCCTCCAAATCCTAGGTGCGTCTTATAGTCTGAAAAACACGGTACTAACTATTGATATCAATAGACTAAATCCTAAAAATATTTACTGTTTTATATTGTTAGTTTCTATTTATTTCATTTCATATTTACAGCGAAGTACTGATAAATGAAGGGCCATAGATTACATTCAGAACCTCACCCTGGCACAGAGGACAGTCACAAGGTCCAGTCACTGGATGTGGGCAGGTAGCTGGAGCACAAAGCTTGCGTGCACACTGAACGGATCCGGCCTGAATAAATCAGAAGACATTGCACTCATCACTCTGTGTGTTAAGAATACGTCATACAACTACTTTATTTAGTCATTATTGTGTAAGAAAAGCTATGTACAAAACCATTAGGCATGATTTTGTAAAATTTGAGTCAGTGTAATAAAATAAAAACATGTTATTATAATACTCCCTCATACAGAAAGTGTTTTCTTTAGTACACTATATATAATATACTGATAGTCAGTCTTTGAAGAAATGTCTGAGAGGGGCAGCTAGTGCCAGGCTGTAGTGAGAGAAGTTCCTCAGGCCTCCAACACCTTGGCCTGAACCAGTCAGCCTTTCTGCCCAGTCAGGTTCTACCTCTCATTTTACATTTATTGGACTCATGGCAGTCAATATTTAAAAGCTGTTAACTCTCGCGACATGTTGATTTTAGTAACTATTTGCATTCCCCATGGTATAACAATTCTTTAGCTTTCCCAAAACCGTGCATTGTGCCACTCCACTGTTATTCCTTCTAGAAAATTTGGGTGTTAACATCGGGTATTGTATACACTGTTCAACTTTGAGAACCCCATATCTGCCAATGACTTTTAAAAAGACCTATGAAGCCAAGAAGACGTTGAAGACGTAGAAGACGTTCCATGAATTTGTAAGGCAGTCCCTGGCTCGGCTTTCTCCATAACTCAGGCATGTCCAAACTGGGGCCCTCCAGCTGGTGCAAAACTACAACTCTCAGCATGCCTGGATAGCTTACAGCTATTATGGCATGCTGGGAGTTGTAGTTTTGCAACAGCTGGAGGGCCGCAGTTTGGACATGCCTGCCATAATTTCTGTAGACGTCAGTAGAGAGGGCCACTTGCATGGGTGACTGACCACCAGTCTCATATGTGGTGTTGGGTTGTCTAGGTTTGTATGGGCCTCCACCAACTTTAATCCTACCAACTTTAATCCTACCCTGGGAGCAGTATATGATAGAGCAAATTAAAGAACATTGATGAGAGAAACCCTGTGTCATGCATTGCCCCTCAGGCCCATACCCATTTACTGACAATCTCTATGTGAACCTAGCCTCAGTGATGCTCCTAGTAATGAGCATAACTAGTTCAAGGAATACTAAGCAGGTGCCAGTGTGATTCATATCATGTAAACTGTTTAGGCTTGAAGGATTCCAAAGGGAAATGCTTCTCTATTTTTTCAGCAGTGGAGGAGTGCAGATTAAGGACTGCTTTTGGAATATTTTTAAGACTTGCTCCTTATATACAATACTCAAGCAAGATTTCTTCGAAGGTCCTTATCTTTGTTTTCATTTTATGCACTTCTATAGCGCTACTATATTCCGCAGCGCTTTACATACATTAGCATCCAACTGGGGCTTACAATCTAAGGTCCCTATCAGTATGTCTTTGGAGTGTGGGAGGAAACCAGAGGAAACCCAAGCAAACACGGGGAGAACATACAAACTCTATGCAGATGTTGCCCTTCGGTCAGATTCGAACCTAGGACCCTGGCGCTGCAAGGCACCAGTGCTAACCACTGAGCCACCATGCTGCCCATTCATTCTTGTTTTATTAATTCAGATGCTTGGGTTGAAGTTCATACCTTTTGTAACAGCTGTTAAGAATTTCCCTCTGGCTTAAAAATTATTGTCAAACTAAAAACAAGTATTATCACATTGAAGTAAAAAAGGAGCTAGGCAGGAATGTATCCAAGCAGAGGAAGCTTGCATCTGCTTTCTATGATGTAATGAGGCAATGGACATTCCTTGTGCTGTGCTTGACCTCGATACTCACCCTACAAGAACATTCTGAGCACGCTGAACTTGAAGGGTCTGGGATAGTTTGACCGTTAATCAGTTCCACACCATTATATGAACATCCTGTTATGGAGAACACGAAAGAACAACTATTAGAGAAAAAAATAGAAAGGCGCAGATATGCTAGATAGCGAGGAAATAAAATAGTAGTCAAGTAAGAGATTATTGTCCTCTGTTAACTGAACCTTCTGTATGTTGTCCTGAAGAGCTCATTTTAAGATATTCTGGAGCAGAGATAATGTACATAACCTCTGCGCAGCAGAGAGTGCTGCATAGAGAGGCGTACCAGTGCCCTCCACTGCAGTATATTATATGAATTGCATTATAATGTGATACAACATAGGCACCATTGGGTTTAGAGTGATATTATATGCACACAGATACAAGACAAAGAAAGTGGCAGCCATATATAATTACAAACAGTGGAAGCCAAGAATACAGTAAAAGAAACTTGTTACCAACCATCACAAACTGGACAGCATTTTCCTGGTGGGGTGCTGGGGTGAGTGCAGCCAGCTTTATAGCAAGGCTTTTTATTGCATGTGACAAACCCATCAGCACAGACACACCGACTGCAAGAATCCTGTGGTGACGAAAACTCATGACCGTTCAGGTACACCTCCCCCAGATACTGGCAATCTGTGGAATATTGCATAACACGTTGAACAATTCCTGTAATGTATACACATAGCTCAATAATGTATATGTCATTTCTTTTGAAATGTGCCATGAAGCATACAAAAACAATTAATGAAAACTGTTGGGCATGTATGAAGTCACCGTGGTATATTGTTAATGACGGGTTAATTACTGTATATGTCGCTTAATAAGTATCTCTGAATATCCTGCACCATAAAGATATTAGTTATTAGTGGAAGGTTCATTTGTGACATTTCTAGAGCTATGGAAAGCATTTTTCTACAGCTGGCTAAAGCTATACTGCTTGCTGTAAAAAAAAAGGCAAGATATACACTGACCAAAAATATAAATGCAACACTTTCGGTTTTGCTCCCATTTTGCATGAGCTGAACTCAAAGATCTGAAACATTTTCTACATACACAAAAGACCCATTACTCTCAAATATTGTTCACAAATCTGTTTTGGAGCAAAACCAAAAGTGTTGCGTTTATATTTTTGGTCAGTGTATGTTAGAAATAAAGACAAGGGGTGGACACACATGGAAGAAGAAATGAAGAACCAACAAAACCCATGGATACCAAAGAGAGTTGTTCAGACTTGACACAAGGAAATGAGACAAAGTAAATAGAGGGTTCAGCAAACGCTATTGATGGTGAACTAATGACAAGGTTGGGTGTGAGATCATAGGATACATACTAGGGACAGATATCTAAACATAAAAGGAATAAATCATCAGAATATTGTTTAAATCATGTTTTTATGTTTTTAAACATTTTTAAAGAATTTTTATGGTTATTTTTAACATGTATATTGAAAAAAAACATCAAATCCTGCAGTTTTGAATTAGCAACTAAGCCTAATAATAGGTGCCATTTCTTGCTCTCTACAGAACAGTTTTCAGCAGTCATCTCATTACCATTACAGGCAAGATTAGAATGACAGATATCACCTATATATAGATAGCACACCATTCACAATGGTGATTATCAAAGCTTATCTACTCCCTCTCCCATAGCAGTCAATGAGGTCCTTCCCTGACCATTGTGTCTATTGCCCATGGTGGCTGCCGTAAAGCTATTCTCTAAATGCTGTTAAGAACAGTTCAGGCAAGATGGCCTCCACCATAATCATGTTCAGGAAATAGAATAAAAAATGTGCAATCATAAAAGTAAAAACAGATAAGAATAAAAGGATATGATATGTGTCTCTATCTGGTTTTATCTGGCAGAACAAAATTTTAGGCGAGGAAGCTTTAATGTACAGATTGAATATTTTCATTTTATTATTAGGTACCATACCAGAAATCTAGGAAGTAGATTCTACTTACATGACCCATGTCAGGGCAGAGAATACGTATGCTGTAAACAGTTTATGAAATATTTGAATTATTCACCTTGACACTCCTTGCAGCATGGGCCAGGGGCTGGATAGGGGCAGTTAAGTATGGGGCATGTTTTAGGCTGGCAATTCACACTACCTTCCCAGCAAACACACACCGAGCAAGAATCTGATGGTTGTGTGAACTGTTCCCCATTAGCAAGCTCTTTTCCGGACAGCAGACATCCTGAAAATAAGAGAAGCAAAATTATAAAAAGTATGCAGTCATATTCCTAAAATATATAATTTTCAAGCCCAAAATATAGCAATTCTGGAATAAGTACTAATATTGGGTGTTTTAACTTGTGACTACAGTATATAAGGCTTTGTTACTTACTACTCTTCATCGTCTTTAATGTAAAATATTTTTATTTTTGTATTTCTTTAAGGCTATGATACTATATGCTAAACCAGATGCTCAACCTGTGGCCCTCCAACTGTTGTAAAACTACAACTCCCATCATGCCCTGCTGTAGGCTGATAGCTGTAGGCTGTCTGGGCATGTTGGGAGTTGTAGTTTTGCAACAGCTGGATGGCCGCAGGTTGGGCATTCCTGTGTTAGCGTACTTTCACACTAGCGTTATTCTTTTCCGGCACTGAGTTCCGTCCTAGGGGCTCAATACTAGAAAAGAACTGATCAGTTTTATCCTAATGCATTCTGAATGGAGAGCAATCCGTTTAGGATGCATCAGGATGTCTTCAGTTTAGTCTTTTTGCCTTTTCAGGACGGAGATAATTCCACTGCATGCTGCAGTTTTATCTGTCAAAAATTAACTTGCCAGAATGCTGGATCCGGCATTTTTTTCCATTGAAATGCATTAATGCCGGATCTGGCCCCTAGTGTTCTGGCAAAACGGATCCGGCATTGCGGTCTGCGCATGTTCAGACCGAAAAAAAATGGGAAAAAAAATAAATGCCGGATCAGTTTTTCCGGATGACACTGGAGAAACGGATCCGTCACTTCAATGCATTTGTCATATGGATCATCAGTTTGCATACATTTTGATGCATCCGGAAATGGAACTGCCTGCCGGAATCCTCTGCAGCAAGGGTGAAAGTACCCTTAGACGATCAAAAGCAATGCTGATCCCTTCACAATTACCACTGGGCAACTTGAGATGCCATTTAGTTGTAGTCTTTGTCACTTCTTGCTCTTGTTATTTACATTCCTGCTTTCTTCACTTTTATACTTATTTTGTCCTGAACTGATGTATTTACATTTTGTTGTTGTATATCTCCTGTACATATTTGGTGGTGTTGAGCGAAGCTTAAAAATAATTTTGATTTGGCTGCTTCACTGAATTTCAGTAATAAATTCGCTTTGTGACGTATGATTTAAAAACATTTTTTATGCAGTTTCAGGGAAAATTTATTTGTTACCACGACGTACAAAGGAAATTTGAATTCGCAGTGAATTTAATTTTTCCCTGAAATTCAGATTGAAGTCAACTTCGGATACTTCAATTGGCTGAAGCCTGATATTAGGGATAGCAGAATGGGAATATCTTGACGTTTCTTTATTTTCAGGGAGGTTGATTAGTTGTACATGCTATTCACATATGAGAGCTTGGCACAGGAAATATACATTCTCATAAATGTCTTAAGCATTGAATAGTTCATCTAGAAGTAGTTACCATCACAGGATCGACAGCAGTCTCCTTTAAGAGGGTGGGTGCAAGCTATAGGAGCACAGGGCTTGCGTTGACAGGTAATTGTGCCATTGTTACATATACAGTCACGACATTTATCTGATGGATCATAGAATCGCTGCATGTGTCTGTAAGTGATTCCAGAATAAGGACAGTCAGCCGGGGGTGCTGTGGGAACAGAGGAATTTACCAGTTACACGTACATTGAAGAATGCAAGACATAACATTACATGTGTAAAATAACACATAACTGTCAACACAGCTTCAAAGCACAAGTTCCCATATGGGCAACACTTTTATAAATGAGGAACCTTTCACTAAGTTATTTATTGCTGGGGAAGCTGCAAGACCCCACTCAATGATCCATATGCACTAATAATAATATTTTTTATTTTATTTTTATTTTTTATTTTTTTATCTATCTTTCTATCTATCTATCTATCTATCTATCTATCTATCTATCTATCTATCTGTCTATCTATCTATCCATATATCGTACCCCACAACAGGGTCACTGAAAAAAAAAAAAAAATTGATTGTTCCAATGTTGAATTGTTGAGTGAAATGTTGAGATTTATTGTATTTCTGTACTCAATAGTATTGTATGGAGGTCAGGGTTAACTACCTTCACTCCATCCCTTTGTGGTTGCTAGGATATTGACCTGGGTCCGCCCCCTAGTTGGTGGTGAGTCTGTGCTTAGCTGAGAAAGAGAGATCCCACATGTGCTTACTCCTCAGGGGATAATCTTCATCTCTGAGACATCTCCATTAGGGATGAGCGAATTGACCTTGAATAAAACATCCAAAGTCGATTTGCATAAAACTTCATTAGAATACTGTATGGCGTGAGTGAGCTCTGAACAGTATTAGAATGTATTGGTGTCACGAATACAAGGGAGGGGAGGGACACAGAACTAGGCCTCAAGGCTAGGGAGAGGGAAAACGTCACCTCCTAGGAAGCCCCTAAACCTGTCCCTGACTCCTGTCAGTATGTATAGACCCTGAAGGTGGGAAAATACATACCCCGGAACCTAGACCCTAAGAGCCCTGAAATGCCCTAGGTAGTGGCAGGGAATGAGACTACTAGTTCCTTCCCAGGTGTACGAGCCAGCGTCTCCCTGTGGCCTAGTAACAACAAGCACAGGGGAACAACCAAATACAAAGAACAGTACAACTTATCTTATATAAAATGGATAAGCAGGAACACAGGTAAGGTCCACACACCAACTCTTCCAAATCCAAGCAGAGAATATCAACCGCATGGTATGAAGTGTGAGACCAAACTAAGTAGGGAATGCAGTAATGACCATGGGCTGCACCTGACAAGAAGTATGGTCATTACCAAACCACAACAGTGAGAATCAAGAGACTGTCAGTTAACCTCAAGTGCAGTCAGTCTCTTCGATCTTCTAACCTGTGTCACAGAAGGTACGGTGACAATTGGCTCCTTTGAGCCAAAATTATTACTTCGGGAAATAACTTCAGAAATTAATTTCTACTTTTAAAAAACTTTTACTGAACTCGGTTTTGGTTCCAAGTGGCACCTTGGAACTGAACCCGAGTTTGGTAAAAGTTATTTTTTACAGTAGAAATTAATTTCTGAAGTTATTGCCCGAAGTCTCCCAAGACTTCGCAAAGTAATAACTTTGGCTCATAGGAGCCAATGCATTCCAATACTGTACGGAGCTCCGTACAGTATTCTAAAGAAATTTTATCCGTATCGACTTTGGATGTTTCGTCCGAAATCGATTCACTCATCCCTAATCTACATCTAAAGCTACTTCATCCAAAAGTATTCTAAAAGAAGAAAGGAAGATTAGAAGATCCAGAATCAGAAAGGCTGTTTATTGAAATATAAACTAAGAACCTCAGTTGCATGCCTAAGGTTCTGCAAACTGAAGCAGTTCTCCCAAGTGTCCCTCTGTCCATCCTTGCTCCTTAAATGTCCCTACTTTTGATCTGCGGTATAGATTTGCATTATTACATTTACAATATTGACCCAGAAGGTGTTTGTCCGGTTCCTCTCTGTATATTAGAGCCCGTCTTGTATGTTATTTAATTATTTAATGCAATTGGGATTTTAGAAGTTTTATATTCAGATTATTTTTGTGCTATTTGAGAAAGCTATGGAAGTGTATACAGTAGATATGCACGAATAATTTATCTTTCGCATAATCAATAAAAAATGTCCTTCTTTGACTGTCAGAAAAGTTGGGAGGTATGCAGAAGGAAGGAGTACCACAGCCCACATCATTGCTGCTATTCATCCATACATTACTATTGGGAACGAATTGCTCTGTGAACTGCTGTTGGAATTGTGCCTTGATACTGTTGGATGTATCACCACTACTGCTGCTCTGCACTTTAGTAAAGAGAAACCTGTTTATTAGCACCAGCTGGCATGGACAGTGACTCCATCACCTTTTGCCGGCCATTGCACCTGCATCCACACTCCTGCCTTGCACCCTGCCAAAAAGGGCACCCCAACTACCCCCAAGAAAGAGCCTCAATGCTAGCGTGTGCCCCGAGGGAAGAAAAGGTGCACCCTCCTATTACTGGACGGCACTAGGAAGCATCAATGTGAGGAATGTCACTGTGATCCTTGTGCAGGAAACTGTCCAACTGTTTTGTAGGAAACAAATCTGCATTATATATAATATTCATAAGAAAGGAATTGTTCTTCCATATTGAATACATGGTCATGCTTGTGACTTTTTTCCATATCCAGTCTTACCTGGACACTGTGGACAGCACTCTCCTGGGACTTGGAATGGCTCGGCACAAACGATGGGTGGACATCGTTTAGTAAGGCACTGCACATTACCATTCTGTGGAAATGTACCCAAATGAAAAAGGATTTAGAACAGACACGGTGGACATGCTGAAGTAACATTCAAAACAGCCAAAAAAAAAAAAAAACAACACACTGCTTCCAATCCATGTAGATATGTCTATATGTGCTTCAGGTTAGGCTAGGTAGTTCTGTGAGTATATATTTTTTAGGTATTTATCACAGACTGGCATTTTATGCTGGTGTATGATCTCCCTTGCGGTGCCAGAGGATGCACGTAATTTATGGCGTGGCACAGGACTGGTCATATATTAGGCGCATTGTGCACCTAAACATAAATCTACGGCAGCTCGGAGCTGCCATAGATTTCTGTCTTCATTTATGCCAGAAAACTCCCCACCCTCACCATGCCCCCATTTGAGAAAGGGGCAAGGGCAGCATAGATAAAATACCCTCACAATGTCATTTAAAAAGTTGCAAACCAGAGGACTGGCAAAAGGAGATAATAGATCCTGATCCTTAAAAAAGCTTCTACAGCTTCCGTGCAGACCTACGTGAGTCAATTTTTAACCTACCAAATTTGACATTATTACTATAATAATATAATATATTATTAATATAATACTAAAAGAGGTTATCCTATTCCCATTGTAACCATTCCTCGCTATTGGACCGCTGAAGATACTGTACTTTCCAATCTCTGGCAGTCCCATTGAAATGAATGGAGTGGTGGCACATATGTTTGACTGCTGCTCCATTGATGTGTAATAAACAGGACCCCCATTTATGTAATCAGTGGGGGACCCAGGGTTAGGATCAGATGCTTATTTGCTATCCTGTGGACTGGGATAAAGTTTAAACCTTAGGACAACACTTTTAAGCAAATGAGTGCAATTACTAGAGGTCACCATAATTACCATACAAATTTTAGTCCATATATTGCCCACTACAGTTGTTCAAATTCATATACTCACAGGCGATACATTCGGGTGATGGACAAAAGATTTTCCTGGGAACATTCTTTCGAAGAAAGACATTTTCTTCACAAATGAGCTTTCTTTGAACAAAAGATCCTTTTCGAACAAAAATATTGAACACGGCCGACTTCTTTTCAAACAATAACGCTCTGTCATTGGTCGGTTAAACCAATCGTTCATTGCTAAATTTTAACTAAAGAATTTTCATTTTGGTTGAAATTGTCTTTTTTGGATGATTTTTTTGGTTGAAATAATCCTTTAGTATGTATGTAGTATGTAGTGTGTATGGCCACCCAGGGGCATAGCTAAAGGCTCATGGGCCATGGTGCAAGAGTTCAGCTTGGGCCCCCTTCCTTTAGTGCTTTGTGGCCAGGGGGAGGGAAGCACATAGCCTTTGTGCTGCCTGAGGCGAAAATTGAAACGGTGACCCCCTTCCCCCCTGAATGCCAAATTCTTAACCTAACTCCTTCTTGACCTGCATGTACTTTCTATAATACCGGTGTCTTCTTATGTGGCACAGCGACTGCTACCTCTGCACCCCCTATAGCTATGCCTTTATGGCTACCTTACAGGATCAGAATAAATACTTACAATACAGTGACATTGTCTGCATTTGTCTGTAGGGTGAGGAAAGTCTGCACCATTTGGATATTCTTTTCCAGCATAATTGCAGCCTGTAAAAGATTGGCGCAGAGTCAAAGTTACATTATAACCAGTGGTAATAATAATATTTTGTGAACCAGAATATGTCTATAAAACCAGCTCACCATTGCAATTATTGTTACAGCAGGTTCCTGGCAGTGGGTATGAACACAAAGATCCGGGACATCCACGGTCAGCACAGGTCACATGTCCATTATGGCATCCGCATTTCTGGCACTGATTGTCTGGGTTGGAAAATTGTTCTCCATCCAGGAAAATATTGTCATGATATCTACAATCTGACAAGCATCAGCCGCCATATAACAAATAGTTATTAAGGAAGATAGGAAAGCAAATACATAGGATTTCACATGTACACACCTGAAATAGACTCTCACCTGGGCATGTGGCACAGCAGTGGCCAGGCTTCTTCTCTGGCCTGGAACATAACACAGAGGGGCAGACAACCGGTGTACACTGGACAGTGCCATCCTGAACACAAAGCTACGTGTTAGCAATTCTTCTGCAAGGCTCATACCCCCACTACAAATGCAAATACCCCACCATTTCCTCACCTGGCAGTGGCAATTCTGGCATGGGTTGTCTGGGTCTGTGAAGTCCTGTCCATTACTGTACACTCTCTGGTTGTAAGTGCACGTATCACACACTGGACAGCACTCACCTAGTGTTTAAGAAAGTACAGTATATTAAAGGGCATCTGTCGGTAGATTTGTATCTATGAAACTGGCTGACATGTTACATGTGTAATTGGCAGCTGAAGGCATCTGTGTTGGTCCCATGTTCGTATGTGCCTTCATTGTTGAGAAAAATTATGTTTTAATATATGCAAATGAGCCTCTAGGAGCAATGGAGCAAACATCCACGAGTCTTCCTTCTATCAACATTAGTGAGCAACTTCCCACCAGAGGCGTAACTAGAAGCTCCAAGGCCCATAGCAAAATATTTAACAGCCCTGGACATACCATATGCCATTTATAATGGTGTACCGTTTTCTCTTCTTATTAGGTCAATGGGCTTAAGGGACCCAGGGACGAGTAGCGCCTGCTAACGTTGCATCCCCTGTAGCTAGACCACTGTATTCCTTTTAAAATTTCTATGTGCTCTTCACAAAGTAGTATACTATAAAGAGGTACTTACCTTCATTGTGGGTTGGGTGATGACAGGACAGCGGGGGGCACTGACTGACCCCACATACGGTGTCACCGTTCAAACAAGCACAAGTGCTACATGGATCTCTTTCAGGTTCCCATTCCACCCCCTCTAAGAACTCCACTCCATCCTGGACACAAACTACAAAAGCAAAGACTGCATGTGAACATCAATCACATTACTTTAGGTCAATGTCAAAAGGACAAGATGCAGGTGAAGGGAAAGCAGATGTAAAAAAAATACAGTGTTTCCTCAGGAGCCCTTACCTTTGCACACAGGACAACACTTATTGGGTTCTCTGATTGGATTAGGGCAGGATATTGGTGGACAGGTCTCCTCTAGGCAACGGACATTTCCTTTCTGTATCATGAGAGATGCGTCAGCACTACGACTTATTATAGTAGGTATGCAGAGTATCAAAAAGTTATTCATGTTTAACAATGTTGACACCTTGGATCTGTTTCTACTTCCAATGGTCCCTGTACAGAGACATCAGATGCATGAACAGAGGCCTGCACTGCCTACTAGTAAATACTGTAGTGTGCCCCATCCCCTTATGTAACCTGTGGGAGGGGGCCACAGCATCTCTTACTAGGCAGTGCAGGCATCTGCAGCAGTCCTGCCATCGTAGAGTCTCTAGACAGCTACATTAGGGGCTTTCAACTTTTTTTTTTTATAGACACTTTTTGGGGTCAAAGCCAGAAAGTGATTCAAAGGGAAACATAAAGGAAGGGCCTCTACTTCTTGTTCCTCTAGGATCTTGGCTAAAAAAACTGCACCAAAAACTGCTGTGAATTTTTCCAAAAACGGCTGTGTGTAAAACCAGAGTATCCTCCTGTGGACCCAAGTCCTGACACAATAATGGATCACTAATAAAACAGGACCCTTATGGTCTAGCAGAGCTGTCCTTGAAAACAATTTAAAGGTGGACATGCCATATGTGCAGTCTGTGCAGCTCCACAAGGGCCCAGTAAGAAATCTAGATTACTAGTATGGGCACTATGGGAGCATTATTACTTATGGGTCACAGTGGGGACATCTTGGGGGCACTGTAGGTGCACTATTACTACCAAGTGGCCAGGGGCGTAACTACCATAGCAGCAGACCATGCAACTGCTATGGGGCTTAGGGCAAGAGGGGGCTCAGTCTTAGTTGGGATTATCTCCTCTTTTACTGGAGGTGAAAACTTGGTTAGGACTATACCCTCTAAAGAAACAACTTTTAGTAAAAGAGGCAGTGGAAAAATGACCCAAAGGTCATTGAAAAAGGTTTAGACGGAAACCCTTTTGTCCTGTGGGGGGCCTGGTTCTATCCTTGCTATGGGGCCCTTACTTCTCTATGTACGCCACAGGCTGTGGCAGAGGAGTAATACTATTGGTGGGACGTTGGGGAGAACAATTACTGTGGGGGGCACCCTGGCACAGTATCAGCTTAGCACAGTTTTTTGGGGGGGACATTACACTGTCGAGGGCACTATTTGCTGGGCGCAGTTATTTTAGGACACTGAGTGCCAATAATCATTGAAGGGCTTTATCTGCTTGCTATTAGTATTTTCAGGGGGTTTATCTGTTTCTGCAGTATAGTATTGGGGACCACAGCTGCATAGTATTGGGGGTGGTAGGATGATTTTTCCAGAGGATGGGAGGATGATGAAAAATTAGCAAACTAACGGTGGGGTGCCATTGCCCGTGGCATGTAAAGTCTGGATTGGCACTCCTGCACAAGTCCTGTATAAAAAAAGAGTGTGGCCCTTTAGAATCATTAGCACCGGCTCAACTATTTCTGGAACTCTCATAGATGTAAATGGAGATGTGGCCTTGCTTGCATTCACTTCTATAGGAGTTCTGGAAACAGCCGAGTGCGCTCGCTTGGCTCTTTTTGTAACTCCCATAGAAGTGAATGGAGAGCATGCATGGTGCGCTCTCATTTGCTTTGGGTATCCTATCCTAGAGATGTGTATAGGACCCGCCCATATCCTAGGGATATGCCAGCTATGTTTGAGATGGGCCAACCCCTTTAAAGGGTGGTATCCAACCCCTAAAATGCCCCCCAAAATGTAAGGGTACCTCATACTGGTTATACTTACCCTGCTTCCCGGACCCACGTCGCTTCTTATGCCCACACGACCGCCGCTGCATCTCCCTGTCGCACAGATCAAAACATCCTGTTATGGGTGGGGGATCCAGCCAACAGCAGGCCGCAACGGGAACAGGCCTCTCTAGCGTCACCCGCGATGTTAGGGAGGCTCGTCCCCGTTGTGGCCTGCTTTTGGCTGCCCCCCACCCTGTTGCCGGATGTTTTCATTCGTGCGACGGGGAGATTCAGCGGCGGCCATCAGAAGCCATGTGGGTGCCGGGGATTGGGGTAAGTATAACCAGTATGAGGGGCCCGGGCATTTTGGGGGGCATTATGGGGGTTGGACAACACCTTTAAGCCAGAAAGATGATTGAAGATGCCGTTTGAGCTTTGTACCAGGAAGCAAATAGCCTTTTAGAGCTTACATGTATATGTGGCCATCAAATGTAAAGCATGTTCCATACCAACTTCTTACTGTGTGTATAATAACATGGATATACATGGATATCAGTCATGTCAGTGGAGACATTGCAGCTTCTTACTGCTTGAAGCCTACAGCAACTGTGGATACTTGTAGATCTTCTTACTTACTGACAAATAGCAATGTGCCTTTTAATGAGGATCATATGCTGTATATAGGAACTGTTCTTTCAATGTGAACAAAATGGAAAAACGGTGCACATTTATTTTAGGCATATATATTTTAGGACCATACCAGCCAATCAGATTGCTCCTTTCATTTTCCACAGCTCCTTTGGAAAATGAAAGGTGGAATCTGATTGGTTGCTATGGGCAACTCAGCCAGTTCCACTTTACACCAGTTTGATAAATGACCCCAATAATCTAAACTCTTTTATGATGGGTGAGGGCTATGTCACCAGTTCAAGAGTGATTTTCGTTTTGATCAGCTTTACGTACACTTCTGTACACTTTTACACACAGTGTCGCATGCACCAGACCTCTTTAAAATGTTGCTACTTATGCTTGACTTTTCTTGTTTTTATGAAATTCCATCATGAGGATATATCGCACGTTGCAGAAAACCATTCATCTGCAGCCAGCACATTGGTTTCTGCAGGCTTCAATCAGATGAATGGGACAGTACCAAAAACTCTTGCAACACATCTGTGGGCAAATAGACCCTGAAGCGTTTCCCATACTTTTGATAGAGTTCAGCTTCAGATGAATCAGGATTTTAGCAAACAATGTGAGGAAGTGATGACTTCAGGATTCTGATTTCCATTGTTCTAGGAGCAGATCTAAAATAATGCCAGTTCCATCACATGACTATGATGGAGTCCATTGAGCTTCTGTCATGTGATCTAGCATTTTAAAAATACCAAACAGCACGGCATATTGCACTATTTGGCCGTGCATTTTGGACAGAATGTGTACGAGACCCTACAATTATGGAAAAAACAGGCCATACAACTGGTCCCCTGGGGCGGATTTCACAAACTGTACAGTTTATTATGGAGGAAAGGAAAACAATGAAAACTGAAATGTTGTAGTTATACTCACTGTGCAGGTGCACTGGAGACAAGGTCCATGTCCCGGGGGTCGGAATGTTTGTCCATCAGAATATATTCTTCGCTCAAAGTCACACACTATGTAAGATAACCATTGCACATGGCATTTTTACTATATTACATTCATACTCTCTCTTGCTACAGCAATAGTCAGTTTATACTTATGATTCCATTTTTGACCCATTTATTACTTCCGGTAATCTCCCTCTAGCTATTTTCTGACTACCAGCTTTTTGTATACTTTTTATTATTTTTATCGATTCTTACTACAGGTGAGTGAGGTTTCAAATAATTTAATTCGGCTGCCTCGACGAATTTTACTAAAAAATTAGCTGTGTGACAAATTACTTCATCACGAAGCGTATTTCTTTGTAAGTAGCGGGTGTAATGACAGGGAACGGCGATTGCACCGCCCCCGTCATTGTACCTCTCAGATGCCACTTTCATCGCTGATGGCGGCATCTGACATTGATATTAAAGTAAAAATATAAATAAATAAAATCATACTCGCCTCACCCATTTGATCGTGAAGAGCCCACCGCCGACATCTTGATTGAAGATCGAGCGCAAAGTCTCGTGTGGCCCGTGATGACGTCACCGTGTCGGCTGGCATGGTGACATCATGCATCACCGCGCACAGGATTTCAATCAATCAAGGTGACGGCGGACGGCTCTTCACGTTCAAAAAGATGAGGTAAGGGTCCATTCACACGTCCGTGGATGTGTCCGCACCCATTCCGCAATTCTGTGGAACGGGTGCGGACCCATTCATTCTTTATGGGGACGGAATGGATGCGGAGAGCACACTATGTGCTCTCTGCATCCACATTTCTGGAGTGCGGCCCCGATCTTACGGTCTGCGGCTCTGGAGAAATTGAACTTGTCCTATTCTTGTCTGCAATTGCGGACAAGAATAGGCAGATCTATGGGGGTGCTGGTCGGGTGTATTGCGGATCCGCAATGCACTACAGATGTGTGAATGGACCCTAAGTATTATTTTTTTTTACAACCATTTCAGGGAAATGAATTCATTACCACGAAGCACGAGGAAATTTGGCTTTGCAGCAAATCGAATTTTCCCTGAAATTCGGATCTGACTCCGATTCGCTCAACACTAATTCTTACCTTCACAACTTGGGCAACATTGTCCATTGAGTTTGCCAGGGTGACTGCACTGTGCAGGAGTGCACCGTCTGTCTAGATGGTCACAAGACACCTCTCCTGCCTTAGAAAAAAAACGAACTGGTTATTAACACAAATAATATCGTAAAATAATAATAATACTGTTCAAAAACTACTCACAGAACAAGTACAGCTGAGGCAGGGGTCATGGGAAGTCGTAAAAACGTCACCTTCTGCATATGACCGCGAGTCAAACTCGCATCCCTCACACCTGATAAGAGGAGACAGCAATAGATGGACTGGCGGAGTTTGAAAAGTACATTCACATGTTGCAGATCTATTGCAGACATTTCTGCAACTGTCCTATTCATTTGAATGGGACTTGCAGAAATCTATTTGTGTGCTGCAGGCAAACATTCACATTCAGATGAGGAATTCATTTTTGACTTCTTTGACAATGAATAATGAGCTAAAATAGTGACTTCTACTGAGAAAATGATTTATGAGGAGTTTTGTTCTGTTGTATATTGTGGGCATGGCAGTGAGCTTACAGTCTGCAGTACAGTGTTCATACAAGGATGAAAAAATGCTGCAAATCTTCCAATCGCCTAAATGACAAAGCTATCATTTTTATACAACATGAAAAGTATTCCTTTATATAAGTAACACTTTACACTGTACCTCGGACAGCATTCTCCTGGTTTTCGTACAGGGTTCCTACACAGTGTAGGGCTACAAGGTATTGGACTGCATTGAACGTTTCCATTCTGCAAAACAATTGGTGAAGGAAACATAAGAGGTTGCTGTGGATAGTGTATTCATAAAACGCATTAGACACTAAGGAAGCATGTATTAAGACTGGCATTTCTATTGCCAGTGTTGATTTAAAGATATTGCTGTCATGCCATGTGCCAAAAATATTAAAAGGCACTCATACGGGTTCCAACACCAGTCTGTTTGAAGAGGTCATGGCGCTTCAGTGAACTCTGTAGCGTCTTCCTAGGCCAGTAATTGGTTACATGTCCTAGCACAGCTTAGTCCCATTCAAGTGAATAAGGATGAGCTGAGATACCAAGCACAGCCGCAAGGAAGCCATGGTGCTCGCCTGACAGCTGCCGCCTCTTCAAACAGCTGATCTGCAAGTTGCCGGGGGTCAGACCACAACCGATCAGACACGGTTGACCTGTCCTGAGGAAAGGTCTCCAGTATAAAGCACTCTTTAAGGCCTCTCGCACACGGCCGTTCACCGTTCCCTGCATTGGGCACCGCAATCTGCGGTCCTCAATGTATGGGCACCATCTATATGGCTTCCGCGACAGATCCAGACTCATTCAACTTGAATGGGTTCGTGATCCTTCCACACTGCAAAAAAATAGAACAGTTTCTATTTATGTGCTGTGCGGAGGCACGGACAGAAACACCATGGAAACGCTCCATAGTGCTTCCATGGGGTTCCGTGCCTCCGTTCCACACCGCAACTCTGGATTGCAAACCCATTCAAGTGAATTGGTCCCACATCTGTGATGCGGGGAACACGCGGCCGGTGCCTGCATATTGAGGACCTGCAATACGGGCCACGACCGGCTCTAACAAATGAAAATCTACGCCATCAAGGAGCTGGCATATACAGTATTTCATGCTTAATCATGTTGGTAAATATATTGGGTCATGAAGGTCTCACCCTCAGTCTGCTCCCTTCCGCCACTTTTTGCAGAAGTGCCAAGGGTGTTAGAAAAGGGAGAAAGGGTGCAAATTTTGGCACAAAACAAGACTCAAGACAACATTTATGAGTTTTCTACGCCTGTTGGTAAATTCCCCGTAAAGGCATTGGCTGAATAAAATGACTAAATGAAAAGATGTTTTTAAATTGCATGTACTTCAGAAATCAAGAGAAAACCGTACCTCGCAAACACAGCGCGTACAAGAGTCAGAGCTTCTTACGGCTTGCCCATTCTGATAGGTTCGTCCATTATATGAACAACCTGAGGAAAGAAGAGGTAGTGCTCAAACAATCTGCAGCATTACATCTTTCTAGAAATGAAAGACTTAAGTACCGGGCCCATTTTAGTTTTATCCTCCCCACGTTCTAATAGCCATAACTTTTTAAATTTTCCGTTCATATAGCTATAGCATAACATACCATACTTTTTATGTCCTTGTTCTCCTAGAGACACAGGCCCAGGATACCATAAAGGCAGCACATATGGCTACTATAGGACCCCTGGAGATAAGGAACCCAATTCAAATTGGCCGCATCCATTATTTTAAAGGCATTTTCTGAGTGTTTACTATAGATGACCTATCCTTAGGATAGGTCATCAATATAAGATTAGGCAGGGGTCTGACACCCGGCACCCTGTCATTCAGCTGTTTGAGGAGGCCATGGTTTATCAGTCACATGGCCTAGGTGCAGCTCCCTCCCATTCAAGTAAATGGGGCTGAGCTGCAATACCAAACACAGCCGTTTTTTTAATGGACCTAGGCCATGTGACCGCCTAGGAACAGACCGCAGTGTTCTCTGGAATGCTCCAGTGTCTTCAAACAGCTGATTAATGGGTGTGCCGGGAGTCGGACACTGCTGATACTAATTCGATACCATAAAAAAGTATTGCGATGCTCGATACCATTCGATACCACACAAAAAACAAAAGAAAAAGCTGCATGCAGTCCACATTTTATGGAACGTCCAGCCCATAAAATGCTATCCTATCCTATATTTTTTTTTTGGGCGAATTGCATTTTTTTATTTCTTTTTTCTGTTACAGCGTTCACCGCATAGGAGATATTTATTAATATTTAATAGTTCAGACTTTTTTGGACGTGACAATACCTAATATATTTATTTTTTTGTGTTAATATTTTTAGATGTAAAATTGGGAAAAGGGGTGATTTAAACTTTTAATATTTTGGTGTTTTTTTTTACTTTTTTTGTTTTACTTTAGCCACCTTATGGGGCTAGAACCCTTGTCCTATTCACCCTGATCTAGATCTATCAGGGTGACTAGGACTTCACACTCTCCCTGCTCCCCTGGGCTTTGTACACACAGCAGCAGGGAGCTTACTATGGATGGCTTCAGTAGCATCCTGGCTGCCAAGGTAACCGATCGGAGCCCCAGGATTACACTGCTATAGCTCTGATCGGAACTGCCACCAATGAAGAGGGATGGAGGGGACCCTGTGGCCACTGCCACAAATGAATATAATACTGGGGTGGGGCGCACTGCGCCACCAATGAATATTATTGTAATACTGGGGTTGTGGGGAGGGTGCACTGCGTCACAGTTGAATATAATTGTAGGCTGCGGGTGTCACACCTGAGGGGTTAATTGCAGTGTTTCGGCAGATCACCCTGCCTTATCATAGAGGCCAGGCACCAGCAGCCTACATTTGTATTTAGGGGTAAATTATATTAATTGGTGGGAACAGCCCCTCCCCTCCTCCTCAGTACTATCCCCCCATCGGTGGCAGCGGCAGCCACGTCACAGTCGGAGGGGGGGACTCTCTCCTTCTCCACTGTGCTGCTCAGGAGGCAATAGCGCAGCTATTATCAGAAAATAGCAAATCCTGGTATTTTATCAATCTGGGTACAAAAGTATCGATTGGGTATAGAAAATTTGATACCCACTGCAATCCTAATCCTTAGGCTAGGTCATTTATACTAAACACTTGGAAAAACCTCTATAAGATAATGGATGCTGCCAACTTGAGCTGAGTCCTGTATGTCCAAGGGCTCTATGTATAGCAACCACATTTGCAGCCTTGATACCTAGACAGTGGGCCTGTATCTCTAGGAGAACAACGGTTCAGGTATGCTTATATAACAGTTCACCTCAACTTTTTGATTAAAGTAGGCAAAGCAACATCAAAATCTCGGACTACCCCTTTAATGAGGTGAGAAGCTGTGCGGGAATCCAATTTTTACAGGCTTACAATGTTGTGGAGATTAAAGTGGGTCTCCAGGTTTTTAAAATTGTTGGCCTATTCTTAGGAAAGGTCATTGATATTAGATCAGCGGGAGTCTGACTCTCGACACATCTGTAGATTTGCTGTTTAACACAGGCTCGGATTCAGTCAAGCCCTTTCGTTTCTTAGTTTAATTCTGAAACTGTTTCATACTTAAGAATGCTTATTTTCATAAGCAGTAGTACTGAGAAGTGCAGCTTTGTCTCATTCAAGTGAGCCGTGTCTGACCACTGCATACCCTACAAACTGCTGATCAGCAGAAGTGTCAAGAGTCGGACCCCCACCAATCTAATATTAATGGTCTGTTGACTGAATTGAATGAATGTTTTCAACACAAAAAGCAGACTCGCCTAATGATAAAAATTTAACTTTCTTCTCAATTTGATGAAGAGTGGAAAAATATTAAAGATTTGCAAGATTTCAGTTCATAGTTAGAACTGCAATTTTATTTAAAGGGATTCTGTCACCAGGTTTCACCCCCTCCAGATAAAAATATGGTTATGTTCAGGGAGCTTTAACCATTCCTAATGTGGTCTTATAAATGTAATCTGTAGGCTCATTTTGCTAAAAATACGATATTACCAACCTGTCATTCATAAAAATAAGGTGCCCAAGGGGATGTAAATGGCTCCAAGCTGCCGCCCGCACCCGCTGCCGTTCGTGCCCAGCGCCGCCTCATAATCTTCTGTGACGCCTCCCGCTCTCCCTCCCTCCCCCCTCCTCCTACTGTAAGATTGCTGTGACACCTCCCCCCTCCTCCTGCTGTAAGATTGCTGTGACACCTCCCCCCTCCTCCTGCTGTAACGCCTCCTGCTCTCCCTCCCTCCCTCCTCCCTCCTCCTGCTGTAAGATTGCTGTGACGCTGTCATGGTCTTACCTCCTTGCTGTTCCCTTCGTTTGACATGTGCTGGTGGCCATCTTGGTTTCTGGGTTTTCTTGTAGCCTCCCACCCTGCGGCTCCTCCTTCCCACTGGGAGGAGCTGGATGCCCAGCTCATATATATAGGAGGTCTGTGGCTTCAGTTCCTTGCTTGGTCCTCCTGTGTTCACATGCTTCCAAGACTGCTGCTGCTTCTGGTTCCTGATCCTGGCCTCGTCTGACTACCCCGTTGGTTCCTGATTCCGGCTTCGTCTGACTACCCTGTTGGTTCCTGATTCCGGCTTCGTCTGACTACCCCGTTGGTTCCTGTTCCTGGCTTCGTCTGACTACCCTTCTGGTTCCTGACCTCTGTCTCCGCAAGACCCTGCTTCGGTTTAGCCATCCGTTCGGACTTTGCTTACGGCTTGCTCTTCAATAGAGTTGAGCGAACACCTGGATGTTCGGGTTCGAGAAGTTCGGCCGAACATCCCGGAAATGTTCGGGTTCGGGATCCGAACCCGATCCGAACTTCGTCCCGAACCCGAACCCCATTGAAGTCAATGGGGACCCGAACTTTTCGGCACTAAAAAGGCTGTAAAACAGCCCAGGAAAGAGCTAGAGGGCTGCAAAAGGCAGCAACATGTAGGTAAATCCCCTGCAAACAAATGTGGATAGGGAAATGAATTAAAATAAAAATTAAATAAATAAAAATTAACCAAAATCAATTGGAGAGAGGTTCCATAGCAGAGAATCTGGCTTCCCGTCACCCACCACTGGAACAGTCCATTCTCAGATATTTAGGCCCCGGCACCCAGGCAGAGGAGAGAGGTCCCGTAACAGAGAATCTGTCTTCATGTCAGCAGAGAATTAGTCTGCATGTCATAGCAGAGAATGAGGCTTCACGTCAGCCACCACTGCAACAGTCCATTGGCATATATTTAGGCCCAGCACCCAGGCAGAGGAGGGAGGTCCCGTAACAGAGAATCTGTCTTCATGTCAGCAGAGAATTAGTCTGCATGTCATAGCAGAGAATGAGGCTTCACGTCAGCCACCACTGCAACAGTCCATTGGCATATATTTAGGCCCAGCACACACACAGGCAGAGGAGAGAGGTCCCGTAACAGAGAATCTGGCTTCATGTCAGCAGAGAATCAGTCTGCATGTCATAGCAGAGAATGAGGCTTCACGTCAGCCACCACTGCAACAGTCCATTGGCATATATTTAGGCCCAGCACCCAGGCAGAGGAGGGAGGTCCCGTAACAGAGAATCTGTCTTCATGTCAGCAGAGAATTAGTCTGCATGTCATAGCAGAGAATGAGGCTTCACGTCAGCCACCACTGCAACAGTCCATTGGCATATATTTAGGCCCAGCACCCAGGCAGAGGAGGGAGGTCCCGTAACAGAGAATCTGTCTTCATGTCAGCAGAGAATTAGTCTGCATGTCATAGCAGAGAATGAGGCTTCACGTCAGCCACCACTGGAACAGTCCATTCTCAGATATTTAGGCCCCGGCACCCAGGCAGAGGAGAGAGGTCCCGTAACAGAGAATCTGTCTTCATGTCAGCAGAGAATTAGTCTGCATGTCATAGCAGAGAATGAGGCTTCACGTCAGCCACCACTGCAACAGTCCATTGGCATATATTTAGGCCCAGCACCCAGGCAGAGGAGAGAGGTCCCGTAACAGACAATCTGGCTTCATGTCAGCAGAGAATCAGTCTTCATATCATAGCAGAGAATCAGGCTTCACGTCACCCACCACTGTAAGAGTCAATTTTCATAAATTTAGGCCCAGAACCCAGGCAGAGGAGAAAGGTCCCGTAACAGACAATCTGGCTTCATGTCAGCAGAGAATCAGTCTTCATATCATAGCAGAGAATCAGGCTTCACGTCACCCACCACTGTAAGAGTCAATTTTCATAAATTTAGGCCCAGAACCCAGGCAGAGGAGAAAGGTCCCGTAACAGACAATCTGGCTTCATGTCAGCAGAGAATCAGTCTTCATATCATAGCAGAGAATCAGGCTTCACGTCACCCACCACTGTAAGAGTCAATTTTCATAAATTTAGGCCCAGAACCCAGGCAGAGGAGAAAGGTCCCGTAACAGACAATCTGGCTTCATGTCAGCAGAGAATCAGTCTTCATATCATAGCAGAGAATCAGGCTTCACGTCACCCACCACTGTAAGAGTCAATTTTCATAAATTTAGGCCCAGAACCCAGGCAGAGGAGAAAGGTCCCGTAACAGACAATCTGGCTTCATGTCAGCAGAGAATCAGTCTTCATATCATAGCAGAGAATCAGGCTTCACGTCACCCACCACTGTAAGAGTCAATTTTCATAAATTTAGGCCCAGAACCCAGGCAGAGGAGAAAGGTCCCGTAACAGACAATCTGGCTTCATGTCAGCAGAGAATCAGTCTTCATATCATAGCAGAGAATCAGGCTTCACGTCACCCACCACTGTAAGAGTCAATTTTCATAAATTTAGGCCCAGAACCCAGGTAGAGGAGAAAGGTCCCGTAACAGACAATCTGGCTTCATGACAGCAGAGAATCAGTCTGCATGTCATAGCAGAGAATCAGGCTTCACGTCAGCCACCACTGCAACAGTCCATTGTCATAAATTTAGGCCCAGCACCCAGGCAGAGGAGAGAGGTCCCGTAACAGACAATCTGGCTTCATGTCAGCAGAGAATTAGTCTGCATGTCATAGCAGAGAATCAGGCTTCATGTCAGCCACCACTGCAACAGTCCATTGGCATATATTTAGGCCTAGCACACAGGCAGAGGAGAGGTTCATTCAACTTTGGGTAGCATCGCAATATAATGGTAAAATGAAAATAAAAATAGGATTGAATGAGGAAGTGCCCTGGAGTCCAATAATATATGGTTATGGGGAGGTAGTTAATGTCTAATCTGGACAAGGGACGGACAGGTCCTGTGGGATCCATGCCTGGTTCATTTTTATGAACGTCAGCTTGTCCACATTGGCTGTAGACAGGCGGCTGCGTTTGTCTGTAATGACGCCCCCTGCCGTGCTGAATACACGTTCAGACAAAACGCTGGCTGCCGGGCAGGCCAGCACCTCCAAGGCATAAAAGGCTAGCTCTGGCCACGTGGACAATTTAGAGACCCAGAAGTTGAATGGGGCCGAACCATCAGTCAGTACGTGGAGGGGTGTGCACACGTACTGTTCCACCATGTTAGTAAAATGTTGCCTCCTGCTAACACGTTGCGTATCAGGTGGTGGTGCAGTTAGCTGTGGCGTGTTGACAAAAGTTTTCCACATCTCTGCCATGCTAACCCTGCCCTCAGAGGAGCTGGCCGTGACACAGCTGCCTTGGCGACCTCTTGCTCCTCCTCTGCCTTGGCCTTGGGCTTCCACTTGTTCCCCTGTGACATTTGGGAATGCTCTCAGTAGCGCGTCTACCAACGTGCGCTTGTACTCGCGCATCTTCCTATCACGCTCCAGTGCAGGAAGTAAGGTGGGCACATTGTCTTTGTAGCGTGGATCCAGCAGGGTGGCAACCCAGTAGTCCGCACAGGTTAAAATGTGGGCAACTCTGCTGTCGTTGCGCAGGCACTGCAGCATGTAGTCGCTCATGTGTGCCAGGCTGCCCAGGGGTAAGGACAAGCTGTCCTCTGTGGGAGGCGTATCGTCATCGTCCTGCCTTTCCCCCCAGCCACGCACCAGTGATGGACCCGAGCTGCGTTGGGTGCCACCCCGCTGTGACCATGCTTCATCCTCATCCTCCTCCACCTCCTCCTCATCCTCGTCCTCCTCGTCCTCCAGTAGTGGGCCCTGGCTGGCCACATTTGTACCTGGCCTCTGCTGTTGCAAAAAACCTCCCTCTGAGTCACTTCGAAGAGACTGGCCTGAAAGTGCTAAAAATGACCCCTCTTCCTCATCCTCCTCCTCCTCCTCCTGGGCCACCTCCTGTTCCATCATCGCCCTAAGTGTTTTCTCAAGGAGACATAGAAGTGGTATTGTAACGCTGATAACGGTGTCATCGCCACTGGCCATGTTGGTGGAGTACTCGAAACAGCGCAACAGGGCACACAGGTCTCGCATGGAGGCCCAGTCATTGGTGGTGAAGTGGTGCTGTTCTGTAGTGCGACTGACCCGTGCGTGCTGCAGCTGAAACTCCACTATGGCCTGCTGCTGCTCGCACAGTCTGTCCAGCATGTGCAAGGTGGAGTTCCACCTGGTGGGCACGTCGCATATGAGGCGGTGAGCGGGAAGGCCGAAGTTACGCTGTAGCGCAGACAGGCGAGCAGCAGCAGGATGTGAACGCCGGAAGCGCGAACAGACGGCCCGCACTTTATGCAGCAGCTCTGACATGTCGGGGTAGTTGTGAATGAACTTCTGCACCACCAAATTCAGCACATGCGCCAAGCAAGGGATGTGCGTCAAATTGGCTAGTCCCAGAGCTGCAACGAGATTTCGCCCATTATCACACACCACCAGGCCGGGCTTGAGGCTCACCGGCAGCAACCACTCGTCGGTCTGTTGTTCTATACCCCGCCACAACTCCTGTGCGGTGTGGGGCCTGTCCCCCAAACATATGAGTTTCAGAATGGCCTGCTGACGTTTACCCCGGGCTGTGCTGAAGTTGGTGGTGAAGGTGTGTGGCTGACTGGATGAGCAGGTGGAAGAAGAGGAGGAGGAAGCCGAGAAGGAGGAGGTGGCAACAGGAGGCAAAGAATGTTGCCCTGCGATCCTTGGCGGCGGAAGGACGTGCGCCAAACAGCTCTCCGCCTGGGGCCCAGCTGCCACTACATTTACCCAGTGTGCAGTTAGGGAGATATAGCGTCCCTGGCCGTGCTTACTGGTCCACGTATCTGTGGTTAGGTGGACCTTGCTACAGATGGCGTTGCGCAGTGCACACTTGATTTTATCGGATACTTGGTTGTGCAGGGAAGGCACGGCTCTCTTGGAGAAGTTGTGCCGGCTGGGAACAACATACTGTGGGACAGCAAGCGACATGAGCTGTTTGAAGCTGTCTGTGTCCACCAGCCTAAATGACAGCATTTCATAGGCCAGTAGTTTAGAAATGCTGGCATTCAGGGCCAGGGATCGAGGGTGGCTAGGTGGGAATTTACGCTTTCTATCAAATGTTTGTGAGATGGAGAGCTGAACGCTGGCGTGTGACATGGTTGAGACGCTTGGTGACGGAGGTGGTGGTGGTGGTGTTGGTGGTACATCCCCTGTTTGCTGGGCGGCAGGTGCCAACGTTCCTCCAGAGGCGGAGGAAGAGGCCGAGGCGGCAGCAGCAGAATAGGCCGAGGCGGCAGCAGCAGAAGAGGTAGCAGGGGGAGCCTGAGTGACTTCCTTGGTTTTAAGGTGTTTACTCCACTGCAGTTCATGCTTTGCATGCAGGTGCCTGGTCATGCAGGTTGTGCTCAGGTTCAGAACGTTAATGCCTCGCTTCAGGCTCTGATGGCACAGCGTGCAAACCACTCGGGTCTTGTCGTCAGCACATTGTTTGAAGAAGTGCCATGCCAGGGAACTCCTTGAAGCTGCCTTTGGGGTGCTCGGTCCCAGATGGCGGCGGTCAGTAGCAGGCGGAGTCTCTTGGCGGCGGGTGTTCTGCTTTTGCCCACTGCTCCCTCTTTTGCTACGCTGTTGGCTCGGTCTCACCACTGCCTCTTCCTCCGAACTGTGAAAGTCAGTGGCACGACCTTCATTCCATGTGGGGTCTAGGACCTCATCGTCCCCTGCATCGTCTTCCACCCAGTCTTGATCCCTGACCTCCTGTTCAGTCTGCACACTGCAGAAAGACGCAGCAGTTGGCACCTGTGTTTCGTCATCATCAGAGACATGCTGAGGTGGTATTCCCATGTCCTCATCATCAGGAAACATAAGTGGTTGTGCGTCAGTGCATTCTATGTCTTTCACCGCTGGGGAAGGGCTAGGTGGATGCCCTTGGGAAACCCTGCCAGCGGAGTCTTCAAACAGCATAAGAGACTGCTGCATAACTTGAGGCTGAGACAGTTTCCCTGGTATGCATGGGGGTGATGTGACAGACTGATGGGGTTGGTTTTCAGGCGCCATCTGTGCGCTTTCTGCAGAAGACTGGGTGGGAGATAATGTGAACGTGCTGGATCCACTGTCGGCCACCCAATTGACTAATGCCTGTACCTGCTCAGGCCTTACCATCCTTAGAACGGCATTGGGCCCCACCATATATCGCTGTAAATTCTGGCGGCTACTGGGACCTGAAGTAGTTGGTACACTAGGACGTGTGGATGTGGCAGAACGGCCACGTCCTCTCCCAGCACCAGAGGGTCCACTAACACCACCACGACCATGTCCACGTCCGCGTCCCTTACTAGATGTTTTTCTCATTGTTATGGTTCACCACAACAACAAATATATTATTTGGCCCAATGTATTGTATTCAAATTCAGCGGGATATAAATTTGAGGCCTAGTATTTAGGCGCTGGGTGACCGGTATGGATTTAGTGACAGAATTAGACTTGGAAATGCACAGAAGCGTGTGTGTGTGAAGTTATTCTGAATGACCCAATGTGCACCTTGAATATTATATACCCTTTTAGGGATAGATTTCAAATAGCTCTGATATAGCAGAAACCACTAAATTATGAAATTGCTAAATTGGGAATTGTACTTCAACCCAGAACAAAAAATGTGCTTTGACGGACACTAAATATCTTGCCCAGCAACAACAGTACAACGGTGGGTAACGAGAGATTTAGAGGGAATTAAATTTGAGGCCTAGTATTTAGGCGCTGGGTCACCGGTATGGATTTAGTGACAGAATTAGACTTGGAAATACACAGTAGCGGGTGTGTGTGAAGTTATTCTGAATGACCCTATGTGCACCTTCAATATTATATACCCTTTTAGGGATAGATTTCAAATAGCTCTGATATAGCAGAAACCACTAAATTATGAAATTGCTAAATTGGGAATTGTACTTCAACCCAGAACAAAAAATGTGCTTTGACGGACACTAAATATCTTGCCCAGCAACAACAGTACAGCGGTGGGTAACGAGAGATTTAGAGGGAATTAAATTTGAGGCCTAGTATTTAGGCGCTGGGTCACCGGTATGGATTTAGTGACAGAATTAGACTTGGAAATGCACAGAAGCGTGTGTGTGAAGTTATTCTGAATGACCCAATGTGCACCTTCAATATTATATACCCTTTTTGGGATAGATTTCAAATAGCTCTGATATAGCAGGAACCACTAAATTATGAAATTGCTAAATTGGGAATTGTACTTCAACCCAGAACAAAAAATGTGCTTTGACGGACACTAAATATCTTGCCCAGCAACAACAGTACAACGGTGGGTAACGAGAGATTTAGAGGGAATTAAATTTGAGGCCTAGTATTTAGGCGCTGGGTCACCGGTATGGATTTAGTGACAGAATTAGACTTGGAAATACACAGTAGCGGGTGTGTGTGAAGTTATTCTGAATGACCCTATGTGCACCTTCAATATTATATACCCTTTTAGGGATAGATTTCAAATAGCTCTGATATAGCAGAAACCACTAAATTATGAAATTGCTAAATTGGGAATTGTACTTCAACCCAGAACAAAAAATGTGCTTTGACGGACACTAAATATCTTGCCCAGCAACAACAGTACAGCGGTGGGTAACGAGAGATTTAGAGGGAATTAAATTTGAGGCCTAGTATTTAGGCGCTGGGTCACCGGTATGGATTTAGTGACAGAATTAGACTTGGAAATGCACAGAAGCGTGTGTGTGAAGTTATTCTGAATGACCCAATGTGCACCTTCAATATTATATACCCTTTTTGGGATAGATTTCAAATAGCTCTGATATAGCAGGAACCACTAAATTATGAAATTGCTAAATTGGGAATTGTACTTCAACCCAGAACAAAAAATGTGCTTTGACGGGCACTAAATAACTTTCCCAGCTACAACAGGACAACGGTAACGAGAGATTTAGAGGGATTTAAATTTGAGGCCTAGTATTTAGGCGCTGGGTGACAGGTATGGGTTTAGTGACAGAATTAGACTTGGAAATACACAGTAGCGGGTGTGTGTGAAGTTATTCTGAATGACCCTATGTGCACCTTCAATATTATATACCCTTTTAGGGATAGATTTCAAATAGCTCTGATATAGCAGAAACCACTAAATTATGAAATTGCTAAATTGGGAATTGTACTTCAACCCAGAACAAAAAATGTGCTTTGACGGACACTAAATATCTTGCCCAGCAACAACAGTACACCGGTGGGTAACGAGAGATTTAGAGGGAATTAAATTTGAGGCCTAGTATTTAGGCGCTGGGTCACCGGTATGGATTTAGTGACAGAATTAGACTTGGAAATACACAGTAGCGGGTGTGTGTGAAGTTATTCTGAATGACCCTATGTGCACCTTCAATATTATATACCCTTTTTGGGATAGATTTCAAATAGCTCTGATATAGCAGGAACCACTAAATTATGAAATTGCTAAATTGGGAATTGTACTTCAACCCAGAACAAAAAATGTGCTTTGACGGGCACTAAATAACTTTCCCAGCTACAACAGGACAACGGTAACGAGAGATTTAGAGGGATTTAAAATTGAGGCCTAGTATTTAGGCGCTGGGTGACAGGTATGGGTTTAGTGACAGAATTAGACTTGGAAATACACAGTAGCGGGTGTGTGTGAAGTTATTCTGAATGACCCTATGTGCACCTTCAATATTATATACCCTTTTTGGGATAGATTTCAAATAGCTCTGATATAGCAGAAACCACTAAATTATGAAATTGCTAAATTGGGAATTGTACTTCAACCCAGAACAAAAAATGTGCTTTGACGGACACTAAATATCTTGCCCAGCAACAACAGTACAGCGGTGGGTAACGAGAGATTTAGAGGGAATTAAATTTGAGGCCTAGTATTTAGGCGCTGGGTCACCGGTATGGATTTAGTGACAGAATTAGACTTGGAAATACACAGTAGCGGGTGTGTGTGAAGTTACTCTGAATGACCCTATGTGCACCTTCAATATTATATACCCTTTTTGGGATAGATTTCAAAGAGCTCTGATATAGCAGGAACCACTAAATTATGAAATTGCTAAATTGGGAATTGTATTTCAACCCAGAACAAGAAATGTGCTTGAACGGACACTAAATAACTCGCCCAGCTACAGCACTAGGGACAGATTTAGCTGGATATAAATTTGAGGCCTAGTATTTAGGCGCTGGGTGACAGGTATGGGTTTAGTGACAGAATTAGACTTGGAAATACACAGTAGCGGGTGTGTGTGAAGTTATTCTGAATGACCCTATGTGCACCTTCAATATTATATACCCTTTTAGGGATAGATTTCAAATAGCTCTGATATAGCAGAAACCACTAAATTATGAAATTGCTAAATTGGGAATTGTACTTCAACCCAGAACAAAAAATGTGCTTTGACGGACACTAAATATCTTGCCCAGCAACAACAGTACAGCGGTGGGTAACGAGAGATTTAGAGGGAATTAAATTTGAGGCCTAGTATTTAGGCGCTGGGTCACCGGTATGGATTTAGTGACAGAATTAGACTTGGAAATACACAGTAGCGGGTGTGTGTGAAGTTATTCTGAATGACCCTATGTGCACCTTCAATATTATATACCCTTTTTGGGATAGATTTCAAATAGCTCTGATATAGCAGGAACCACTAAATTATGAAATTGCTAAATTGGGAATTGTACTTCAACCCAGAACAAAAAATGTGCTTTGACGGGCACTAAATAACTTTCCCAGCTACAACAGGACAACGGTAACGAGAGATTTAGAGGGATTTAAATTTGAGGCCTAGTATTTAGGCGCTGGGTGACAGGTATGGGTTTAGTGACAGAATTAGACTTGGAAATACACAGTAGCGGGTGTGTGTGAAGTTATTCTGAATGACCCTATGTGCACCTTCAATATTATATACCCTTTTTGGGATAGATTTCAAATAGCTCTGATATAGCAGAAACCACTAAATTATGAAATTGCTAAATTGGGAATTGTACTTCAACCCAGAACAAAAAATGTGCTTTGACGGACACTAAATATCTTGCCCAGCAACAACAGTACACCGGTGGGTAACGAGAGATTTAGAGGGAATTAAATTTGAGGCCTAGTATTTAGGCGCTGGGTCACCGGTATGGATTTAGTGACAGAATTAGACTTGGAAATACACAGTAGCGGGTGTGTGTGAAGTTATTCTGAATGACCCTATGTGCACCTTCAATATTATATACCCTTTTTGGGATAGATTTCAAATAGCTCTGATATAGCAGGAACCACTAAATTATGAAATTGCTAAATTGAGAATTGTACTTCAACCCAGAACAAAAAATGTGCTTTGACGGGCACTAAATAACTTTCCCAGCTACAACAGGACAACGGTAACGAGAGATTTAGAGGGATTTAAATTTGAGGCCTAGTATTTAGGCGCTGGGTGACAGGTATGGGTTTAGTGACAGAATTAGACTTGGAAATACACAGTAGCGGGTGTGTGTGAAGTTATTCTGAATGACCCTATGTGCACCTTCAATATTATATACCCTTTTTGGGATAGATTTCAAATAGCTCTGATATAGCAGAAACCACTAAATTATGAAATTGCTAAATTGGGAATTGTACTTCAACCCAGAACAAAAAATGTGCTTTGACGGACACTAAATATCTTGCCCAGCAACAACAGTACAGCGGTGGGTAACGAGAGATTTAGAGGGAATTAAATTTGAGGCCTAGTATTTAGGCGCTGGGTCACCGGTATGGATTTAGTGACAGAATTAGACTTGGAAATACACAGTAGCGGGTGTGTGTGAAGTTACTCTGAATGACCCTATGTGCACCTTCAATATTATATACCCTTTTTGGGATAGATTTCAAAGAGCTCTGATATAGCAGGAACCACTAAATTATGAAATTGCTAAATTGGGAATTGTATTTCAACCCAGAACAAGAAATGTGCTTGAACGGACACTAAATAACTCGCCCAGCTACAGCACTAGGGACAGATTTAGCTGGATATAAATTTGAGGCCTAGTATTTAGGCGCTGGGTGACCGGTATGGATTTAGTGACAGAATTAGACTGGGATATGGCCAAAAAATGAACAGACTATTGCTGGTTAAATGCACTTGGTGTGACAGCTTCACCCTGATGTAGGCTTTAGCCAAAAAACAACCACACCATTGAGGGTTAAATGCACTTGGTGACAGGCGCAGCTTGCCCCTGATTTTGTATATGGCCAAAAAATGAACAGACTATTGCTGGTTAAATGCACTTGGTGTGACAGCTTCACCCTGATGTAGGCTTTAGCCAAAAAACAACCACACCATTGAGGGTTAAATGCACTTGGTGACAGGCGCAGCTTGCCCCTGATTTTGTATATGGCCAAAAAATGAACAGACTATTGCTGGTTAAATGCACTTGGTGTGACAGCTTCACCCTGATGTAGGCTTTAGCCAAAAAACAACCACACCATTGAGGGTTAAATGCACTTGGTGACAGGCGCAGCTTGCCCCTGATTTTGTATATGGCCAAAAAATGAACAGACTATTGCTGGTTAAATGCACTTGGTGTCACAGCTTCACCCTGATGTAGGCTTTAGCCAAAAAACAACCACACCATTGAGGGTTAAATGCACTTGGTCGCAGCTTGTGCTGGCGCACCACAAGACACAAAATGGCCGCCGATCACCCCAGAAAAATGAGACTGACAAACGGTCTGTGCAGCCTAAAAACAGTGAGCAATTGAGGATCAGCAGCTCAATGATCCACAGCTGCAGATCGATCAGTTAATCAAGTCCTTTGGAGGAGTTAATCTGCCTAATCTCGCCCTACTGTCGCAGCCGCAACCTCTCCCTACGCTAATCAGAGCAGAGTGACGGGCGGCGCTATGTGACTCCAGCTTAAATAGAGGCTGGGTCACATGGTGCTCTGGCCAATCACAGCCATGCCAATAGTAGGCATGGCTGTGATGGCCTCTTGGGGCAAGTAGTATGACGCTTGTTGATTGGCTGCTTTGCAGCCTTTCAAAAAGCGCCAAGAAAGCGTCACAAAAGCGCGAAGAAAGCGACGAACACCGAACCCGAACCCGGACTTTTACGAAAATGTCCGGGTTCGGGTCCGTGTCACGGACACCCCAAAATTCGGTACGAACCCGAACTATACAGTTCGAGTTCGCTCATCCCTACTCTTCAATAAAACCTTCTTATTTTCCACTTATCTCTTGTTGTACGTCTGGTTCATGGTTCCATGACATTAGGACCAAGCCATGAATTCTGACGGTACAGGGCCACCCTCGCTACCTACGCTGGTTGCCAGACTTGATCAGCAGGATCACCTGTTGGGTCGGTTCGCTGTGGCGTTGCAAACCCTGCTTGAACGCACGGCTCATTTAGCTTCCGTTGCCGATGGGTCGGTTGTCGCTCCTGGGCCCGCTCCTACTGCCGCTCCGGTTGTTGCGCCAGAGTCTACCCTGACACCTGTTGCTGCGCCTGTGGTGTTTCAGGGTATGACCGGTTCTGCCCCCCTTCCACAGCGCTTTGGGGGAGAGCCAACTCAGTGCCGAGGTTTCCTTAACCAGGTGGGCATTTACTTCGAGTTGCTGCCACATGCCTTTCCTACTGAGAGATCAAGGGTGGGCTTCTTGATCTCGCTGCTCTCGGACAAGGCCTTGGCCTGGGCCAGCCCTTTATGGGAGAACAACAATCCGGTGGTTGCCGAGTTTTCCGGTTTTGTTGCTTCTCTTCGGAAGGTATTCGATGTGCCGGCTCGTGCTGCCTCTGCTGCGAAGCTCCTTATGTCCATCAGACAGGGTTCACGATCCGTAGCTGAATACGCCATTGAGTTTCGTACCCTGGCAGCGGAGGTGGGCTGGAATAATGAGGCTCTGGTCGCTGCTTTCTCTCATGGTCTCTCGGATGCCTTGAAGGATGAGGTTGCAGCTAAGGACCTACCAGTGGAGCTCGAGTCTCTTATTTCTTTCCTGATTTTGATTGACACCAGACTCAGGGAGAGACCTTCCTTTAAGGAGAGCCTGCGGAGGTCTCCTAACAGATTGGCGCCTACGTTTGCTGTCCCACCCGTGCCTCCCTCTCCTCCCACGCCTCCTGGGGATGACTTGTCTGGGGGTGAACCCATGCAGCGGGGGTTTGCTCGCCTGTCTGAGGGGGAGAGGGTACTCCGGAGACGCGAGGGCCGATGCATGTACTGTGGTCTCGGTGGGCATTTTCGGTTGGCATGTCCGAACCGTCCGGGAGAACGCTCGCACCTGAGGTCCTGTCGGGGGCAGATCTTGGGTGGAGTCTCCTCGTCCCCGGTTTCCCGTGTTGACAAACCACTGATCACGGTTGTCCTCTCCTGGGTCGGGGGCTCGGTGACGACCCAGGCGTTGGTGGACTCTGGTGCTGGTGGTTTGTTCATTGATAGAGTGTTCGTTGCCGCCAATTCCATTCCTCTGCAGCCTCGAGGTTCCCCACTGGCTCTTGAGGCGATAGACGGCAGACCCCTTCTGCCGCCACACGTGACTCATGAGACCCTTCCAGTGGGGATAGCCATTGGTGCCGTTCACAGAGAGTCGGTCTGTCTCCAGGTTATTTCGTCTCCACACTACTCGGTGGTCTTGGGGTACCCCTGGCTCCAGAAGCATAATCCGACTTTCGATTGGAGATCGGTCGAGATCCTCTCGTGGTCACCGCAGTGTGGGGCTAGTTGCATCCATGGGCCTGTCAAGTTGCTGTGTACTTCCTCGGACTCTCTGTTGCCTCCTGAATACGAAGAGTACCGGGATGTATTCGATAAGGTGCGCGCGGTTGCCCTACCTCCGCACCGCCCATACGATTGTGCCATAGAGTTACAATCCGGTGCCGTTCCTCCTCGTGGCAAAGTCTATCCACTGTCGGTAGCGGAGAATGAGGCCATGGAGGAGTACGTGAGGGAGGCGCTTTCACGCGGACACATTCGCAAATCCTCGTCCCCGGCAGGGGCTGGATTTTTCTTTGTGAAAAAGAAGGGCGGCGAGTTGAGGCCTTGCATCGATTACAGGGGTCTCAATCGCATCACGATCAAGAACGCTTACCCGATACCCTTGATTTCCGAGCTGTTCGATCGCCTCAAAGGGGCCACGGTCTTTACCAAACTCGACCTGAGGGCGGCATATAACCTGGTAAGGATCAAGGCGGGCGATGAGTGGAAGACCGCGTTTAACACCAGGACCGGTCATTATGAATCCTTGGTTATGCCCTTTGGGTTGTGCAATGCGCCCGCAGTCTTCCAGGAATTCATCAACGATGTTTTCCGTGACCTGTTGCAGCAGTGTGTGGTGGTCTATTTGGATGACATCTTGGTATATTCTGCATCCATGGAGGCCCACATTCTGGATGTCAGACGAGTGTTGCAACGCTTACGAGAGAACAAGCTGTTCGGTAAGCTTGAGAAATGCGAATTTCACCGATCCCAGGTAACCTTCTTAGGTTACATCATTTCCGCTGAGGGGTTCTCCATGGATCCTGAGAAGGTTTCGGCTGTCTTACAGTGGCCCCAGCCCAGTGGGCTTCGTGCCCTGCAGCGCTTTTTGGGCTTCGCCAATTATTATCGGAAGTTCATCAGGGACTTTTCCATGCTAGCCAAGCCTCTCACGGATCTGACCAGGAAGGGCAGTAATCCTCAGGTCTGGCCGCTCGAGGCCATCCGAGCTTTTGAGGCTCTAAAGTCCGCCTTTGTGTCGGCTCCGATTCTGTCGCATCCCAACCCTGGGTTGCCTTTTGTCCTCGAGGTGGACGCGTCTGAGACGGGAGTAGGCGCCCTCCTGTCTCAGCGTAGAACACCAGAGGGTCCTCTGCTTCCTTGTGGGTTTTACTCCCGGAAACTGTCTTCCGCGGAGTGCAACTATCAGATTGGTGACAGGGAGTTATTGGCCATCGTGCAGGCCCTTAAAGAATGGAGGCACTTGCTCGAGGGCTCGGTGGTTCCGGTTCTCATCCTGACGGACCACAAGAATCTGACCTACCTCTCTGAGGCCAAGAGATTGACACCACGTCAGGCCAGATGGGCTCTGTTCTTGTCACGTTTTAATTACGTGGTCTCCTACCTACCCGGCTCCAAGAACATCAGAGCGGATGCCTTATCACGGCAGTACTCCGAGCTGTCCGGGGAGGAGTCGATTCCGACTACGGTCATACCCCCGAATCAGATCCTGGCCGCTATTCGCACCAGCCTGACTTCTCCTCTGGGTGAGCAGATTTTGGCGGCTCAATCTGGTGCTCCCTCTGGGAGACCCAACGGCAGATGTTTTGTGCCTGAGGAGTTGCGCACTCGGTTGTTGCGAACCTACCATAACTCCAAGGCCGCGGGGCACCCTGGAAAGAATCAGCTGTCCTGGGCGGTTTCACGTCTGTTCTGGTGGCCTTCTCTACGTTCCGACATCGCCGCATATGTAGCGGCATGCTCCGTTTGTGCCCAGAGTAAGTCCCCTCGGCACCTTCCGTTGGGCCTTTTGCAACCCATAGCCACCGGGGAGCGTCCATGGTCACACCTGGGGATGGATTTCATTGTGGACCTCCCTGCATCCCGAGGCCATACGGTCATTCTCATGATTGTGGATCGGTTTTCCAAAATGTGCCACTGTGTTCCTCTCAAGAAGTTACCCTCTGCACAAGAGTTGGCCTCGATTTTTGCCAGGGAGGTCTTCCGGTTGCACGGTTTGCCCAAGGAGATTGTGTCGGATCGGGGGAGTCAGTTTGTGTCCAGGTTCTGGCGCGCCTTTTGCTCCCAGTTGGGGATTCATCTCTCTTTCTCCTCGGCCTACCACCCTCAGTCCAATGGGGCCGCAGAACGATCCAATCAGGCCTTGGAGCAATTCCTTCGTTGCTATGTCTCCGATCACCAAGACAATTGGGTTGACCTCCTGCCTTGGGCTGAGTTTGCCAGGAACACGGCGGTGAACTCTTCCTCTGGGACGTCTCCCTTCATGGCCAATTATGGGTTCCAACCTGCCGTGTTACCGGAGGTATTCTCTCCCCAGGATATTCCGGCTGTGGAGGATCACCTTTCCGTCCTACGTGCTTCTTGGGTACAGATCCAGAGGTCCCTTGAGGTCTCTGCGCAGCGCCAGAAACTCCAGGCTGATCGCAGACGAGCGCCCGCTCCTTCCTACCAGGTCGGAGACCGCGTATGGTTGTCCACCCGCAACCTCAACCTTCGAGTGCCCACTCCCAAGCTGGCGCCTCGCTTTGTTGGTCCCTTCCGAGTGCTTCGCAGGGTAAACCCGGTAGCCTATGCCCTTGCGCTTCCTCCTGGCATGCGGATCTCCAACGTGTTTCATGTCTCCCTGTTGAAGCCACTGGTGTGTAATCGTTTCACTTCCTCGATTCCTCGGCCTCGTCCGGTCCAAGTGGGCAATCGTGAGGAGTATGAGGTGAGCAATATCCTGGACTCACGCCTGGTCCGCGGCCGGGTGCAGTTTTTGGTCCATTGGCGTGGTTATGGTCCAGAGGAGCGTTCCTGGGTTCCCTCCGCAGATGTCCATGCTCCTGTCTTGCTCCGAGCCTTCCACGCACGCTTCCCTCAGAAACCGTTCCTTACTCCGCGGAGGAGGGGCCCTTGAGGGGGAGGTACTGTCATGGTCTTACCTCCTTGCTGTTCCCTTCGTTTGACATGTGCTGGTGGCCATCTTGGTTTCTGGGTTTTCTTGTAGCCTCCCACCCTGCGGCTCCTCCTTCCCACTGGGAGGAGCTGGATGCCCAGCTCATATATATAGGAGGTCTGTGGCTTCAGTTCCTTGCTTGGTCCTCCTGTGTTCACATGCTTCCAAGACTGCTGCTGCTTCTGGTTCCTGATCCTGGCCTCGTCTGACTACCCCGTTGGTTCCTGATTCCGGCTTCGTCTGACTACCCTGTTGGTTCCTGATTCCGGCTTCGTCTGACTACCCCGTTGGTTCCTGTTCCTGGCTTCGTCTGACTACCCTTCTGGTTCCTGACCTCTGTCTCCGCAAGACCCTGCTTCGGTTTAGCCATCCGTTCGGACTTTGCTTACGGCTTGCTCTTCAATAAAACCTTCTTATTTTCCACTTATCTCTTGTTGTACGTCTGGTTCATGGTTCCATGACAGACGCCTCCCGCTCTCCCTCCCTCCCCCCTCCTCCTGCTCTAACATCGCAATGATACAGCAGGAGGAGGGGGGAGGGAGGGAGAGCGGGAGGCGTCACAGCAATCTTACAGCAGGAGAAGGGAGGAGGGGGAGGGAGGGAGAGCGGGAGGTGTCACAGCAATCTTACAGCAGGAGGAGGAGGGGGGAGGGAGGGAGGGAGAGCTGGAGGCGTCACAGCAATCTTACAGCAGGAGGAGGGAGGAGGGAGGAGGGAGGGAGAGCGGGAGGCGTCACAGCAATCTTACAGCAGGAGGAGGGGGGAGGCGTCACAGCAATCTTACAGCAGGAGGAGGGGGAGGGAGAGCAGGAGGTGTCACAGAAGATTATGAGGCGGCACTGGGCACGAACGGCGGCGGGTCTGGGCGGCAGCTTGGAGCCATTTACATCCCCTTGGGCACCTTATTTTTATGAATGACAGGTTAGTAATAGCGTATTTTTAGCAAAATGAGCTTACAGATTGCTGTGACACCTCCCCCCTCCTCCTGCTGTAAGATTGCTGTGACACCTCCCCCCTCCTCCTGCTGTAAGATTGCTGTGACGCCTCCCGCTCTCCCTCCCTCCTCCCTCCTCCTGCTGTAAGATTGCTGTGACGCCTCCCGCTCTCCCTCCCTCCCCCCTCCTCCTGCTGTAACATCGCAATGATACAGCAGGAGGAGGGGGGAGGGAGGGAGAGCGGGAGGCGTCACAGCAATCTTACAGCAGGAGGAGGGAGGAGGAGGGGGGAGGGAGGGAGGGAGAGCTGGAGGCGTCACAGCAATCTTACAGCAGGAGGAGGGATGAGGGGGGAGGGAGGGAGGGAGAGCGGGAGGCGTCACAGCAATCTTACAGCAGGAGGAGGGGGGAGGCGTCACAGCAATCTTACAGCAGGAGGAGGGGGAGGGAGAGCGGGAGGCGTCACAGAAGATTATGAGGCGGCGCTGGGCACGAACGGCGGCGGGTGCGGGCGGCAGCTTGGAGCCATTTACATCCCCTTGGGCACCTTATTTTTATGAATGACAGGTTAGTAATAGCGTATTTTTTAGCAAAATGAGCCTACAGATTACATTTATAAGACCACATTAGGAATGGTTAAAGCTCCCTGAACATAACCATATTTTTATCTGGAGGGGGTGAAACCTGGTGACAGAATCCCTTTAATATCATGTAATCCTTATCCTATTGAAAAAAAAAATGGGATGCACATATAAAAGTGGTGTTGGTAACAATAAAGATGTCATTATTCAATCCCTAAAATAGGAACATGCCTAAAAGCAGTAGGAGATATTGTTTTAATCTATTTCTATCTGTTCAAAAACACAACTCTGACTCTGTGTAGTCCAATGTGTGACATCAAAAGTATGTTTTCAACTACATAAAAATATTGGAAGTGAAAACTGTAAATTTCTAGACCTACAGTTGCAAGAAAAAGTATGTGAACCCTTTGGATTGATATGGATTTCTGCACAAATTGGTCATAAAATGTGATCTAATCTTCATCTAAGTCACAACAATAGACAATCACAGTCTGCTTAAACTAATAACACACAAAGAATTAAATGTTACCATGTTTTTATTGAACACACCATGTAAACATTGACAGTGCAGGTTGAAAAAGTATGTGAACCCTTGGATTTAATAACTGGATAAACCTCCTTTGGCAGCAATAACTTCAACCAAATGTTTTCTGTAGTTTCAGATCAGACGTGTACAACGGTCAGGAGTAATTCTTGACCATTCCTCTTTACAGAACTGTTTCAGTTCAGCAATATTCTTGGGATGTCTGGTGTGAATCACTTTCTTGAGGGTCATGCCACAGCATCTCAATTGAGTTGAGGTCAGGACTCTGACTGGGCCACTCCAGAAGGCATATTTTCTTCTGTTTAAGCCATTCTGTTGTTGATTTACTTCTATGCTTTGGGTCGTTGTCCTATTGCAACACCCATCTTCTGTTGAGCTTCAGCTGGTGGACAGATGGCCTTAAGTTCTCCTGCAAAATGTCTTGATAAACTTGGGAATTCATTTTTCCTTCAATGATAGCAATCCGTCCAGGCCCTGATGCAGCAAAGAAGCCCTAAACCATGATGCCCCCACCACCATACTTCACAGTTGGGATGAGGTTTTGATGTTGGTGTGCTGTGCCTCTTTTTCTCCACACATAGTGTTGTGTGTTTCTTCCAAACAACTCAATTTTGGTTTCATCTGTCCACAGAATATTTTGCCAGTACTGCTGTGGAACATCTAGGTGCTCTTGTGCAAACTGTAAACGTGCAGCAATGTTTTTTTTTGAACAGCAGTGGCTTCCTCTGTGGTATCCTCCCATGAAATCCATTCTTGTTTAGTGTTTTACCTATCGTAGATTCGCTAAGGCCTCTTTCACACTTGCGTTGTCCGGATCCGGCGTGTACTCCACTTGCCGGAATTACACGCCGGATCCAGAAAAACGCAAGTGTACTGAAAGCATTTGAAGACGGATCCTGATGCATCCTGAATGGATTTCACTCCATTCAGAATGCATTAGGATAAAACTGATCAGGATTCTTCCGACATAGAGCCCCGACGACGGAACTCTATGCCGGAAGAAAAGAACGCAGGTGTGAAAGAGCCCTAACAGGGATGTTAGCATATGCCAGAGACTTTTGTAAGTCTTTAGCTGACACTCTAGGATTCTTCTTCACCTCATTGAGCAGTCTTGCAGTCATCTTTACAGGACGAACACTCCTAGGGAGAGTAGCAGCAGTGGTGAACTTTCTCTATTTATAGACAATTTGTCTTACCGTGGACTGATGAACAGCAAGGCTTTTGGAGATACTTTTATAACCCTTTCCAGCTTTATGCAAGTCAACAATTCTTAATCGTAGGTCTTCTGAGAGCTCTTTTGTGCGAGGCATCATTCACATCAGGCAATGCTTCTTGTGAAAAGCAAACCCAGAACTGGTGTGTGTTTTTTATAGGGCAGGGCAGCTGTAACCAAAACCTCCAATCTCATCTCATTGATTGGACTCCAGTTGGCTGACACCTCACTCCAATTAGCTCTTGGAGATGTCATTAGTTTAGTGGTTCACATACTTTTTCCACCTGCACATGGTGTGCTGAAAAAAACATGATAACATTTAATTATTTGTGTGTTATTAGTTTAGGCAGACTGTGATTGTCTATTGTTGTGACTTAGATGAAGATCAGATCACATTTTATGACCAATTTGTGCAGAAATCCCTATCATTCCAAAGGGTTCACATACTTTTTCTTGCAACTGTATGTACATCATACTCTCCATCATGCAACACCATGGTATTTGAGGGAAAAAAACCTTCATATGAAGTGCCACACAGATCTGGTCATTGACATACCATCACAAACAGGACAGCAGGTTCCTGGCCTTGCTGGAGCTGGGTTTCTACACAGGGAGGCACATTGACGTTTTTTACATTGAACTTTGCCCTCCTAAATTGAGAGAATAGGAACAGTCAGTGGGAGAGAAAATCAGTTATGAATTAACCCTGCTTTCTAGAGATGTGTTATGGTTGGACGTCCTAAGGGCAGAGAGTCAATATACCATGAAATTAATATGTGCAGAAGCTAAACAATAGGCAGGAAGCAAAAATATACATGTGAAAGGGAGGATGCGGGGCCAAAAGATTACAGAAGTATTTTTGTTTTGTACCACACAACGGCAAATGTGACAAGGCTCTCCATGTGGTCTCCATTCTTCTTCATGCTGTCGTGTTACTGTTCCATCAATGCAGCCTGTAGGTGGAAGACGTGGAGGAGATTCAGTTAGCACAAGAAATAAAAGGATTCAGAAGGAGACACATTTGCACAGACTCGTAGAAACAAAGGTGGGGGAGAATTATCATAAGGGGAATTAATTAAGTTAGTTTTGCTTGACTCTGCATTGCCATTATTTGCACCAAATGTAACAAATGTTGCAAGCTGTGTGATACATTTGGTGCATCTTTGAATATGTCTAAAGATGTTACTCCAGTTTTTATGCAACCCACCCCGCAGAGTGAGCTTGTGACATTTGTGCAACCTTTTAATTTTGTAAATCAGGCCTACATCTCATTAACATAGCTAATCACACCCACTTTTCAAAACTGGTTAGTAAGCCCAAAAAAATTGCAAAAGCTCTCTTTTTGAAGCCAGTATTCTGGAGTGGAGGGCTTGATAAGTCTACCAATAAAAGATTAATGATTTACTACAAAGTGACCATAGGCCCCAGTCAATCACTAAAATGGAGAGTTACAAGCTAGAGCGCTGATTCTCCTTCGCTGTTGAAGACGGACATGAAGACGGCCTGAAAAGAGAGCCTGTGAGGCCGTCATCATTTTCATCTTCAGCAGCAAAGAGAGCCACTACTCCACTGGGCACTTCTAACTTCTCATTTTAGCAATGAGGGTCACAGCGCTCAGACCCCCACAATCAGAACCTTTGATAGGTTGCTATGACATCAAAAGTTTTCAAAGATTTCCTATAGAGACCTGTCAAGTCACAGTTTGTAGTGGCAATATCTCTGTCTTTATTAGCTCATTGCCGTGCATGCCTAAACAATACACATTATTGTCGACCAAACCAGCTAGCTATTAGAAGTCCTTTCTACAGTACCTCACTGGCATCTCATGCCCTTCATCCTGTATCAGCCCATACCTCTACAAATGCATTGTTAGGTGTTGTTTCATAGTGATATAAAAGCCATAGTAATAAAAAGTTACATTCATTGCCAAAATACAAAAGACAATGCAACCCTGCCAGTTACCTTGACACCTTTTACAACATTCTCCAGGAACCTCTTCTTGTAGAGAACAATTCAGCATGGGGCAAGATACTCGCATACATTTGACATTCCCATTCTGCGTACGAAAGCACAGATTGTGTACAGATTGTGTACAGATTGTGTACAGCACAATGTTTTGTGTTAAGACTAAAAAGACATAAAACCTCAGAAGAATACAAGCTGGACATCATAGCGTTGTAATACATACAGAAACAGAGGTAAAAACTACCTGGCACATACAGCTTTCACATGGATCACCATTGCCTTTAAAGTTGACACCATTTGGTATAATGTCTCCATGAAGATTGCAGGCTGAGCAATCTGGACAACAAGATCCTTGTTTCACTCCATGAGTACAGGTTTGTGGACAATGTACGGCATCAGTACACCTCACTTCACCATCCTAAGGATCAAGGGAAGAGAGGGAGCAACCAGAGATAACAAGGAGAAATGCTTAAATGAAAGCAACAAAGGGTTTTCTATATTACACATAGTAGCCAGTCTACATCATATGCTGTTAGATATTTTGGCAGCAAAAATATGACAAGTAATAATCATAATGGATATAAATGGTTTTTAAAGTAATGGGAATAACTACATAATAAAGGCTTGCTAGGACTTCAATAAAGAACTCTGAATACTGACCTGACAAATGCAGTGCTGGCAACCATCCGTGGTAGTAACGTTCTGGCCAGGTAGCAAGGGATGTCCATGAAAGACACACTCTAGGAGGAATAAAGGGAACAAGATGTAGGTGATGTCACTGCCATCTTGAGGAAAGTCTTCATGGGCCATAGACTTCTTCGATGTCTGTCATTGTGTCAACCTGTGGTGAGAGGGACAGACACCATGGTCTATTGATCCCTTCTTCTGGTCACTTTTTGCCACTTTAGTGCCTGATAATCCTTGACTTGTAGAATACTGTATTAGAAGTCCTAAAGCTTGTCTATCCATTTTATAGCATGAACATTACAAATATTTGTAATTTTACGTTTTATTAAGATGGGTTTTCTTTATTATTAGAAGTTAAAACATCAGTGCGGAAGGCTCTTCAGAATAGTTCAGTTAAATACAGTACTGCACCTTTTTGGTAATTTTACTTCCAAAAGGACCATTAAAGGGGTTTTCCAGCCTGTCCTAAAAAAATGAGGGCCAAATCTAAACTCGTCTCCAGCAGCATCTGCGTTCCCAGGATCCTCTTCACGGTCATGTGACTGCTCCTGCAGGCCTTTTCTGGTCCTTACGCCTGCATACTACTGCGCAAGCGCTGGACCACCAGCTGTCTTCTGAGTGTACAGGCTTCTGAATGAAGCCTGTAGTGACTCATACATAGCGTGATGTAAGCGCTGTTTATGAGTTATAGCATAGTGATCCGCCACAGAGGCTGTTCACTATGCTCTGGATCTCACTGGGGGAACTGTGGATGGGAGTGGGGGCACTGTGGATGGCGCTATGGGCACTGAATGGCAATGGGGGCGCTTTGAGTGTCACTGTTATGGGGGGACTGTGGATGTCACTTACAGTATATGGGGGGTGCTGTAGGTGACACTGTTTAGCACTGTGGATGTCAATGTTAGAGTTAAACGAAGCGAGCTTCAGATGCTTAATCTGAAGTCGCTTCATTTAAAACTTCGGAATAATACTGTACAGAGATCCGTCTTTGCACAGTATTAGAATGTATGGGCTCCGATGAGCCGAAGTTAGTTATTCACAAAGTCGCGTGTGACTTCGTTGAATAACTTCGGTAGTTGATTTTTAAAGTGGTAAACCACCGTAAAACTTGAAACCAAACTCAGCTTTGGTTCTGAGGTACTAGTCGGAACCAAAACCAAGTTTGATTTCAAGTTTTAAAGTGCTTTTACACTTTAAAAATCAACTACCAAAGTTATTCAAAAAAGTCACGTCAACAGAACAGGAAACTAGAAAAGTAAACAGATCTGCCAGGATAGTCTGATGCCCAGACAGGAAGAAAGAAAGCACCAGATGTGAAAAACAGGTATTGGTGGCATGTCTATGCATGGTGAGGGATGTTAAGAGCACATAAAAATAATTTTGATTTTGGGACTGTACAACCTCTTTAAGTAAAACAAATCAAATTCAACATAAAAAGCATGAAGCCTCAATTAATAAAAGCCTCCAACAATAAGTATACTCTATAATTATTTAATTTATACATTCTTTCATACTTTAAACCTTCCATTGTTCAAATTTTAAAAACAAAGGAATCACGGCTGTAATATCCCAAGGGGTTTAGGCAGGTGACACTAATATTGCATAACCCATTAAAACTATATGACCGCCATCACAAGCATACACTCGTACACAGCCCAGCTGCTTTGCAAATTTTTATTTGAAAGAGATATTTCTGATAAGATATAGAATAAAGCCTCATGTACATAGCCATTGCCTGGCCATGCCCCTATTGCGGCCCTCATAACGTATGCAGATGGTTGTATTATCAGTAACTGAAGCATTTTTGCTGATCCCTTCCGGATCAGGCAAAAACGCAAGCGTGAAAGTAGCCTTATCGGTGATCTCTGACCTTATAAACAGTCATTATAGCTCAGTCCTTATCTTACTGATAAGAATGTGGCTTATATATGTTTATGACCTCTCAGTAGTTTAGAGATAAGGTTTATTAGATGACTGGCACAAAGTGAAAGTACCAGTCACACAGCTAGAAAAACAGTTAACCCTTTGTGACTAAACAGCTCAATATTTTTAATATGGGCCATTAATTTTAGCCAAAAATAAGTTAAATGCAATCATATGAAAATTGACTCCAAAGATGTACATAGCCTTTAAAATGTTTTTTTTTTTTTTTTTTTTGGGGGGGGGGGGGGGTTTAGTGTTCAGGGTACAGCCAGATACTTGGTGTAGATGTAGCTCAATGCTACCCTATCAGGACATGTCCTAAGATTGTGTGTAATTTTCTGCTATATGCAGTATAAGTCAGCTTTTTTCCTGTCATTGTGTTTTAATATTTTGTATTTAATGCTCCTTTTGACTTGAAATCAAATCATCAAAAGGGTTATCCAGTCCCTGTAATGTTCCCTATAATAGTCATACTCCGCTACCCAGCACCCGGGTCGCTTCTGATGCCCGCACGCTGTTGGCCCCCCTGTCGCCGGATGTTGGGAGGCATTATAGGGGTTGGATAACCCCTTTAAAGAATTGTCTTGGACTTTTGAACAGCACTCTAATTTTGTGAGATAGATGGATACTGTATATAGACACTGTGTGTATGTGACTTTTTCAACAGTATTTGCACAATAATTTTTGCACAAGTGCCGTTACTCCACCGGCTGTGGCTCTGCCACATTTATCCTCTTCTACACTGGTTTTGTGGTGTGGAAGAAGACCAAAATCTACGCCAGCCAGTGTAGATTTCAGTTCAGCCGCACAAACTTCCAGATCCTGCGCCTAATTTATGAAGAGGCATATTTGAAACATATATTATCTATCATAGTCATTATTAATGTATACCTTCCATGTTATTTTTGCAATAAATAGGCAGGTTACCTGGGCAAGTAGGGCAACACTGGCCTGGTGTGGGTACTGGATTGCGGCAAGCAACGACTGGGCATTGCACGGGCAAACATCGCACAAGATTATTCTGCAAAGGAACAGAAAATTTTAACGTAAGGAGGAAAAATCCAAAAGGGTATTTATACTGTACAAGAAGACATTTCTTTAGGGTTTTAGAACTCTAGCGGCTGCGCACATCACATTTTAGCCCTCCAATGTTACTTTGAATACCCAAGAATGGTATTTAGATGCATCTTTCCTCAGTGGATCCATTCAGTCATGAGGCCATAAGAGTAAACTTTGGACTCTGTTTGACCTGCTTTTCTTCTGTTTTCTTCTTTTGATGGACACAATAGTGTACCCTACCACAATATTATGTCCTGCTAAAAGACATACACAGATGATAACCGGGTCAAATGGAGTCAAAAATTTTATCTTTTGGACTTCATTTGCCTCATTAAAGCAATTGCATATGTTGAGGGATATGTTTGAATAGTTTGCGGATTCAAACATATCCCCTCAGTAGAAGGTTCCACAAAGGGTTAAAACCTGATGATAACAGCCCCTAAAACAACAGAATGCTCTATATGACCCCACTTCCTAGTAAGCTTGATGTTAACATTTGGCATCCCTAAGGGGGATTATTTGTTTTCAGATATCTCGTATGTAACGATGATTTAGCTATGGCCATTGGCTACCATACAGAAGATCTATAGATAATAATACACATTAGCAACCATTTCCTCCTGCAGCCACTCTCACCAAGATGAGAACAGCAGCTCAAGGTTGTTGTAGAGCTGTGGTATGGTAACAGCTTCCCCCCCAGAGAGTCGACATACCAGATGTGCAACTAGTGCAGCTGCATAGGGGCCCTGTAAGGATACCCATGGTTCGGTGCTACTGTTCAGCTGAACATCTGTGGAAGCCAGTGGGTCACAGCCAAGTGATAAATCATCAGAGAAATCCTGGACTTGGGCAGTGTTCCCTCTGAGCAGCGCAGGTTAGAGGGCCTGGCTGACATTGTGCTGAGATTGCAGGTACAGTCATGTGAAAAAATTAGGACACCCTTTGAAAGCATGTGGTTTTTTGTAACATTTTTAATAAAAGGTTATTTCATCTCCGTTTCAACAATACAGAGAGATTAAAGTAATCCAACTAAACAAAGAAAACTGAAGAAAAGTCTTTTCAAGATCTTCTGTAAATGTCATTCTACAAAAATGCCTATTCTAACTGAGGAAAAAGATAGGACACCCTCACATGTATTCCCTCTTAAATTGGCTCAGATCTCACACAGGTATATCACACCAGGTGCACATAATTAGTAGATCGTTACTCTGCATGTTGAATGAGGCTTGCCCTATTTAAACCTCAGACATTTAGTTTGGTGTGCTCCTGACTGTTGAAGTGAGAGTGAGCACCATGGTGAGAGCAAAAGAGCTGTCAGAGGACTTCAGAAAAAAGATTGTAGCAGCCTATGAGTCTGGGAAGGGATTTAAAAAGATCTCAAAAGATTTTGAAATCAGCCATTCCACTGTCCGGAAGATAGTCTACAAGTGGAGGGCTTTCAAAACAACTGCCAACATGCCCAGGACTGGTCGCCCCAGCAAGTTCACCCCAAGAGCAGACCGCAAGATGCTAAAAGAGGTCTCCAAAAACCCTAAAGTGTCATCTCGAGAACTACAGCAGGCTCTGGCTACTGTTGATGTAGAAGTACATGCCTCTACAATCAGAAAGAGACTGTACAAGTTTAACTTGCATGGGAGGTGTGCAAGGAGGAAACCTTTGCTTTCCAAGAGAAACATCGAGGCCAGACTGACATTTGCCAGAGATAAAGTTGACAAAGACCAGGACTTCTGGAATAATGTTCTTTGGACAGATGAGTCCAAAATTGAATTATTTGGACACAACAGCAGAGGACATGTTTGGCGTAAACCAAACACAGCATTCCAAGAAAAGAACCTCATACCAACTGTGAAGCATGGAGGTGGAAGTGTCATGGTTTGGGGCTGCTTTGCTGCAGCAGGACCTGGTCAGCTCACCATCATAGAATCCACGATGAATTCTACTGTGTATCAGAAGGTGCTTGAAGAACATGTGAGACCATCAGTTAGAAAATTAAAGCTGAAGCGGAACTGGACCATGCAACATGACAATGACCCAAAACATACTAGTAAATCAACCAAAGATTGGCTGAAAAAGAAGAAATGGAGAGTCCTGGAATGGCCAAGTCAAAGTCCAGATTTGAATCCCATTGAGATGCTGTGGGGTGACTTGAAAAGGGCTGTACGTGCAAGAAACCCCTCAAACATCTCACAGCTGAAAAAGTTCTGCATTGAGGAGTGGGGTAAAATTTCCTCAGACCGATGTCGAAGACTGGTAGATGGCTACAAGAACCGTCTCACTGCAGTTATTTCAGCCAAAGGAGGTAACACTCGCTATTAGGGGCAAGGGTGTCCTATCTTTTTCCTCAGTTAGAATAGGCATTTTTGTAGAATGACATTTACAGAAGATCTTGAAAAGACTTTTCTTCAGTTTTCTTTGTTTAGTTGGATTACTTTAATCTCTCTGTATTGTTGAAACGGAGATGAAATAACCTTTTATTAAAAATGTTACAAAAAACCACATGCTTTCAAAGGGTGTCCTAATTTTTTCACATGACTGTATCTATATTTTTTTTCTGCGGCAATTATTATTGCTGGTAATTTCATATGAGGAAGTGGAAGGAATAGAGTGCAGTGGGTGCTGGCATCCCAGCTGTTTAGGAGTCTATGTGCTCTGACTCTATATATGGCTTGGGAGTCCCTGCTTTATGCCTGTATATGGAGTCAGTGCTTCTGGGAGTCCCTGCTCTAACTCCATATATGGAAACAGGGCTATGAAGATGAAGGGGGTATCCCCAAGCATACTGACAATGCTTGGGGATACCCCTTCATCTTCATAACCTGTGTATTTAAGTTTTATTTAGCCTTTACTTTTGAAGTGTTTCTGCTGAGATTCAAACTCAGAGCCATCTAAATTAAAAGCAAGAGCCTTAACCACAGAGATATAGAGCTCAATGTTAAAGAACTGCAGATATATTGTGGGTAGAAACCTCAGTAGTAGTTTCCCATGTATAATGTATTCATATACAGCAGAAGTATTATTTTATATGGCCATGTGAGGGAGGCTCTAGTGGTGTGCAGTGCAGTCCTGGGGTACATGCTGTATGACTTCATTGCTGTAGCTTTTTGTGAGGGAGAGGACCTACTCCTGTGAGGTAAGGGGGCATGTGGCATATCCTGGAGGCCATGAGGGTGCAGATATGTGTGTGTGGGCTTTATGGGGTGTAAATTTGTGAAGGAGGGGAGACATTTGGTGTATTCTGGGGGCCATGAAGGTGCTGATCTGTGTGTATGGGGCTTTATGGGGTGTAAATTTGTGAGGGAGGGGAGACATTTGGTGTATTCTGGGGCCATGAGGGTGCAAATCTGTGTGTGGGCCTTTATGGGTGTAAATCTGTGAGGGAGGACCAGAATCGAAGGAATGTGACTGTGTTGTTGGTACATTATTACAAAATTTGGGGCCCCACTTTAGATTTTGCCTAGGGCCGCATTTTGTCGAAAACTGGCCCTGCAAACAATAAGCTCCAATAATCAAAATTGATAAACAATAAGACTCAATAACAGTGCAGCTTTCATTTCTTAAACTGCTCTGGAGAAATGAAACCTGAACTCTGATTGGATGCCATGGACAATAGACCATTTTGCTGAAGTTTTAATAAATGAGGACCAGTAGGGGAGATTTATCAAGACTGGTTGTCAGTCTTGATCTCTCTGCGCTGGCATGAAATGTTCCTAATTTATTAATAGGTAGATGCCTCTTAATAAATTAGGCACATCTCTGCCCTGCAATGCGCCAGAAACTGAAGTCTATGCTAGCCAGGGGCTGCTGCAGACTTCAGCTATAACTTACTCCAGTTTCTGGCATAAGATAGTAAATCCAAGCCCCTTCTGCTAAACCCCATCCCATGTTCTCACCAATTGAGAAAAGTAGTGAGAAGCCTATAAAGTCACAAATTATGGCTAGAGATGAGCAAAGTTTTGAAAAATTCGATTCGGCTACTTTACAAACTTCAACAAAAAAATTTGATTAGTTTAGAATTACTGTGTCACAAATCACTTTCCATTGTATGGCATGGATGCAATGATGGGGAACGGCACCACACCCCCATCATTAAACCCCTCACTGATTACATGACCGCATGCCCAGTGTGACCACGTGGTGAGGTCATCACGCTCGCTGAAGGTCCTTTGGTGGGTTTTCTTCAATCAAGACGGGAGCAGGTGGCCTCTCTGCGAGCAAGTGGATGAGGTGAGTATCATTTTTTTTTATTTTCAGCCAGCATGTTAGGAAAAATTGATTTGTTACCACGAAGGGCAAGGAAATTCGGCTTCGCAGCTAATTAAATTTTTCCTGAAATTCAGATCGAAGTCCACTTCGATTAGCTCAACACTTATTATGGCCACAATATTGTTGTAAAGGGCATAGTAAATGTCCCTCAGCGTGCCTTATCACTAGCATTTTTAATGGTGTTTTTTCCCCTATAGAAAAGGTGAAAACACCTAAAAAAGCCACCTAAGAGCTACAGCATGCTGCCTTTTTTTTAAAGAAGCCAGAAAGACCAACAAAATTCACCTAATGCACAAAAACACCAGTAGTGTATTTCCCATTGACCTTCCTAGCATTAGAGCTAGAGTTTTTACCACAAAAAAACACTGCAAAAATACAAGTGCAAAAACCACCACTAAAAATGCAAAACATATGTGTGAAAGCAGTCTAAAATCACAAAGAATTTTAGTTAGATAATCTGCATTGAGCAAACGCCCCGTATCCTCTCCCATTCCCTCTACGCAGTGCACGCATTCACACCCTACATTGTGACCTGCAGATTCATGCCATTAACAACATGATGACCAAAGGGCTTCATGCCTAGACTTTCACATTTAAAGGAATAACCCATTCAGTGCTGAAACTCCAATGTGCTAATAGACAGTCATGTAACTGTGACTGCACCGGATACTGGAGATCACAAAGTGTGACCACTGATGTCATGTAGCTTTAGAAGGTCACTCACCAAACAGGAACAGTTCACACAAGAATTGCTCTGAGAAAGAAAGTAGTCTCCATTTCTGTAAGATACACCCTCATATTCACATCCTGAAATGAACACAGTCACATGTCAGCCTTAATGCTTATCTCAGTACAAAATGGTCTATGAGATTACTACATGGCTTTGTTCTCACCTTGCTGGCAGACGGCACAGCATTGTCCAGGTGGGGTGTACTTCTTTATACAGGTCACTTCTGGGCAGCGCTCTCTCACACACTGGACTGTTCCATTCTAACAAAAGACAGACCGATAGATATGAGATAGATAGATATGAGATAGATAGATAGATAGATAGATATGAGATAGATAGATAGATATGAGATAGATAGATAGATAGATAGATAGATATGAGATAGTAGATAAATATGAGATAGATAGATAGATAGATAGATAGATAGATAGATAGATAGATAGATAGATAGGAGATAGATAGATGTGAGATAAATGATAGATAGATATAAGATAGATAGAAGAGAGATAGATAGAAGAGAGATAGAAGATAAATAGATATATAGATATAAGATAGATAGATGTAAGATACATGTAGATCGATAGATAGATATGAGATAGATAGTAGATAAATATGAGATAGATAGATAGATAGATAAGAGATAGATAGATGCGAGATAAATGATAGATAGATATTAGATAGATAGATAATAGATAGATGTGAGATAGATAGATATGAGATAGATAGATAGATAGATATGAGATAGATAGATAGATAGATATGAGATAGATAGATATGAGATAGATAGATAACAAATATCAGACAGATATGACAGAAAGACATTAGATAAATAATTAGTGTATCTTATTTAAACTTGTTTTAAAGGGGTTCTGCACTTTGTTTAATATGATGATCTATCCACTGGATAGATCATCAGCATCTGTTCGGCAGGGGTCTGACACCCGGGACCCCTGCTGATTAGCTGTTTGAGAAGGTAGCGGCACTCCAGCAGCGCCACGGCCTTCTCACTGTTTACCGCTAGCCCAGTGATGTCACATCACCATAACTTGAATGGAGCTTAGCCCAGCCCAGGCCAGTGATACTAGTTGTGACGTCACTGAGCCTGTGGTAAACAGTGAGAAGGCCCCGGCGCTGCTGGAGGGCCACTGCCTTCTCAAACAGCTGATCAGCAGGGGTCCCGGGTGTCGGACCCCCACCAATCAGATGCTGATGATCTATCCAGAGGATAGATCATCAGTTTAAACAAACTGCAGAACCCCTTTGAGTATCAACTGTTTTAGTTTCTTAGAGGTCATTGTGCCGTTTCTAGATAAAGATGTAGAAATTGTTAAAGAGGGGTTTTCTAATATTTTTTTCTAATTAAACAGGGAGCAGAGGCATTGTATAATATATACAAAAAAAACTTGCACTGCGGAATATGTTGGCACTATATAAATAAAGATTATTATTATTTGCTTAAACTTGCCTTTAAAATGTCCTCCTGCTCCTCTGCCGCTGTTCTTGTGCCCCCCTGCTTCAATCCCTGTTGAGCCTGTAATTCATATTGTCACATTCATAGTTCACGTGACTGCTGCAGCCGTTAGCTGGCCTCAGTGGTTACATGTGTATGAATGGCAGTGATTGGCTGTAGCATTATGTAAATGATGACATGTGACCCAACAGAGATCTGGGCCTGTAGACCACCGGCATGGGAACAGCAGGGGACATTTTAGAGGTGAGTACAGATTTTCTATTTTCATTTTTTCTATGTCCACTACTGCATGCCTAATTTCAAAAAGTATTAGAGAGCCCCTTTAAGCATTGACACTAAACATGTTAATGAAGACCTGTCACCTCTCCTGACATCGTCTGCTAGTAACTACAAACCAGATTCCAAAAAAGTTGGGACACTATACAAATCGTGAATAAACGCAGGGTCTTCCCTGAAAGAGATGACGTCTGGATGGGAGCATATATTTTTCTGCATTGATGGTGCCTTTCCAGACATGCAAGCTGCCCATGCCAGACGCACTCATGCAACCCCATACCATCAGAGATGCAGGCTTCTGAACTGAGCGTTGATAACAACTTGGGTTGTCCTTGTCCTCTTTGGTTCGGATGAGATGGCGTCCCAGATTTCCAAAAAGAACTTTGAATCGTGACTCGTCTGACCACAGAACAATCTTCCATTTCGCCACACTCCATTTTAAATGATCCCTGGCCCAGTGAAAACGCCTGAGCTTGTGGATCTTGCTTAGAAATGGCTTCTTCTTTGCACTGTAGAGTTTAAGCTGGCAACGGCGGATGGCACGGTGGATTGTGTTCACTGACAATGGTTTCTGGAAGTATTCCTGAGCCCATTCTGTGATTTCCTTTACAGTAGCATTCCTGTTTGTGGTGCAGTGTCGTTTAAGGGCCCGGAGATCACAGGCATCCAGTATGGTTTTACGGCCTTGACCCTTACGCACAGAGATTGTTCCAGATTCTCTGAATCTTCGGATGATGTTATGCACAGTTGATGATGATAGATGCAAAGTCTTTGCAATTTTTCG